>NW_027362771.1:57531686-58176686 GCF_046119375.1 Phyllobates terribilis | reverse complement strand
TTCCTGCTCATCTCTAGATGTGGATTTATTTTTTGTTCCCTCATTCACAGTCGAAGCCGCCAGAACTTTATCATCTTTATGTAGTTTCACTATACAACACTTGCCCTTTAGGTGTCTATAAGGCCGTGTTCATACATAGCATAAATACTGTGGGTTTTTTTTCTGCAGGTGTCTGCACCAAACCACACAAAAGCAATTTTCTCTGATTATTGCATTTTTGCTGCATTTTTTATGCCTTTTCCCCCTTATTTGATGCGTTTCTAGTGCAGATGTGAAGCCGCGTTTTTAATGTGTTTTTTATAGTACAGAAAAGCTTTGATTCTGCACATAAAAAAGTAACTGCCGTTTTTATGTGCATTTTTTAGGCTTCACATAGAAGCCTATATAGAAAAAAAGCACCAAGACCGCACAGTTCAGCAGCGTCTTTAGATGCACAGGGGGCGCAGTATTCATAAAATCACATCCACGGTGCTTGGACAGTTAAACACAGCAGAATTTATCAGCAAAAAAGCAAGAAAATAAATGCAGCATTTATGCTACTGACTCGCCCAGGGGTGATATGGGGGACTCGGCACCCGGGCCTTTACCTTCTTGGGATGTCACGGCGGTTGGCTCCCGGGGTCACTATTAAAAGGGGTTGTTGCTTAAAGGGATGATAAACGGTTTTGTCTCGTGACGCCACCTGTGGTTCCTGGTAATGGGTACCAGTGCTGCTGGAGACCTCCGGGGGTGATGGGATGGCAGCTGAGATGTTTCTGCTCCCCATAGGAGGAGCGGGTCCCCGGGGCAGGGTTGATGGAAGGGATGCAGGTGAGAGGTGGCCCAGCCGGGTCAGGGGAGAATAACAGACACGCACACAGGGGATTCGCTTCAGTATCTTTACTGGTGTAGACGGCAGGTACGGTCCAGGGTACTTGGTAGGAAGGGTGCACTTCTGGACTCTCCCCAGTGAGCGGGTATAAGGCCTCCTTGTCTGTTTCTTCCTCTCTCTCTCTGAAGCTCCTGACCTGCTTGGAACTAAGCCTAGCTTCTGTACTCTTTCTCACTCTCTCACCTGTCTGCTTAGTGGTAAGAACTTTCTTCTGGATACCACCATGCCTGGACGCTGGGGCCTTCGTGGTTCCTAGTTCTTTGGATGGTTGAAGCTTCAGGTTGACCAGGGGTCTAGAATCCCCTTGGTAGACCGGTCATTCCTACTGGGCGTAGAGAACCCTGTAGGCACGGACCCGGTGTCTGGCTTCTGTTCTAGGGTGAGCCTAAGATGCTCCTCTGCCCCCCAATACTTCTCTCTCCTCTCCTTGCCTCCGGCCACGCTCTAGGCCCTCAGGCTTCAGCACGTGCTTTAGGCCTTAACTTGCCCTCAGCACAGCAGCTAACATGTGCTGCTTCTTCGCTGCTCTAAAGTGTCAGCACACTCTCCCTACCTAACTCCACCCTCCAGTATATGTATCCCTAACAGGGCTCCCTCTGGTGGTATGAGGTGGAAGGGTGGAGGTGTCTGTGTGTACTGAGGGCCTCTTGTGGAGAAGTCCGTCCATGCACCCTTTTGGGTCCTGTGGTACTTGTGGGTAGCAGGGTGCCACACTACATGTGAACACGATCTAAATGTCTAAGCAAAGTGGATGTAATTTCATGAAACCTCCACCCTGGGTGTGTCTAAAGACGCTTCTGTACTGCGGTTTTGCTGCATTTTTTATCCATAGGCTCCTAAATGCCTGTTGCATTTTTAACCTCTTCAAGCCAATTTCTGTTTTTGTGTTTCCGTTTTTTCCTCCCCTCCTTCCCAGAGCCATAACTGTTTTATTTTTCTGTCCACATAGACGTAGGAGGGCTTGTTTTTTGCAGGATGAGTAGTTTTGAATGACACCATTCATTTTACCACATGGAAAATGGGAAAAAATCCAAGTGCGTTGAAATATTGAAAAAAAAGTCTCAATTTTAACATTGTCTTTTTGAAATTGTTTTTACAATGTACATTTTATGGTAAAAATTGCCATGCAATATGATTCTCCTCATCAACATGATTATGGTAATACCCAACATGTCCAGTTCTTGTTATTATTTTAGTGGTAAAAAAAAATCAGAAGTTTTCCCCCAAAATTTTTTGGGTTGTTACCATTTTCCGAGACCCGTAACATTTTTATTTTTCAGAGCTGTGTGGCTTATTTTTTGCAGGGCAAGACAACGTTTTTATTAGTACAATTTTGGGATAGGTGTGACTTTTTGATCGCTTGTTACAGCCTTATTTGTGGAATTGCGGTGACCAAAAAAAAGTTATTTTAGCGTTCTTGAATTTTTTTCATTTATGGTGATTTTTGATTGGGTTAGTCGTTTTTATATTTTGATAGATTGGACTTTTATGAACGCTGTGATACCACATATGAGAATTTTTTCTTTTTTTATATCTGTATTCTCAATGGGGCAAAAGTGGGGTGATTTGACGTTTTAGATTTTTTTTTAACATTTTTTTCATATTTTTTAAAACTTTTTTTTTTAACTTTTTACTGTTATTGTTAGGCACTTTAGGGGACTTGAAGATGCAATCATGTGATCGCTTCTGCTATGCACAGTGGTGCGGCAGCATTGCTGTATATAGCAGAAATCATGGTCTCCTTTCAAGCCGGGCCACTGGCAGGGCTTCAAAGGAACTCTGTAATGACTGGCACGGGGGTCATAAGCTGACCCCCCGCTTGTCATGATAACCCATCGGAGACGCGTGATCACATCACAGGTGCGCCAATGGGCGGAGAAAATTACACTCGCATATGTCGGCGTGTGTTAAATGCCACTGTCAGAGATTGACAGCAGCATTTAACAAGATAACAATCGCTTACAGAGCACTGCTCCACTCACGATTGTTACGGCAGGTCCTGGCTGTAATACACAGCCATCACCTGCCGGGTACGGGATGGGCTCGCAGCAGGAACCCTCTCCATACACTCGCTTCCAGCATGCGCCGTACATATATAGCGGATGTCGTGAAGGGGTTAAGTGCAGAATCAAAGCTTTTTTGTAGTGTTAAAAAAGCATTAAAAATGCGGACTCACATCTGCAACAAAAAACGCCTTAAATATGTGGGAACACGTATAAAAGAAATGCAGCATATATGAAATAATTAGAGAAGATTGTTATTGTGTCATATGGTGCGGACACCTGCAGCAAATGTGCAGAAAAAAGCAGTATATAAAATGCCACATGTATACTATGTGTACACAACCTCAGCATTACATTTTTATTACATTTTTTATAGGTTTAATAGAGAAAAATATCAATCACGCTATTTTTTATAGCCATTATCTAATAAATTATCTGATTGCTATGTTTTGCGGGTCGTTACGATTATAGGGACACCAAATATGTCCATGTTATTTGCTGATTTTTGATTTTTGTTATTTTTTAAAAAAGGTAATTAAAAATGACATTTATGTAATTGTTTTTCATTATTTTTTAGTAATTTGATGGGAAGAAAAGAAAATATTTTATTTTCCCCCTAGAATACAGAAACATAAAAATACACTGCTATATACAGATGTATCTCTATGTATTCTGGCTGTGGAGTCAGAGCATGCAATACAGATCAAGTATATTCTCCTAGTAATATCACCAAAGCTTGTGGCTTAGTAGCTTTAGCTCCAGCCTGTAATGTTGAATATCGTGAGTTTGAGACCTTGGTAGACTGACAAAAAATGACATTTTTGGGATTGCTTTTTATTATTTTAATAGTTTTATAGGAACAAAAAAATCTGACTTTTTCTTCACCTCAGTATGCAAGTACAAAGAAATACACTGCTGTGTACAATGTACATGTATAGTTTGCTTCTGGGTTCACTGCCTGCAATACATCTCAAAATTAACAAGCTCTACTATGTTCACCATTATGGGTTGTGGCTCATAGCTAGAGGTGCTGCCTGAGAACATAGAGACATGACTTTGAATCCCAGGGAGACCCAACCACAGGAGGAGAGGCAGTGAATGCTATAATTTAATTTATGTCAGTGCAGAGAGATGCTACCCCAAAGCCCTGACGTGCCAGGATAGCGGGACTGATCCCTCAAATTGGGACGGTCCCGCTGAATCTGGGACGGTTGGGGGCTATGCATTATTATTATATGGGGCCATATAGGTGGGAATTATTACTATATAGGCCACACATCAATGGTTGCAAAACAGGTGGCAATACTACTGTAGTTGGGCACAAAGGGGACATAAACATTATTACTATATGAGGGACAAAGGGGAAAATCTCCACTATATTGCATTTTATTTTTTGAGGATATTGTGGAACAAAGGGGAGGTACTGTTAAAGTAAAAGTTGTAGAGAGGTGAGGAGGGTTCTCTAGAAGTGATCAGCCATATCTGCATATTACATTTTGAAAAGTCGAGTCGTGCTGGAACTTATTACGGTTTGTGTCGGATGTAGAAGAAAAGCAAAAATGAATGACTTCAACTGTAGATATCACTGGAGAGAGTCTGTGAATTAACCTGTACTGTTACCTTCCACCAAATGTCATTGTGTCAGTGCTACTACTGTGGTTTTTATTAATAATCAGTGTGGTGGTATTATTCGGTCACTGTGTGGTGGTAATATGGGGTCTAGTTATAACATGATGGTATTTTTCACTTGTATGTGGTATTTTTTAGGTATATTAGTCTTCGTACAATGGCATTTCTTCAGTAGCAGTATGTATTATTTAGAAATATTCCTTAGAAAATTATTTTATTGCTGTGTTTTTCTGATTTATAAATTGTATTATTTTTTTTATCAGGGGCTAACATAGACTCTATCAACACTTCCGGGGCCAACACATCTGAACAACAAGCTATTGGGAAGAGAGATGGGGAGATGGTCAGGTCCAAATTCTAGTTACGCCATTGAACATTAATTTTATCCAAATTGCAGTAGCAGTCCAGAAAGTGATACATTACTGCCATCAGTGTCTTTGCCCCTACATCATGCTGCTCTTGGACAGAGTAGCAAAAACCTATTCACAGAATCTCTTTAAAAGAAAGAAAATTTGGTTTAAGTGTAAATGTTGCAGAAACTAATTTTTATGTGAACCATTATAAAGAATATTACCTGCCAGTCATATCCACATTACACGCTTATTTCCAGATGCAAACATACTCATTTTATTTCCTTGTTCACTTATTTTCATAAAATGGACAATGGAGAGACAGCTCTCAGTTACATTCACTCCTAATTATTGTAATGCAAAAACTAAAAAATACAGCGGAGGGTTACACAGTCTATGCAGCATTTGTCAGTACTTGAAGCAATAATAGCTCTGTAGCATCCCACTCAAATATAATGGGCCTAAGCTTGCTTTGGCATTTGTTGCTAGGAAACTGGGCATCATAAATGGTAGAAAAGTCTAAAAGGCCCTTTCTATTTCTTTCTGAGCTAAAAAGAGCTAAATGTGGCATATTTATACGGTATTGTTTGGTTTTCAGAACATTGGTTGTTATCATTTTCCAGAATTGTGCTTTACTTCTGAATGTTCTTGTGTCAAACACCGATGTGATTGACCCGTCTCTCTAGCCCCTGCCAAAGAGATGATATTAGGAATTACACTGACAATTATGAATCCTACTATAAAGTCATGGCTGAAAGTGTTGGCATCCTTGCATTTGCTCCAGAAAATGAAGTATTTCTCCCAAAAAATGATTGTAATTACACATGTTTTGTTATGCATATTTATGTCGTTTGTGTTTATTTGAACAACGCAGAAAAGCAGAGGTAAAAAGGAAAATTGGACATAATTTCACACAAAACCCCAAAAATGGGCCGGACAAAATTGTTGGCACCTTTCCAAAATTGTGTGTAAACAACTGTTTCAAACTTGTGATGCTCGTTCAAACTCACCTGTGGCAAATAACAGGTGTAGACAATATGAAAATCACATCTGAAACCAGATAAAAAAGGGAAAAGCTGACTCAATCTTTGCAATGTGTGTATGTAACACGAAGCATGGAGAGCAGAAAGAGGAGAAGAGAACTGTCTGACGGCTTAAGAACCAATATTATTGAACAATATCAACAATCTCAAAGTTACACGTCCATCTCCAGAGATCTGTTCCTTTGTACACAGTGCGCATGTAACGGTTTCCAGGTTGGTAGCCATAGGCGAGAGTCATGTGTCCGATACCCTGGCACATTGCAGACAATAGTGGGTCCTGGCCCGGTGTTAGTGTTGTGAGGGCCTTGTGCCTGTGCAGCCCTCCGGTAGCTGATGGTATTGGCTAGTCAGGACCATAAGTTCCACAATTTAATAAAGGAGACTTCCATTCAAACATGGGAACTTTACTGAACTTGATGAGAGCTATATACAAAGAATAGCGAGTACACAGTCTTAAGCATGTTTCATTCACAGCAAGAAGCCTTTTCACAGACATTGTTTCCTTCCACTGTAGTCTACTCCAGGGTCTGTATAGCACTCTGCTTCGCCTTACTTCATCACAGCCTAGCTTGTTGCCACAATCCTGTTCTGCGAGTTCCTCTATACCCGCTCACGTCTCCGCGTCCCATCACTATGGACATCCTGGATCTTCTGCTCGGGACCTTCACTAGCCCCACAGTCTGAGTCCTCTTAGGTCTGCACCTTCGGCATTTATCAAACTCACTGCTTCTCGTGACACTTCATCCTATCCAAGGAACCCTTTAAGGTGGAAGGCCACTCTGTCTCCTCTGTCAGTTCCCGATCGCACTACCTCAATATCCATTTGTCTACTTTGCTGTAGTTCAGCCAACCGGCAGCATTGCACACTTGTCATCTTTAAAGTCTCTAACTCCTATATCACTTACTTCAGGAAGCAGGTCCCTTGCCCTAGCACTGATCCCTCCCCCTGCAGGCTGGTCCCAACATTAACTCTTTCTCCGACACTGTAGTCTGTTGCTGGGGAGACGTACCCTTTTACCTAAATTCTATGCAAACACTACCTTATGTCCTAAGCCTTAACCTATGCCTTTCATGCACCACATCACTATACATTATAATACCTTACATTACCATATTACCAACATTACCTATAACACTGCTACTCACCATGGATTACATTATACAATCAATACTTATCACACTCTAAATATATATAACAATATATGTAAATGACGCACAACACTTATTCATATAACACGATTGGGTGTCTTCAGGGATAGGAACTAGAGAATCATTGTCTATACCTCTTACAGGCAATATAATCAAGAAGTTTACAACCCTTGGCACTGTAGATAATCTTTCGGAATGTGGACAGTAAAGAAAAATTGATGAAAGGTTGCAATGCAGGATTGTCCAGATGATGGATAAGCTGACTTCAATCAAGTTCCAAAAAAATTCAAGCTGTCCTCCAGGCTCAGGGTGCATCAGCATCAGTGCAAACTATCTGTCGACATTTGAATGAAATTAAACGCTAAAGGCAGGAGACCCAGGAGGACCCCACTGCTGACAAAGAGATGTTAGAAAGCGCGACGGCAGTTTGTCAAAATGTACATAAGCCAAAATCCTTCTGGGAAAGAGTCCTGTGAGAGGCAGATGAGACCAAGATAGAGCTTTTTGCTAACGCACATCATTCTACTGTTTACCGAAAACAGTTTGATGGAAGTTCAAAAATGTTTTGGAGTTATTTTGCTGCCTCTGGCACTGTGTGCCTTAACTGTATGCAAGGTGTAAATTATAAATATTTACTAAACAGTTTATAAAAAAAAAGAGGAAAGGATGGTAGGTAAACAGTGAATAAATAACAAATATGATGACAGGAGTTACTCTGTATAATACCATAATACTGACTAAGAGTATACACAGTGTAAGATGGCCGCTGGACATGTCCTTGAGGGGAGATATGTATCGCTGAGGTTGGTAGCTTCAGTGATGTAAAATCGGGAAAGCATCCTCCAGCACACATAGTCCTGAAAGGGTTAATAGGGCGTATCAGGGCTGGTTTTTACAAGCAGTCATAAAAGACGGGAAGGATTGGCTGCTCACATATCCCCACCCCAGGGCGTGTGTATAAAATGGAGACCGAGTGTCTCATTTAGTGTCTGTGGATGGAGGTGTGGAGACTTCCTTAGTGTCTGTGCTACAGGACACTGACTGTGAGCGGGCGAACCTGCAGTATTGTATGGACTAGTTATTTTCCTGTTTTGTTACTTTGTGCCGGACAAGGCTGTCTTTTGTTTACCTTGCAAGTGCTGTTTATGAGGCCTGAATAAACATTTGTGTAACAAAACATATTTAATTCAATAATTTTCCGGGAGAAATATTTCATTTTCTGGAGCAATTACAAGAGTGCCAACACTTTTGGCCATGACAATATGTGAATAGTCCCCATAATGATAACACCACTTGAGTTAGGTGGGTTCCTAGGTTGCATTTTTATTAAACCAGACACAACGTTTATGTCTTGGGTGAAGGCTGCCAGCCAGCAAGGGACGTCCGGCAGCATGAAGGAGCTGATAAAGCAAGTGGTGCAGGCTAACCTCCAGCAGCATCAAAAGCAGCAGCAGCAGTGGCAGCAGCAGCAGCAGGCGCAGCAGCAGCAGTGGCAACAGCAGCAGCAGATGCAGAAAGTGCAGCACAAGCAGCTCCTGGTTAAGGTGATCCGTGGCAGGGCAACTACCCCACCCCCAACTCCAGGTGATGACTCTCACATGAGGAAAATAGTAAGAAGAGCTTTACAAAAGATGATCCCGGGTGATGACGTTGAGGCATTCCTGATGTTCTTTGAGAGGGTGGCAGAGCGGGAGAAATTGCCTCCGGAGCAGTGGGCGGAGGTTTTGGCGCCATATTTAACAGGCAAGCTACAGAAAGCCTATGATGACTTGGCCTTGCAGGACGCAAAAGAGTACGCTAAATTAAAAACAGATATCTTGGTGCGTTTAGGAGTGACTCTTACTGTCAGGGCGCAACGGGTGCACCACTGGGCCTATTGCAGTGACAAACCTCCCCAGTTCCAAATGTTTGACCTCCTACACCTGGTCCAAAAGTAGTTGCAACCTGAATCTTCCTTCCCAGCGCTGATGGTGGAGAGGGTCATCATGGACAGGTTCATGCATTCCCTGTAGAGGTCCGTGCAAGCCGGGGTGGCCCAGGGAGATCCCCGTAATGCCGATGACCTGGTGGGGTTGGTGGAAAGATACCAGGCATTAGAGAGTTCCTTGGGGAAGCCAGGGGTCGGAGCATCTCCATACTGGGGTTCCCAAAAGGGGGCAGACACCCAAAAGAGGGGAACTAGAGCCACATCTGAGGGGGCGTCCTAGAGCCCAGGAGGGGTTTGAGTTGC
The DNA here is from genome assembly GCF_046119375.1 of Phyllobates terribilis. Lineage (NCBI taxonomy): Eukaryota > Metazoa > Chordata > Amphibia > Anura > Dendrobatidae > Phyllobates > Phyllobates terribilis. Next base: position 58,167,411 of record NW_027362771.1, on the reverse strand, counting down.
TGCCAAAGGTCCCGTCCAATAGCATAGTATGTTGGAGATGTCACACCCCTGGTCACATAGCCGACCATTGCCCCATGAACAATGAGCCAATGGACTGCAGCACAGGACGGCGCTGCTCATACTTTGCTTATCCTACCTGCAATGCTGTCCCTCAACCAGGCGAGGGACCACAGGCATGCCTTGTGTCAGTGAATGGAGTGCAAGTGACTGCTCTATTACACTCGGGGAGTTTGGTAACCCTAGTAAGGGCCACAATTCCTCATCGGGCTGGTTCCTGGGAAAAAGGTTGGCGTCCGTTGTATCCATGAGGAAACTAAGGACTACCCTGTGGCCCGAGTGGTCATAGACACACACTATGGCACTGAGTCCCGTGAGGTGGGAGTAGTCAAGGACCTGTTGCACCCTGTAATAATAGGGCAGGACTTTGCCGTGTTTTGGGACTTGTGGGAGAAAGGAAGGAAGCCAGGTGGTCTGGATAACAACCAGGTCGCTCCTGAAGAAACCTCATTGCAGGCCGCCGCCACCAGGTTTCCTTTTTGTGTATTTGTTGGGGATGAGGATGAGGCAGCATCCCTGGAGGCCAACATCCCTGAGCTGGAGGTATCCGGGGGAAACTTTGGAACCTCCCAGCTCAGAGACTTGACTCTAAAAGAGGTGTTTGATAATGTCACTGTCCTGAATGGTGTTGCTCAAGAGCCAGGGGCTGACACCCGATATCCGCACTTTGCTGTAAATGGAGAGTTACTATATTGGGTCACCAAGCTCAGAGGGGAGGTAATCGAGCAGCTACTAGTGCCAGGGCCGTACAGACGCAGGGTATTAGATATGGCCCATACACATGTGTTGGATGGTCATATGGGGGTAGAAAAAACCCTAGAAAGGATCCTGGAGAGGTTCTACTGGCCCAGTTGTCACCGAGAAATTGTGCATTTTTGTAGGTCATGTCCAACCTGCCAACTGACCTCCCCGGTGGACCACTTCTGGAGCCCCTTAGTACCGTTGCCAATCATTGAAGTGCCATTTGATCGCATAGCCATGGATCTAGTGGGACCCCTGGTAAAATCCGCCAGAGGACACCAGTATATCCTGGTGGTACTGGACTATGCTACATGGTATCCGGAGGCCCTGCCACTACGTAACTCCTCTTCCAAATGTATAGCCCGGGAGCTGGTCCACATCTACTCTAGAATGGGGTTGCCTAAGGAGATCCTAATGGACCAAGGGACCCCATTTATGTCAAGGGTGATGAGAGATTTGTGCAAAACCCTGCAAATCGCACAACTCAGGACCTCAGTCTACCACCCTCAGACAGATGGCTTAGTGGAGAGGTTTAATAAAACCTTGAAGGCCATGTTAAAGAAGGTCATAGAGAAAGACGGCCGGGACTGGGACTGTCTACTGCTGTACCTTCTGTTCTCCATTAGAGAAGTCCCACAGGCCTATACTGGATTTTCCCCGTTTGAGCTGTTATATGGCCGACACCCCAGCGGACTCCTGGATGTAGCAAAGTAAATCTGGGAGGCAGAGTCTACACCCTACAAGGGTGTAATCGAACATGTGGCCCAGATGCAAGAGAGGATTGCAGAGGTGATGCCCATTGTGAAAGAACACCTCCTCAAATCACAAGAGGCACAGTTGAGGGTGTACAATAGATCAGCGAGGGTGAGACACTTCAACACTGGGGATCAGGTACTAGTGCTGGTACCTACGGTGGAGAGCAAATTCCTGGCCAAGTGGCAGGGCCCCTATGAAGTGGTTGAAAAGGTTGGCGATGACAACTATAGGGTCCACCAACCAGGAAGAAGGAAGCTCTACCAGGTGTATCATGTCAGCCTCATTAAGCCATGGCGAGACAGAGAGTCTGTGGAAGCTCCATGTTTGGTGGCGAAGACTGAAGCCGACATAGAGGAAGTCAAGATATTAGTTGCAGTCACGTGCCCAGAACCAACAATGCCGAGAGTTGCTGCAGTGGAACAGGGACCTGTTCTCGGATCTACCGGGCTGTACTCAGGTAATAGAGCATGAGGTGCTTATGGAGCCTCATGTCTGAGTGAATATGAAGCCATATCGAATTCCTGAAGCCTGCCGAGAGGTAATCTCGCAGGAGGTGAAGCGCATGCTGAATCTGGGGGTCATCGAAGAGTGCAAGAGTGGCTGGTCCAGTCTCATAGTCTTAGTGCCGAAACCAGATGCAGAATGGCGGTTCTGCAATGACTTTAGGAAACTGAATGAGGTCTCTAAGTTTGATTCGTACCCAATGCCCAGGGTAGATGAACTAATTGAAAGGCTAGGGCCAACCAGGAACATTACCACCCTTGACCTCACAAAAGGGTATTGACTAGTGTTGAGCGAGCACTAAAATGCTCGGGTGCTCGAAGCTCGGGCCGAGCTCACCGTGATACTAGAGTGCGCGACCCGAGCAACGAGCCCAATGTTAGTCTATGGGAGACCCGAGCATTTTTGCGGCAGCACCCCTGGCAGTCTTTAGAAAGCCTAAAAAGTACCCAAAACAATAGTGACAGTGCTCAAATGACATGGGGACAGCATGGGGATCGCCCCAGGAAGCATTTCTGACCCCCAGGTCACTGCTGTCAACAACGTGGTCAGAGGTATTAAGCCACTTTTACGGGCTCACAATAAAACGTTCAAAAACTAAAGTGAAACTGTTTTCCTGTGAAATATGTTAAGGAACATACTTTCCAGGGTAAAAACTTGTGTATAAGGTAAAATAAATAACCAAAAACAAAAATACTCCTCCACACCTTGGGCTATGTTCACAAGTAGCATTTTTTATGCGTTTTTGCACTTTTGTATTGCTTTCAACCGCGACAAATGCATTCACCGGGAAATGTCATTTTAACATTTTACAACCTTATCTGGCCATGTGCTGTGTGACATATGCATACAGCACTGAAAAGACATGGGAACAGCATGGGGAAGACCCCTGGAAGCATCTCTGACACCCAGGTCACTGCCTAAAAGTGTGCTCATCAGAAGTGATCCTTGCCGCATCAGAAGATGCAGACTTGCAACTATCCCCGTGCAAGTCCTTGTCTATCTGGGATGGATATTAGTCCTCAGAAGGACTGTTTGTTTGATTTTGCAGGCTTTAGAGACCCTACACTACCTATTTCGCAGTATAAATCTCTCCCTAGCTCAGCAGCACTCTCCCTACACTGTCTGACCCGGAGTGACTGTGTCCAAGATGGCGGCACCCGGTTTTAAAAGCTCGAGGTGACGCTGTGCCAATCACTGTAATGCCCACAACCAACATGGCTGCGGCATTACAGTGACTGGCTGGCAATCCCTGCATGTTCATTGGCTCTGTAAAGAGCGCCAAACATGCAGGGCGGAGACCCGAGCTCCCGCCCGAGTAACCCGAAAATGCTCGGTTCCCGATTAGTGAGATGCTCGGGTGAGTACCGAGCAGTGTCGAGCATGATCGCTCAACACTAGTATTGACTACTGATGAGTGAGCATGCTCGCTACTGCTCGGTGCTCGCCCGATCATCTCACTGCTCGAGATGCTCGGCGCTTGCCGAGTATTTCTGGGGTTGCTTGGCGGGAGCTCGGGTCCCCTCCCTGCATGTTTGGCGCTCTTTAGAGCGCCAATCAACATGCAGGGATTGCCTGCCACTCATTGTAATGCCGCAGCCATGGTGGTTGTGGCATTACAGTGATTGGATGGCCGCACAGCATCATCAGGTCTATATCAGACCTGGCGCCGCTGTGCTCGTCACAGTCACTCCGGAATCAGGCAGAGTATGGAGAGGTGCTGCTGCGTCAGGGAGAGATTTGCTTGTGTATTAGGTAGTGTAGGGAGAAAAAAAGGACATTACACATATCCATTTTAACAAACAGTCCATTGGAGGACTAACTAATCCATCTGAAGAGATATCAGGCAGGCCGTGTATATAGGCAGGCAGGGTATATAGCAGACTGCAGTGCATATAGCACAAGAGGCTCCATTCCAATTCTGCCTTCTGCTGCTGTTAGATATTTCTATACAAAGGCCCAGGTCTCAGGGGCCAGGAATACTTTTTTTTTGGATCTTAATCCTCATTATTTGCTTAAAAAGCAATGCAGAATACAGCCAGGTCCTTTCCATATTACAGAGCTAGAAATCCAGCTATTTAAAACTCTGTTTTCTCCGTCACACGGATCATATATACGTTGTCAGAAAATACTGCCATTTCTGGCCTCCATTAAAAATTTCTTTCAGTGTGTCAGTGAAGCAATTCACACCAGTTTGCTGTTCAAACTAGTTACCTACAGTCCAGGTGTTTAAAACTCTATTTTCTCCGTCACACGGATCACATATAAGTTTGCTCCAAATTCAGTCATTTGTAGTGAGCGTGGAAGATACTGTCCTCCATTTAAAATGGGCAAGGCACGCAGACAGAAGGCAGGCAGCCGTTCCCCGAAACACCAATACGAAGGAAGTTGCCAGTACAACTGTTAGGTCTTCCTTAGTTTGGTTGTTTTTTAAAGACTCTGCCGATAACTCCAAAAAGGCCATTTGCACCACCTGCCAGGCCAGCATCAGCAGGGGTGGCAAAACGACCAGCCTGACCACCACCAGAGTGATCAGGCACATGGCAGCAAAGCACCCGACTTTGTGGGCCGAACCCCAGGGTCCAGGAACAGTGTCTGCAGGTGGCACCATTGCTTCTTCCGCTGTTGTGCATGCAAGTCAATCCCCTGTCCATGGTGCATGCGGAGATGCCTCCTGCCCTGCACCTGTCATTGCACACTCTCAAGTAGCAGCATCAGGAAGCACGTCCATGTCCTTGTCCCAGCGCAGCATTCAGTTGTCCATACCCCAGTCCTTGGAACGCAAGCGCAAATATGCAGCCAACGCCCCACAGGCCACACTACTAAATTCTCACATTTCACGACTACTTGCTCTCTAAAAGTTGCCTTTTAGGCTCATGGAGACGGAAGCATTCCACAACCTGATGGCGGCGGCCGTCCCTCGGTACTCGGTCCCCAGCCGCCACTATTTCTCCTGGTGTGCCGTCCCCGCACACAAGCACGTGTCCCAAAACAATATCCGTGCCCTCAACAACGCAGTTACCGGGAAAGTCCACCTAACCACGGACACTTGGCCCCCACTGTCTACAGCTCCTGCACCTCATCCTCCTCAGCCTCCTCCTCCTCTTCAGCCTCCATCTCCGAAATGACCACATCAGTCACAAGCTGGAAGCACTGTAGCGCTACTTCGGCCAAGCGGCAATAGGCTGTGCTGAAGCTAATATGCTTAGGTGACAAACCGCACAATGCTGAAGAGTTGTGGAGAGCTCTATAAGAGCAGGCAGATCTGTGTCTCACACCACTGAACCTACAGCCAGGCATGGTAGTGTGTGACAATTGCCGGAACCTGGTGGCGGCTCTGAGGCGAGGCGAGCTCACACACGTACCATGCCTGGCCCATGTGCTTAACCTCGTGGTTCAGCGGTTTCTCCAATCCTACCCTTAGCTGCCGGATCTGCTTGTTAAAGTACGCTGCCTGTGTGCCCATTTTAGAAAGTCAACTACAGCTTCCGCCGCCCTTGCAGTGTTTCAGCAGCGTTTGCAGCTTCCGGCTCACAGACTGGTGTGTGTTCAGACTCCACACATAAGACCTCAGGAGTGGACATGGATGTCAGACATATGTACCATCCTCCAAAACTTTGAGGACTCCACAAAGATGGTGAGCGGCGATGATGCCATAATTAGCGTCACCATCCCACATCTCTGTCTTCTGATACGCTCTCTGCTCACAATTAAAGAGGATGCATTGCAGGCGGAGCACGATGAGATGGAGCAAGTAACCATACAGGGTGATTACACACAGCCCAGCCTCATCTCATCTCAATGTGGATTGGGTGACAATGAGGAAGAGGAGGAGGAAGAAGGACAGGAGCTAGTTTCATGCGCTATAGACGGTACTACCTGCACAGCTGTCATACCGTCTGTTCAGCGTGGATGGCCAGAGGAAAGAGTGGAGGAGGAGGAGGAGGAGAGCATGGTCAGTCATCCTCTTGGTGAGGACATGGAAGTCTTGCCTGTTAGTAGTCTGGCATGCATGGCTGAATTTATGTTACGCTGCCTTTCCCATGACCCTCGCATTCTCAAAATTTTGGGTGACAGTCATTACTGGTTGGTGACACTTCTAGACCCACGCTACAAGGAGAACTTTATATCTCTTATTCCTGAGGCAGACATGTCTACAAAAATGGGGCAGTACCAGAAGGCCCTTGTTGCGGAACTATTAAAAAAATTCCAATCTGAAAACGCTGGCGGCAGAGGGCACGCTTCGTTGGACAACCAAGGAGTACAGGCGAGGGAGGCACAACTTCAATCCAGCAGAGGCAGGGGAACACTGTCAAAGTTCTGGGAGAGTTTTCTCAGCCACCTCCCTTCGTACAGGCCCTGAGGCGTGGGGTACTCTCACAAGGAGTGCATAGTTTGGAAAGATGCTCCGACCGTACCAACGTCCTCCGTGATTTCTCTGTGCCTTATAATTATTTGGTATCCAAGTTGGATACGTGGAATGAATTGGCTCTCTATGCCTTCGAGGTCCTGGCCTGCCCAGCCACCAGCGTTTTATCAGAGCAGGTTTTTAGTGCCGCTGGTGGAATTATAACTGATAAGCACATCCGCCTGTCAACTGAAAATGCTGACAGGCTGACTCCTATAAAAATGAACAAGGGCTGGATTGGGCCAGACTTCTCAACACCACCGAATAATAGCAGTGTAACATAAACTCAAATCCAGTGTCTTTTCTTGGGAGGTGTATTCCCATGCACCTTTTCACACCCACACATGGGTATACGCTTCCTGATTTGGGATATTTACTCTTGTCCTCCTCCTTCTCCTCAGCCTCCTGCACCATATCACCAGGGTGAACGTGGTCCGTGATGCAACACCCACATAATTTTTTTAATGGGTGTTTATGATGCCCGTAAAAAAAATTTTTTATACAGTATGTTCATGTATACCCCCCAGGGGTAAATGTTTGTCAGCCCATATACTTAGTGCATGGGCATTACAAGTATAGGAGGCCCGCTCCTTTCTAATGGGAACATTTTTTAATGAGGCCTTCCTCCACGTCTCTTCCAAGGGGCATTGGAGTGCCTCCAAACTTTTGGCAACCCTTGTATTCAATGCATACGCCAACATTATGGGAGACCCACTTCCTAATAATGGGAACATTGTTTTGAGGAGGCCCTCTGACCTCCATGTCTCTTCCAAGGGGCATTGACGTGCCTCCAAATTTTTGGCAGCCCTTGCATTCACTGCATAGGCCTACTCTATGGGAGACTCTCTCCTTTCTAATGGGAATTTGTCATTACTGTGGCCCTACTCTATATCTCTTTAAATTGTTAGTGGGGTTTTTTCTAAATTTGGTCAGCCGTTGGACTCACTGCATACCCTATAACTGTATAGCAGAACCTCTTCTTTTTAATGGGAATTTGTCGTTACTGTTGCCCTGCTCTATGTGTCTTTAATTTCTTAGTGGGGTTTTTCCTTAAATTTCATCAGCCGTTGGACTCACTGCATACCCTATAACTGTATAGCAGACTCTCTCCTTTCTAATGGGAATTTGTCATTACTGTGGCCCTGCTCTATGTGTCTTTAATTTCTTAGTTGGGTTTTTCCTAAATTTGGTCAGCCGTTGGACTCGCTGCATATCCTATAACTGTATAGCAGACTCTCTCCTTTCTAATGAGAACATGTACTCGTTACTGTGGCCCTGCTCTATGTGTCTTTCAGAGTCCCTCCATCATCAATGAAACAGGATGTGTCTGATGATGTGTCACACACCACATTGCCAAATAAGGTTGTAAATTGTTAAAATTACATTTCCCAATGAATGCATTTGTCTTAAAAAATAACGTAAAAAAAACAGTAGGATCTTTCTTTAGTATAAAAACAGATTCACAAATGTAACCTCAATGTAATCACATTGTTCAGCTCCTGCACCTCCTCCTCCATCTCCGAAATGACCACATCAGTTACAAGCTGAAAGCACTGCAGCACTGCCTTGGCCAAGCGGCAACAGGCTGTGCTGAAGATAACATGCTTAAAGCTTAGGTGACAAACCGCCCAGCGCTGCAGAGTTGTTCCAAGCTGTAACACAGCAGCTTGCTCTGTGGCTCTCACCGCTGAACATACAGCCAGGCATGGTCGTGTGTGACAATGGGCAGAACCTGGTGATGGAGAAATGACAGCCGGAGTAGATACGGTTTCCCTCTATGCCAGTCCTTTCACCGAGCTAAAGAATATGGCTGTGGTGAAATACAACTCCCACTGAGAAGCTGTTTCAGATTGAAAAACATTGCCCACCAGAGGATTTGATTCTGAGGGCTCACCTTTCTCCCCCGCTCAAGAGCCCCATAGCAGCTGCAAAGTTAGCGCTATCATGAACTCTCCTGATGTAGAAGCCAAGGCACACCAGAGGATTCTCTGGTGGGACCGTCCAACACTGCCGAGAAGCAGTCCTGGCTAAGAAAAGTGTGTGGGAAGGTTCCTCGGACACTCTATGGCTGCTTTTTTACTGAGATGGAAACCCATGCAAACTTGGGGAGAACATACAAAGTCCTTGCAGATGTTGTCCTTGCTGGGATTTGAACCCAAGATCTCAGCGCTGCAAGGCTTGAGTGCTAGCCACGGATCCAATGTGCTGTCGTTCACCCTCTAATATCTAACAGGGTGGAGAAACTTACATCTACTGCCACTCTATCTTCAGCTCCTTTGTGAGAAACTAATGTATTTGGGCAGCCACTCAGTCTACCAAATAAAATTCCTGAGAAGGAAATTGGGGATGGCTTCGCTACTGTTACTGGAGGCAGTGCTAATACCATGTCGTCATACCATAGTTTACTGGAAATATTCCAGGCTGGTAGGAGGCAAGCAAATTCCCACAGAAAAGTACCAGCAGTAATGTTCAGGGACCCGCGCTTGTAGAAGGCGGAGACAACCCTGGGAGAAATAGTGACGGCTGGGGACCGAGTATGGACACGAAGTATGAGGCATAAGGTTGTGAAAAGCTTCCGCCTCCATGAGCCTAAAAGGCCACATTTCAAGTGCAAGCAGCTGCCCAGAAATCTGGCAGTTTAGTATTGCAGCCTGTGGGTGGGTGGGTGACTGCATACTTGCGCTTGCATTCCAAGTAACAGAAAACTAAGCAGATGGTGGCCTCTATCATCATCATGGCCTCACCTCGGCACTGTGAACTCTCCTGAAGGAGAAGCCAGGGCCCACCGGAGGAGTCTCCGGTTTTCTGGTGGGTCTGTCCAACCCGGCCGAGGAGCAGCCCTGGCTAAGAAAAGTGTGGGGGAAGGTTCCTGGACACTTTATGGCTGTTTTTTTAATGTGGATTGGACGTGCTTATGCATGTTATTTCTCAAACCGGATTGTAGATCAGGCCATTGCCCAACTCTGTAGTCATGAAATTAAATGCGCAAAGAAAGATGTTTGTGTGTCAAAGCACCACCGAGAAGTGCGAGTTGATGTTGGACGGTCTGCCATTGCTTCTGCAAAAGCTGCTTTAGAGGACACCCAGAGTAGATACGGTTTCCCTCTATGCCAGTCCTTTCACTTTTCACTGAGCTAAAGAATATGGCTGTGGTGAAATACAACTCCCAGCTAAAAAAGCTGTGGACTGGCTCTGTACCGTCCCTGGCCACATTCACCTGTCCACGTGTTTGTGGTTAGGCAGTCCTTCCTAGTAAGTGCACTGGGGAGGGCACGGGTAATGTTGTGTGACCCATGCTTGTGGAAGGCGGAGACGACACAGGGAGAAACAGTGGCGGCTGGGGACCGAGTATGGACACCCGGCCGCCACCAGCATGAGGTTATGAAAAGCTTCCGCCTCCATGAGCCTAAAAGGCCACATTTCAAGTGAAAGCAGCTTTAGAGGACTTCCTGGAAGAAATGACAGCTGGGTAGATATGGTTTCCCAAGTCCTTTCACCAAGCTAAAGAATATGGCTGTTGTGAAATACAACTCAGAAAAAAAAGATTTGGACTGGCTCCGCACCGTCACTGGCCACATTCACCTGTCCACGTGTTTGTGGTTAGGCGGTCCTTCCCAGTAAGTGCACTGGGGAGGGCACAGGTAATGTTGTGGGACCCATGCTTGTGGAAGGCGGAGGCGACACCGGGACAAATAGTGGTGGCTGGGGACCTAAAAGGCCACATTTCAAGTGCAAGCAGCTGTCAAAAATTTGGCAGTATAGTATTGCAGCCTGTGGGTTGGTGGGTGGCTGGCTGCATACTTGCGCTTGCATTTCAAGGAATGGGGTAGGGACAACTGAACACTGCACTGGGACAAGGACGTGGACGGTGATTGTTGCAAATCTGCAACAACAGTTGCATGGTGGGAGGCATCTTCACATGCGCCAAGGATCACTTATGATGGGCATACTTTTAGACAGTGACCTAGGAGTCAGAGATGCTTCCAGAGGTCTTCCCCATGCTGTTCCCATGTCTTTTCAGCACTGTACGCATGTGTCTGATGATGTGTCACACACCACATGGCCAGATAAGGTTGTAAAATGTTAAAATGACATTTCCTGGTGAATGCATTTGTCTTGGTTGAAAGCAATGCAAAAGTGCAAAAACGCTATGTGTGAACATAGCCCAAGGTGTGGAGGAGTATTTATGTTTTTGGTTATTTATTTTGCCTTATATACAAGTCCTTACCCTGGAAAGGATGTTCCTTAACATATTTCCCTGGAAAATCCATTTTGGTTTCGTTTTGGTATGTTTTATTGTGAGTCCGTAATAGTGGCGTAATACTCTGACAATGTTGTTGACAGCAGTGATCTGGGAGTCAGAGATGCTTCCAGGGGTCTTCCCCATGCTGTTCCCATGTCATTTGAGCACTGTTCCCATCGATTTGGGCAATTTTTAGGCCCTCTGCAGACCACCGGGGGGAGCCGTCTGAAAAATGCTTGAGTTTCCCATAGACTTACATTGGGCTCATTGCTCGGGTCGAGTACCCGAGTATTCCAATTTGTTCGACCCGAGCAACGAGTACCCGATCATCTTAGTGCTCGCTCATCACTAGTATTGACCGATTCCAATTGTTAGAACTCTCCTGTTAGTTTTTTTTTAGTTTGCTGGTCACATGACCATTTTTGCCTATTTAATCCGGCTCCACTCTCCTGGCATTGCTGGACTTCATTGTATTTACTACTCTTGAGCTAGCTTGGTGCTCTGTTGCCGTTCTCTGTTAGTTTTGCTAGGTCTTCTGACCTCTATGCTTTTTGTTGTGTGTTTGTCTTTGACTGCTACTATTTCTGCTAGGAGGTGTCCAACTTATCCCAGTCCCTAGTTCTTGTAGGGATCCCTCCCTCACTTCTATAGGTCTTCGTACAGACTAGCCGAGGACTTTAGCGGGTCTGATCGCAGGATCAGGTTCCCCGTTACATCGTAGGGATCTAGTTTAGTTCTATTGTAGGGACAGATCTCCTGTCTTTCCTTAGTCCCTGTAGCAGATCATAACAGTAAGTACAGCCCTAAAAAAAAAAAAAAAAAAAAAAAAATCTTCTCTAAGGAAAGACCTCCAGTTTTCTATCATGGTCTCGGTTCAAGATTTTGCTCAACGCTTGCAGGGACTCTCTCTGGAGGTGGCCAAGCTCCAACAACACGTGAGTAGCTGTTCTGGAGCACATTTTGTGGAACCAAAGGTACGTCTGCCTGATTTATTTTTTGGCGAACAACAAGATTTTTTTTCTTTTAAAAATGCTTGTTTATTGTATTTTCGTTTGAGACCCGGATCCTCTGGTGATGAATCACAACGCATAGGTTTCATAATGTCACTTTTGCGCAAAGATCCTCAGGGATGGGCCTTCTCTCTCCAACCTAGTGATCCGTGCTTTAGATCAGTGGATAGTTTTTTTTCTGCTTTGGGTTTGTTGTACGATGATCCTGATCGTGTCTCATCTGCTGAGTCTGAATTGAGACGTTTGAGGCAGGGATCAGGTAATGTGGAAAAATATTGTTCTCACTTCCGTCGGTGGTCTGCCCAGGTGGGGTGGAACGATTCAGCTTTGAAAAGCTTGTTTCTTGCAGGGCTAGGTGAAAGGGTTAAGGATTTACTGATTGCTTATCCCACACCTGGAAACTTGCAGGAGGCAATGCAATTAGCTATACGGGTGGACAGGAGACTGCGTGCAAGGGTTAATGAGAGCAAATCCTCTGCTATGTCAGCTCCGAGTCCTGAGAGGTTCTGTGCTGACAATGGAGAGCTGATGGAGATTGGGGCGATGGCACCCCGCTCTCAGGAAAAAGACCGCAGGCTTTCTGAAGGCTTGTGCTTCTATTGCGGAAATTCTGGTCATTTTATTAAGAACTGTGTGCTTCGTATGAAGAAAGAAAAAAAAAATGGTCAGTCATGCACGTATTGCCTGTTTAAATTCTAAGGGAGTATTCCTATCTGCTACTACCACTGCTCAGGATGAATTAATTGAATTTCGGGTATTTGTGGATTGTGGTTCTACTCTGAATGTGATTGATGGGGGATTCTTGGAAAAACTTAGATTAGAACCTAAAACTTTGTCATCCCCTATTGCTGTGGTTTCTGTTGATGGCTCTCCCTTGAAGAGTGTTACTCATAAGGTCTGTGAATTTCCCCTCACTATTAATGGTATTCATCAAGAGAATTTGGATTTGGTGGTATTGGATAATTTGCCTTCTCCAGTAATATTGGGGTTACCCTGGTTAAAATTGCACAATCCTGTACTGGATTGGTCTACCAATGAAATTAAGTCCTGAAGCCCTAAATGTTATGACAAGTGTTGTAACGGACGTATTGCTGCGGTGGAAAAAGGGGAATTACCTGTACCTATTCAGGATTTTTGGAGAGTTTTTTCTGAGGAGGAGTCACAAATTTTGCCTCCCCATAGAGACTATGATTGTACCATTGAATTTGTCCCTGGAGCGACTCTTCCTAAAAGTCGTTTATTTAATCTTACTATTCCTGAGAGAAAGGCTTTGGAGGAATACATACAGACAAGCTTGGCCGCCGGTCACATTAGGCCTTCCAAGTCTCCTGTGGCTGTTGGATTTTTTTTTGTAAAAAAAAAAGATAGCGGTTTACGTCCTTGTCTGGACTTTCGTGAGATTAATAAAATTACTGTACGCAATCCTTACCCACTGCCATTGATTCCTGATTTATTTAACCAGTTAGCGGGGGCCAAGTGGTTCTCTAAAATTGATCTCCGGGGGGCATACAATTTGTTGCGCATGAAGGAGGGTGATGAATCGAAGACTGCTTTTAACACTCCTGTGGGTCATTTTGAGAATCTGGTGATGCCTTTTGGTCTTACCAATGCTCCAGCATTTTTTCAGAATCTTATTAATGACATCCTTAGAACTTTAATCGGCAAAAATGTGGTTGTGTATTTGGATGACATTCTGATTTATTCGCCTGATCTGGAGTCTCATTGGCGGAGCGTACGTGAGGTATTACAGTTATTAATGGACAATTCGCTTTTTGCTAAGCTGGAGAAATGTGAGTTCGCTGTACAGAGAATTAGTTTTTTGGGCTACATTATCTCCAGTGAAGGTTTTGAGATGGACCCGGTTAAAGTTCAAGCTGTGCAGGAATGGCCTAGGTCTATTGGTTTGAAATCGATACAGAGGTTTTTGGGTTTCGCCAATTATTACAGAAAATTCATAAAAAATTTTTCTATTATTGTCAAACCGCTGACCGATCTCACCAGGAAAGGTGCTAATGCAGTTCAGTGGACTTCTGAGGCCATTGAAGCTTTTGTGTTTCTAAAGGAGAGGTTCACCTCTGCTCCCATCCTTATGCAGCCTGATGTGACTAAGCCGTTTTTGGTTGAGGTTGATGCTTCTTCGGTGGGGGTCGGTGCGGTGTTGTCTCAGGAAAACAAGGATGGAGTACATCCCTGTGCCTTTTTTTCAAAAAAATTTTCTGAGACTGAACTTAATTACGATATTGGTAATCGGGAATTGCTGGCGATTAAACTCGCATTTGAATACTGGCGTCACCTCTTGGAAGGTGCTGAATTTCCCATTCAGGTTTTCACTGATCATAAAAATCTGATCTATCTTGATGCTGCCAAGCGCTTGAATGCCCGTGAGGCTAGGTGGGCACTTTTTTTCTCGCGGTTTAATTTTTCCGTTACTTACATCCCGGGTAGTGTTGAGCCACCCCCGTAGTGTTCGGGTTCGGTTCGGTTCGTCGAACACCGGGATGTTCGAGGAACTGTTCGTCGAACTGTTCGTCGAACACCTTAGAACACCGTCGAACACCGTTAAAACCAATGGCAGGCAAACAAAAACACATAGAAACACATAGAAAACACCTGCAAAGGTGTCCAAAAGCTGACAAACTGCTCAGAAGACACTCTCTTTAAAAAAGTCGGCCGGCAAATTCAGCAGCGGCATACACCGGTACCCGACAATTTAGACAAGAAGGAATAGAGCATCACACATAGATTAGATAGATAGAAACATGTCAGTCACACATATAAGAAGCACAGTGACAGTGTTGGTTACTGCACTTGTCATTTAGTGTAAAGGATTTATTAAAAAAAATATTAGTGTTTTCATGCACCGTCTCTTTAAAAAAGCCGGCCGGCAATTCAGCATCTGTACCCGACAATTTAGAACAGAAAGAATAGAGCTTCACACATAGATTAGATAGATAGAAACATGTCAGTCACATATATAATAAGTACAGTGATAGTGTTGCTTACTGTACTTGTCATTTAGTGTAAAGGATTTATTTAAAAAAATAATAGTGTTTTCATGCACCGTCTCTTTAAGAAAGCCGGCCGGCAATTCAGCATCTGTACCCGACAATTTATAACAGACAGAATAGAGCTTCACACATAGATTAGATAGATAGAAACATGTCAGTCACATATATATGAAGTACAGTGACAATGTTGCTTACTGTACTTGTCATTTAGTGTAAAGGATTTATTAAAAAAAATAATAGTGTTTTCATGCACCGTCTCTTTAAAAAAGCCGGCCGGCAATTCAGCAGCGGTACCCGACAATTTAGAACAGAAAGATAGAGCATCACACATAGATTAGATAGATAGAAACATGTCAGTCACATATATATGAAGTACAGTGATAGTGTTGGTTACTGTACTTGTCATTTAGTATTAAAATAAAGGATTTATTATTAAAAAAATTGGCGTGGGGTTCCCCTTAATTTTAGGCTCTAGCGGAGGTTAAGCAGACGGCTGGGGCAGATGTTTGAAGCCTGGGAAGGGGGTAATACCCACGGAGCTTCCCAGGCTACTAATATCAGCCCCCAGCTGAATACATAGCCTTTACTAGCTATTAAAATGGGGGACCCCCCCAAAAAAATGACGTGGGGTCCCCCCTAATTTAATAGCTAGCAAAGGCTAGGCAGACAGCTGGGGGCTGATATTAATAGCCCAGGAAGGGAGCCATGAATATTGGCCCCCTCCCAGGCTAGAAACACCAGCCGTCAGCCGCCCCAGAAATGGCGCATTCATAGGATGCGCCAATTCTGGCACTTAGCCTCGCTCTTCCACGCTGCCCTGGTGCGGTGGCAGGGGGTAATAGGGTTGGGGTTGATGTCAGCTTATAATGCCAGCTGACATCAAGCCCAGGTTAGTAATGGAGAGGCGTCTATAAGACACCCCCATTACTAACCCCATAGTCAAAGTTAAAAAAAACACAAACACCCAGAATAAAGTCCTTTAATTGAAATAAAGACACAATCCTTTATTGTTCTAAATTAAACCACTTACCATCACGCCCATTCCAGCTGAAGCCAACGATCTCCTGCAATAAAAGAAAAATAATAAAGCAACCTCATCCTTACCTTTCCATGGTTCCCACGACAGCTTCAGCTCTGCTACATCGAGATGACAGGCTGGACCGCAGCAGAACGCTGACATCCAGCCTCTCATCCCGCAGACACTGAGAAGCGCAGGCTTGCTTGCGCTGCTCAGCGTCTCTCTGTGACGACATCCAGATGAGCCGAGTTCATGTCCAATGAACTCGGCTCACCTCATGCACGTCACTGACAGCGTGGGAGAATTCTCACGCTGAAGCGCTGAGTGCAGGAGAATTCTCCCACGCTGTCAGTGACGTGCAGGAGGTGAGCTGAGTTCATTGGACATGAGCTCACCTTATGCACGTCACTGACAGCGTGGGAGAATTCTCCTGCACTCACCGCTTCAGCTTGAGAATTTTCCCACGCTGTCAGTGACGTGCATGAGGTGAGCCGAGTTCATTGGACATGAACTCGGCTCATCTGGATGTCGTCACAGAGAGACGCTGAGCAGCGCAAGCAAGCCTGCGCTTCTCAGTGTCTGCGGGATGAGAGGCTGGATGTCAGCGTTCTGCTGCGGTCCAGCCTGTCATCTCGATGTAGCAGAGCTGAAGCTGTCATGGGAACCATGGAAAGGTAAGGATGAGGTTGCTTTATTATTTTTCTTTTATTGCAGGAGATCGTTGGCTTCAGCTGGAATGGGCGTGACGGTAAGTATGGTTTAATTTAGAACAATAAAGGATTGTGTCTTTATTTCAATTAAAGGACTTTATTCTGGGTGTTTGTGCTTTTTTTAACTTTGACTATGGGGTTAGTAATGGGGGTGTCTTATAGACGCCTCTCCATTACTAACCTGGGCTTGATGTCAGCTGGCATTATAAGCTGACATCAACCCCAACCCTATTACCCCCTGCCACCGCACCAGGGCAGCGTGGAAGAGCGAGGCTAAGTGCCAGAATTGGCGCATCCTATGAATGCGCCATTTCTGGGGCGGCTGACGGCTGGTGTTTCTAGCCTGGGAGGGGGCCAATATTCATGGCTCCCTTCCTGGGCTATTAATATCAGCCCCCAGCTGTCTGCCTAGCCTTTGCTAGCTATTAAATTAGGGGGGACCCCACGTCATTTTTTTTGGGGGGTCCCCCATTTTAATAGCTAGTAAAGGCTATGTATTCAGCTGGGGGCTGATATTAGTAGCCTGGGAAGCTCCGTGGGTATTACCCCCTTCCCAGGCTTCAAACATCTGCCCCAGCCGTCTGCTTAACCTCCGCTAGAGCCTAAAATTAAGGGGAACCCCACGCCAATTTTTTTAATATTAAATCCTTTATTTTAATACTAAATGACAAGTACAGTAACCAACACTATCACTGTACTTCATATATATGTGACTGACATGTTTCTATCTATCTAATCTATGTGTGAAGCTCTATTCTGTCTGTTATAAATTGTCGGGTACCGCTGCTGAATTGCCGGCCGGCTTTTTTAAAGAGACGGTGCATGAAAACACTATTATTTTTTTTGATAAATCCTTTACGCTAAATGACAAGTACAGTAAGCAACACTGTCACTGTACTTCATATATATGTGACTGACATGTTTCTATCTATCTAATCTATGTGTGAAGCTCTATTCTTTCGGTTCTAAATTGTCGGGTACAGGTGTATGCCGCTGCTGAATTGCCGGCTTTTCATGTTTCACTGTTGGCACTGTTCCCATCGATTTGGGCAATCACTCTAATGCCACAACCACCATGGCTGTGGCATTACAGTGAGTGTCAGACAATCCCTGCATGATTGGTGCTCTAAATAGCGCCAGACATGCAGGACACGCTTTTGGTGCACGAACAGTTATCGAACATAACCTCGAACAGCCAAATTTTTTGCAAATCGTTCGGGTTCGTCGAACAACTCGAACACCGCCCAAAACAGCTCGAATTTGAGATTGGCGAACAGTTCTAGTCGAACACCGCTCATCTCTAATCCCGGGTACCAAGAATGTTAAAGCGGATGCTTTGTCTCGCAGCTTTTCTCCCATGGTCGGTGTTGAAGAGGAAGAGGAGAGCATTTTACAAGAAGGTGTTGTGATTGCTGCTTTGGACTCCGTTTTGGAGGATGAGACTCTTAAAGCTCAGGAGAATGCCCCATCTAACACTCCCCATGGGAGGTTGTTTGTGCCTAGGACCTTTAGGAGAGATTTGTTTGTTGAGTGTCATGAGTCTCGGTTGGCAGGTCATCCAGGAATTTCTGAGACCAAGAGTCTTGTGGGTCGCAGTTTTTGGTGGCCTGGATGGCAGAAGGAAGTCATTAAGTGGGTGCGCCAATGTACTGTGTGTGCTAGATCCAAGTCTTCGCATGCTCCTGCTGCGGGGTTGCTTTGCCCTCTGGAGGTTAATAGTGCACCTTGGACACATCTGGCTATGGATTTTATTACTGACCTTCCCCCCTCTGAAGGTTTCACGGTCATCTGGGTGGTCGTGGACCGTTTTAGCAAGATGTGTCACTTGGTTCCCTTCATCAAACTGCCTTGCGCTAAGACACTCGCTAAGGCCTTTGTCAAGGAAATTGTCAGACTACATGGTGTTCCTACTGACATTGTTTCCGATAGGGGACCTCAGTTCGTGGCTCGTTTTTGGCGTGCCTTTTGTGACAGGTTGGGAGTTCATTTGTCGTTTTCATCCGGATATCATCCTGAGTCTAATGGCCAGACAGAATGGAAGAACCAGGATGTTGAGCAGTTCTTGCATTGTTTTGTGGCAGACAATCAAGAGGGGTGGTCTGAGTTTCTGCGACTTGCTGAATTTGCTCTTAACAACCATACATCCTCTTCTGCTGGGTGTTCGCCTTTTTTTTGTTGTTCTGGGAGACATCCGTCTTTTGGGTCATTCTCCAAATTGGTTTCGGCTGTGCCTGAGGAGGAGAGTTTTTCCGGTGATTTGGAGAGAGTTTGGACGGATGTGCGTGGTAATCTTCAGGAGGCTAACAAAAAATCTAAGAGGTACTTTGATAGGAAACGGCAAGAGGTTTTGTTTGCTGTTGGTGACATGGTTTGGTTGTCCTCTAAGAATCTGCGATTGAGGATTCCTTCTAAAAAATTGGGTCCCAAGTTCGTAGGGCCCTTTAAGGTGCTTCAGATAGCTAACCAATCTGCTGTTAGGTTGGAGGTTCCTACGTCCTTTAAGATTAACCTGGTGTTTCATGTTTCTCTGTTGAAAAAAGCTGATGTGTCGGATGGTGACGCCTCTGCCACTGTTCCTCCGGTGGTGGAGGACGGGGAATATGAAATTTCCCGCATCCTAAATTCTAGACGGTATAGAGGGAGTTTGCAGTATCTCGTCGCTTGGAAGGGTTTCGGACCTGAGGATAACTCATGGGTGAGGGCGGATGATGTTTCTGCTTCCAGACTTGTCAGAGCTTTTCACAGGAGGTTTCCTGGTAAGCCTGGGCCTAGGGGATCCGGAGGATCCTCTTAGAAGAGGGGGTACTGTTAGAACTCTCCTGTTAGTTTTTTTTTAGTTTGCTGGTCACATGACCATTTTTGCCTATTTAATCCGGCTCCGCCCTCCTGGCATTGCTGGACTTCATTGTATTTACTACTCTTGAGCTAGCTTGGTGCTCTGTTGCCGTTCTCTGTTAGTTTTGCTAGGTCTTCTGACCTCTATGAATTTTGTTGTGTGTTTGTCTTTGACTGCTACTATTTCTGCTAGGAGGTGTCCAACTTATCCCAGTCCCTAGTTCTTGTAGGGATACCTCCCTCACTTCTATAGGTCTTCGTACAGACTAGCCTAGGACTTTAGCGGGTCTGATCGCAGGATCAGGTTCCCCGTTACATCGTAGGGATCTAGTTTAGTTCTATTGTAGGGACAGATCTCCTGTCTTTCCTTAGTCCCTGTAGCAGATCATAACACCAATGTCCTAAGAGGCCAAGGAGAAGATGGCCTTTTCAATGCCCGATGGGTGTTTATAATACACCAGGATGCCGTTTGGGTTGCAAGGAGCACCAGCTACCTACCAGAGAGCCATGGACCGGATCCTAGCTCCCCACAACAAGTATGCAGCAGCCTACCTGGATGATGACGTGATCTACAGTCAGGATTGGGGTAACCATCTGAGCAAAGTCCAGGCGATATTCGATGCTCTACGGAAGGCGGGGTTTTCCATCAACCCGAAGAAATGTGCCATGGGCATGGAGGAGGCCAGATATTTGGGCTATGTTGTTGGTAGAGATGTGATAAAGCCCCACACGATTAACCCTTTCTATTCATAAATCCATAAAATGACAGTATTGTGCCAGTATTTTAGTAATCGCCTATTCAGAGCAGTTTTTGAAGTGTCTCTTACAGAAGAGGCCTTTTCTCCTAACTAAACCTCTATAAAGTTATTTATACATGCGCATATACACTGCTCAAAAAAATAAAGGGAACACTCAAGTAACAGAATATAACTCCAAGTAAATCAAACTTCTGTGAAATCAAACTGTCCACTTAGGAAGCAACACTGATTGACAATCAATTTCACATGCTGTTGTGCAAATGGAATAGACAATAGATGGAAATTATTGGCAATTATCAAGACACCCTCAATAAAGGAGTGGTTCTGCAGGTGGGGACCACAGACCACATCTCAGTACCAATTCTTTATGGCTGATGTTTTGGTCACTTTTGAATGTTGGTTGTGCTTTCACACTCGTGCTAGCATGAGACGGACTCTATAACCCACAGAAGTTGCTCAGGTAGTGCAGCTCATCCAGGATAGCACATCAATGCGAGCTGTGGCAAGAAGGTTTGCTGTGTCTGTTAGCGTAGTGTCCAGAGGCTGGAGGCGCTACCAGGAGAGAGGACAGTACACCAGGAGACGTGGAGGGGGCCGTAGGGGGGAAACAACCCAGCAGCAGAACCGCTACCTCCGCCTTTGTGCAAGGAGGAACAGGAGGAGCACTGCCAGAGCCCTGCAAAATGACCTCCAGCAGGCCACAAATGTGCATGTGTCTGCACAAACGGTTAGAAACCGACTCCATGAGGGTGGTATGAGGGTCCGATGTCCACAGATGGGGGCTGTGCTGACAGCCCGACACAATGCAGGACGCTTGGCATTTGCCACAGAACACCAGGATTGGCAAAGTCACCACTGGCGCCCTATGCTCTTCACAGATGAAAGCAGGTTCACACTGAGCACATGTGACAGACGTAACAGGGTCTGGAGACGCCGTGGAGAGCGATCTGCTGCCTGCAACATCCTTCAGCATGACCGGTTTGGCAGTGGGTCAGTAATGGTGTGGGGTGGCATTTCTTTGGAGGGCCGCACAGCCCTCCATGTGCTCGCCAGAGGTAGCCTGACTGCCATTAGGTACCGAGATGAGATCCTCAGACCCCTTGTGAGACCATATGCTGGTGCGGTTGGCCCTGGGTTCCTCCTAATGCAGGACAATGCCAGACCTCATGTGGCTGGAGTGTGTCAGCAGTTCCTGCAAGATGAAGGCATTGAAGTTATGGACTGGCCCGCCCGTTCCCCAGACCTGAATCCGATTGAGCACATCTGGGACATCATGTCTCACTCCATCCACCAACGTCACATTGCACCACAGACTGTCCAGGAGTTGGCGGATGCTTTAGTCCAGGTCTGGGAGGAGATCCCACAGGAGACCATCCATAACCTCATCAAGAGCATGCCCAGGCGTTGTAGGGAGGTCATACAGGTACGTAGAGGCCTCACACAATACTGAGACTCATTGTGACTTGTTTTAAGGACATTACATCAAAGTTGGATCAGCCTGTAGTGTGTTTTCCACTTTAATTTTGGGGGTGACTCCAAATCCAGGCCTCCATTGGCTAATAAATGTGATTTCCATTGATGATTTTTGTGTGATTTTCTTGTCAGCACATTCAACTTTGTACAGAACAAAGTATTCAATGAGAATATTTCATTCATTCAGATCTAGGATGTGTTATTTCAGTGTTCCCTTAAATTTTTTGAGCAGTGTATATTTAGATGTAAGATGGTACCGGTACCTCCTCAGACTGAAGTAGAAGGGTCCTTGCTGGGTTGAGTCCCGAATAATCAGAAACGCTGACTTGAATCTCTTAGAGAATGCCGATTTCTCTAACGTAGGGCTTCTCTAAGTCCTTTGAGATAGAGCCTCACATGGCCTAGCCCAAGATGCTGTGTCCTTGGTTGTCCTCCCTGAGTTGGTTCATGTCAAGCCAAACAACACGTCCCAGAGTCACCAAAAACATCCAGGGTCGCACCTCTCTATTCAGACCTTTTTTCCAATGAAGCATAGATTCACTCAGTCCTTCAACTCCCCTAGCAACTGTCACCAACTGCCAAACCCCTGCACTGAAACTCCGGCTTCTGCGCTGCACTCTACTTGCCAGATCATAAATTACATCACAAATCTCCATGCAGCAAACTGTGATTAACACTTAGACAAGGCATTATGAAATCTGAAGATTACCAAAGGATTTTGGGTCTCAATGTAGTGCTCAGTGTCAAAAAACTAGGTTTGTGTCCTAGGTCATGGTTCTTCCAGCAGGACAATGGCCCTAAAAATACTTCTAGAAGCACACAGAAATGGATGGAAACAAAGCGCCATAGAGTTCTGAAGTGGCCAGCAATGAGTCCGGATCTAAATCCCATTGAACACATGTGGAGAGATATTAAAATTGCTGTTGGGAGAAGGCACCCTTCAAATATGAGAGACCTGGAGCAGTTTACAAAAGAAGAGTGGTCAAAAATTCCAGTTCAGAGGTGTAAGAAGCTTGCTGATGGTTACAGGAAGCATAGTAACATAGTAACGTAGAATAAAGACCTAGGTCCATCAAGTTCAACCTTTCTCCCCCAATTGTACTCCGCATACCAACACTACACTAACTTACTGGAACTAGGCCTCACAAATGAATTATCATTTTTATTTTTATCATTACTGCACTATTACAATTACAAATAAACCAGTTTATAATTTTTTAATTAGTTTTATTTTTGTATTACTGTTATGGTATTACTAAAATCCCTGTACCTAAATCTGTTGATACAGAATAAGGTAAAAACCCCAGGATACATTCAGCCAATTTGCATCACAGGGAAAAATTCCTTCTTGACCCTGAGAAAGGCGATCAGTACAAGAACCCTGGATCAAAAGTACTACTATAGGTGTAACATTTTGTCTAATTTAACTGTAGCCCACAATGTTATGTGTATCGAGGAAATCATCCAGCCCTTTTTTGAATGCTGCTATAGTATCTGCCATTACTACCTCTTGTGGTAAGGCAAGCCACAGTCTGACTGCTCTGACTATAAAGAACCCTTTCCTGTTTAGGTGCCGGAATCGCCTTTCTTCCACCCATAATGAGTGCCCCCTGGTCCTTAGAATAGTCTTTGGAAGGGATAAGTCATGGGCTAGACCTTTGTACTGACCACACACATATTTATACATGTAAATGAGATCCCCTCTGAGGCGTCGCTTTTCTAAGCAAAACAAGCTCAACTTTTTCAACCTCTCATCATATGAGAGGCCTTCCATCCCTTGTAATATTCTAGTTGCCCGCCTTTTATCTGACTCTAACTTCTGAATATCTTTTTTAAAATGTGGATCCCAAAACAGGTTTCCATATTCTATATGTGGCCTCACCAGTGATTTATAAAGGGGTAACAATACGCTGGGATCACGAGATTTTATTTCTTTTTTTATACACCCTACAATCTTGTTTGCTTTTGCGGCAGCTGCCTGACATTGAGTACTACTGCTCAGCTTACTCGTAACCAGAGTACCCAAATCCTTCTCCTGTTCTGTAATCCCGAGTATACTCCCTTTTAATGTATTTGTAGCAATAGGATTACTCCGTCCAAGATGCATTACTCTACATTTATCTACATTAAACCTCATCTACCAAGTGTTTGCTCATTCAGTCATCTTATCCAGATCATTCTGCAATATAGAAATGTCAAGATCAGATTTTAATATCTTACATAGTTTGGTATCGTCAGCAAAAAATGACACTTTACTCACAATCCCATCCCCCAGGTCATTAATAAAGGGGTTAAAGAGAATTGGTCCTAGCACAGATCCCTGCGGCACCCCACTGCTGACTATTGTTATGATCTGCTACAGGGACTAAGGAAAGACAGGAGAACTGTCCCTACAATAGAACTAAACTAGATCCCTACGATGTAACGGGGAACCTGATCCTGCGATCAGACCCGCTAAAGTCCTCGGCTAGTCTGAACGAAGACCTATAGATGTGAGGGAGGGATCCCTACAAGAACTAGGGACTGGGATAAGTTTGGACACCTCCTAACAGAAATAGTAGCAGTCAAAGACAAACACACAACAAAAAGCATAGAGGTCAGAAGACCTAGCAAAACTAACAGAGAACGGCAACAGAGCACCAAGCTAGCTCAAGAGTAGTAAATACAATGAAGTCCAGCAAGACCAGGAGGGCGGAGCCGGATTAAATAGGCAAAAATGGTCATGTGACCAGCAAACTAAAAAAAACGAACAGGAGAGTTCTAACAGTACCCCCTCTTCTAAGAGGATCCTCCGGATCCCCTAGGCCCAGGCTTACCAGGAAACCTCCTGTGAAACGCTCTGACAAGTCTGGAAGCAGAAACATCATCCGCCCTCACCCATGAGTTATCCTCAGGTCCGAAACCCTTCCAAGCGACGAGATACTGCAAGCTCCCTCTATACCGTCTAGAATTTAGGATGCGGGAAATTTCATATTCCCCGTCCTCTACCACCGGAGGAACAGTGGCAGAGGCGTCACCATCAGACACATCAGCTTTTTTCAACAGAGAAACATGAAACACCGGGTTAATCTTCCAGGACGTAGGAACCTCCAACCTAGCAGCAGATTGGTTAACTATCTGAAGCACCTTAAAGGGCCCTACGAACTTGGGACCCAATTTTTTAGAAGGAATCCTCAATCTCAGATTCTTAGAGGACAACCAAACCATGTCACCAACAGCAAACAAAACCTCTTGCCGTTTCCTATCAAAGTACCTCTTAGATTTTTTGTTAGCCTCCTGAAGATTACCACGCACATCCGTCCAAACTCTCTCCAAATCACCGGAAAAACTCTCCTCCTCAGGCACAGCCGAAACCAATTTGGAGAATGACCCAAAAGACGGATGTCTCCCAGAACAACAAAAAAAAGGCGAACACCCAGCAGAAGAGGATGTATGGTTGTTAAGAGCGAATTCAGCAAGTGGCAGAAACTCAGACCACCCCTCTTGATTGTCTGCCACAAAACAACGCAAGAACTGCTCAACATCCTGGTTCTTCCTTTCTGTCTGGCCATTAGACTCAGGATGATATCCAGATGAAAACGACAAATGAACTCCCAACCTGTCACAAAAGGCACGCCAAAAACGAGCCACGAACTGAGGTCCCCTATCAGAAACAATGTCAGTAGGAACACCATGTAGTCTGACAATTTCCTTGACAAAGGCCTTAGCGAATGTCTTAGCGCAAGGCAGTTTGATGAAGGGAACCAAGTGACACATCTTGCTAAAACGGTCCACGACCACCCAGATGACCGTGAAACCTTCAGAGGGGGGAAGGTCAGTAATAAAGTCCATAGCCAGATGTGTCCAAGGTGCACTAGGAACCTCCAGAGGGCAAAGCAACCCCGCAGCAGGAGCATGCGAAGACTTGGCTCTAGCACACACAGTACATTGGCGCACCCACTTAATGACTTCCTTCTGCCATCCAGGCCACCAAAAACTGCGACCCACAAGTCTCTAGGTCTCAGAAATTCCTGGATGACCTGCCAACCGAGACTCATGACACTCAACAAACAAATCTCTCCTAAAGGTCCTAGGCACAAACAACCTCCCATGGGGAGTGTTAGATGGGGCATTCTCCTGAGCTTTAAGAATCTCATCCTCCAAAATGGAGTCCAAAGCAGCAATCACAACACCTTCTTGTAAAATGCTCTCCTCTTCCTCCTCAACACCGACCATGGGAGAAAAGCTGCGAGACAAAGCATCCGCTTTAACATTCTTGGTACCCGGGATGTAAGTAACGGAAAAATTAAACCGTGAGAAAAAAAGTGCCCACCTAGCCTGACGGGCATTCAAATGCTTGGCAGCATCAAGATAGATCAGATTTTTATGATCAGTGAAAACCTGAATGGGAAATTCAGCACCTTCCAAGAGGTGACGCCAGTGCTCAAATGCGAGTTTAATCGCCAGCAATTCCCGATTACCAATATCGTAATTAAGTTCAGTCTCAGAAAAATTTTTTGAAAAAAAGGCACAGGGATGTACTCCATCCTTGTTTTCCTGAGACAACACTGCACCGACTCCCACCGAAGAAGCATCAACCCCAACCAAAAACGGCTTAGTCACATCAGGCTGCATAAGGATGGGAGCAGAGGTGAACCTCTCCTTTAGAAACACAAAAGCTTCAATGGCCTCAGAAGTCCACTGAACAGCATTAGCACCTTTCCTGGTTAGATCGGTCAGCGGTTTGACAATAATAGAAATTTTTTTTATGAATTTTCTATAATAATTGGCGAAACCCAAAAACCTCTGTATCGATTTTAAACCAATAGGCCTAGGCCATTCCTGCACAGCTTGAACTTTAACCGGGTCCATCTCAAAACCTTCACTGGAGATAATGTAGCCCAAAAAACTAATTCTCTGTACAGCGAACTCACATTTCTCCAGCTTAGCAAAAAGTGAATTGTCCATTAATAACTGTAATACCTCACGTACGCTCCGCCAATGAGACTCCAGATCAGGCGAATAAATCAGAATGTCATCCAAATACACAACCACATTTTTGCCGATTAAAGGTCTAAGGATGTCATTAATAAGATTCTGAAAAAATGCTGGAGCATTGGTAAGACCAAAAGGCATAACCAGATTCTCAAAATGACCCACAGGAGTGTTAAAAGCAGTCTTCCATTCATCACCCTCCTTCATGCGCAACAAATTGTATGCCCCCCGGAGATCAATTTTAGAGAACCACTTGGCCCCCACTAACTGGTTAAATAAATCAGGAATCAATGGCAGTGGGTAAGGATTGCGTACAGTAATTTTATTAATCTCACGAAAGTCCAGACAAGGACGTAAACCGCCATCTTTTTTTTTTACAAAAAAAAATCCAGCAGCCACAGGAGACTTGGAAGGCCTAATGTGACCGGCGGCCAAGCTTGTCTGTATGTATTCCTCCAAAGCCTTTCTCTCAGGAATAGTAAGATTAAATAAACGACTTTTAGGAAGAGTCACTCCAGGGACAAATTCAATGGTACAATCATAGTCTCTATGGGGAGGCAAAATTTGTGACTCCTCCTCAGAAAAAACTCTCCAAAAATCCTGAATAGGTACAGGCAATTCCCCTTTATCCACAGCAGCAATACGTCCGTTACAACACTTGTCATAACACTTAGGGCTCCAGGACTTAATTTCATTGGTAGACCAATCCAGTACAGGATTGTGCAATTTTAACCAGGGTAACCCCAATATTACTGGAGAAGGCAAATTATCCAATACCACCAAATCCAAATTTTCTTGGTGAATAAAAATTAATAGTGAGGGGAAATTCACAGACCTTATGAGTAACCCTCTTCAAGGGAGAGCCATCAACAGAAACCACAGCAATAGGGGATGACAAAGTTTTAGGTTCTAATCTAAGTTTTTCCAAGAATCCCCCATCAATCACATTCAGAGTAGAACCACAATCCACAAATACCCGAAATTCAATTAATTCATCCTGAGCAGCAGTAGTGACAGATAGGAATACTCCCTTAGAATTTAAACAGGCAATACGGGCATAACTGACCATTTTTTTTTCTTTCTTCAAACGAAGCACACAGTTCTTAATAAAATGACCAGAATTTCCGCAATAGAAGCACAAGCCTTCAGAAAGCCTGCGATCTTTTTCCTGAGAGCGGGGTGCCATCGCCCCAATCTCCATCGGCTCTCCATTGTCAGCACAGACCCTCTCAAGACTCGGAGCTGACATAGCAGAGGATCTGCTCTCATTAACCCTTGCACGCAGTCTCCTGTCCACCCGTATAGCTAATTGCATTGCCTCCTGCAAGTTTCCAGGTGTGGGATAAGCAATCAGTAAATCCTTAACCCTTTCACCTAGCCCTGCAAGAAACAAGCTTTTCAAAGCTGAATCGTTCCACCCCACCTGGGCAGACCACCGACGGAAGTGAGAACAATATTTTTCCACATTACCAGATCCCTGCCTCAAACGTCTCAATTCAGACTCAGCAGATGAGACACGATCAGGATCATCGTACAACAAACCCAAAGCAGAAAAAAAACTATCCACTGATCTAAAGCACGGATCACTAGGTTGGAGAGAGAAGGCCCATCCCTGAGGATCTTTGCGCAAAAGTGACATTATGAACTCTATGCGCTGTGATTCATCACCAGAGGATCCGGGTCTCAAACGAAAATACAATAAACAAGCATTTTTAAAAGAAAAAAAATCTTGTTGTTCGCCAAAAAATAAATCAGGCAGACGTACCTTTGGTTCCACAAAATGTGCTCCAGAACAGCTACTCACGTGTTGTTGGAGCTTGGCCACCTCCAGAGAGAGTCCCTGCAAGCGTTGAGCCAAATCTTGAACCGAGACCATGATGGAAAACTGGAGGTCTTTCCTTAGAGAAAATTTTTTTTTTTTTCTTTTAGGGCTGGACTTACTGTTATGATCTGCTACAGGGACTAAGGAAAGACAGGAGAACTGTCCCTACAATAGAACTAAACTAGATCCCTACGATGTAACGGGGAACCTGATCCTGCGATCAGACCCGCTAAAGTCCTCGGCAAGTCTGAACGAAGACCTATAGATGTGAGGGAGGGATCCCTACAAGAACTAGGGACTGGGATAAGTTTGGACACCTCCTAGCAGAAATAGTAGCAGTCAAAGACAAACACACAACAAAAAGCATAGAGGTCAGAAGACCTAGCAAAACTAACAGAGAACGGCAACAGAGCACCAAGCTAGCTCAAGAGTAGTAAATACAATGAAGTCCAGCAAGACCAGGAGGGCGGAGCCGGATTAAATAGGCAAAAATGGTCTTGTGACCAGCAAACTAAAAAAAAAACTAACAGGAGAGTTCTAACAACTATGTCCCATTTAGAAAATGTACCATTTATGATGACCCTTTGTTTCTTATCATTTATCTTATCATTCATCCTTACCCATCTACATATAGTTCCCCCAAGTCCTTGCTTCTGTAGCTTTAGTATAATGCTGCTATGTGGTACAGTATCAAATGCCTTCGCAAAGTCCAGATAAATCACATCAGCTGCATTACCAACATCCAGTTTTGCACTTACCTCCTCATAGAACCCCAACATGTTGGTTAAACACGACCTGTTCTTCATGTATCCATGCTGATTATCATTTATTACATCCCTTATGATGCCCTCAAAAACTTTGCACACTACTGATGTCAGACTTACCGGACGGTAGTTACCTAGATCCACCTACTTACCTTTCTTAAAAATCGGTACCACGTTGGCTACCCTCCAATCCTGTGGAACTACCCCTCTCACAAGAGAGTCTAAGAATACGAGATAGAGTAATTTATCAATTACTGAGCTCAATTCCCTCAGTAGCCGTGGATGAATACCATCTGGTCCAGGGGATTTGTCAATGTTTAATTTGTTCAGACACAGGCGTACTTCTTTTTGTGTTAAACTAGTTATATCAGGTGGTGAACTTTGATTTTTGCCCTGTTGAAAGATCCCTGGAACAGACTGTTTGTTGGTGAACACGGATGAAAAGTGTCTGTTTAATATCTCAGCCTTTTCTTTGTCCTCTATAATTATCTTATTATTATTGTCTTTTAAGGGGCCGATACCATCTGATTTTTTTCTTTTAGGCATTGATGTATGGTTAAACATTTTTTGTGATTTAATTTAATGTCCCTGGCGATTTGTTGCTCTGTAGATAATTTTGCTAGCTTGATTTCTTTTTTACATTTCTTATTTAGGTCTTTATACTCCTGAAATGCTATTTCTGTATTCTCGGCCTTCAAGATTTTGAGTGCCCTTTGTTTTTATCTTATTTATCCATAATGGTTTCTTTTTATTCCTGAACATTTTATTACCAGAGGGTATAAATTTTCTTCAGGATTCTAGTAGTATTTCCTTAAACATGCCCCATTTATGTTCGGTATCCCCAGTTACCATGACATGGTCCCAGTCTACACGATTAAGCTCTTCCCTTAATTTGCTGAAATCAGCTTTCCTAAAGTTCCAGGTTTTTGCATTTCCTTTTTGAAATGTTTTATTAAATATTACCTTGAAACTTACCATATTATGGTCGCTGTTTTCCAATTGCTCCCGGACCTGTAGATCTGTAATTGTATCTGGTCTATTTGACAGCACCAGATCCAGTAGATTACCTCCCCTGGTTGGTTCAACTACCAGCTGAGAGTGGTAATTGTCCTGAACTGTGGATACTTGCAGCTTTTAGCACAACTGGAAGATTATATGTCTAATTGAATATCTGGATAGTTAAAATCCCCCATAATAAGGACCCCATTATTTGCTGCATTTTTCATTTGTTCCAGCATTTCGTCCTCTACCTGTTCAGCTATATTAGGAGGCTTGTAACAAACTCCAATTAGCAGCTTTCCATTATGGCCATCCCCATATACATTTACACAGACTGACTCTACTTTGTCGCAGCTTCCCCCTATGTTGTCATTGAGCACAGGTTTTAAGTTAGATCTTACAAAAATACACACCCCTCCACCTTTTTTGCCTTTCCTGTCCTTTCTAAATGTAGTGTATCCCTCTATGTTTGTCACCCAGTCATGGCTTTCATCTAGTCAGGTTTCCGTAATACCCACCACATCGTATTCTGTGACCGACATAAGAGTCTCCAGTTCAGCCATTTTGTTTGCAAGACTTCTTGCATTAGCTAGCAGACATTTAATACAATTAGCACATTTGCTACTCATACTCAGCTCCCTCCTGAGCTATGGCTGTCCTGTCTGGAGACCTTGCCTCTCCAAACACACACACAGAAAAAAAACAGGACTGAACATTTAAACATTGCTCAGCCACACCCTGAGGTGGAGGTATGGGGAATGATGTCCCTCCCATCTCTATGTCATTCCCCTAAAACCACTCCCTTTGAGTGAGTTAACCCTTCAGCATATAACATCCTGGCAGAAAGTTTATTGGTTTCAGTTCACACAGGCTAGCAACCTTTGTGACACATACCTTCCCTCATAAATAATACCAGTGACTGTCACACCTGCCTTATTAATGTCACATTTCCTAAACCCTTTATTTTCTAGGCTATACCATAACATAACAGTAACAAAAAACGACAATTGTTTTTAGGGGTACCGTACTTACGAACAAAAGTTATGTAAAACAATGAGAACCAAAGAAAGACTCTGCATTTTTAGATATTCAGTTCAACAAAGCATCCAGATTTTTATGTTATAATTGTGCTTATTTTGTGTCTTTGAATTTCAGAATCTATTTGTGTTTTATTACTGCACATAGTAATCTTTAGCACTTTACAAAATGATAGAAAATTCATCTCATACTTTTAGTGTTTTATACAAGGCACAACCACGTGTAGATCAGATCCATGTTTGATAATGTCCTCATCAAATTTATAATCTGCATCGTCAATACAATAAGGAACAAACAAGTGGAACACATATACATTTAACCATTTGGGCAGGACAGCTACAACTGTACAATAACCAATTTGCTAATACCATATAGTGATCATATAGTGGTCACATCTCAGCTCAACGAAGCCAGTCTGCACGATATCATCACACAACAGGCTATATAAGCAAATACAGCACTCATCAGTTGCGTTCACAAGCAGAATACACTGCAATTAATTGCAATGACTTACTGGGGAAGTATTCTATGAACGGACCCACACTTCTGATGTCTACAGAGTGAATTTGCTTCACAGACATCTTTGACCACTTGCTTCTGCAGCCAATCTTAATACCATTGTCCTACTATCACCAATAGGAATGAGCGGACCCGTGGATGTTCGGGTTCTGGTACCCGACCCTTTATTCTAAAGTTCGGTTCGATTACCAGAATTGCACCCGAACTTGAACCAGAACCGAAACCCTTTTGAAAACAATGGAGACCCGAACTTTTGAACTGCAAAACTCTCTCTCTCCTACTGGACTTCCCCCAGAACTCTAAAAATTGCAACTGACTTCCAGGAGAAGTCCATATTTGGTGTTTAGCACCGGACACTAACTGTCCTGTACAAACCTGAATGTTTAATTTCGGGTTCGCTCATCTCTAATCACCAATACTATGCCTGTCTCCAATATTGTATCTGTGGCATGTCTACTTTTGCCCTAGTATCCCTTATTATTATAAATATTATTTATTTTTTATTCACTCTTTATATAGAATAAAAATATTCCACAGTGCTGTACAGAAAATGTCACCATTCACAAAGATTCCTGTCCCCATTGGGTCCCACATTCCACCATTCCCTAAAATTAGACATACACACTATAGTCAACTTCATAGGAAGCTGATTAAACTATCAAAATATTTTTTGGAGTGGGGGAGAACACCCACACAAACATTGAGATAACATACAAACTCCATACAGATGTGTTCATTTATCTTTCCTTTACAGGACCCCAGCACTAAAAGGCAACAATTAATGTATTTAAAAATAATAGCACTGCACCACCCTTAATGCTTCAAAAATCAATTGTGCCAAATGCAATGGGTGATATTTAACATTGTGGCTTTGGCAGAAACTGTTGTAAAAATTAACTTTTTGCCTATGCAGACCCAAACATACTGATGCAACCACATACAGGTGCATCTCACTAAATTAGAATATCATCAAAAAGTTAATTTGTTTCAGTTCTTCAATACAAAAAGTGAAACTCATATATTATATAGAGTCATTACAAACAGAGTGATCTATTTCAAGTGTTTATTTCTGTTAATGTTGATGATTATGGCTTACAGCCAATGAAAACACAAAAGTCATTATCTCGGTAAATTAGAATACTTTATAATAACAGCTAGAAAAATGTTTTTAAACTCCGAAATGTTGAACTACTGAAATGTATGTTCAGTAAATGCACTCAATACTTGTTCGGGGCTCCTTTTGCATCAATTACTGCATCAATGCGGCAATGTGGCATGGAGGCGATCAGCCTGTGGCACTGCTGAGGTGTTATGGAAGCCCAAGTTGCTTTGATAGCAGCCTTCAGCTCGTCTACATTGTTCGGTCTGGTGTCTCTCATCTTCCTCTTGACAATACCCCATAGATCCTTTATGTGGTTAACGTCAGGTGAGTTTGCTGGCCAATCTAGCACAGTGATACTATTGTTTTTAAACCAGGTATTGGTACTTTTGGCAGTGTGGACAGGTCCCAAGTCCCAAGTCCTGCTGGAGAATGCTGAACAGTGGGGAATGAAGTCTAGAGCATTTATTACAATTTTGAACTTAAAGGGTGAAAGCAAGTTATCACCTAGTGATGAGTGAATGTGTTCGCCACTGCTCAGTACTCGCCCGAGCATCTCACTGCTCGAGATGCTCGGTGCCCAACCGGGTTGCTCGGGCGAGAGGTCAGGTCTGCTCCCTGCATGTTTGGCGCTCTATAGAGAGCAAATGAACATGCAGGGATTGCCTGCCATGCAATGTAATGCCTTAGCCATGTTGCTTGTGGGCATTACAGTGATTGGCTGGCCGCACAGCATCATCAGGTGTATATAAGACCGGCTTGCCGTGCTTCAGCAGCGTTTGCCTCTTCCGGCTCACCGACTTGTGTGTGATGTCCCCACGTGTTGGAACTCTACATTGCAGATGTTGGGAAAGATTTGTGAGCAGAAGAGGGCAGTTGTTGACTACCAGCATCAACAAGACGGTATTCAGTTCAGACTCCACACATAAGACCTCAGGAGTGGACATGGTTGTCAGACATATGTACCATCCTCCAAAACTTTGAGGACTCCACCAAGATGGTGAGCGGTGATGATGCCATAATTAGCATCACCATCCCACTTCCCTGTCTCCTGAAACGCTCTCTGCTTACAATTAAGAGGATGCATTGCAGGCGGAGCACGATGAGATGGAGCAAGGAACCATACAGGGTGATTACACACAGCCCAGCCTCATCTCTTCCCAATGTGGATTGGGTGACAATGAGGAGGAGGAAGAACAGGAGCTAGTTTCATGCGCTATAGACGGTACTACCTGCACAACTGTCAAACCGTCTGTTCAGCGTGGATGGCCTGAGGACAGGGAAGAGGAGGAGGATGAGGATGAGACCATGGTCAGTCGTCCTCTTAGTCAGGACTCAGAAATCTTTCCTCTTTGCAGTATGGCACACATGGCTGAGTTTATGTTACGCTGCCTTTCCCGTGACCCTTGCGTTGTCCAAATTTTAGGTGGCATTCATGACTGGTTGGTGACACTTCTATACCCACGCCAAAAGGAGAACTTTCTATTTCTTATTCCCGAGGCAGACAGGTCTACTAAATTGGGGCAGTACCAGAAGGCCCTTGTTGTGGAATTATTAAAAAAAATCCCATCTGAAAACGATAGCAGAAGAGGTCACAGTTCGTTGGACAACCAAGGAGTACAGGTGAGAGAGACACAAATGTAATCCAGCAGAGGCAGGGGAACACTGTCAAAGTTTTGGGACAGTTTTCTCAGATCCTCCCATTGCACAGGCCATGAGGCGTGGGGTATTCCCCAAGGAAGGAAAAGTTTCAGAAGATGGTGAGGGAGTACCTTGTGAACCATACCAACGTCCTCCGTGATTCCTCTGTGCCGTATAATTATTAGGTATTCAAGCTGGACACGTAGCATGAACTGGTTCTCTACGCCTTGGAGGTCCTGGCCTGCCCTGCCGCTAGCATTTTGTCAGAGCGGGTTTTTAGTGCCGCTGGTGGAATTATAACCAATAGACGCATTCGTTTGTCAACTGAAAATGCTGACAGGCTGACTCTTATAAAAATGAACAAGGGCTGGATGGGGCCAGGCTTCTCAACACCACCAAATTATAGCAGTGTAACATAAACTCAAATACAGTGTCTTTTTTTGAGAGGTCTAACTATATTCCCATGCACCTCTGTCTTCACACCCAGACATGGGTATGCGCTTCCTGATTTTGTCTATTTGCTCTTGTCTTCCTCCTTCTCCGCATCCCCATCCTCCACCACCATATCACCACCATATGTACCATATCAACATATCTACATCTCTTGCAAGGGGCATTGGAGTTCCTCCAAATTTTTGGCAGCCGTTGCTTCACTGCATAGGCAAACAGTATGGGAGACTAAATTTCCTAATAATGGAAACATTGTTTTCAGGACACCCTCCGACCTCTCTGTCTCTTGCAAGGGGCATTGCAGTTCCTCCAAATTTTTGGCAGGCATTGCTTCACTGCATAGGCAAACAGTATGGGAGACACACTTCCTAATAATGGGAGCATTTTTTGCAGGAGGCCCTCCGACCTCTACGTCTCTTGCAAGGGGCATTGGAGTTCCTCTAAATTTTTGGCAGCTGTTGCTTCACTGCATAGGCAAACAGTATGGGAGACATACTTCCTAATAATGGGAACATTATTTTCAGGTGGCCCTCCAACCTCTACGTCTCTTGCAAGGGGCATTGGAGTTCGTCCAAATTTTTAGCAGCCGTTGCAGTCACTGCATACGCAATAACAGTATAGGAGACCCACTTGTTAATAATGGAAGCAACAAAGCATAGCCGGCTGATGACTCTAACAATAGTGAGGGTCGACTGCTGGCCCTTTAAGAATAGTAAGGGCCGCCTGATGGGCCTATAAAAATAGTCTTTGTGACTTTCAAAGTCCCTCCATCATAAATGAAATAGGATGTGTCTGATGATGTTTCACACATCACATGGCCAGATAAGGTAGTAAAATGTTAAAATGACATTTCTTGGTGAATGCATTTGTCTTGGTTGAAAGTGCAAAAACTCATCAAAAACGCTACGTGTGAACATAGCCCAAGATATGGAGGAGCATTTTTATTTTTGGTTATTTATTTTGCCTTATATACAACTCATTGCCCTGGAAAGGATATTACTTAACATATTGCCCAGGAAAATCCATTTTGGTTTCGTTTTTGTATGTTTTATTGTGAGTCTGTAAAGTGGCGTAATACCTCTGACAACGTTGTTGACAGCAGTGACCTGGTAGTCAGAAATGCTTCCAGGGGGCTTCCCCATGCTGTTCCCATGTCATTTGAGCACTGTTCCCATCGATTTGGGCTTTATTTAGGCCCTCTGCAGACCGCCGGGGGGAGCCACCGGAAAAATGCTTGAGTTTCCCATAGACTTACATTGGGCTCGTTACTCGGACCGAGCTCTCGAGCATTCAAATTTGCTCGACTCAAACAACGAGTACCCGAGCATTTTAGTGCTCACTCATCACTAGTGTTAACTTGTTGATCAGTGGGGATCTGACTGCTGGGACCCATATCTATCAGAATGGTGCACTTTTGTCCTCATTCAAATGGAGCGGCAGCGTGCATACTTGACCGCTCCTCCATTCATTCCCATGGGGCTGCTGAACGAGACACTGCCAGACTTCACTGGCTGCTTTCATCTGCTGTGGGAGAGACAGGTGGCACCTATACAGATTAGACTATTGTATAATCTGGACAATATTGGTTCGGCTGACATTAGTCTACCATGTACGGGGGCCTTTATTCTTTACTATTATAGAGTTTTAGAATTATTTTGCACACTCATTACCAAGATGTGCAGGCTGGAAATATATTGGCGCACCAGGTTTAAATTTGTATTTTTTATATACATTTATATGTAATTAGTATCGGTGAAAGGCACAAAGGCGACCACTTTTTAAAATTAAGCAATCATGACGAGTCTTCTATGGACCTATATGGGCCACCTTTCTGGAGACATTTTCCTTTAAAGCACTATAAATACAGTGGCTTGCGAAAGTATTCACCCCCCAGCTCCTTCAAGTTAGCTGGTTTCCTCTGGTGAACAGCAATCTTCAAGTCTGACCACAGATTCTCAATTGCATTAAGATCTGGGCTTTGACAAGGCCACTCCAAAACATTTACACATTTCCCTTAAAACCACTCAAGTGTTGCTTTAGCAGTATGCTTTGGGTCATTGTCTTGTTGGAAGGTGAACCTCTGTCCCATTCTCAAATCACTGACAGACTGAAACAGGTATTGCTCAAGAATAAAGCTGTATTTTGCATCATCCATCTTCCCCTGGACTCAGACTATTTTCCCAGTCCCTGCTGCTGAAAAACATCCCCATAGCATGATGCTGCCACCACCATATGTCACTGTGGGGATGGTGTGCTTGGAGTGATGAGCTGTGTTGATTTGACGCCAGACATAGTGACGCGCCCCCTGGGCCTGTGTTGTGCAGGGGAACCCGGAACCGGGCCTGTTGTAGAATGCTGGGGGTTGTAGTCTCCGTGTGGCGGTGACCCGGTCCGTGCCCAGGGTGGTCAAACCAGTGGCAGTCTTAATGTATAGCAAATGTCCGACTACGCCACCCGTGGATTGCGGTCAGTGGGGACCGCCGCTGCGCTGCCGACCGCTGAGGCTGATGTTGTTTGCGCAGCCAAGTATGGGATAACTCCCCACGGGAGAAGTATTGCCTCAGGGCAGCTAATGTGAGAGATGATGGGAGTGATGGTGTGAGGGTCCCAGTGCTAATGGTGCTGGTGCGGCAAGGAATCACAGAGACGTGAGGTGCAGTTCAGGGTCTTTACTGATGGTACAAGGCAGACCCTCCCGGGAGTACTGGCTAGTATAAGGGGCCTGGTCAGTCTGCGAGCAAGCAGGAGTTCCCCTGGCCAGGTGGAGTTGTAGGCCTCCCCGATTATCTGCACTCTTCCTGGCTACCTTGCTGTCAGCGGTTACAAGTACCCCACGTCCCTGAGTATACCGTGTGGTGCTCACCCGTATGGCTGGTGACTTGGGGCCTTCTGTTAGCCTCCGCTCCTGGATGGCGGCGCTGGTCCCTTCTTTGTGACTGAGCCTCCGGGCTTCTATGGCCAGAGGACCTGGAATCCCCTGGCGGCTGGTTTCTGCTGCTGGGTATATATCAGTCCCCACAGCCTCGGACTCCTGTGTCCGGTTTTAGTAACTTCACCAGGGCGAGCTATATCTCTGCTCACAGCCCCTGGCCTTCTGCCTCTGCTCCTACAGAGCTCCTGTTCTCACTTTCCCTCTCCAGGCTCTGACTGCTCTGCTTGTTCTGCAGGC
Organism: Phyllobates terribilis; assembly: GCF_046119375.1. NCBI lineage: Eukaryota > Metazoa > Chordata > Amphibia > Anura > Dendrobatidae > Phyllobates > Phyllobates terribilis. The sequence goes on along the minus strand of NW_027362771.1, from coordinate 58,129,418 downwards.
TCTGTCTCTGTCTAATCCCGCCCCAGACCCAGTTTATAAGGGCAGATTCCTCCCCTCCCAGGTCTGGGTGGGCCGTGTTGCATGCTTAGGGCTCCTGACCAGAGAAACCTCCCACTTGCTCTCAGACATAATATCTCTATTAATGTGGCAACCAGACCCCTGGGGTGTCACATTCCCCCCTAGTAAATTTTAGTACTCCGGGACTAAACACATTTTTAAAACATAATAACAGGGTATAAACAATAATACGATAACATATTTATAAGAAGCTTTAGTTCTTTAAAGGTCACGGCGTGTCCGCAACCGGGTGTCCATATTGTTATGTTCTGCTACCAGAGCTAAGGAAAGAGAGGAGATCTGTCCCTACGATAGAACTCAGCTGAATCCCTACGATGTAACAGGGAACCTGATCCTGCGATCAGACCTGCTAAAGTCCTAAGCTAGTCTGTACGAAGACCTATAGATGTGGGGGAGGAATCCCTACAAGTACTAAGGACTGGGAGGAATATGGGACACCTCCTAACAGAAATAGTAGCAGACAGACGAACAAACAAAATATAAAGAACATAGAGGTCAGTAAACCAAGCAAACTAACAGAGCAAGACACAGAGCACAGGCTAGCTAGATAGTAGATATACAATGAAGTCCAGCAAAGCCAGAAGGGCGGAGCAGGATTAAATAGGCCAACAAGGTCATGTGACCAGCAAAGGAAAAAACCTAAGAGCAAGGTTCTAACAGTACCCCCCCTTCTAAGAGGATCCTCCGGATCCCCTAGGACCAGGCTTATCAGGAAATCTCCTGTGAAACGCTCTGATAAGTCTGGACGCGGAAACATCATCTGACCTCACCCAAGAGTTATCCTCAGGTCCGAAACCTTTCCAGGCCACAAGATACTGCAAACTACCTCTATACCGTCTAGAGTCAAGGATGCGAGAAATTTCATATTCCCCGTCCTCCACCACCGGAGGAACAGAGGCAGAGGCGTCACCATCCGACACAACAGCTTTTTTTAACAGAGAGACATGAAAGACCGGATTAATTCTCCAGGAGGTAGGAACCTCCAACCTAACAGCAGATTGGTTGACAACCTGAAGCACCTTAAAGGGCCCTACAAACTTGGGACCCAATTTCTTAGAAGGAATCCTCAACCGCAGATTCCTAGAGGACAACCAAACCATGTCACCAACAGCGAACAAAACCTCCTGTCGTTTCCTATCAAAGTAGTCTTTAGATTTTCTGTTGGCCTCCTGAAGATTACCACGCACATCCGTCCAAACTCTTTCCAAATCACCGGAAAAATTCTCCTCCTCAGGCACGGCAGATCCCAACTTGGAGAACGACCCAAACGACGGATGTCTCCCAGAACAACAAAAAAAAGGCGAACAACCAGCAGAAGAAGATGTATGATTGTTCAGAGCAAATTCGGCAAGTGGCAGAAACTCAGACCACCCCTCTTGATTGTCTGCCACAAAACAACGCAAGAACTGCTCAACATCCTGGTTTTTCCTTTCTGTCTGGCCATTAGATTCAGGATGATATCCGGACGAAAACGACAAATGAATTCCCAACCTGTCACAAAAGGCACGCCAAAAACGAGCCACGAACTGAGGACCCCTATCAGAAACAATGTCAGTAGGAACGCCATGAAGTCTGACAATTTCCTTGACAAAGGCCTTAGCGAGAGTTTTAGCGCAGGGCAGTTTGATGAAGGGAACCAAGTGACACATCTTACTAAAACGGTCCACGACCACCCAGATGACAGTAAAACCCTCAGAGGGGGGAAGGTCAGTTATAAAGTCCATAGCCAAATGTGTCCAAGGAGCACTGGGGACCTCCAAAGGACAAAGCAACCCCGCAGCAGGAGTATGTGAGGACTTAGATCTAGCACATACAGTACATTGGCGTACCCACTTAATGACTTCCTTCTGCCATCCAGGCCACCAAAAACTGCGACCCACCAGTCTCTTGGTCTCAGAGATTCCGGGATGACCTGCCAACCGAGATTCGTGACACTCAACAAACAAATCTCTCCTAAAGGTCCCAGGCACAAACAACCTCCCATGAGGAGTGTTAGATGGGGCATTCTCCTGAGCTTTAAGAATCTCATCTTCCAAAACGGAGTCTAAAGCAGCTATCACAACACCTTCTTGTAAAATGTTTTCCTCTTTCTCAGCACCGACTATGGGAGAAAAACTGCGAGACAAGGCATCCGCCTTAACATTCTTAGTACCAGGGATGTAAGTAACGGAGAAATTAAACCGCGAGAAAAACAGTGCCCACCTAGCCTGACGGGCATTCAGGCGCTTGGCAGCGTCAAGATATATCAGATTTTTATGATCCGTAAGAACCTGAACGGGATATTCCGCACCTTCCAAGAAGTGGCGCCAGTGTTCAAATGCGAGTTTAATAGCCAATAATTCCCGATTACCAATATCGTAATTCAATTCAGTCTCCGAAAATTTTTTTGAAAAAAAGGCACAGGGATGTAATCCATCCCCGTTATCCTGAGACAATACTGCGCCAACCCCCACAGAGGAAGCATCAACCTCAACCAAAAACGGCCTAGTAACATCAGGCTGCATAAGGATGGGAGCAGAGGTGAACCTCTCCTTGAGATACACAAAAGCTTCAATGGCCTCAGAAGACCACTGAACCGCATCAGCACCTTTCCTGGTGAGATCAGTCAGAGGTTTGACAATACTAGAAAAATTTTTTATGAATTTTCTATAGTAATTGGCGAAACCCAAAAACCTCTGTATCGATTTCAAACCAATAGGCCTAGGCCATTCCTGCACAGCCTGAACCTTAACCGGATCCATCTCAAAACCTTTGCTGGAGATAATGTAGCCCAAAAAACTAATTCTCTGTACAGCGAACTCACATTTCTCCAGCTTAGCAAAAAGCGAATTGTCCATTAATAACTGTAATACCTCACGCACGCTCCGCCAATGAGACTCCAGATCTGGCGAATAAATCAAAATGTCATCCAAATACACAACCACATTTTTACCGATCAAAGGTCTAAGGATGTCATTAATCAGATTCTGAAAAAATGCAGGAGCATTAGTAAGACCAAAAGGCATAACCAGATTCTCAAAATGACCCACAGGAGTGTTAAAAGCAGTCTTCCATTCATCACCCTCCTTCATGCGCAACAGATTGTATGCCCCCTTAAGGTCAATTTTAGAGAACCACTTGGCCCCCAATAACTGGTTAAACAGATCAGGAATCAATGGCAGTGGGTAAGGATTGCGTACCGTAATTTTGTTAATCTCACGAAAATCCAGACAAGGACGTAAACCGCCGTCCTTTTTTTTTACAAAAAAAAAATCCAACCGCCACAGGAGACTTAGAGGGCCTAATGTGACCGGCGGCCAAACTTGTCTGTATGTATTCCTCCAAAGCCTCCCTCTCAGGAATAGTAAGGTTAAATAAACGACTTTTAGGAAGAGTCGCTCCAGGGACAAATTCAATAGAACAATCATAGTCTCTATGGGGAGGCAAAACCTGCGATTCCTTCTCAGAAAAAACTCTCCAAAAATCCTGAATAGGAACAGGCAATTCTCCCCTATCCAAAGCTGCAATACGCCCGTTACAACACTTGTCATAACATTTATGGCTCCAGGATTTAATTTCACTGGTAGACCAATCCAGTACAGGATTGTGACATTTTAACCAGGGCAATCCCAATATTACTGGAGAAGGCAAGTTATTCAACACTACCAAATCCAATTTCTCATGGTGAACACCATTAATAGTGAGAGGAAATTCACAGACCTTGAGAGTAATATTCTTCAAAGGGGAGCCATCCACAGAAACCACAGCAATGGGGGATGATAAAGGTTGAGGTTTTAAATTGAGTTTTTCCACGAATCCCCCATCAATTACATTCAGTGTAGACCCGCAATCAACAAACATCCGAAATTCCATTAATTTTTCCTGAGCAATCGTGGAAGCAGCTAAAAATACACCCTTGGAATTTAAACAGGCAATACGGGCATGACTGACCATTTTTTTTTCTTTCTTCATACGAAGCTCACAGCCTTTAATCAAATGACCAGATTTTCCGCAATAGAAACACAAGCCTTTCGAAAAACGACGGTCTTTTTCTTGAGAGCGAGGTGCCACCGATCCAATCTCCATCGGTTCACCACTGTTAGTACACACATTATCATAACCAGAAACTGACATAGCAGAGGATTTGCTCTCATTAACCCTAGCACGCAGTCTTCTATCCACCCGTATAGCTAATTGCATAGCCTGTTGCAAATCCTCAGGTGTAGGATAAGCAATTAGCAGGTCTTTAACCCTTTCACTGAGCCCAGCAAGAAATAGACTTTTCAGAGCAGAATCGTTCCACCCTGTTTGAGTGGACCAACGACGAAAATGTGTACAATATTTTTCGACATTACCTGATCCTTGTTTTAAACGTCTCAACTCAGTCTCAGCTGATGCGACACGGTCAGGATCATCATATAATAGTCCTAAAGCAGAAAAAAAACTATCCACTGATCTGAAGCATGTATCACTACGTTGCAAAGAAAAGGCCCACTCCTGAGGCTCTTTGCGCAAAAGTGACATTATGAACCCTACGCGCTGGGATTCATCCCCAGAGGACTTGGGTCTCAAACGAAAATACAATAAGCAAGCATTTTTAAATGAAAAAAATTCTCGATGTTCACCAAAAAATAAATCCGGCAAACATACCTTAGGCTCCAAGAAATGTGCTCCAGAACAGTTACTCACGTGCTGACGGAGCTCGGCCACTTCCAGAGAGAGTCCCTGCAGGCGATGAGCCAAATCCTGAACCGACACCATGATGGAACAGAAAAATCTTTCCTTAGAGAATTTGCTGGCTGGACTTACTGTTATGTTCTGCTACCAGAGCTAAGGAAAGAGAGGAGATCTGTCCCTACGATAGAACTCAGCTGAATCCCTACGATGTAACAGGGAACCTGATCCTGCGATCAGACCTGCTAAAGTCCTAAGCTAGTCTGTACGAAGACCTATAGATGTGGGGGAGGAATCCCTACAAGTACTAAGGACTGGGAGGAATATGGGACACCTCCTAACAGAAATAGTAGCAGACAGACGAACAAACAAAATATAAAGAACATAGAGGTCAGTAAACCAAGCAAACTAACAGAGCAAGACACAGAGCACAGGCTAGCTAGAAAGTAGATATACAATGAAGTCCAGCAAAGCCAGAAGGGCGGAGCAGGATTAAATAGGCCAACAAGGTCATGTGACCAGCAAAGGAAAAAACCTAAGAGCAAGGTTCTAACACATATCACCCAAGGTGAAGTTTTTGAAACAAGAGGGTGTCCATGTCACCCAAGGTGAAACTTTAAGCGAAGTAGGGGACCTGTCCAAAGCAAACCCCTTGCGTTGTCCTTGGGCGTGGCTGCAAGGGTAGACTAACTACTTTGGGCCGCAAGGAGGCCACGCCAGACAGGTTTTCTCTTCCGCGGCCGTCTTCGCAAGAGGCACCAAGGTGCAACTATCTACAAAACTGTTCCGGTTATCCAACGTCCATAACCTGTTTGTCCATAAAAATCTGCAGGGTAACTGAGAAACATAATTAATAACAGGCAACAAACATAAACCATAAACAGTTAGCAGATAAATTCACAGTGCATTAGTTTAGATTCTCCAGCGAGCGGGCATCTGACCTCTAGTGACTCTAGTGGACCTACGGAGTTCACTAACTGGTTCTGCACTACAGGGTGTAGGAGGTGTTATGGGTAAGCTGGGCAGCTGTCTGCGCACTCTTTGGCTCACTAGGGGCACGGCAGGCTCACTACTAGCAGAGGGTTGATCCTCCTGTACTGCTGGTGTGGACTCTTCTGCCTCTTGGGCCGGCTGCTCTTCCAGCTCTACCGGTTCCTCTGTAGGCACTTGCGGGGCTGGCTGGAGAAAGGTGAGGACGGGTACCACGACAGCGCCGTTTACTTGTGTACAAAACCGGGGGAAGTCTCCGAGTACGGTACTGATCATTTCTTCCCTTTCCTCTGCGGGTTGAGGGTTTCCTTGATCTTCTTCAGGGCTTTGCAGCTGCTCGGGACACTTCTTCAGGTGGTCTCTGGAGACAATGGCTGTGGTTTCTCCTCCATCCTTACTGATTACGCAGATTTTTGGGTTCTCATGGCTTGATGGCAGTACGGTGTACGGGTCCTTCTCCCACTGGTCGTCCAACTTGTGGAGCCGCCTCTTCCTCTTCAAGACCTGCTCTCCAGGTACCAGGGGAACAGCGGGAGCATACTGGTTATAAGCCTTCTCTTGCCTTTCTCTAGCTTGAGACAGACTTCGCTCGACGCTCTCCTGTACTTTCCGATACTGCTGCTGCCGTTTTGTATCCCAGTCTGCCTCTGGAAAGGTGTCCTCAGGCATCAGGACTCCCATATCCAGGTCAATAGGCAGCTTACCAGGTCTTGCTCTCATTAGGTAAGCCGGGGTACAGTTGGTGGAACCTACAGGGATGTGGTTATACAGGTCCACCAGATCGGGCAGTTTCTCAGGCCACAGACTGCGTTCTTCCAGGGGCAATGTTTTTAGCAGATCTATCACCACCTGGTTCATCTTCTCGCAGAGTCCATTGGTTTGAGGGTGATAGGGCGTTGTTCTTATCTTCTTGCAGCCATACAGGTTGCAGAACTCCTGGAAGACCTCCGCTTCGAAGGCTGGTCCTTGGTCTGTCAACACTTGGTCCGGGCACCCGTGTGGACGGCAGAAGTGCTGCTGGAAGGCTCTAGCTGCTGTTTGAGCCGTTAAGTCCTTGACCGGGACCACCACCAGGAACCGGGAGTAATGATCTACGATTGTGAGGGCGTAGACATACCCAGATCTGCTTGGAGCCAGTTTCACATGGTCCAGGGCTACCAGTTCCAGTGGCTGTCTGGTGATGATGGGCTGCAGGGGAGTCTTCTGGCTGGCTCGGTCTTTTCTTCTCAGGTGGCACGGGCCACAGTCTCTGCACCACCTCTCGATGGCTCCTCTCATGCCTACCCAGTAGAACCGTTCACGCAACAAGAACTCCAGATTCTTCCATCCGAAATGCCCTGCTCCGTTGTGGTATGCCTCCAGAACCATAGCCGCGTCTCGTCTTGGGACCACTACCTGCCAGGTCAACTCATGTGTTCGAGAGTTAACCATTCTCCGGCACAGCTTCTCCCTGTAGAGGAACAGCTTACTTTTCTCCTTCCACAGTTGCTTGGTCTCCTCCGGAGCATCTGGGTCAAGACGGGCATCGGCCTGGGTCAGCATTTCCTTCACCAAATGGACTGCGGGATCACTGTCTTGCGTCTCCGCCCAGTTGTAGTGGGGCAAGGGATTGAACGTCACGGAGCGCCTGTCCTTCACACGGTGGGAATACAGGGTAATCCCATGACGGTGGAACGCAGGGAGCTCAACTTCTTCCAGATCTTCTGGATCTTCCCCTACGTCCGGTAAGTTCGGCATTCTAGACAGGGCATCCGCGTTGGCATTTGAGCGTCCTGCCCGGTATTTGATGGTGAATTCAAAGTTGGACAGGCGGGCCATCCATCTCTGTTCCAGGGCACCGAGCCTTGCAGTGTCCAGGTGTGTCAACGGGTTGATATCCGTGTACACGGTGAATTTGGAGGAGGCAAGGTAATGCTTGAAACGTTCGGTCACTGCCCACACTACTGCCAGGAACTCCAGCTTGAATGAGCTATAATTCTCAGGGTTCCTCTCTGTGGGCCGTAGCTTTCGGCTGGCGTAAGCGATTACCAGTTCTTTCCCTTGCTGGATCTGGGACAGTACGGCTCCTAGCCCAATGTTGCTCGCGTCCGTGTGGAGGATAAAGGGCTGGCTGTAGTCTGGATATGCCAGGATTTCATCCCCCGTGAGGGCCATCTTCAGCTGGCAGAAGGACTCCTCTTCCAGCTTTTCCCACCTAAAGGGCGGCTTCTGGTTTTTGGCTTTCCGAGATTGACCTATCAGGAGGTCCTGCATAGGGGCCGCCATTTTGGTGAAACCGGGAATGAATCTTCGGTAGTAGCCTACCAACCCGAGGAACTGCCACACTTCCTTTATGCTGGAGGGTCTTGGCCAGTCCTTAATCACGGTGATCTTATCAGGGTCGGGAGCCACTCCGTCAGCACTCACCACGTGTCCCAGGTATTGCACCTTTGGTTTCAGGAGGTGACACTTGGAGGGTTTCACCTTTAGGCCGTAGTTTGCCAGAGCTTCGAACACTTCTGCCAGGTGTTTCAGGTGGTCCTCGTAGGTCTTGGAATAGACGATAATATCGTCCAGGTATAACAGGACCGTCTCGAAGTTCCGGTGTCCCAGACAGCATTCCATCAACCGTTGGAAGGTTCCTGGTGCGTTGCAGAGCCCGAACGGCATACAGTTAAATTCGCTGAGACCCATCGGGGTGGTGAATGCGGTCTTCTCCCGGTCCGCCTCTGCTACAGGAACCTGCCAGTACCCGCTAGTGAGATCCAAAGTAGAGAAGAAGTTAGCAGATTTTAATGCAGCTAAGGACTCTTCTATCCTTGGTAACGGGTACGCATGTTTGTGTGTGATACGGTTGACCTTCCTGTAGTCTACACACATTCTCATGGTGTTGTCTTTCTTTTTCACTAAGACTAGTGGAGCTGCCCAGGGGCTACAGCTGTCCCTGATTACCCCAGCCTCCTTCATGTCTCTAAGCATCCCCTTGGCGTGTTGGTAGTGTGCCGGGGGTACAGGTCGGTATCTCTCCTTTATGGGCGGATGGTCTCCCGTGGGGATGTGGTGTTCTACCCCCTTTACTCGCCCGAAGTCTAGCGGGTGTTTACTAAACACTCTCTCGTACTCTTGAACCACCCGATAGACTCCCTGTTTCTGGTGTGAGGGAGTGGAGTCAGTACCCAAATGCAGTTGCTGACACCAGTCCTCCATTAGTTTCTTAGAGCCGTTACCTTCCTCTGGTTGAGATGGAGGCAAGGGTTCCACGGCCTGTACAGAATTCTGGTTTATGGTGAACAATTTGGCTAGCGTGGCATACCGGGGCAGGTATACTTCTCTCTCCCCGATATTTATGATGCGAACGGGCACCCTCCCATGGCGTACATCGACCACCCCCCATGCTGTCAAAATGGTGGGCCTACTGTCTGAGTAGACGGGTTCTACCATTGCTTGGTAGTCTCTACCTCTTAGACCAATAGCTGCCCGGCACCAAATCATCATCTCACTTTTTGGGGGCATGGCAATAGGGAACGGGTCACACATTCTCACGCTACCTATCTCACCACCAGATAGTTCCACCTGTTGCCGCTTCATCAGTGCCCAGATCTCTTTTTTGGAGCACACGCTGCTGGCCGGAACTGGCGTTCTTGGCAACCTGCTGTAAAATGAGAATCACCTCTGCAAGACAATTTTCAATCACATTAGTTCCCAAGGTTATTCTAGGGTGACTCTCATGATGGTCTATGTCCACTATAATCAGTCCTTGTGCCGCCAGTTCGACTTTACCGATCTTAATGGTCACCTCTTTGAATCCCACCTGCGGCACGGGCTGACCATTGCTGGCGATGATACTCAGGTCGTTATCTGGGTAGCGGGTTATGTCCGAGTCATTCCAGTACTGTTTAAAGAGCATGTACGGGATGATGGTCACCTGTGACCCAGTGTCTAGTAGGGCACTCATAGGAATGCCATCCAGTACCACAAGCAAGATTGGACGTCCCCCTACGTATTTATCACGCCAGTTTGATGGGCCTGATGGTCTTATGCCTGGGGGTTGGCCCTCTACCCCAGGTTGTGCCCGTTTAAATGACAGTACCTTGCCACATGTCCGGGTTGATTGCAGCGGCGGCAGATGGGTCGTCCGTCCTCGTTGTATCTGTCGCTGGGTCTTCCTCTGGCCGGTGGGGTCCTCCTCAGTCAGCGCCACGGGACGTCCTCCGGTCCGGATGCCAGCTGTATCTTTCCTGGAGAAGAGACCTGTAAAGACTGCACAGTTCTGGTTAGCGCGGCAACGCTCTTAGTCAGCTCTTGGACCTGATGGTGCAGGTCTGTAGCCGGGACACTGTTTAAAGCCAGCGCTACCTGGTGCCGGTTCTCGGAGCACCCGGATGGCTCTGTCCTTGAACTGTGCAAAGTCCAGGTCAGGGTCCTGTAAGGCCATTGCCCGCAACTGGGTTCGGTGGGCATTGCACAGTAGACCCTCAATAAATTGTTCAGTCAACAGCTTATCTTCATTTCCCACGCTGTCAGGGTCTGCCTGCTTAATGGCTCTCAGGGCCTCTTGTAGGTTTAGAGTATAGTCTCTTATACTCTCATGTGCCCGCTGTTTACACCCGTAAAATCTGAGCTTTATTTCGGCTGAGGTGCGGGTATCAAATGTGTCTTTCAGCCGGGCTAATATTTCTCTGACAGTCCTCTTCCTCCCAGGTGGCCAGGACTTTACCTCCCTTTGGGCTGCCCCGATTAATTGGGCCACCAGGATGCTCACTTTTTGCTCTTCTGTGAGGGGGTACACCTGGAAGAGGCTATCCAGTCTTTCTCTAAAGTCATTTAGAGTATGTGACTCCCCTGAGTACTGGGGTAGCCAGGTTGCCCCCGGGATATAGGGCATGGTGAATGGCATGACTGCTGCAGCGGTTGCGCTGGCGGTGGCAGTGGAGCTCCCCTCGGTATCCGGCATCCTCCTCCCCCCTAGTGGACCGTGGCCTACCTTGCGATGTTCTTCTTCCATAGGCCGCGGCTCCGCAGTCGATCCTCGGGGTTGAGGACCTGGCGTCGCGCTCCGATGACGTCAGCGTCGCTCTTCCTCCCTTCCAGGACCTTGCGCAGCGTCAGAGCGTGGGGCGGAGCGTGGGGCGGAGCTTCGGATCTCGCGCGCTTTCGGCGTCCACGCCCCTCTTCTTCCCGTGCGGCGTCCCGAAGATGGCGTCCGAAGGCGGGAAGCAGCTTCGGATGGCGGGAAGAAGGCAGAAGACGGCGGGAAACGGTCCAAGATGGCGTCTGATGGCGGGAATCGGCTCCGGATGGCGGGAAACAACTCCGGACGGCGGGAAACTTCACCACAGGTAAGTATAAAAGTCTCTTTTTCAGGCACGCAGTACCCGGTGGTTGCGGGCACGAAATCCTGCCGACTACGCCAAAGTTGACGCGCCCCCTGGGCCTGTGTTGTGCAGGGGAACCCGGAACCGAGCCTGTTGTAGAATGCTGGGGGTTGTAGTCTCCGTGTGGCGGTGACCCGGTCCGTGCCCAGGGTGGTCAAACCAGTGTCAGTCTTAATGTATAGCAAATGTCCGACTACGCCACCCGTGGATTGCGGTCAGTGGGGACCGCCGCTGCGCTGCCGACCGCTGAGGCTGATGTTGTTTGCGCAGCCGAGTATGGGATAACTCCCCACGGGAGAAGTATTGCCTCAGGGCAGCTAATATGAGAGATGATGGGAGTGATGGTGTGAGGGTCCCAGTGCTAATGGTGCTGGTGCGGCAAGGAATCACAGAGACGTGAGGTGCAGTTCAGGGTCTTTACTGATGGTACAAGGCAGACCCTCCCGGGAGTACTGGCTAGTATAAGGGGCCTGGTCAGTCTGCGAGCAAGCAGAAGTTCCCCTGGCCAGGTGGAGTTGCAGGCCTCCCCGTTTATCTGCACTCTTCCTGGCTACCTTGCTGTCAGCGGTTACAATTAGCCCACGTCCCTGAGTATACCGTGTGGTGCTCACCCGTATGGCTGGTGACTTGGGGCCTTCTGTTAGCCTCCGCTCCTGGATGGCGGCACTGGTCCCTTCTTTGTGACTGAGCCTCCGGGCTTCTATGGCCAGAGGACCTGGAATCCCCTGCCGGCTGGTTTCTGCTGCTGGGTATATATCAGTCCCCACAGCCTCGGACTCCTGTGTCCGGTTTTAGTAACTTCAGCCAGGGCGAGCTATATCTCTGCTCACAGCCCCTGGCCTTCTGCCTCTGCTCCTACAGAGCTCCTGTTCTCACTTTCCCTCTCCAGGCTCTGACTTCTCTGCTTGTTCTGCAGGCTCTGTCTCTGTCTAATCCCGCCCCAGACCCAGTTTATAAGAGCAGATTCCTCCCCTCCCAGGTCTGGGTGGGCCGTGTTGCATGCTTAGGGCTCCTGACCAGAGAAACCTCCCACTTGCTCTCAGACATAATATCTCTATTACTGTGGCAACCAGACCCCTGGGGTGTCACAATAGCGTTAATCTTAGTGGCCAAAAAGTTCAATTTTGGTCTCATCTGACCACAGTACCGTCCTCCATACATTTGGGGAGTCTCCCACATGTCTTTTGGCAAACTCAAAATGAGCCTTACGATTTTTGGGTGTAAGTAAAATGGAGTGTACGTCTTAATGTAGTCATATAGACAGATACTCCAGTCTTTGCTTTAAGATTTCATTCATTCATTACAAAATGTGCATCGGGAGCAGTGGGTTCCTGACTGTCTCCTCCACAGGTAAATATTCTTGTCTTTTGTACTTCTTTTAGGCATAGATCTCCTTGCTGTTTAGTTTTAAATTTGATCATTCCTACTGTGGCATTTATACTTATTACTATTATTGCTCTTTGCTCATTTTATTATTCAGCTAGATTTCACTATATGCTTCACATTTAATATATGATATATTTTGTGGAACTGTGGGGGATATACAGGGTGGGCCGTTTATATGGATACAACTAAATTAAATGGGAATGGTTGGTGATATCAACTGCCTGTTTGTGGCACATTAGTATATGGGAGGGGGGAAACTTTTCCAGATGGGTGGTGACCATGGTGGCCATTTTGAAGTTGGCCATTTTGGATCCAACTTTTTTTTTTCAATGAGAAGAGGGTCATGTGACACATCAGTCTCATTGAGAATTTCATAAGAAAAACAATGGTGTGCTTGGTTGTAACGTAACTTTATTCTTTCATGAGTTTTTTACAAGTTTATGACCACTTAGAAAATGTGTTCAAACTGCTGCCCATTGTGTTGGATTGTCAATGCAATCCTCTTCTCCCACTCTTGACACACTGATAGCAACACTGCAGAAGAAATGCTAGCACAGGCTTCCAGTATCCGTTGTTTCAGTTGCTGCACATCTCGTATCTTGATGGTATGGTGTGGTATATGGGGTACAAAGATAGTGGGGCCATTCTTCATCAATGGAAACCACAATGTCACTGGATATCTGAAATTGCTACATGATGATGTGTTGCCCTCTTTATGCACTGAATATGGCACGTTCCCTGAGTTTTTCCAGCAAGCTGGTGTACCACCACATTATGGGTCTCAGGTCCGAGCATTCCTACATGAACAATTTCCTGGAAAGTGGATTGGTCATCATTGGCCAGTTAAATGGCCACCAAGGTCTCCCGATCTGACCTTAGACTTTTATCTTTGGGGTCATCTGAAGGCAATTGTTTATGCTGTGAAGATACGAGATGTACAGCATCTGAAACAACGGATACTGGAAGCCTGTGCTAGCATTTCTTCTGCAGTGTTGCTATCAGTGTGTCAAGAATGGGAGAAGAGGGTTGCATTGACAATCCAACACAATGGGCAGCACTTTGAACACATTTTATAAGTGGTCATAAACTTGTACAAGTGACCCCATTTTTTAAACTAGACCCCCCAATGAATTTATATAGATGTGTGGTGAGCACCTTGAACCCCGAGATGCTTCACAGAAAATTATAACTAGTGTTGAGCCACCCCCGTAGTGTTCGAGTTCGGTTCGGTTCGTCGAACACCCGTGTGTTCGCCGAACTGTTCGTCGAACTGTTCGTCGAACACCTTCGAACACCGTTAAAACCAATGGCAGGCAAACAAAAACACATAGAAAACACCTTCAAAGGTGTCCAAAAGCTGACAAACTGCTCAGAAGACACAACTAACACATGGAAAAGTGACAAGTACATATAGTCATGAGAAAAGAAAAGAGGTGGAGGAGTAAAAGGAGGGGGAGACACAGATATAGGCATGTCATGCCCTTCTAAAATCCAAAAAGTGAGAAGCCGACACGTTCAGTCCGCTCCTGCCCGTGCCACCTCTGTGTCGCCGGGTTTGTGCCAGAGCCGCGGTGAACCCTGACGGCCAGCCCCCCTCTCCCAATACTGGTGCCTGTCCGCTGGTGGGTCGAGCGAGCCCCCCTGTGGTGGAGGCAGCTCTAAGCTTTTTAATTTAAATTGTCTCTCTAATTTGAATGAATACACTTTAAATCCATTTACAAGGATCTATTGGAGGGCAAGTCTCATGCCAGCAGCCGCGTAATTCCAGCTCCAGTAGCGTCCACTAAAGCTGCTGCAGTTAAAAAGCTTTTATAAGGATCGAGCTCGGCTGTCCACCGCAAGGCATCCTACTGCCAGTCCCAGCCCCTATGCCTTGGGGTGCCTCCTGATGCTCTTCACTGAGTATCCCGTGGTCCCGAAGCATTTCCTTTGAAAAAATTAAGTGTCCAAACTACAGGTGGTGTAGCTTGCTTAACAGCCGGGATAATCCGCTGACTAGCAGACACTGCTACTAGGCACAAAGTATTTCCTGGGCTAGATGCAGTTAAAAATTTGTAATTAGATACTCTCGTTGGATGCTGAGAAAGCATTCCATAGAGTCTCCTGGCACGCCATATATGATTCTCTTAAAAAGCTTGGGGTAGGGGTCTAGGGGACCCTTTTATAGCCAAAATCACGGCCCTGTATCGCAATACGTCACCTAGGCTGAAGATAAATGGAACTGTAGCACCCTGAGGGCTCGGTTGCTACAGAGGTATTGCACCTCACCCAGAGGTGTGATATCTCACTCTCAGGTAAGGATGGAGTGTGGATCAGGACCCGACACCTGCATGCAGTACACCACATTGCCGTGGGGCAGGGCGACCAATATGCCCCTGAGATGGGCACGACAGTCCCTGTCACTGGCTGGAGTGGGGGGAGGGAACTCTGAGGAAGGGGAACCCTGTAGTGCAGGAGCAGGGAGGAAGCAGTTCCTGGGTGCATTGAGAAGGGAGTATAAAAGGTGGGCACCATCTTAGTTCAGTGCAGAGAAGTCTGAGCAGAAGTGGCAGGGAGCAGGGGCTCTGCATGAGCTCTGCTCCGGAGGCGGGCCTAGTAACAGAGGCCCAGGCCTGGAAGAGGGAGAAGGAAGGAAGAGGAGCGGAGAAGGCTCCAGGAACGAGGAACGAAGGGATCCCAGGGGTGCGGACGGGCGAGTCGCCACCGCACGCCCGAATCCACCTGCATGGAGGGGTCAGGCCAAAGGGGGAGACCGGTCCCCGAAAGTAGTGGAGGCAGGAAACGACCCTCAGCTAGAAACCGGAGGCTGTGACATTTTATGTGGCACAGCCCCTCGCTACACCCGCTAGGAGGGCAGCACATAGGGTCAGGGAAACTGGCGCCAAGTTTACCAAGAGGAGGCCCGAGGCAGCCGGACAGAAGGGTTGGTAAGAAAGGCCAGACAAAGCACACAAAGGGGGTCCTGTGAAGCGCTCCAAAGTTATCTGGGAGTTGTCTGAGCCCCTCACCTGGTGAGCACAGTACGACGTGGGCAGCCGTTACCTGCAGACGTGGTCTGGATAATAAGAACTGTGAGTAAAGGCCCTGGATTGCATCACTGACTCCGTGTCGTTACTGCTGCTGCCCTGCACCATCACCCCCATCCTCCGCATACACTGCCCTGAGGCTATACTCCTCCCGTGGGGAGTTATGCTACGCTCTGCTGCACCCACAACACCAGCCTCAGCGGTCTGCCCTGCAGCGGCGGTTCACTCTGACCGCAATCCACGGGTGGCGTAGTCGGACATTTAAACATCAAAACCACATAAATAGTTCCGCCACTGGTTTGACCACCCTGAGCCACGGAACCGGGTCGCCACCACGAAGACTACAACCACCAGCATCCACCAAAAAGGGTCCGGCTCCGGGTGTCCCAAGGCCCAGGGGGTGCATCAGAACATTTTCATCACCTTTCACAATCACCAATGGGACAAGGCAGGGATGTCCTTTGTCCCCTCTCTTATACATCCTAGTGACGGAGCACCTGCTGTCATCAATTCGCCATAACCCCAATATTAGGTGGATTGAGGTGGGAGGCACCGAGTACAAGTGCTCTCTATTTGCTGATGATGTACTAGTATATATCACTCAATCACATATATCCATCAATGCTGTTATGGCTGAAATAGATCACTTTGTTACATGGTCAAATTTTAAAATCAATGCAGCGAAGTCTGAGGCCCTCGATGTCTCCCTCCCCAAATCCATATAGGATTCCATCCAGTCCAACTTTCCCTTTGCCTGGCCCTCACAGGGTATCAAATACTTAGGAATTCCTATTCATAGAGACCTCTCCCATCTATGTTATCTTAATTTTGGGCCCTTTATTGAACAACTCCATACAGACCACGGTTGGCAAGTTAGAACTGTAAGATTCACTACGTGAACCACTGGTGTTTTGTGGAAAAGCACATGTACACTGCGTTCCAAATTATTATACAAAAAGTGTTTAGGAGTGATAAGGGAAGAATTTGTTTGTTTGTCAGTTAAACTCATTGATGGTGATGTGTGTCAGGGCTCTTTATATCACTGTAAGCAATTGCAGACACCTGTGCTAATTAGTTTGGCAGGTGTGTCCAATGAAAGGCAAGACTACTTAAGAAGTAAAGAGAGGAGAGAACAAGGCGCAATGGGTGACTCAGTATTGCAATTTGTAGAGGGGTGTGGGGATGGCTACTAACCTTATGAAGTTGTGCACCTCTGCACAACCCCAGTGTAAAGCTCCACAAGCTCCGCTCTGTTGGTGGCTGTCATCTATTTCCAGCGGCGTTCACAGATCCTGATCTCTTGGTGGTATATCACGTGGTCAGGTTAGTAGCATGTAATGCCGAGATAGACGCCCAGCTTCACCAACACCCCAGGCAGCGCTCCGGAGGGGTTAAGGCAGCGCAGCTTGGAAAACCAGGGTAGTAATTTTAATTAAATTGCTCCCACAGGTGAAAAAACAATAGATTAAAGGCAGCTCTACCGCACCCCAACAGGGGGAAAAGGACAATCAGTGAATATGAATAGCGGTACCAGAGCGCCAATAACAGGGCAAAAATATTAAAAGGACTGATTTATTAATACACACACAACGCGTTTCGGTGGACACAGCCACCTTCATCAGGTGTGACAAGCAGCAAACAATTGATCCTTATATACATTTGACTAGGTATACAATTACTTAAAAGGGGCGGGGCCAGATACAGAGTAATACCTCTATATTAACCCCTTGAGTTCATATATGCTCAATAGAGTAAAAAGGATTGTTTTAAAATAAAGCCTAATGAAGCATATAGGGTTCTTATAAAAAGGATTCGCTGTAAAAAAAAAAAAAAAAACTTGTGAATCCTATAATCTTAATACTTGATAGGATATATTGTCATCTACCACCCTATATTTTAGATTATATAAAGAAATAATAATAATAATTTTTACATACAACATAAAACAATGCATAAATATAAAGTATAAAATTACAATCAGTTTCTATCATTATAATTAGGAAAAGTAGACGAAGAAAGGAAAGAGAAAAAAAAAAAAAAAAAAATTCTTTAAATTTTTTTTTTTATTTATTTATTTATTTATTTTTTCTCTTTCCTTTCTTCGTCTACTTTTCCTAATTATAATGATAGAAACTGATTGTAATTTTATACTTTATATTTATGCATTGTTTTATGTTGTATGTAAAAATTATTATTATTATTTTTTTATATAATCTAAAATATAGGGTGGTAGATGACAATATATCCTATGAAGTATTAAGATTATAGGATTCACAAGTTTTTTTTTTTGTTTTTTTTTACAGCGAATCCTTTTTATAAGAACCCTATATGCTTCATTAGGCATTATTTTAAAACAATCCTTTTTACTCTATTGAGCATATATGAACTCAAGGGGTTAATATAGAGGTATTACTCTGTATCTGGCCCCGCCCCTTTTAAGTAATTGTATACCTAGTCAAATGTATATAAGGATCAATTGTTTGCTGCTTGTCACACCTGATGAAGGTGGCTGTGTCCACCGAAACGCGTTGTGATTAATAAATCAGTCCTTTTAATATTTTTGCCCTGTTATTGGCGCTCTGGTACCGCTATTCATATTCACTGAAGACTACTTAAGAAGGCTGTCTCACATTATTAAGCAGCCTACATTTTCTGCCAAAATGGGAAAGAAAAAGGATGTGTCGGCTGCTGAGAAGCAACAAATTGTGGAGTGTTCAGGTCAAGGCATGACTACAATCAACATTGTGCGATGATCAGGATGAAGTGTCTTGGCAATCAAGAAGTATGTAGCTGATTCACAGTACACACGTGTGCGTGCTGATAAGGGCAAATTGAGGACTCTTTCCTACAGGCAATTACGTCAGGTTAAAAGAGCAGCGGCAAAAAAGCCTTGTCATAGCAGCAGACAAGTTCTTGAAGCTGCTGGTGCCTCCAACGTCCCCCGAACAACAAGATGCAGGGTCCTTCAGAGGTTTGCAGCTGTGCATATGCCATCCTGTCGACCTCCTCTATCCACTTCACACAAGCAGAAACGGCTCCAGTGGGCCAAACATTACATGAAGACTGATTTCAAAACTGTTTTGTTCACGGATGAGTGCCGTGCAGCGCTCGATGGTCCAGATGGATGGAGTGGAGGATGGCTGGTTGATGGACACCCCACGCAAACACGGCTACAGCGCCAACAAGGAGGAGGTGGAGTAATGTTTTGGGCTGGAATCATGGGGAGAGAGATTGTCGGCCCCTTTAGGATCCCTGAAGGCGCTAAAGATGAACTCCATAATGTATGTGGATTTTCTCAAACAGCACTTCCTGCCATGGTTCAAGAAGAAGAACCATGTATTTCACAGCAAGATCATTTTTTTGCATGATAATGCACCATCTCATGCTGCACATAAAACATCTGCATCTCTGGCTGATATGGGCATAAAAGGGGACAAACTTATGGTGTGACCCCCATGCTCCCCTGACCTCTACCCCATTCAGAACCTCTGGAGCATCATCAAAAGGAGTGTCTATGATGGCGGGAGGCAGTTCACATCTAAGCAACAGCTCTGGGAGGGTATTCTGTCCTCATGCAAAACAATTGAAGCAGAAACCATCCAAAACCTGACAAATTCAATGGACGAGAGAGTTCAGAAGCTCCTTTCGAACAAGGGGTCCTATGTGAAAATGTAACATCACCTAGAATAAAGTTTTGAGTTGAAAACTGTTTGATTTCAGTTTCTAATAACCTGCTAATGCTTATAATTTCAAAAATGACCATTTTTTTGGTCTTTATTAAAATGAAAAGGTTGATCGAAAAGTTTGGGGGATCTAAGAATGTGGCAACCCAGTAGTCATGATTACTTCGAATTCTGACAATATGAGGGTCATGTTGCAGGTAGTGCAGCAAGAAGGCACTTATGTGTCTTGCGCATCTCGGAGTCCCAAAATTATTTTCCGGGCTAGATGCAGCTAAAAATTATTATTAATTTTAAATCTGGTGGAGCTTAGTATAGATGGACTAATAGGATCAGTGCTGCACACTGCTACAAAGCCCAAATTATTTTCCAGTCAAGATACAGATAAACATGATTAGTAATTTGAAAGCTTAAAACGGTTGGTAGGGTGATTTTAACCAATCCTCAAGCTTTTACTCTCCCCAGGATGACACAGGGGTAGAAAAGTCATTTCGGATCCATGATTTGTTCATCTTTATGAACGTGAGTCTGTCTACATTATCAGTGGAGAGCCGCGTGCGCTTATCTGTCAGCACACCACCAGCAGCGCTGAACACACGTTCAGACAGAACGCTGGCTGCGGGGCATGACAAGATCTCCAAGGCGTAAGTGGCTAGCTCCGGCCATTTATCCAGATTGGAAGCCCAAAAGGATCAAGGGTCCAGTGACACAGTCATGGCTTCAATGTTTACTTGGAGATACTCCTGTACCATCGTCTCTAGGCGTTGACTATGTGTCAGACTTCATGTCTCCTGTGACCTTGCAAAGGATGGGCTAAAAAAGTGGTGAAATGATTCCGCAAAATTGATGTTACCAGCAGATACTGTGGTTCTGTTACGGTTTGAGTGCTGAACACTTGACGGTCCCACGGTTGGCAAGTTGGAACTGTGAGATTCACTACGTGCACCACTGGTGTTTTGTGGAAAAGCACATGTAAGATTCTGCAACAGTCTCTGCTGATACTCCTGCATGTGTGCATCCCTTTCTATGGCAGGAATAATTTCTGCAAATTTACTTTTGTACCGGGGATCTAACAGTGTGGCAACCCAGTAGTCAGGATTATTTCTAATTCTCACAATTCGAGGGTCATGTTACAGGTAGTGCAGCAAGAAGGCACTCATGTGTGTTGCGCATCCAGGAGCACCAAGTCCCTGTTGTGTTGGTGGCGAGGTAACAATCATGCTTCCTTCCTCTGTCCTCTCCCCCCAACCTCGCACAACAGAAATGTGATCAAGGTCTCCCTCATCTGATGAGTCTTCCATCAGTTCGTCCTCCACTTCTTCCTGGGCTCCTGCACCTTCCTCACTAGTTTGGCTGCTACCATGCGCCCTGGTAAAACCATCTCCCCCACCCTCACATGCCTGCCGCCTTGGTGCTGCCGATCGTCTGGACCTTGCAGATGTTAGCCCTTCCGCATACAACTCCTCCTCCTCTACTTCCTCCACCTCCTCTTGTGCCACCACCTGACTCCGAATTCTGTTTAACATGTGCTCCACCATGTAAATCACTGCAATAGTCATGCTGATAATGGCATCGTCAGCACTAAACATCTTCGTCGCCATTTCAAAACTGTGCAGAAGGGTGCATAGGTCCCTGATCTGAGACCACTCCTCCAGCGTGATTTGCCCCACCTCCGGATCTCGTTGGCCCAGGCTATACGTCAGAACGTATTGCACCAGGGCTTGTCAGTGCTGCCACAGTCGCTGCAACATGTGCAGAGTTGAATTCCACTGGGTAGGCACATCGCATTTTAGCCGGTGAAGTGGCAGGCCCAACGACTTCTGTAGAGATGTAAGTCGCTGAGCTGCGGGATGCGAACGGCGGAAGTGAGCACACAGCGACCGTGCCCTCTGCAGAAGGCCATCTAGTCTGGGATAGTGGGCTAAAAATTGCTGGACAACCAGGTTCAACACGTGAGCCATACAAGGCACGTGTGTGACATTGCCCCGGTGAAGGGCCGCACCCAGGTTTGCAGCATTGTCGCACACGGCCTTCCCTGGTTTCAGGTCCAGTGGAGACAACCATTCATGAAATTGGTTCTCCAGAGCTGACCACAACTCCTCAGCTGTGTGACTCACATTTCCCAGACATTTCAAAGTAAAAACCGCCTGATGACGTTGAGCCCTACTGCCAGCATAGTAAGAAGGTGTGCAGGATCCCTTCTGCGCAGTTAGAAAGCTTGTGGCATGACCAGACAGGCTTTGGGTGCAGGTGGAAGACCGAGAGGAGGTTGAGGAGGCAGAAGCAGTGGAGGAACTTTGACATAAAGAGGATTGACGCACAACTCGTGGGGACGGCAAGACTTGGACAGCAGCCCCTTGTCCTGCTGTCACCATAGTTACCCAGTGCCCAGTCAGCGACATGTAACGCCCCTGTCCATGCCTACTCGTCCAAGTGTCTGTGGTGAAATGCACCCTGTCACACACAGAGTTTCTCAAAGAAGCGGTGATGTTGTGTGCGACATGCTGGTGGAGCGCAGGCACACCTTTCTTTGAGAAGTAGTGCCGACTGGGCATCTGGTACTGGGGCACTGCGACGGACATAAGGTCTCGAAAATCCTCTGTGTCCACCAGGCGGAAAGGCAGCATTTCTGTAGCCAAGAGCTTGCAGATGGTGAAATTCAACCTCTTAGCTTTCTCATGGCTAGGAGGAAATGGTCTTTTACTTGTCCACATCTGAGGGACTGAGGGCGGGCTATTGTGCTTAGACGGGGTTGATAAGGGTGTCCCCGGCAAACTGCCGGTCTGTGAGGAAGATGCAGGCAGACATGTTAGGTTGCCTTGATCCAAAGGTGGTGCTATCGATGTCGGACAGCGCTCAACACCAGCTGGTGTTACCACCTCCAAAGAAAATGATGACCTGCCAATCACGCTGGCTGTTGCGGGTAAAGAGGTGGCACGTCTGCGCCCCAAAACAGGTGTGACTGCTGTCCCCCCAGTCACAGAGGATGAAGAGGCTGCGGATGCACAAGATATGGCAAACGGTGGTTGGCCCGGCCGGCTAGGCCGCATTGTAGCACACTGAGCTTCCCACTGCAACTTATGCTTCATGTCCATGTGCCGGTTCATGCATGAAGTACTCAAACTATGTATTTTTTGGCCTCTACTTAGCTTTTGCTGACAAATGTTACAGATAACACGAGTTGGGTCATCTTTATCGATCTGAAAAAATGCCCAGGCTATGCAAGGCTTAGCACCCATGCGACCTGAAGAGCCACCACGACTTGTGGTGAGAGGCAGAGTTGTGTTTGAGGATGCAGTTGTTGACGTGCTTCCAGTACTACGTCTCTGTCCAGGAAGGCGCAACCTGACCTCGTCGTCACTAGCATCTTCCTCCACCTCCTCTGCTGACCTCATCTCTTGGCTGACTGTGGGTTGACAGTAAGTGGGACCTCCAACCTCATCATCATCACCCTGTGCGTTATCACACCCGTCGTCCTCAGAGCTAACCTGTTCCTGCCCTGACAAAAAACTAAAGTTGTCGCTCCAATCAGGTATTTGAGTCTCATCATCGTCTTCCTCATTGTCTCCACCAACAGGAGTTACAGTTTGGGAATGAGGGTCTACATTATGGTCAGAACCTTCTGCGTCTGGTCCTGGATCCGACTCATAAAGATTCTGGGCATCAGTGCAGATCATTTCCTCGTCTGGATTCACAGAAGCGCTGGAGTCGACCTCTGATTCCCAGGCTATAGTATGAGTAAACAGCTCTGCAGACTCAACCATCTGTTCTACCTCATACTCAGACGGGCAGCTGGAGATTTGGGAGCTGTGAGGAAGCAAGTGCGATTGGGGTGACACCTTTGAGGACTGGAATATTTGTGATGTTGAAGTTTATGTGGAGGAGAGCCCACTTAAAGGAGCACTTGATATCCGTTGAAGCACCTGCTGTTTTTGTGCCTCATCTGGAATTTGTAGTGATTGGCGTGGCCGTAAGAAAGGGATCTTATCACATTGTCCGCTAAAAGAAGTAGACATTTTAGTTTGGCTGGAAGATGGTCTTTCTTCTGCAGATGTTACTGATGCTTTAACACCTACCCCACGGACACAACCTTTTTTCCCCTTCCCAACACGCCTATTCCCCTTTCCACCAGCAGCAGGCCTTTTTCCACTCATTTTGGTGGTTAACTAATTCACAACTCTGGAGTTGTTTGCACAAAAAAACAAAGGATGGGAACCGAGCAGAGCTGAGTGGCCAAACTGTGGTATTAGGCCAAAACTATTGGCTGGGTTAGATGCAGAAAAAAATTATATTCAATTTGCAACCTGATGGAGGTCAGTATAGATGGACTAATAGAGAAAGTCCCACACACAGCTAGAAGC
This sequence comes from Phyllobates terribilis, assembly GCF_046119375.1. Lineage (NCBI taxonomy): Eukaryota > Metazoa > Chordata > Amphibia > Anura > Dendrobatidae > Phyllobates > Phyllobates terribilis. The sequence continues at coordinate 58,105,890 of NW_027362771.1, read as the reverse complement.
CCAAATATTTTTTCAGAGGTAGATGCAGAAAAAAAATATATTCAGTTTGCAACCTGATGGAGGTCAGCATAGATGGACTAATAGAGAAAGTCCCACACACTGCTAGAAGGCCAAATATTTTTTCAGAGCTAGATGCAGACAAAAAATTATTTTTAATTTGCAACCTGATGGAGGTCAGTATAGATGGACTAATAGAGAAAGTCACACACACTGCTAGAAGGCCAAATATTTTTTCAGAGCTGGATGCAGATAAAAATTATTTTTAATTTGCAACCTGATGGAGGTCAGTATAGATGGACTAATAGAGAAAGTCCCACACACTGCTAGAAGGCCAAATAATTTTTCAGAGCTAGATGTAGAAAAAAATTATATTCAGTTTGCAACCTGATGGAGGTCAGTATAGATGGACTAATAGAACAAGTCCCACACACAGCTAGAAGCCCAAATATTTTTTCAGAGGTAGATGCAGATAAAAATTATTTTTAATTTGCAACCTGATGGAGGTCAGTATAGATGGACTAATAGAGAAAGTCCCACACACTGCTAGAAGGCCAAATATTTTTTCAGAGCTAGATGCAGACAAAAAATTATTTTCAGTTTGCAACCTGATGGAGGTCAGTATAGATGGACTAATAGAACAAGTCCCACACACAGCTAGAAGCCCAAATATTTTTTCAGAGGTAGATGCAGAAAAAAATTATATTCAGTTTGCAACCTGATGGAGGTCTGTATAGATGGATTAATAGAACAAGTCCCACACACAGCTAGAAGCTCAATATTTTTTCAGAGGTAGATGTAGAAAAAAAATATATTCAGTTTGCAACCTGATGGAGGTCAGTATAGATGGACTAATAGGGAAAGTCCCACACACTGCTAGAAGGCCAAATATTTTTTCAGAGCTAGATGCAGACAAAAAAATATTTTTAATTTGCAACCTGATGGAGGTCAGTATAGATGGACTAATAGAGAAAGTCCCACACACTGCTAGAAGGCCAAATATTTTTTCAGAGCTGGATGCAGATAAAAATTATTTTTAATTTGCAACCTGATGGAGGTCAGTATAGATGGACTAATAGAGAAAGTCCCACACACTGCTAGAAGGCCAAATATTTTTTCAGAGCTGGATGCAGATAAAAATTATTTTTAATTTGCAACCTGATGGAGGTCAGTATAGATGGACTAATAGAGAAAGTCCCACACACTGCTAGAAGGCTAAATATTTTTTCAGAGCTAGATGCAGACAAAAAATTATTTTCAGTTTGCAACCTGATGGAGGTCAGTATAGATGGACTAATAGAACAAGTCCCACACACAGCTAGAAGCCCAAATATTTTTTCAGTGGTAGATGCAGAAAAAAATTATATTCAGTTTGCAACCTGATGGAGGTCTGTATAGATGGATTAATAGAACAAGTCCCACACACAGCTAGAAGCCCAATATTTTTTCAGAGGTAGATGCAGAAAAAAAATATATTCAGTTTGCAACCTGATGGAGGTCAGTATAGATGGACTAATAGAGAAAGTCCCACACACTGCTAGAAGGCCAAATATTTTTTCAGAGCTAGATGCAGACAAAAAATTATTTTTAATTTGCAACTTGATGGAGGTCAGTATAGATGGACTAATAGAGAAAGTCCCACACACTGCTAGAAGGCCAAATATTTTTTCAGAGCTGGATGCAGATAAAAATTATTTTTAATTTGCAACCTGATGGAGGTCAGTATAGATGGACTAATAGAGAAAGTCCCACACACTGCTAGAAGGCCAAATATTTTTTCAGAGCTAGATGCAGAAAAAAATTATATTCAGTTTGGAACCTGATGGAGGTCAGTATAGATGGACTAATAGAACAAGTCCCACACACAGCTAGAAGCCCAAATATTTTTTCAGAGGTAGATGCAGATAAAAATTATTTTTAATTTGCAACCTGATGGAGGTCAGTATAGATGGACTAATAGAGAAAGTCCCACACACTGCTAGAAGGCCAAATATTTTTTCAGAGCTAGATGCAGACAAAAAATTATTTTCAGTTTGCAACCTGATGAAGGTCAGTATAGATGGACTAATAGAACAAGTCCCACACACAGCTAGAAGCCCAAATATTTTTTCAGAGGTAGATGCAGAAAAAAATTATATTCAGTTTGCAACCTGATGGAGGTCTGTATAGATGGATTAATAGAACAAGTCCCACACACAGCTAGAAGCCCAATATTTTTTCAGAGGTAGATGCAGAAAAAAAATCTATTCAGTTTGCAACCTGATGGAGGTCAGTATAGATGGACTAATAGAGAAAGTCCCACACACTGCTAGAAGGCCAAATATTTTTAAAGAGCTAGATGCAGACAAAAAATTATTTTTAATTTGCAACCTGATGGAGGTCAGTATAGATGGACTAATAGAGAAAGTCCCACACACTGCTAGAAGGCCAAATATTTTTTCACAGCTGGATGCAGATAAAAATTATTTTTAATTTGCAACCTGATGGAGGTCAGTATAGATGGACTAATAGAGAAAGTCCCACACACTGCTAGAAGGCCAAATATTTTTTCAGAGCTGGATGCAGATAAAAATTATTTTAATTTGCAACCTGATGGAGGTCAGTATAGATGGACTAATAGAGAAAGTCCCACACACTGCTAGAAGGCCAAATATTTTTTCAGAGCTAGATGCAGACAAAAAATTATTTTCAGTTTGCAACCTGATGGAGGTCAGTATAGATGGACTAATAGAACAAGTCCCACACACAGCTAGAAGCCCAAATATTTTTTCAGAGGTAGATGCAGAAAAAAATTATATTCAGTTTGCAACCTGATGGAGGTCTGTATAGATGGATTAATAGAACAAGTCCCACACACAGCTAGAAGCCCAATATTTTTTCAGAGGTAGATGCAGAAAAAAAATATATTCAGTTTGCAACCTGATGGAGGTCAGTATAGATGGACTAATAGAACAAGTCCCACACACTGCTAGAAGCCCAAATATTTTTTCAGAGGTAGATGCAGAAAAAAATTATATTCAGTTTGCAACCTGATGGAGGTCTGTTTAGATGGATTAATAGAACAAGTCCCACACACAGCTAGAAGCCCAATATTTTTTCAGAGGTAGATGCAGAAAAAAAATATATTCAGTTTGCAACCTGATGGAGGTCAGTATAGATGGACTAATAGAACAAGTCCCACACACTGCTAGAAGGCCAAATATTTTTTCAGAGCTAGATGCAGAAAAAAATTATATTCAGTTTGCAACCTGATGGAGGTCAGTATAGATGGACTAATAGAACAAGTCCCACACACTGCTAGAAGCCCAAATATTTTTTCAGAGCTAGATGCAGAAAAAAATTATATTCAATTTGCAACCTGATGGAGGTCAGTATAGATGGACTAATAGAATGATGCTATGCCCAAAAGATTTTACTTCACTAGGTGCAGTAAAAAAATTGGTATTCTATACACAGGTGGTATATCTTGCAACACAGATAGGCTACTCCACTGACTAACACACTCTGCAATAGGCCAAAAAGGATTAGCTTTGCTAGATTCAGCCAAATGCTGTGAAAAAAACTTGCACAGCACTGGCACAGACCTGCCTGGCAAAAACTCATAGGAACTGATGTAACCTAGTCCTGAAAAGGACTCCAATTACAATTAGTCTTTACTCCCACAACCTATCTATTTAAGAGCACAGACCTGCCTGATAAAAGTCGTAGGAAATGCTGTAACCTAGTCCTTAAAAGGACTGCAATCACAACTATTCCCTACTCCCAAGCTATCTGTAGATTTGTGCGAAAATTGGCTTGAAATTAACAAGGTATAGCGCACACAGCAACAGCGGTGCCGTCTAACACGCAGCTGCAGCAGTGAGAAAATGGTGGCGACGGGGAAAATGGCTTGGTCTTATAGGGCAAGGACATGTGACATACACTGCCAATGACACATGCCCTTGCTTGTGTGAAAAAAGCAGTTCGCTCCGTGTGTGCGCTGCTGATAGGCAGACAGATTGCACCTCCCCACTGTAAATGCGGGAAAGAGAAAAAAAAATGGAGATCTTCATTATTCCTGCAGAGATCCATCCCCTGCCCCTCCCCCCACCCCGCTGTACACTCAAACTGCGTATTAACATTAATTTTCATCATTACTGAGAAAAAATCCAGTTATGATTTTGGTGCACGAACAGTTATCGAACATAACCTCGAACAGCCGAATTTTTCTCAAATCGTTCGTGTTCGCCGAACGGCTCGAACACTGCCCAAAACAGCTCAAATTTGAGATTGGCGAACAGTTCGAGTAGAACAACGCTCATCTCTAATTATAACGGCCTGTGAAAATAAAAAAATCTAATTTTTTCCACACAAATGTTATTTTAGGCCAAAAAAATTTTTTTTCAATGGTAACAGGAGATAGTGAACCTCAAAATCTGTTGTGCAATTTCTCCTGTGTATGCTGATACCCCATATGTGGGAGATAATTACTGTTTGGGCGCACATCAGGGCTCGGAAGGGAAGGAGTGACGTTTTGGAATGCAGACTTTGATGGAATGGTCTACGGGCGTCATGTCGAGTTTGCAGATCACCTGACAGTGCCTAAACAGTGGAAATGATGGCCCACAAGTGACCTCATTTTGGAACTAATCTACTGTTTCCTGATATGTATATTTTATAATGTAGTGGCATATGTGAATTGTGTACATAATAAGATTCTAAATGGTAGAGTTCATCTTCACTAGTCAAGAAATGTTAGGATAAAAACAAATCATCGAAAAACAGCATTGAAGCATTAAATATGAACCCCTTTACCCCCCAAGGCTGTTTGCACATTAATGACAAGGCCAATTTTTACAATTCTGACCCCTCGTTTTGGCAGACTTCCATCTTCTCCAGTCTTCTGCAGCACATCCCCACACAATGCCCTTAAAGATAGCAGTGTCATTATAATTCTCCTAAATAAAAATATCTGCCCTACCCTTAGCCCCTAAATAAACTTAACTCTTACAATGCTCCCTGCACAAAATATGACCCACACTCTACCCCTCTTATGGTACATGCTCTCCACACTGCCCCCTCCTTACCATACTGGGCCACCACTTCACACTGTCCTCTCACATGGTGTCCCCCATATACTGCCCAGTCTCTATACTATGCCCCTTCATCATACTCACCCTCCTCAGCATACTGTTTCCTCCTTACTGTGCCCTCATACTGTCCCCCCCATACTGCCGCATCTCTATACCTTGTCCCACACTACCTAGTCTTTGTTCTGTCACCTCACACTTTTCTCCCTCCATACTGTCTCCTCACACCATTTCCCCACTCTCGATACTGTCTCCTCATACATCCCCATTCTGTTCCCGCACCCATTCCCATCCCTCCCCTCGTTCAACGTACTATTTCTTCACAGATATCCACATACTGTCTCCTAAAATTTCTCTCCCATCTTTCCCCAAATATTATAAATAAGAGCACACAGACATGCACAGAGACACACACAGACATGCAGAAGCGCGTTTACACACACGAAAACACGCGCACACACAGACGCGCACTAAGGGCTCTTTCACACGTCAGTGTTTCCAGTACATGTGGTGACAGTTTCCACACATACCAGAGACACATACACACCAGTGTGTTTCCACTGACGTGTGTCCGTGGGCAAAACACGCTGACATGTCCATTTTTTACATGCTGCACGGACCGCAAAACGTCCCACACTGAAGACACACGGATGACATCTGTGTGTCATCAGTGTGACACGTAACAGCTTCTGGTAATCAGCAGTACAGTTCGTGCTGTTCCCAAGCACCGGGTGCTGAACGCTGCCCTCATCATTGTTCCCTGCTGGTGCTGATGACAATGATGAGAATAGAAGTGTCTGCTCCCGCAGTGTCCAACTGTAAAAATAAGAATAAAATAAAAAAAATCCTCATACTAACCTGTGCTAAGTGTCCCCGGCTGTAATCCACGCAACCGCTCACACCGAGGAGACGGGGAGAATGACTCCTGCAGCCAGTGGGCCCCGGAGCTGGGCTGAGCTCAGTGAGTGACAGGACACCGCTCACTGAGAGCATCTCCAGGGATCGCTCGCTAAAGGGCGTCATTCTCCCCAGCTCCTTGGCGTGATTGGTTGCATGGATTACAGCGCGGGACACTTAGGACAGGTGAGTATATGGATTTTTTTAATTTTAAACTCATTTTTACACCAGGACACTGCAGGAGCAGACACTACTACTCTCATGATTGTCCCTGTTCGTGCTGATCGCAACGCCAGCAGGGAACAATGATGAGGGTCGCGCTCATCACCCGGCGCTTGGGAACAGCGCAAACTTTGCCGCTGATTCCCAGACGCCGGGTCGTGTGATCCTGGTGCAGCACATGGGCTGCACATGGTTGTCACACGGTTGTCACTCGTATGCCACACAGGTGCACATGGACACGGCTATCTCTGGTACTGATTTCCCCAGTACCGGAAATATCAGGAGGTGTGAAAGAGCCTTAATATACACATGCAGATACACACACTCGCAGAAATGAGGACATGTACACATACATACGCAGGCAAACATACACAGAAATGCACACGCAGTCATGCACAGACACACGCATATACGCACACAGAAATGCACATTCAGGCAATCACACACACAAAAATGCGAACATACATACACACAAGGAAGCACGCACACACTTGTGAAGACACATATACACACGTAGACATACATACATACACACACAGATATGCAGACATTCAAAGACATACACACACAGAAATACATATGTAAACACAGACGCACGCACAGAAATGCATGCGCAGACACGCAAAGACATACACACACACAGAAATGCACACGTAAACGTGAATGCAGACACAGGCACAGAAATGCATGTGCAGACACACACATATTGACATGCACACACACACATTCATGCAGGAATATACATAAAAATAAATACAAACACACACACAAATATTACCCTACCTTGGCACCTTTGCTTGTCTCCAGTCTGGCCCATATACTTTATTGAAGAGCTCCTACGGCGGAATACTGCAGTGCAGGGCGCGTTGAGTGACGTCACTTTTAGCAGACGCAGCTGTGGCTGTGTCTGCTAAGTGTGATGCTACTGTGCAGCCCCTGCTCTCCTGCTCTCTGGCCCTTCCTGCCACTGCCCTGGGCATCGTGACGGTGAAAGTACGTGTGCGGCGTCGCCACAATTTTTTTTCCCTTTTTTTTAAAATTCTCCTCTGACTCCTACTCTCCTCTGCAAGGTCCCCCGCCAGGCCAGTCCGACCCTGTTGATCACTACTAGTGTTGAGCCACCCCCGTAGTGTTCGGGTTCGGTTCGGTTCGTCGAACACCGGGATGTTCGAGGAACTGTTCGTCGAACTGTTCGTCGAACACCTTAGAACACCGTCGAACACCGTTAAAACCAATGGCAGGCAAACAAAAACACATAGAAACACATAGAAAACACCTTCAAAGGTGTCCAAAAGCTGACAAACTGCTCAGAAGACGCTTTCTTTAAAAAAGCCGGCCGGCAATTCAGCAGCGGCATACACCGGTACCCGACAATTTAGACAAGAAGGAATAGAGCCTCACACATAGATTAGATAGATAGAAACATGTCAGTCACATATATATGAAGTACAGTGATAGTGTTGCTTACTGTACTTGTCATTTAGTGTAAAGGATTTATTAAAAAATATAATAGTGTTTTCATGCACTGTCTCTTTAAAAAAGCCGGCCGGCAATTCAGCATCTGTACCCGACAATTTATAACAGACAGAATAGAGCTTCACACATAGATTAGATAGATAGAAACATGTCAGTCACATATATATGAAGTACAGTGATAGTGTTGGTTACTGTACTTGTCATTTAGTATTAAAATAAAGGATTTATTATTAAAAAAAATTGGTGTGGGGTTCCCCTTAATTTTAGTCTCTAGCGGAGGTTAAGCAGACAGCTGGGGCAGATGTTTGAAGCCTGGGAAGGGGGTAATACCCACGGAGCTTCCCAGGCTACTAATATCAGCCCCCAGCTGAATACATAGCCTTTACTAGCTATTAAAATGGGGGACCCCCCCAAAAAATGACGTGGGGTCCCCCCTAATTTAATAGCTAGCAAAGGCTAGGCAGACAGCTGGGGGCTGATATTAATAGCCCAGGAAGGGAGCCATGAATATTGGCCCCCTCCCAGGCTAGAAACACCAGCCGTCAGCCGCCCCAGAAATGGCGCATTCATAGGATGCGCCAATTCTGGCACTTAGCCTCGCTCTTCCACGCTGCCCTGTAGCGGTGGCAGGGGGTAATAGGGCTGGGGTTGATGTCAGCTTATAATGCCAACTGACATCAAGCCCAGGTTAGTAATGGAGAGGCGTCTATAAGACACCCCCATTACTAACCCCATAGTCAAAGTTAAAAGAAAACACAAACACCCAGAATAAAGTCCTTTAATTGAAATAAAGACACAATCCTTTATTGTTCTAAATTAAACCATACTTACCATCACGCCCATTCCAGCTGAAGCCAACGATCTCCTGCAATAAAAGAAAAATAATAAAGCAACATCATCCTTACCTTTCCATGGTTCCCACGACAGCTTCAGCTCTGCTACATCGAGATGACAGGCTGGACCGCAGCAGAACGCCGCCATCCAGCCTGTCATCCCGCAGACACTGAGAAGCGCAGGCTTGCTTGCGCTCTGCAGTGTCTGGCTGTGACGGCATAAAGATGAGACGAGTTCATGTCCAATGAACTCGGCGCACCTCATGCACGTCACTGACAGCGTGGGAAAATTCTCACGCTGAAGCGCTGAGTGCAGGAGAATTCTTCCACGTTGTCAGTGACGTGCATAAGGTGAGCTCATGTCCAATGAACTCAGCTCACCTCCTGCATGTCACTGACAGCGTGGGAGAATTCTCCTGCACTCAGCGCTTCAGTGTGAGAATTCTCCCACGCTGAAGCGCTGAGTGCAGGAGAATTTTCCCACGCTGTCAGTGACGTGCATGAGGTGAGCCAAGTTCATTGGACATTAACTCGGCTCATCTGGATGCCCTCACAGAGAGACACTGTGGAGCGCAAGCAAGCCTGCGCTTCTCAGTGTCTGCGGGATGACAGGCTGGATGGCGGCGTTCTGCTGCGGTCCAGCCTGTCATCTCGATGTAGCAGAGCTGAAGCTGTCATGGGAACCATGGAAAGTTAAGGATGATGTTGCTTTATTATTTTTCTTTTATTTCAGGAGATCGTTGGCTTCAGCTGGAATGGGCGTGACGGTAAGTATGGTTTAATTTAGAACAATAAAGAATTGTGTGTTTATTTCAATTAAAGGACTTTTTTCTGGGTGTTGTGTTTTTTTTAAATACTTTACTAGAAATTCATGGTGGTCATGTCTAATATTGGCGTGACCCCATGAATTTTGGGCTTAGGGCCAGCTGATAATGCCAAGCTGGCCCTAACCCCTTTATTACCCAGTGAGCCACCGCATCAGGGCCCTGGATGAGTTGGGTACAGCGCCAGAAGATGGCGCTTCTATGAACGCGCCATTTTCCGGGGTGGCTGCGGACTGCAATTTGCAGCGGGGGGGGCCCAGAAAGCTTGGGCCTCCCTGCGCTGCGGATTCCAGCCCCCAGCTGCATAGTTGTACCTGGCTGGACACAAAAACAGGGCGAAGCCCCACGTCAATTTTCTTTAAATTATTTCATGAAATAATTAAGAAAAAAAGGGCTTCCCTATATTGTTGTGTCCGGCCAGGTACAAATAGGCAGCTGGTGGTTGGGGGCAGCCCGTTCCTGCCTGCTGCACCTGACTGGACACAAATATAGTGCGAAGCCCCACGTCAATTTTTTTTAAATTATTTCATGAATTTCCTGAAATAATTTTAAAAAATTGAAGTGGGGCTTCGCACTATATTTGTGTCCAGCCAGGTACAGCAGGCAGGAATGGGCTGCCCCCAACCACCAGCTGCCTATTTGTACCTGGCCGGACACAACAATATAGGGAAGGCCTTTTTTTCTTAATTATTTCATGAATTTCATGAAATAATTAAAAAAAATTGAAGTGGGGCTTCGCACTATATTTGTGTCCAGCCAGGTACAGCAGGCAGGAATGGGCTGCCCCCAACCACCAGCTGCCTATTTGTACCTGGCCGGACACAACAATATAGGGAAGGCCTTTTTTTCTTAATTATTTCATGAATTTCATGAAATAATTAAAAAAAATTGAAGTGGGGCTTCGCACTATATTTGTGTCCAGCCAGGTACAGCAGGCAGGAACGGGCTGCCCCCAACCACCAGCTGACTATTTGTACCTGGCCGGACACAACAATATAGGGAAGGCCTTTTTTTCTTAATTATTTCATGAATTTCATGAAATAATTAAAAAAAAAATACGTGGGGCTTCGCCCTATTTTTGTGTCCAGCCAGGTACAACTAGGCAGCTGGGGGCTGGAATCTGCAGCGCAGGGAGGCCCAAGCTTTCTGGGCCCCCCCCGCTGCAAATTGCAGTCCGCAGCCACCCCGGAAAATGGCGCGTTCATAGAAGCGCCATCTTCTGGCGCTGTACCCAACTCATCCAGGGCCCTGGTGCGGTGGCTCACTGGGTAATAAAGGGGTTAGGGTCAGCTTGGTATTATCAGCTGGCCCCAAGCCCAAAATTCATGGGGTCACGCCAGTATTAGACATGACCGCCATGAATTTCTAGTAAAGTATTTAAAAAAAACACAACACCCAGAATAAAGTCCTTTAATTGAAATAAACACACAATTCTTTATTGTTCTAAATTAAACCATACTTACCATCACGCCCATTCCAGCTGAAGCCAACGATCTCCTGCAATAAAAGAAAAATAATAAACCAACCTCATCCTTACCTTTCCATGGTTCCCACGACAGCTTCAGCTCTGCTACATCGAGATGACAGGCTGGACCGCAGCAGAACGCTGCCATCCAGCCTGTCATGCCGCAGACACTGAGAAGAGCAGGCATGCTTGCGCTCCTCAGTGTCTCGCTGTGACGGCATCCAGATGAGCCGAGGTCATGTCCAATGAACTCGGCTCACCTCATGCACGTCACTGACAGCGTGGGAAAATTCTCACGCTGAAGTGCTGAGTGCAGGAGAATTCTCCCACGCTGTCAGTGACGTGCATGAGGTGAGCTCATGTCCAATGAACTCAGCTCACCTCATGCACCTCACTGACAGCGTGGGAAAATTCTCCTGCACTCAGCGCTTCAGCGTGAGAATTCTCCCACGCTGTAAGTGACGTGCATGAGGTGAGCCGAGTTCATTGGACATGACCTCGGCTCATCTTTATGCCGTCACAGAGAGACAATGTGGAGCGCAAGCAAGCCTGCTCTTCTCAGTGTCTGCGAGATGACAGGCTGGATGGCGGCGTTCTGCTGCGGTCCAGCCTGTCATCTCGATGTAGCAGAGCTGAAGCTGTCGTGGGAACCATGGGAAGGTAAGGATGAGGTTGCTTTATTATTTTATTTTTATTGCAGGAGATCGTTGGCTTCAGCTGGAATGGGCGTGACGGTAAGTATGGTTTAATTTAGAACAATAAAGAATTGTGTCTTTATTTCAATTAAAGGACTTTATTCTGGGTGTTTGTGTTTTTTTTAACTTTGACTATGGGGTTAGTAATGGGGGTGTCTTATAGACGCCTCTCCATTACTAACCTGGGCTTGATGTCAGCTGGCATTATAAGCTGACATCAACCCCAGCCCTATTACCCCCTGCCACCGCACCAGGGCAGCGTGGAAGAGCGAGGCTAAGTGCCAGAATTGGCGCATCCTATGAATGCGCCATTTCTGGGGCGGCTGACGGCTGGTGTTTCTAGCCTGGGAGGGGGCCAATATTCATGGCTCCCTTCCTGGGCTATTAATATCAGCCCCCAGCTGTCTGCCTAGCCTTTGCTAGCTATTAAATTAGGGGGTCCCCACGTCATTTTTTTGGGGGGGTCCCCCATTTTAATAGCTAGTAAAGGCTATGTATTCAGCTGGGGGCTGATATTAGTAGCCTGGGAAGCTCCGTGGGTATTACCCCCTTCCCAGGCTTCAAACATCTGCCCCAGCTGTCTGCTTAACCTCCGCTAGAGCCTAAAATTAAGGGGAACCCCACGCCAATTTTTTTAATAATAAATCCTTTATTTTAATACTAAATGACAAGTACAGTAACCAACACTATCACTGTACTTCATATATATGTGACTGACATGTTTCTATCTATCTAATCTATGTGTGAAGCTCTATTCTGTCTGTTATAAATTGTCGGGTACAGATGCTGAATTGCCGGCCGGCTTTCTTAAAGAGACGGTGCATGAAAACACTATTATTTTTTTTGATAAATCCTTTACACTAAATGACAAGTACAGTAATCAACAGTGTCACTGTACTTCATATATATGTGACTGACATGTTTCTATCTATCTAATCTATGTGTGATTCTCTATTCCTTCTATTCTAAATTGTCGGGTACCGCTGCTGAATTGCCGGCTGGCTTTTTTAAAGAGACGGTGCATGAAAACACTATTATTTTTTTTGATAAATCCTTTACGCTAAATGACAAGTACAGTAAGCAGCACTTTCACTGTACTTCGTATATATGTGGCTGACATGTTTATATCTATCTAATCTATCTGTGAAGCTCTATTCTTTCGGTTCTAAATTGTCGGGTACCGGTGTATGCCGCTGCTGAATTGCCGGCTTTTCATGTTTCACTGTTGGCACTGTTCCCATCGATTTGGGCAATCACTGTAATGCCACAACCACCATGGCTGTGGCATTACAGTGAGTGGCAGACAATCCCTGCATGATTGGTGCTCTAAATAGCACCAGACATGCAGGACACGCTTTTGGTGCACGAACAGTTATCGAACATAACCTCGAACAGCCGAATTTTTTGAAAATCGTTCGGGTTCGTCGAACAACTCGAACACCGCCCAAAACAGCTCGAATTTGAGATTGGCGAACAGTTCTAGTCGAACACCGCTCATCTCTAATCACTACCTCCTGGAACTGAAGGTACAACGTAGCGGTTTGGCCTGCACATCGTGATAGCACGAAAGCATTGTACATTGCCATCTATACGATGTGCATCACCAGCTTATTGTACCACACCTTGGCCTTCTTAAGTCACTGTACAGCTGGAGGACTAGATCAGAGAGATCAACTTCCCCCATGTACTTGTTGTACCCCAGTACACAGTGTTTTGTGGACCTGTGTAGAGGTACCTCGTACAGTGCTGAGGGTGCTGCCATCAACATGTATGGTCGTCAAGAAAAGAACATCCCTCTTGTCCTTGTACTTGACCACCAGCATGTTGGCTCTGCTCTCACCCCTTCTAAGCAGCTTTCTAATTAGCGTCTTAGGGAGGCCTCTCTGATTTGTGCAGAATTTGAAACTCCCCTTAAAATGGATTAGGGACTCATCTGCGCAGATGTCCCTTTGGGGCACGTACACCTCAGCAAACTTGTTGCTGAAGTGCTCAATGACCGGCCGAACTTTGAAAAGACGGTCAAAGTTGGGGTCATCTCGGGGAAGACACCACGCATTATTATTTTGCAAGAATTTATGGATGGCCTCAAAACGATTACGGGTCATTGCCATTCGGAACAGTGTAGTGTTGTATAAAACATCAACTCTCCAATATTGCCCAAATTCTGGCTTCTTCAGTATCCCCATGTGCAGGACCAGTCCCCAAATTGTCATCATTTCTGTAACGTCTACTGGAGTCCAGTTAGAAAATGATGAAGAGCAGTTTTGTGCCAAAAATTGCTGGGCATACAAATGTGTTTGGCCCGCCATGAGGTTTACAAAATCCTCAGAGAAAAAGACTTTGAAAAGGTCCATTTCTGTGAGACCAGTGATGTTAAATATAATTCCTGATTGCACCACAAAATCAAGAATCAGTGGCTTATAATCTTTGCGGGGTGAAGTCCATAAGGGGTCAGTAATGGTGGCTGCTGGTTCTGGGGCATCTGCGGTTCAGTATCACTTGAGGAGGAGGATGAGCAAGAGGAGTCAGAGTCCGAAAAATAAAGGAAGGTGGGATCCTCTCCCTTACTGTCAGTGTCAGAGGCAAGGAAAGCGTATGCCTCCTCCGCTGAATATTGGGTTTGGAATGAACGGGACGACATTAATTTTTTATGTATGTTTTGTTTGTGTGAGTACCAAATTTTATTAATTTGTGCGTGTGTGAGAGTGCTTGGTGTAAACTTTTTTTTCATTTTGAAAAGAAAGAGATAAAAGAAAAAAAGCAACCACCAGAGGTTGATCACTAATGTACGTCAGTGATCAGTGCTCGACGGCTGTAAGATGTCCACATGGATGGTTCTTTTTTTCAGTGCTGACACGAATGACGATTACTACGGTATATTTTTACTCTTTACTAACTCGAGCTCAATTCAGTAATAAATACCATAGTAGATGATGATTACTATTGTGTATTTTTACTCTTTACTAACTAACGCAATTCAGTAAAAAATACCATAGCAGACGATGATTACTATGATATATTTTTACTCTTTATTAACTTGAACTCAATACAGTAACAAATACCATAGTAGATGACAATTACTACGGTATATTTTTACTCTTTACTAACTAACTCAATTCAGTAAAAAATACCATAGGAGACGACAATTACTACAGTATATTTTTACTGTTTCCTAACTCTAACTCAATTCAGTAAAAAATACTATAGTAGATGACTATTACTACAGTATATTTTTACTCTTAAATAACGAACTCAATTCAGTAAAAAGTACCATAGTAAATGATGATTACTACGGTATATTTTTACTCTTTACTAACTAATCAATTCAGTAAAAAATACTGTAGTAGACGACAATTACTATGGTATATTTTTACTGTCCCTAATCTAATCCTATCAACTAATATAAATGATTTTTTTGGATTCTTTTTTCACAAAAATCAACAACCGGAGGCTGGTCAGTGATGCTCATCACCAACCAGAGCTCAACGGCTGTAGGACGCACGCACGAATGTGGTGCAAAAAGGGGATAAAAAAATAGACAGGAAAAAAAAGTCCTTGCCAAAAAAGAGCACGGGTGCTAATCTGAGGCTCGGTGGCTGCAGGATGCACATGCAGTGGTGCAAAGGGGTGGGAGGAGAAAAAGTAGTGAAAAAAAAGTTGTCGAAAACAGTGAGCACGCGTGTGGATCAGTGATTTGCACCACTGACAATTGCTCGGCGGCTGCTGGATGTACGCACGGAGGTGGTGCAAAGGGGGGAGATAAAATAGTCAGTGAAAGAAAAGTGGAAAACAGCAAGCACATGTGTGGATCTGTGATTTGCTTCACTGATCAACGCTTGACAGCTGCTGGATGCATATGACGCGCCCCCTGGGCCTGTGTTGTGCAGGGGAACCCGGAACCGGGCCTGTTGTAGGATGCTGGGGGTTGTAGTCTCCGTGTGGCGGTGACCCGGTCCGTGCCCAGGGTGGTCAAACCAGTGGCAGTCTTAATGTATAGCAAATGTCCGACTACGTCACCCGTGGATTGCGGTCAGTGGGGACCGCCGCTGCGCTGCCGACCGCTGAGGCTGATGTTTGCGCAGCCGAGTATGGGATAACTTCCCACGGGAGAAGTATTGCCTCAGGGCAGCTAATGTGAGAGATGATGGGAGTGATGGTGTGAGCGTCCCAGTGCTAATGGTGCTGGTGCGGCAAGGAATCACAGAGACGTGAGGTGCAGTTCAGAGTCTTTACTGATGGTACAAGGCAGACCCTCCCAGGAGTACTGGCTAGTATAAGGGGCCTGGTCAGTCTGCGAGCAAGCAGGAGTTCCCCTGGCCAGGTGGAGTTGTAGGCCTCCCCGTTTATCTGCACTCTTCCTGGCTACCTTGCTGTCAGCGGTTACAAGTAGCCCACGTCCCTGAGTATACCGTGTGGTGCTCACCCGTATGGCTGGTGACTTGGGGCCTTCTGTTAGCCTCCGCTCCTGGATGGCGGCGCTGGTCCCTTCTTTGTGACTGAGCCTCCGGGCTTCTATGGCCAGATGACCTGGAATCCCCTGCCGGATGGTTTCTGCTGCTGGGTATAGATCAGTCCCCACAGCCTCGGACTCCTGTGTCCGGTTTTAGTGTCCTCAGCCAGGGCGAGCTATATCTCTGCTCACAGCCCCTGGCCTTCTGCCTCTGCTCCTACAGAGCTCCTAGTTCTTCCTTTCCCTGTGTCTGGAACTTCACTCTGACTGCCTAATCCCGCCCCAGACCCAGTTTAAAAGGGCAGATTCCTCCCCTCCCAGGTCTGGGCGGACCGTGTTGCATGCTTAGGGATCCTGACCAGAGAAACCTCCCACTTGCTCTCAGACATAATATCTCTATTACTGTGGCAACCAGACCCCTGGGGTGTCACATTCCCCCCTAGTAAATTTTAGTACTCCGGGACTAAACACATTTTTTTAAAGAAACATAAATACAAGGTATAACAATAATACAATAACATATTTACAAGAAGCTTTAGTTCTTTTAAGGTCACGGCGTGTCCGCAACCGGGTGTCCATATCACCCAAGGTGAAGTTTTAAGGGAAGTAGGGGACCTGTCCAAAGCAAACCCCTTGCGTTGTCCTTGGGCGTGGCTGCAAGGCTGGAGCTAGCTACTTTGGGCCGCAAGTAGGCCACGCCAGACAGGTTTTCTCTTCCGCGGCCGTCTTCACAAGAGGCACCAAGGTGCAACTATCTACAAAACTGTTCCGGTTATCCAGCGTTCATAACCTGTTAGTCCAGATAACTGAGAAACATAATTAGTAACAGGCAACAAACATAAACCATAAACATTTTTCAATAAACAGTCAACTTTACAGTGCATTGGTTTAGATTCTCCAGCGAGCGGGCATCTGACCTCTAGTGACTCTAGTGGACCTACGGAGCTCACTAACTGGTTCTGCACTACAGGGTGTAGGAGGTGTTATGGGCAAGCTGGGCAGCTTTCTGCGCACTCTTTGGCTCACTAGGGGCACGGCAGGCTCACTACTAGCAGAGGGTTGATCCTCCTGTACTGCTGGTGTGGACTCTTCTGCCTCTTGGGCCGGCTGCTCTTCCAGCTCTACCGGTTCCTCTGTAGGCACTTGCGGGGCTGGCTGGAGAAAGGTGAGGACGGGTACCACGACAGCGCCGTTTACTTGTGTCCAAGACCAGGGGAAGTTTCCGAGTACGGTACTGATCATTTCTTCCCTTTCCTCTGCGGGTTGAGGGTTTTCTTGATCTTCTTCAGGGCTTTGCAGCTGCTCGGGACACTTCTTCAGGTGGTCTCTGGAGACAATGGCTGTGGTTTCTCCTCCATCCTTACTGATTACGCAGATTTTTGGGTTCTCATGGCTTGATGGCAGTACGGTGTACGGGTCCTTCTCCCACTGGTCGTCCAACTTGTGGAGCCGCCTCTTCCTCTTCAAGACCTGCTCTCCAGGTACCAGGGGAACAGCGGGAGCATACTGGTTATAAGCCTTCTCTTGCCTTTCTCTAGCTTGAGACAGACTTCGCTCGACGCTCTCCTGTACTTTCCGATACTGCTGCTGCCGTTCTGTATCCCAGTCTGCCTCTGGCGAGGTGTCCTCAGGCGTCAGGACTCCCATATCCAGGTCAATAGGCAGCTTACCAGGTCTTGCTCTCATTAGGTAAGCCGGGGTACAGTTGGTGGAACCTACAGGGATGTGGTTATACAGGTCCACCAGATCGGGCAGTTTCTCAGGCCACAGACTGCGTTCTTCCAGGGGCAATGTTTTTAGCAGATCTATCACCACCTGGTTCATCTTCTCGCAGAGTCCATTGGTTTGAGGGTGATAGGGCGTTGTTCTTATCTTCTTGCAGCCATACAGGTTGCAGAACTCCTGGAAGACCTCCGCTTCGAAGGCTGGTCCTTGGTCTGTCAACACTTGGTCCGGGTACCCGTGTGGATGGCAGAAGTGCTGCTGGAAGGCTCTAGCTGCTGTTTGAGCCGTTAAGTCCTTGACTGGGACCATCACCAGGAACCGGGAGTAATGATCTACGATTGTGAGGGCGTAGACATACCCAGATCTGCTTGGAGCCAGTTTCACATGGTCCAGGGCTACCAGTTCCAGTGGCTGTCTGGTGATGATGGGCTGCAAGGGAGTCTTCTGGCTAGCACGGTCCTTTCTTCTCAGGTGGCACGGGCCACAGTCTCTGCACCACCTCTCGATGGCTCCTCTCATGCCTACCCAGTAGAACCGTTCACGCAACAAGAACTCCAGCTTCTTCCATCCGAAATGCCCTGCTCCATTGTGGTATGCCTCCAGAACCATAGCCGCGTCTCGTCTTGGGACCACTACCTGCCAGGTCAACTCATGCGTTCGAGAGTTAACCATTCTCCGGCACAGCTTCTCCCTGTAGAGGAACAGCTTACTTTTCTCCTTCCACAGTTGCTTGGTCTCCTCCGGAGCATCTGGGTCAAGACGGGCATCGGCCTGGGTCAGCATTTCCTTCACCAAATGGACTGCGGGATCACTGTCTTGCGTCTCCGCCCAGTTGTAGTGGGGCAAGGGATTGAACATCACGGAGCGCCTGTCCTTCACACGGTGGGAATACAGGGTAATCCCATGACGGTGGAACGCAGGGAGCTCAACTTCTTCCAGATCTTCTGGATCTTCCCCTACTTCCGGTAAGTTCGGCATTCTAGACAGGGCATCCGCGTTGGCATTTGATCGTCCTGCCCGGTATTTGATGGTGAATTCAAAGTTGGACAGGCGGGCCATCCATCTCTGTTCCAGGGCACCGAGCCTTGCAGTGTCCAGGTGTGTCAACGGGTTGTTATCCGTGTACACGGTGAATTTGGAGGAGGCAAGGTAATGCTTGAAACGTTCGGTCACTGCCCACACTACTGCCAGGAACTCCAGCTTGAATGAGCTATAATTCTCAGGGTTCCTCTCCGTGGGCCGTAGCTTTCGGCTGGTGTAAGCGATTACCCGTTCTTTCCCTTGCTGGATCTGGGACAGTACGGCTCCTAGCCCGATGTTGCTTGCGTCCGTGTGGAGGATAAAGGGCTGGCTGTAGTCTGGATATGCCAGGATTTCATCCCCCGTGAGGGCCATCTTCAGCTGGCAGAAGGACTCCTCTTCCAGCTTTTCCCACCTGAAGGGCGGCTTCTGGTTTTTGGCTTTCCGAGATTGACCTATCAGGAGGTCCTGCATAGGGGCTGCCATTTTGGTGAAACCGGGAATGAATCTTCGGTAGTAGCCTACCAACCCGAGGAACTGCCGCACTTCCTTTATGCTGGAGGGTCTTGGCCAGTCCTTAATCACAGTGATCTTATCAGGGTCGGGAGCCACTCCGTCAGCACTCACCACGTTTCCCAGGTATTGCACCTTTGGTTTCAGGAGGTGACACTTGGAGGGTTTCACCTTTAGGCCGTAGTTTGCCAGAGCTTCGAACACTTCTGCCAGGTGTTTCAGGTGGTCCTCGTAGGTCTTGGAATAGACGATGACATCGTCCAGGTATAACAGGACCGTCTCGAAGTTCCGGTGTCCCAGACAGCATTCCATCAACCGTTGGAAGGTTCCTGGTGCGTTGCAGAGCCCGAACGGCATACAGTTAAATTCGCTGAGACCCATCGGGGTGGTGAATGCGGTCTTCTCCCGGTCCGCCTCTGCTACAGGAACCTGCCAGTACCCGCTAGTGAGATCCAAAGTAGAGAAGAAGTTAGCAGATTTTAATGCAGCTAAGGACTCTTCTATCCTTGGTAACGGGTACGAATCTTTGTGTGTGATACGGTTGACCTTCCTGTAGTCTACACACATTCTCATAGTGTTGTCTTTCTTTTTCACTAAGACTAGTGGAGCTGCCCAGGGGCTACAGCTGTCCCTGATTACCCCAGCCTCCTTCATGTCTCTAAGCATCCCCTTGGCGTGTTGGTAGTGTGCCGGGGGTATGGGTCGGTATCTCTCCTTTATGGGAGGATGGTCTCCCGTGGGGATGTGGTGTTCTAACCCCTTTACTCGCCCGAAGTCTAGCGGGTGTTTACTAAACACTCTCTCGTACTCTCGAACCACCCGATAGACTCCCTGTTTCTGGTGTGAGGGAGTGGAGTCAGTACCCAAATGCAGTTGCTGACACCAGTCCTCCATTGGTTTCTTAGAGCCGTTACCTTCCTCTGGTTGAGATGGAGGCAAGGGTTCCACGGCCTGTACAGAGTTCTGGTTGATGGTGAACAATTTGGCTAGCGTGGAATACCGGGGCAGGTGTACTTCTCTTTCCCCGATATTTATGATGCGAACGGGCACCCTCCCATGGCATACATCGACCACCCCCCGGGTTGTCAAAATGGTGGGCCTACTGTCTGGGTAGACGGGTTCTACCATTGCTTGGTAGTCTCTACCTCTTAGACCAATAGCTGCCCGGCACCAAATCATCATCTCACTTTTTGGGGGCATGGCAATAGGGAACGGGTCACACATTCTCACGCTACCTATCTCACCACCAGATAGTTCCACCTGTTGCCCTTCATCAGTGCCCGGATCTCTTTTTGGAGCACACGCTGCTGGCCGGAACTGGCGTTCTTGGCAACCTGCTGTAAAATGAGAATCACCTCTGCAAGACAATTTTCAATCACATTAGTTCCCAAGGTTATTCTAGGGTGACTCTCATGACGGTCTATGTCCACTATTATCAGTCCTTGTGCCGCCAGTTCGACTTTACCGATCTTAATGGTCACCTCTTTGAATCCCACCTGCGGCACGGGCTGACCATTGCTGGCGATGATACTCAGGTCGTCATCTGGGTAGCGGGTTATGTCCGAGTCATTCCAGTACTGCTTGAAGAGCACGTACGGGATGGTGGTGACCTGTGACCCGGTGTTTAGTAGGGCACTCATAGGAATGCCATCCAGTACCACAGGCAAGATTGGACGTCCCCCTACGTATTTATCACGCCAGTTTGATGGGCCTGATGGTCTTATGCCTGGGGGTTGGCCCTCTACCCCAGGTTGTGCCCGTTTAAATGACAGTACCTTGCCACATGGCCGGGTTGATTGCAGCGGCGGCAGATGGGTCGTCCGTCCTCGTTGTATCTGTCGCTGGGTCTTCCTCTGGCCGGTGGGGTCCTCCTCAGTTGGCGCCACGGGACGTCCTCCGGTCCGGAGGCCAGCTGGATCTTTCCTGGAGAAGAGACCTGTAAAGACTGCACAGTTCTGGTTAGCGCGGCAACGCTCTTAGTCAGCTCTTGGACCTGATGGTGCAGGTCTGTAGCCGGGTCACTGTTTAAAGCCTGCGCATCAGCTCCCACAGGCCCTGCAGACAAGGGCGCCGTCTCCTGGTGGTAAGTGATAGCAGGGCGCCTGTGGGTCACAGCGCCACCTGGTGCCGGTTCTCGGAGCACCCGGATGGCTCTGTCCTTGAACTGTGCAAAGTCCAGGTCAGGGTCCTGTAAGGCCATTGCCCGCAACTGGGTTCGGTGGGCATTGCACAGTAGACCCTCAATAAATTGTTCAGTCAACTGCTTATCTTCATTTCCCACGCTGTCAGGGTCTGCCTGCTTAATGGCTCTCAGGGCCTCTTGTAGGTTTGGAGCATAGTCTCATACTCTCATGTGCCCGTTGTTTGCACCCATAAAATCTTAGTTTTATTTCGGCTGAGGTGCGGGTGTCAAATGTGTCTTTCAGCCGGGTTAGTATGTCTCTGACAGTCCTCTTCCTCCCAGGTGGCCAGGACTTTACCTCCCTTTGGGCTGCCCCGATTAATTGGGCCACCAGGATGCTCACTTTTTGCTCTTCTGTGAGGGGGTACACCTGGAAGAGGCTATCCAGTCTTTCTCTAAAGTCATTTAGAGTATGTGACTCCCCTGAGTACTGGGGTAGCCAGGTTGCCCCCGGGATATAGGGCATGGTGAATGGCATGACTGCTGCAGCGGTTGCGCTGGCGGTGGCTCTGGCAGTGGAGCTCCCCTCGGTATCCGGCATCCTCCTCCCCCCTAGTGGACCGTGGCCTACCTTGCGATGCTCTTCTTCCGTAGGCCGCGGCTCCGCAGTCGATCGTCGGGGTTGAGGACCTGGCGTCGCGCTCCGATGACGTCAGCGTCGCTCTTCCTCCCTTCCAGGACCTTGCGCAGCGTCAGAGCGTGGGGCGGAGCGTGGGGCGGAGCGTGGGGCGGAGCTTCGGATCTCGCGCGCTTTCGGCGTCCACGCCCCTCTTCTTCCCGTGCGGCGTCCCGAAGATGGCGTCCGAAGGCGGGAAGCAGCTGCGGATGGCGGGAAGAAGGCAGAAGACGGCGGGAAACGGTCCAAGATGGCGTCTGATGGCGGGAATCGGCTCCGGATGGCGGGAAACGACTCCGGACGGCGGGAAACTTCACCACAGGTAAGTATAAAAGTCTCTTTTTCAGGCACGCAGTACCCGGTGGTTGCGGGCACGAAATCCTGCCGGCTACGCCAAAGTTGACGCGCCCCCTGGGCCTGTGTTGTGCAGGGGAACCCGGAACCGGGCCTGTTGTAGGATGCTGGGGGTTGTAGTCTCCGTGTGGCGGTGACCCGGTCCGTGCCCAGGGTGGTCAAACCAGTGGCAGTCTTAATGTATAGCAAATGTTCAACTACGCCACCCGTGGATTGCGGTCAGTGGGGACCGCCGCTGCGCTGCCGACCGCTGAGGCTGATGTTGTTTGCGCAGCCGAGTATGGGATAACTTCCCACGGGAGAAGTATTGCCTCAGGGCAGCTAATGTGAGAGATGATGGGAGTGATGGTGTGAGCGTCCCAGTGCTAATGGTGCTGGTGCGGCAAGGAATCACAGAGACGTGAGGTGCAGTTCAGGGTCTTTACTGATGGTACAAGGCAGACCCTCCCGGGAGTACTGGCTAGTATAAGGGGCCTGGTCAGTCTGCGAGCAAGCAGGAGTTCCCCTGGCCAGGTGGAGTTGTAGGCCTCCCCGTTTATCTGCACTCTTCCTGGCTACCTTGCTGTCAGCGGTTACAAGTAGCCCACGTCCCTGAGTATACAGTGTGGTGCTCACCCGTATGGCTGGTGACTTGGGGCCTTCTGTTAGCCTCCGCTCCTGGATGGCGGCGCTGGTCCCTTCTTTGTGACTGAGCCTCCGGGCTTCTATGGCCAGATGACCTGGAATCCCCTGCCGGCTGGTTTCTGCTGCTGGGTATAGATCAGTCCCCACAGCCTCGGACTCCTGTGTCCGGTTTTAGTGTCCTCAGCCAGGGCGAGCTATATCTCTACTCACAGCCCCTGGCCTTCTGCCTCTGCTCCTACAGAGCTCCTAGTTCTTCCTTTCCCTGTGTCTGGAACTTCACTCTGACTGCCTAATCCCGCCCCAGACCCAGTTTAAAAGGGCAGATTCCTCCCCTCCCAGGTCTGGGCGGACCGTGTTGCATGCTTAGGGATTCTGACCAGAGAAACCTCCCACTTGCTCTCAGACATAATATCTCTATTACTGTGGCAACCAGACCCCTGGGGTGTCACACATACAAAAAAAACTGCCAAAAATCGTGTGTTCAAGTACTGATCAGCGATCAAATACTTATCACCACTCGGTGGCAGAAAGGGGTGTGGGGAGAGGGGAGAGTGGTAAAAGGGGGAAAAAAGGTGGAGAAAGGTGGGGAAGGGGGGAGAGGGTGATTTGGGTGGATGAGGAGGTTTCAGGGATCAGGAACTCTTCTTTCTTCTGCAGGAGCAGCAGGCAGCAGGAGCAGAGAAGATGCAGCAGCAGCTATTGTAGTGTCACAGGCTTCTATGGCACCACAAGACCAATCGTCCTGTACAAATCCGCAGCTACAATGAAGAAGTACAAGGCAGTCACTGCCAGGTTACAGCGCATCTGTGCGCTCTGATTGGTGTAATCGATGTCATCATCGATCATGCCAATTAGAGCTGGCTCAGGTGAGGCCGGGCATTGCTAGGCACAAGCCTACGATCGGTGTTCTTACAGCACCGATCCTAGGCTGGACATCAGTGTTTCAGGCAATCTGATTGCCTGAAACACTGAGAAACACTGCGATTGGCTGTTCAAAATTGAACAGCCAATCACTGCAATTGTAGTTGGGGAGGTGTCGCCACCCCCAGGATGATGACGCCATCTACCCTGAGGTAAGATGGCGACGGAATTTTAATGCGATCACTGCGACTGTGGTCGCAGTGCCGCATTAAAGATGAGACGTATCCATACGTCCCATGTCGGTAAGTACCAGGCCACAGGGACATATAGATACGTCTCATGTGAGAAAGGGGTTAATGAATAATGAATAACTGCCATTATCATTTTTATTTCAGAAATCAATAGCACATATGAAAATAAGAAACTTTGAAATGTATCTTATCAGAGAAATCCGCTGTTTTCTCTGCCAGGACTGATCATTTATTTTAAAAATTCTCAACTCACGAGTAAAATCTGTATTCAGTGAAGACAGATTGTCACATTACTGAGATACAAGATGGTAGTTGCTGCTGATAAGATTCAATGTACAAGGCGGGAGGAGGAGAGAGGATCTCTTTTTCTAGTTTCTCCTCCCTCCTCTCCCACCCATCTACCTAGCATTTTATCAGAAGCAACAGTTATATCATCTCTAAGTAATGTAACAATCTGTCTTCACTGAATACAGAATTTACTCACATGAGTTGAGAATTTTGAAAACAAATGATCAGAAGGGACATGTGCATATAATATCACACATTACAGAGTAACACATAATTCAGCACATACCAAAATGAATGAGGGCCTTGCTTGCAAGCTTACAATCTATGAGGAAATAGGGATGACACAAAAAAAAATGCTGAAATGTGCTTGTAGTGTATGGTCCAACTATCAATATAATAAATAGGGTTTTCAAATGCAGCACACAGTGCTATTAGGTACATGGAGTGTGTATAAACATATGATACGAGGGGCCAAATTCTCAGCAAAATTTAGGAAGGACAAAGAGGGAATAGTTAGATTAGTGAGGTGATCTGATAGGCCAGTCTAAAGAAATGCAGTTTTAGGGCACACCTGACCGTGTAAACTGGGAATTAATAGAATTGTCCAGGGTAGTGCATTCCAGAGAACCGGCGCAGCACAATAAAACTCTTGGAGACAGGATTGGGAGGTTAGAATTATTGAGGATGTTAGTCTTAAGTTATTAGCGGAATGGAGTGCATGGGTATGGTGGTAGACAAAGATAAGGGAGGAGATGTATGGCGGTGTGGTAGTGTGGAGAGCTTTGTAGGTGTAAGTAAATGTTTACTTTGTATTCTGTAGCGGATGGGCAACTAGTGCAATGACTGGCACAGGATGGAGGCATCTGTGTAGTGGTTGTACAGGAATATGATCCTGGCTGCTGCATTCAGGATGGATTGGAGAGGGGAGAGTTTAGTAAGAGAGATTGCAGTAGTTGAGACGAGAATGAAAAAGAGCAAAAGTAAGAGTTTTTGCAGGATCAGAGGTAAGAAAAGGTCAAATTCTAAAGATGTTTTTGAGGTGTAGGTGGCATGAGCAAAAAAGTGATTGGATCTAGGGAGTGAAGGAAACACAGAAATGTGAATAGCACCATAGATTATAATGGGTAAATTTCTGTCCGTGAAAATCACGCATAGAACACAAACATGAAACATGAACATATGAATGAAGCCTTTGGGTAACAATACACCTGTATATGGGACTATAACTGAAGATACCAAAGTAAGGTGAAGGGGAGAGGGGGTTTGTAGGAGCTCACCACGCTGAGAGAAACTTACTTCGGTTCTGTTTGGAGTCCAACTGGAGAGTACCGCACCCACTGGTGATTGCAGCTAAATAGTATGAAGAAAGGTGAAAAAAACGGCACATCCAACCAGATTGTAAAAGAAAAATTGAAAAAATTATTTGTACATAGTTAAAAGGTTAAAAATAGAAACCTCAGCCTTACCGGTTTCTGGTGCAAGTTTCACCCTTAATCATAGGACACTATCCTATGATTAAGGGTGCAACTTGCACCAGAAACCGGTCAGGCTGAGGTTTCTATTTTTAACCTTTTAACTATGTACAAATAACGTTTTTCAATTTTTCTTTCACTATCTGGATGGATGTGCCATTTTTTTCACCTTTTTTCATACTTTAACTGAAGATAGTCCCATATACTGATTCTTTTTTAGAGTATATACAATCCTATCATTTCAACTTGCAGACTATATCAACATGCTCAGGATGAACAGATATAGATATGCTTTTTGTATTACTTTCATATTAAATTATTAAATCTTAGGAGTTACACCATGAATTACATTTTAGAATTCTTAATAAAAATAATATTTTTGGCCAGAAATTTGGTGCCAGCTAATTAAAAATAGAAGCACATTTAGTACTCTAAGTACCTTCTGTTAGAAAAATCATCCATCTAAACAAATATATCTGAATATTCATTATCAATCAGATGGATGCGAGATTTCCATCCTTCTTCTAATCATTATTTATAATTTTGTACATTTTTTGAAACAAGTAGCAACAAGACAGAACTTTAAGCTTCTTTAGATATGGCACCTCCCAGCCATTCTGATAGGAGAATCAAGTTTCAGAAAATATATGCTAACAGATGTTGCTTTTCCTTCTGGACAGCAGAAAAATTGCCTTCCCTCCCCAACCCAATAATCTTACCAGGCAGAGTACTTTCTTTCCCTCTAAATAGCAATATAGAAATATTTGAGTTTTGTGGGGAGATGAGGGAAGGTTCCACTCTAATGGATCAGTAGTAGTGATGAGCGAATGTACTCGCCACAACTCGGTTCTCGCCCGAGCATAACTGTGCTCGACATGCTCATCACTCAGCGAGTATTTCCGGGGTTGCTCCGTGGGAGCTCTGGTCCCTGCCCTGCATGTTTGGTGCTCTTTAGAGAGCCAATGAACATGCAAGGATTATCTGCCACGCACTGTAATGCCGTAGCCATGTTGGTTGTGGCATTACAGTGATTGGCTGGCCGCACAGCGTCATCGGGTCTATTTAAGACCTGGTGACACTAGGCTCATCACAGTCTACCCCAGAAACAGGCAGGGTAGGGAGAGGTGCCGCTGAGTGAGGGATAGAATTGGTGCTTGTTTTAGTGAGGTATTCCACAGCTATATATCCAGCTAAACTAACAGTCTTTCTGAGGACTAATCCAGCTGCATACTGTATATTCAGTGGTAATAGCAGGAGTTAATTTTTTTTGGATCTTAATCCTGATTATTTGCTTAAAAAGCAAACCAGAGTACACCATTTTTCTGCTCCATTTGCTTGTCAGCACTGCAGAATACAGCCATATCTTTTCCATATTACAGCGATAAAAATTCAGAAATTTGTAGTGAACATGGAAAATATTGGCCTCCATGTACAATTTGTTGCATTGTGTCAGTGAAGCTATTCACACGAGGTTGCTGTGAAGAATAGTAGTAGTAAACTACAGGCCCGCTATTTAAAACCGTGCTTGTCCGTCAGACGTATCACATATAACTGCGGTCCAAATTCAGCCATTTCTGTACCCCATTTACAGTTTGTTGCAGTGTGTCAGTGAACATATTCACACAAGGTCACTGTGAAGAATAGTAAACTACAGGGCCGCTATTTAAAACCGTGGTTGTCCGTCAGACATATCACAAATTGAGCCATTTCTGTCCTCCATTTACAGTTTGTTGCAGTGTGTCAGTGAAGATATTAACATGAGGTGGCTGTGAAGAATAGTAATCTACAGGGCCGCTATTTAAAACCGTGGTTGTCCGTCAGATATATCACATATAACTGCGGTCCAAATTCAGCCATTTCTGTCCTCCATTTATAGTTTGTTGCAGTGTGTCAGTGAAGATATTCACACGAGGTCGCTGTGAAGAATATTAAACTACAGGGCCGCTATTTAAAACCGTGTTTGTCCGTCAGATGCATCTCATATAACTGCGCTCCAAATTCAGCCATTTCTGTTCTCCATTTACAGTTTGTTGCAGTGCGTCAGTGAAGTTATTCACATGTGCTCAATACGAAGAATAGTAAACTACAGGGCCGCTATTTAAAACTGTGGTTGTCCATCACGCGTATCACATATGACTGCAGTCCAAATTCAGCAATTTGTAGTGAATGTGGAAAGTGCATGCAGAGGCCAAGGCCCTGGGCTAGCTGAAATTGTGCCACAACAAACACCCACATCTTGTCGCCCGACCTTCCTGTCCTCATTAGTAGGGGACCGCAAAACACCACTATTAAACACAGAGTAGTGTGAAAAGGTTGTTGGTTGGATAGCAGATAATGCTTCCAGCTACTTTGCCACAGCCACCACCACCCTGTCTTCCACACGGTCAAGTCTCAGTAGCCGTCAGTCTGGACCGCATATTCCTCACCCTGATTCTCCTTCTTCCCACCATGCCGAGTGCCCAAAGACAACTGATCCCACACTTGGACACTCCGAAGAGCTATTCACTTTTCGCCCGGCCAGCTTCAAGCGGGGCAAGATGAGAACGCGTTTGGGGATGCCCAAATATTTGAGCAGCCACGGTCACATGAAAGCGACAGTGGGAAAGTGCAATTACTGTCGCAAGAGGTGGATTATGATGATGAGACACAATTCACGTCCTTGTCCCAGTGCAGCGTTCAGTTGTCCCTATCTCAGTCCCTGGAACGCAAGCGCAAATATGCAACCAATGCCCCATGGGCCACACTACTAAATTCACGCATTTCGCAAATGCTTGCGATCGTAATGTTGCCTTTTAGGCTCGTGGAGATGGAAGCTTTCCGCAACCTGATGGCGGCGGCCATCCCTCGGTACTCAGTCCCCTGCTGCCACTATTTCTCCCAGTGTGCCGTTCCTGCATTACACAAGCACATGTCCCAGAACATTAGACGTGCCCTCAACAACGCAGTTACTGGGAAAGTCCACTTAACCACGGACACGGGGACAAGTGCTTGTGGGCCTGGACTGTACATCTCACTGATGGCACACTGGGTTAATATAGTGGAAGCCGGGACCCAGTCGGACCTTGGGACAGAACATATCCTCCCGAAATCGAGGATTGTGGGCCCTTGGTCAATCAGGGTTGCCCCCACTCTCTACAGCTCCTGCACCTACTCCTCCTCTTCAGCCTCCATCTCTGAAATTACCACATCAGTTACAAGCTGGAAGCACTGCAGCACTGCCTCGACCAAGTAGCAATAGGCTGTGCTGAAGCTAATATGCTTAGGTGACAAACCGCACATCGCTGAGGAGTTGTGGACAGCTCTGAAAGAGCAGGCAGATCTGTTGCAGACACCGCCAAACTTACAGCCAGGCATGGCCATGTGTGACAGTGGCCAGAACCTGGCGGCGGCTATGAAGCGAGACGAGCTCACACACGTACCATGCCTGGCCCATGTGCTTAACCTCGTGGTTCAACGGTTTCTCAAAACCTACCCAGATCTGCTTGTCAAAGTACGCCGCGTGTGTGCCCATTTTAGAAACTCAGCTACAGCTTCTGCCACTCTTGTTGTGCTTCAGCAGTGTTTGCAGCTTCCAGCTCACCGACTGGTGTGCAATGTCCCCACGCATTGTAACTCAATGTTGCTGTCACACAGGGTATGGGAAAGACTTAGTGCAACACATAGGGAAGAGGGAAAGGGAGCCCAGACACTAGGGAAAGGGGGGAGTGGAGACCTCGTAGTCTGGTCCAATGTCACCCTGTCTCAACTACCATCCATATATTTGCTCTTCACCAATGGCCACACGTGTGCCTTGTCCTGACTTTCCCTGTGTATGGCTAAGGCTAGGGAAGGGAGGAGATGACCACAAGTTGATCTCCACTAAACTTTATAGACAACAAGGGTAGACAAACAGGGAAGGATAGCTTAGCTTTAGACAATTCCAGCCAAATGCGCACATGGCCTCAAGCTCCAGAGATGATGAAGTACTGCTCTTGCTAAAGCCTCACAAGTAGTAATGAATATCGCCGGCACCTCCCTCTTAGACACACCAGGTATTTATACACTCAGGCCAGGGAGATAATTAGCCAGAGGGAGGTAGCCACTGGGTCCTAGAGACAACCAGCCTCTCAGAAGATGTCTATAATGCCAAACGTAGAGATTTCCTGCAACCAACTGCAGGGCGACTGTCTGTCACCTCTGACACACCTGTGACAGTTGCAGATGTTGGAAAGGATTTGTGAGCAGCAGAGGGTAGTTGTTGCCTACCAGCATCAACACGGCCATCGGTATTCTGGTCAGCCTCCACACATAAGACCTCAGGAGTGGGCATGGATGTCAGACATCTGTGCCATCCTCCAAAACTTTGAGGACTCCATCAAGTTGGTGAGCGGCGAAGACGCCATAATCTATATATATAATTGTCTAATTCTGTCTGTTTGTCTGTAACGGAAATCCCGCGTCGCTGATTGGTCGTGCCAGCCGCCAGCGACCAATCAGAGATATTGGTGCGCAATTTAAACCCCATTCACAGTGCCACGTAGTTCTGTCACGTTTACTGAACACGTTCTGTCAGTCACAGTGCAACATAGTTCAGTCATGTTTACTTAACAAGTTCTGTCAGTCACAGGGCGACATAGTTCAGTCATGTTTACCGAACATGTTCTGTCAGTCACAGTGTGACATAGTTCAGTCATGTTTACCGAACATGTTCTGTCAGTCACAGTGCGACATAGTTCAGTCACGTTTACTGAACAAGTTCTGTCAGTCACAGTGCGACATAATTCACTCACATTTGCTGAACACGTTTTTTCAGTCACAGTGCCAAGTAGTTCAGTCACGTTTACTGGACAAGTTCTGTCAGTCACAGTGCCACGTAGTTCAGTCATGTTTACTGAACACGTTCTGTCAGTCACAGTGCGACATAGTTCACTCACGTTTGCTGAACACGTTCTGTCAGTCACAGTGCCACGTAGTTCAGTCACGTTTACTGAACACGTTCTGTCAGTCACAGTGCGACATAGTTCACTCACATTTACTGAACAAGTTCTGTCAGTCACAGTGCCACGTAGTTCAGTCACGTTTACTGAACAAGTTGTGTCAGTCACAGTGCCACGTAGTTCAGTCACGTTTACTGAACAAGTTGTGTCAGTCACAGTGCGACGTAGTTCACTCACGTTTACTGAACAAGTTGTGTCAGTCACAGTGCCACGTAGTTCACTCACGTTTGCTGAACAAGTTCTGTCAGTCACAGTGCCACGTAGTTCAGTCACGTTTACTGAACAAGTTCTGTCAGTCACAGTGTGATGTAGTTCAGTCATGTTTACTGAACAAGTTGTGTCAGTCACAGTGCGACGTA
Source organism: Phyllobates terribilis (assembly GCF_046119375.1). Taxonomy (NCBI): domain Eukaryota; kingdom Metazoa; phylum Chordata; class Amphibia; order Anura; family Dendrobatidae; genus Phyllobates; species Phyllobates terribilis. The sequence goes on along the minus strand of NW_027362771.1, from coordinate 58,074,721 downwards.
GTTCGCTCACGTTTACTGAACAAGTTCTGTCAGTCACAGTGCCACGTAGTTCACTCACGTTTGCTGAACAAGTTCTGTCAGTCACAGTGCCACGTAGTTCAGTCACGTTTACTGAACAAGTTCTGTCAGTCACAGTGTGATGTAGTTCAGTCATGTTTACTGAACAAGTTCTGTCACAGTGTGATGTAGTTCACTCACGTTTACTGGACAAGTTCTGTCAGTCACAGTGCGACATAGTACACTCACGTTTACTGGACAAGTTCTGTCAGTCACAGTGCGACGTAGTTCACTCACGTTTGCTGAACAAGTTCTGTCAGTCACAGTGTGATGTAGTTCACTCACGTTTACTGGACAAGTTCTGTCAGTCACAGTGCGACATAGTACACTCACGTTAACTGGACAAGTTCTGTCAGTCACAGTGCGACGTAGTTCACTCACGTTTGCTGAACACGTTCTGTCAGTCACAGTGCCACGTAGTTCACTCACATTTGCTGAACACGTTCTGTCAGTCACAGTGCCACGTAGTCCAGTCAAGTTTACTGAACACGTTCTGTCAGTCACAGTGCCACGTAGTCCAGTCAAGTTTACTGAACACGTTCTGTCAGTCACAGTGCCACGTAGTTCAGTCACGTTTACTGAACAAGTTCTGTCAGTCACAGTGCCACGTAGTTCAGTCACGTTTACTGAACACGTTCTGTCAGTCACAGTGCCACGTAGTTCAGTCACGTTTATTGAACACGTTCTGTCAGTCACAGTGCCACGTAGTTCAGTCATGTTTACTGAACACGTTCTGTCAGTCACAGCGCTATAAACAGATACTTCTTTACTGTACGCTATCACGATTTACGCTTCCTGTCTTCCAATGGGTCGTAAGCGAAAATACGCCAATGAGGATGACACAATAAACTACATACATATTCTAGAATACCCGATGCCTTAGAATCGGGCCACCATCTAGTTATAAATAATAAGCGTCACCATCCCGCTTCTCTTGTCTTCTGAAACGCTTGCTGCTCACAATTAAAAAGGAGGCATTGCAGGCGGAGAACAATGAGATAGAGCAAGGAACCATACAGGGTGATTCCATACAGCCCAGCCTCATCTCATCCCAACGTGGATTGGGTGACAATGAGGAAGAGGAGGAGGAGGAGGAAGAACAGGAGCTAGTTTCCTGCACTATAGACGGTACTACCCGCACAACTGTCATGCCATCTGTTCAGCATAGATGGCCTGAGGAGAGGGAGGATGAGGAGGATAAGAAGGAGATCATGGTCAGTCGTCCTCTTGGTGAGGACATGAAAGTCTTGCCTGTTAGCAGTCTGGCACACATTGCTGAGTTTGCTGCTTTTCCCGTGACCTTCGCTTTCTCCAAATTTTGGGTGATAGTCTTTACTAGTTGGTGACACTTTTAGATCCACGCTACAAGGAGAACTTTCTATCTCTTATTCCCGAGGCGGTCAGGTCTGCTAAAATGCGACAGTACCAGAGAGCCCTTGTTGCGGAATTATTAAAAAAAATTCCCATCTGAAAACGCTGGCGGCAGAGGTCACAGTTCGTTGGACAACTAAGGAGTACAGGGGAGAGAGACACAAATCCGAACCATGAGGAGACAAGGGAACACTGTCAAAGTTCTGGGACAATTTTCTCAGAACTTACCATCGCACAAGCCCTGATGCACGGGGTAGTCTCACAAGGAGGGAAAAGTTTGGGAATCTGCTGAAAGAGTACCTTTCCGACCTTACCAACGTCCTCCGTGATTCCTCTGTACCTTATAATTATTGTGTATCCAAGCTGGACACGTGGCATGAGCTGGCTCTCTATGCCTTGGAGGTCCTGGCCTGCCCTGCCACTAGCATTTTGTCAGAGCGGGTTTTTAGTGCCGCTGGGGGAATTATAACTGATAGGTGCATCCGCCTGTCAACTGAAAATGCTGACAGGCTGACTCTTATAAAAATGAACAAGGACTGGATGGGGCCAGACTTCTCTACATCACCAAATGATATAAGATACCATACTTGATAAGAAATCTAGGTATATCAGACTTATTGTATGCATCAGTATTACCCATAAATAGATGTATACATTGGACTAGATCAATTCAGGAAAAATTAACTAACCAACAAGAAAAACCGAACAAGAAAGATCAAGATAAAGCAGGGTAAATTAAAAAAATTTTAATGAATCATGGTTAGGCCAGTGGGTGGCACTGCAAAGACAGGCGCTCACACAAGAAAAATATAAACAAGTGAAAGCTATAATAAACCACTGTACAATTCTCATGGACATAAGATATATATTAGTACATATCAATATAAATAATATGATACATGATTATACTGGACAATAAATCTTGTACATAGCATGACACATAAAGAGGCATAAGGAGTTGGTAAGTCCGAAATGGCTTCACTGGACTGAACAAGACTAATTGCCAAGGAAACTAAAACGAATCCCAAACTGTTCTTTAACTATATAAACAGTAAAAGGATTAAAACTGATGGAGTTGGCCCATTGAAAAACAACCTGGGTAAAATCATAGAGGGCGATGAGGGTAAAGCAAACCTACTCAATAGCTTCTTCTCCACTGTTTTCACAAAAGAAAACAATTTATCGGAGGAAATGCAGAGTGATAAAGTAAACCCTCCGCTAAATATCACCCACCTAACCCAGGAGGAAGTTCAGAAACGCCTAAATAATATCAAAATAGACAAGTCACCAGGCCCAGATGGCATACACCCCCGGGTACTAAAAGAATTAAGTAATGTGATAGACAGGCCGCTGTATCTTATATTCAAGCACTCTTTATGGACAGGGACTGTCCCACTAGACTGGCGCCAAGCAAATGTGGTACCAATATTCAAAAAGGGGTCTAAAAGTGACCCTGGGAACTATAGACCAGTCAGCTTAACGTCTGTTGTGGGTAAATTGTTTGAAGGATTTCTTAGAGATGCTATTGTAGAATATCTTAATGATAATAACTGTCTAACTCCATATCAACATGGATTCATGAGGGATCGCTCCTGCCAAACAAACCTGATCGCCTTCTACGAGGAGGTGAGCTCACAGCTGGACCGGGGAGAGTCAGTGGATGTTGTATACCTTGAGTTCTCCAAAGCGTTTGATACCGTGCCACACAAAAGGTTGGTATATAAAATGAGAATGCTTGGTCTGGGGGATAATGTGTGCAAGTGGGTAAATAGCTGGCTGAGTGATAGAAAGCAGAGGGTGGTTATCAATGGAGTAAGCTCAGGGTGTGTCAGGGTTACTAGCGGGGTGCCTCAAGGGTCTGTCTTGGGCCCTATATTATTTAATATATTTATTAATGATCTAGTGGAAGGGTTGCATAGTAAAATAGCAATATTTGCAGATGATACTAAACTTTGTAAAGTAGTTAATACAGATAAGGATAGGGCACAGCTACAGGAGGATGTAGATAAATTGGGGAGGTGGGCCAAAAAATGGCAAAAGGGGTTCAATGCCGATAAATGTAAGGTCATGCAAATGGGAAAGAAAAACAGCAGTCACCCATACATATTAAATGGGAAACCGTTGGGGAAATCTGACATGGAGAAGGACCTGGGCGTCTTGGTTAATAGCAAATTAAATTGGAGTGCCCAGTGTCAGGCAGCAGCTGCGAAGGCAAATAGAGTCATGGCATGCATCAGAAGAGGAATAGGGGCATATGATGAGAACATTGTTCTTCCTCTGTATAAAGCGCTGGTAAGGCCGCACTTAGAATATTGTGCACAGTTCTGGGCTCCGGTGCTCAGGAAAGACATATTGGAGCTAGAGAGGGTACAAAGGAGGGCGACTAAGGTAATAAAGGGAATGGAGGGACTAGAATACCCAGAGGTTGTCAAAATTAGGCCTATTTACATTGGAAAAGAGAAGGCTTAGGGGAGACCTCATAAACTTATATAAATACATCAGGGGGCAGTACAGAGATCTCTCCCATGACCTGTTTATACCAAGGATGGTGACAAAGACGAGGGGGCACACTATGCGTCTGGAGGAAAGGAGGTTCCTGCACCAGCAGAAAAGGGGATTCTTTACGGTCAGAGCCGTGAGACTCTGGAACTCTCTGGGAGAGGAAGTGGTGATGTCAACCTCACTTAATGAGTTCAAGAGAGGCCTGGACGCCTTTCTTGAGAACAATAAAATTACATCTTATGCTTAGTGATAGTTAATTAATCCAGGGATTTAATCTGACTGCCAGATTGGTGTCGGGAAGTGAATTTTTCCTCAATGATGTAAATTGGCCTATACCGCATGTTGTTTTTTTTTTACTTCCCCTGGATCAACGCTGCGGAATAGCTGCAGTGCACAAGAAATAGGCTGAACTGGATGGACGCTTGTCTTTTTTTCGGCCTTATAAACTATGTATAAACAAAGTGCCTTAGTGCAGTCAATAAATAGTTAAAGTGCCGTGCATAATTGTAGATACTAAGCCTGATAGTATCAGCAGGGTATGCCAAAAGAATTTCCAATATATGATAAATCCATTCACAATATGGTTAATATGCAATGTGCCAAATGGAAATATATGCTATGAGATCGAAAAGAAATCTTCTTATGGCTATGTGCCCACGATGCAGAAATGAAGCAGAAAATTTCTGCATCATTTCTGTATCTCCCTGGCAGAAAAAACGCATGCGGATTGTACATGCGTTTTTCCTGCGGAATCCATGCGGATTCACATGCGTTTCCACATGCGTTTCCGCATGCGGATTGACAAGCGCTTTCCAGGTGATTTTAGCATCACTTGGAAAGTGCTTGACAATCACACTATATAAATCCATGCAACCGGCATGGATTTATATAGTGTGACCCGAGAGAATGTCAAAAAATAAAAAAATAAAGCTATACTTACCCTCCGATGGCCCGGCGTGTGCTGCCGCGTTCGTTCCTGGCTTGTTCCTGGCTGCCGGGATATCGCGAGACACTGCGCTGAAGGGCCTGCGGTCACATGACTGTGACGTCACCTCAGGTCCTTCAGTCTTGCACGCAAGCAGAGGGAAGGAGACCGGGGGCCGTCGGAAGGTGAATATATCTTTATTTTTTATTTTATTCTTGTTTTTACAGCTTTTTAATGGTACCTGGGTGTGGAGGAGAGTCTCCTGTCCTCCACACCCGGGTACCATCCGCACATTAGAACGCGCCAATAACGCAAGTACAAATGCAGTCTTGCCGCGTTCTAATGCAAGTCAATGGTGGCGAAAACGCCGCGTTTCCGCAAAATTAATGGACATGCTGCGGATTTTTGAGCGCAGCATAAACGCTGCGGAAAAATCTGCAGCATGGGCACAGCACATGCGGATTATCATTGGGGAACATTGCTGCCCTTCTACCATGCGTTTTTAATGAGTTTCCGCAGCATTTCCGCAGCTGCAAAAACGCCGGAACGACACTGCCGGGCAGGTCTCAAATATGATACAGTATCGGCTTTATTGAGAGACAGAGGATTATATGCCGGAAAATACGACTAACAGTTGTAATGATAAATACAATAGTAGATACAAGAAGAGATAGCTGGAGCTTGTCACACAAGCCGTGCTCCAGCTATGGCAATGCAAAGTACAATACTAACAGAATAAACAATTTGTACCAACTACTCTCTGCTAATTTCCTATCTGGATTCTGATAATCGGGCCGCACTGCTACAGCGCCCTAGCTAGAGAAACCTGCTCTAAAACCTAAAACAGTTTGACATCGGTATCACTTACAGCTTTGTAGTCTTAGAAGAAGGTATAACTGCTACTTGGTCCTGATTTGATGAAGCAGTGTTTGTTGTGTCGAGCTCTTCATTCAGGTTAATAGATCTGTCTTCTTCCAGATCCGGGCAAGTTTTGTTCCCACTTTCAATGTTGATGGATTACTGGTACCACAGAGTAGTTTTCATTCATCAGATTAAATGCACTCGGGGAGAATTACCCTGGATATGCAATGTGCCTTTCTCCTTCTGACATGGTCCTGTGGTAAACAGGCACTCTCTTTTCTCTTGTTAGGACAGACTTAATGTCTTGCCTTACTCTCTCACGGCTGCAGTCGGCTCACCATGGCAAAAGTCTCTCACAGCATTCACGAGACCCCCTCGTCCGCTACTCAACCGACATCAACTGCCCTACGTCCCAACCAACACACAGCAGGCTGCAGGGGGGGGGAAAGGACTAGTCCACATACACACAAATCAGAGGGGAGTATTGTCTCTTAAAGTAACAGTTAAATTCAGTTGGTAGGCAGACTAGGGGCCAACCCCCTACAAATGCTTAAAAAAGAATTTCAGTATTTTATGCTACAGCTTTTAATAAAAAGAACAAAGAATAATGAGGGGCTGATCAGTAACATATGAGTCTTAGAACCTGATCTGCATTGCCATAAGTTTTTACAAATTACCATTAAAGTACTTTTATATTATTGACCTATCTATAGAATAAGTCATAAATTTAAGATCAATGGGGGTCCGGCAGCCAGCATCCTGAATGTTCAGCTGTTATTAGTGGCTGCTTTAGGGTACTGGTAATTTCCAGAGGTGATAACAGCTGATCGTTGGAGGATTCACGTGTCAGACCGCCACTGATCCACACTTATCTAACAAATATGTCATCAATATAAAAGTACTGGAAAACCTCTTTACAAAGATATAAGGAGAGTATTGCAACACAGTAGCTTAGAGGAGTTGTTTCATCCTAGTAAAATGACAAAGTCCTTGTAAAAATAAGCAACTTTTTATTTCTATAGGTTTACTAGTCATTGCCAAGGTAATCGGCCACCTTAGAGGCCAAGGCAAGCAGTGGGCTTGCAAGCTGTTTGCAATATACAAGCACTTATTTGAAGATGGCCTAATCGTTGGATCCAACTACCCTAGCTTCTTACATGAATATGCAAAGCTGCCTCTGCTAGCAGCATGGGAGAGCACATAGTTCAAACCAGCAGTTCAGCCATACCGCTAGCCTGACCTGTCAATCATCAGGAGTGTACCGCCCCCAGGTCAGGAAAAAGCCAGGAAGCAGGGCAGCTATGCACTCCTGAAGATAGGAACATGAGCTAACCTCTTTAAGGACATCATCCATGACACTTAACCATTAGAAATGCACAGTGGGCTCCTGTGAAGACTTTTCAATGGAAGAGTTGGTCACCAGCATGTAAAAACTTTACTTTTCTTACTTAACAATACTAGTTATAATATATCAGCCTATAAGTATAAGCCATTATATGCGATCATTATCATTTCAGTCATACTGTCTCAGTACCTGAACAATGCAACTATAAATGTAGCTACCCTGGCAGATAATAATAGAAAATCATTATTTTGGACTTTCAGAAGATGGCAGTGTTGTAAAGTGACAGGGGGTAGCATTATGTCATATAATCAAATATTTAATAAAATGTAAGATTTAATACACTTTCCACTGTCATTATTAGGAATAAAGTTCAGCACAGGGAGTGTTTGCTTTTTTTCCCTACTGAACAAGTATGAACCTTTCTACCGTTCAGAAATTGTAAGTACCGCCGATGACAATTATGTGACTGCGATTGAAGCAGGAAGAATGTATTCTTGTCACATATTTGACAGCAGAGTTACAACATCCATCTGTGCAGTGTAAATCTTTTAAGTATGATATCAAGTTATCCAGCTGCTTTAGTGATATCAATTCAGTCGCTTCCTGCATGCTCTGTACATTACAGATGGACTGGCACTACAAATGTAAAATGCATTCATTTTAAAATTGTCCTTCAATAATAAAAAGTCAACCATAATGTGGGCTGACTACCAATGTACAGCTGAAATATTCAAGCGCAGACAATACTTGCCATTCCATTGCTAGAATATACAATCAAAAAGTAAAAAAAAAAATATCACATGCTGGCAGTTTAAAATAGGCAATACATTCCCCAAAGTATAGAAAATAAAATGGACATTATATTTGAACATTTAAATAGCATACATATGGGAAGTAGTAGCATAAATGGTATATAATCATGGCCGAAAGTGTTGGCACCCTTAAAATTATTCCAGAAAATAAAGTTTTTCTCCCAGAAAATTATTGCAATTACACATGTTTTGTTATACACATGTTTATTTCCTTTGTTGTATTGAAACAACACAAAAAAACAAAGAAAAAAAAGGCAAATTGGACATAATTTTACACAAAACCGCCAAAATCGCCAAAAAGGGAACGATAAAATTATTAACACCTTTCCAAAATTGTGGGTAAACAACTTTGTTTCAAGCATATGATGCTCGTTCAAACTCCCCTGTGGCAAGTAGCAGGTGTGGGCAATATGAAAATCACACCTAAAAACAGATAAAAAGGGGAGAAGTTGACTCAATCTTTGCATTATGTGTCTGTGTTTGCCACACTAAGCCTGGAGAACAGAAAGAGGAGAAGAGAACCGTCTGAATACTACAACTAAAATTGTTGAAAAATATCAACAATCTCAAGGTTACAAGTCTATCTCCAGAGATATTGATGTTCCTTCGTCCACGGTGCACAACATAATCAAGTAGTTTACAACCCATGGCACTGTAGCTAATCTCCCTGGACATGGACGGCAGAGAAAAGTTGATGAAAGTTTGCAATGCTGCATACAGCGGATGGTGGATAAGCAGCCTCAATCAAGTTCCAAAGAAATTCAAGCTGTCCTGGAGGCTCAGGGTGAATCAGTGTCAGCGCAACCTATCCATTGACATTTGAATGAAATGAAACGCTATGGCAGGAGACCCAGGAAGACCCCACTGCTGACACAAAGACATAGAAAAGTTAGACTGTAGTTTGCCAAAATGTACGTGAGTAAGCCAAAATCCTTCTGGGAAAGTGTCCTTGAGGACAGATGAGCTTTTGGTAAAGCACATCATTCTACTGTTTACAGAAAACAGAATGAGGCCAACAAAGAAAAGAACACAGTACTTACAGTCAAATATGATGGGGGTTCAAATATGTTTATGGGTTGTTTTTCTGCCTCTGCTACTTGGTGCCTTGACTATGCGCAAGGCATCATAAAATCTGAAGATTACCAAAGGATTTTGTGTCGCAATGAAGTGTCCGGTGTCAGAAAGCTCAGTTTGCGTCTTAGATCATTAGTCTTCCAGCAGGACAATGACCGTGGACATACTTCAAGAAGCAACCAAAAATGGATGGAAACAAAGCGCTGGAGAGTTTTGAAGTGGCCAGCAATGATTCCAAATCTGAATCCCTTTAAATATCTGTGGCGATATCTTAAAATTGCTGTTGGGAGAAGGCTTTCTTCAAATATGAGAGACCTGGAGCAGTTTGCAAAAGAAGAGTCATCCAAAATTCTAGTTAAGAGGTGTAAGAAGCTTGATGATGGTTTTAGGATGTGATTGATTGCAGTGTTCCAATACACACAAGTGAAATAAAAATGTGTATAACCGAACATGTAATTGCAATAATTTTCTGGGAGAAATATTTCATTTTCTGGAACAATTTCAAGGGTGCCAAGATTTTCGGCCATGAATGTATGTGAAATCTGGGATGTTTCCCAAGCAGCAAACAGTGTTTTCATTACTTGGTTCCATGTCCTTTGTCCCCTGTACACCAGAGGATAAGGCACTCTCCATAGTACCCATTCCAAACCCTGAGCTCCGGACGTTGCATGAATGCTCGCAAGGGACACTAGTAAGGCCTCCCACTGCCATGAACGATAGATACTTGCTGACACTAGCAGACCCTTTGCTCAGTATTGAGTAGAAGCACCCTTTTGAGCTACTACAGCCATGAGTCTTCTTTGGAATGATGCACACCTGGATTTGGGGATCCTCTGCCAGTCTTCCTTGCAGATACTCTCCAGTTCCGTCAGGTTGGATGGTGAACGTTGGTGGACAGCCATTTTCAGGTCTCTTCAGAGATGCTCAATTTGGTTTAGGTCAGGGCTCTGGCTGGGCCAGTCAAGAATGGTCACAGAGTTGTTCTGAAGCTACTCCTTTGTTATTTTAGCTGTGTTCTTAGGGTCATTGTCTTGTTGGAAGGTGAACCTTTGGCCAAGTCTGAGGTCCAGAGCACTCTGGAAGAGGTTTTCATCCAGGATATCTCTGTACTTAGCCACGTTCATGTTTCCTTCAATTGCAACCAGTCGTCCTGTCCCTGCAGCTGAAAAACACCCCCATAGCATGATGCTGCCACCACCATGTTTCACTGTTGGGATTGTATTGGGCAGGTGATGAGCAGTGCCTGGTTTTCTCCACACATACAGCTTATAATTATCACCAAAAAGTTCTATCTTCATCTCATCAGACCAGAGAATCTTATTTCTCATAGTCTGGGAGTCCTTCATGTGTTTTTGACCAAACTCTATGTGGGCTTTCATATGTCTTGCACTGAGGAGAGGCTTCCGTCAGGCCACTCTGCCATAAAGGCCCGACTGCTGGAGGGCTGCAGTGATAGTTGACTTTGTGGAATTTTCTCCCAACTCCCTACTGCATCTCTGGAGCTCAGCCACAGTGATCTTGGAGTTCTTCTTTACCTCTCTCACCAAGGCTCTTCTCCCACGATTGCTCAGTTTGGCTAGACGGCCAGGTCTAGGCAGACTTCTGGTGGTCCCAAACTTCTTCCATTTAAGGATTATGGAGGCGACTGTGCTCTTAGGAATCTTGAGTAATGCAGAAATTCTTTTGTAACCTTGGCCAGCTCTGTGCCTTGCCACAATTTTGTCTCTGAGCTCCTTGGGCAGTACCTTTGAGTGCATGATTCTCATTTGGTCTGACATGCACTGTGAGCTGTGAGGTCTTATATAGACAGGTGTGTGCCTTTCCAAATCAAGTCCTATCAGTTTAATTAAACACAGCTGGATTCCTATGAAGGAGTAGAACCATCTCAAGGAGGATCACAATGACATGGACAGCATGTGACTTAAATATGAGTGTCTGAACAAAGGGTCTGAATACATATGGCCATGTGATATTTCAGTTTTTCTTTTTTAAAAAAATTTGCAAAAATTTCTACATTTCTGTATTTTTTTCAGTCATGATGGGGTGCAGAGTGTACTTTAATGAGAAAAAAAAATGAACTTTTTAGAATTTACCAAATGGCTGCAATGAAACAAAGAGTGAAAAATTTAAATGGGTCTGAATACTTTCCGTACCCACTGTAAGTTAACTACCTTCCTGTTCTACCCAGCGCTGACATAGAGCGGTCATTGACTGCTCCTATTGGCAATTTCACATCAACAAAGCAGCTCTTCCTTTTTCAGGGCTGCTCTGTCGACGGGGCGTGGCTTCCGGCGTTATGCTGATTGACTGACTGCTTCCCGCAGTTAGGCAGCAGGGAGCCAGCTGTCAGTCAGCATGACATTGGTAGTCTTGCCCACTCAAGAAAGGAAAGCAGAAGAGAAACCCCTGCTCTGTTGATGTGACCTCATCAACAGCCTCTGAATAGTCGGCAAGAGATCGGCCCTGGGCACAACAGGAAGGTAAATAGCAACTACCTGCCTGTTAGTTCTTAGGCCTGCAGTAAGAAAAAAAAAATCCCAGATGACCCCTTTAAGTCCGCATTCAGATGTTAGAACACATAAGTGAAAAACTATCTGTGGTTTTCAAGGATAGAACTTACGCATTATAGGCAATTGTGCTATTCATTTGTTCAAAGAAATTCACAATGCTTGTTTTTTAGGGATTGCTTTACTTTGGAAGTTCTTTATGGGGCCTTTACATTTAAAAACTAACAAGACCACATTTTAAAAATTGCACCTCCTCCTCAAGTTATTCAAAACCGCATTCTTAAGGTTTGTTCACATTAATTAACTCAAAGTGTCAGAAAAAAAATATAATTTTTTTTAAATTAAAATGTTGTTTTAGCTCCAATTTTAAAGGAGAGAAAAATAATTGGAAACATGGCCCCTTTAATTTGTTATAGCCTGATTTATCATCCCATATATGAACAGAAAATACTGTTTGGGCACATATCAGGGCTCAGCAGTGAAGTAGCGCTATCTGACCTTGGAAGCACAAGTTTGGTTGGAATAGATTGCGGATGCCATGTTGCATTTGCAGAGGCTAAAAGATGAAAAGATGCAAAAAAAAACTGAAATTCATTTAAAATAAGCTCTAGAGATAGATTCTCAGTGGGATCTCTGTCTGGCCCATAAATCTTAACAGCTCATTTATCAATTAAGAAAAATGTGGATTTTTCAGGAATAAGACATCAAATCCCAGATATCAAGGTATCATTTTATTGAACTTCCTATGACCTACATGCCCATATAGATGGCTTAGGAGGGTTGATCCTACTGACAGATTCCCTTTAACCTCAGGTAATGAGGTATCACTGAAACCCATAAAGCTAGATACTTTGGTTTTGATAGAAGATAAATTCATTAAGCAATATATTTGTTCATCTGAATGTACTGTCAATCAAATTTTGCTGTAAAAGAAAGTGTTTTTTTGTAAACTGGAGTCTCTTCTTCCTTGATGTGCTGAAGAGTTCCCAAGTTCCATGCCAGTTGACTATGTCCACATGGAAAAATGTCTGGAAGGTGAAACATCACATAAATATTGAAGGTAACCTTTCACTGTTGTTTGGGAGTGCTGACATTATCTTCTGCTTATGCACCCATTACAGGAAAATTAACAGGATATTGTAATTCTGCAAACTTACATTATGGATATGATTAACCCGGTGGATTTTTTTTCAGACAAAAAAAACACAAAACACAATAGGTTTTGTCAGATGAGGGTCATCACAGCTTTCTGGATATGATTATATAAGGTATTTGATCAGTACATCTTAGCTCTGCAAATAATATGTGGGCCAAAGGCCTCCCGCTATTTCTTATAACTTATGAATGGAAATTGTAATATTTCAGCGTATCACAGGTATTTTGGAGAATTGTATGCTTCTAACTTTCAGGGAACAGTTTGGAGGAGGCACATTTCTGTTCTAGTATGATTGTGCTCATTGCCAAAGCAAGATCCCTAAAGTTGGATGTGAAAGAACTGGCCCACATAGAGCCCAGACGTCAACCCCTTGAAACTTCTTGAAGATGAACTAGAACAGAGATGGTGAGCCATGTCCTCTAGTCCAACATCAGTGTCTCGCCTCATAAATGCTCTTCTGAATAAATCTCCAAAATCCTGCAGAAAGTATTCTGAGATGAATGGAAACTGATTTAGCTTGAAAAGGGAGGACCAACTCCATATAAATGTTTATGGTATAAAATGTGAGTGCAATGTGTAAGTGTCCCAACAGTTTCGTACATATAATGTACACACGTGGTCAAAATTGTTGGTACCCCTCGTTTAATGAAAGAAAAACCCACAATGGTCACAGAAATAACTTGAATCTGACAAAAGTAATAATAAATTAAAAATCTTTGAAAATGAACAAATGAAAGTCAGTCATCGCTTTTCAAATCTGCTTACACAGAATTTTTTAAAAATTTAAACTGATGAAATAGGCCTGGACAGAAATAATGGTAACCCTGAAAATAATGTGACAAATGGGACATGTTAAATAAAGTTGTATCCACTAATTAGCATCACAGATGTCTACAATCTTGTAATCAGTCAGTGGGCCTGTATATAGGGTTACAGATACTCACTGTGCTGTTTGGTGACATGGTGTGTACCACACTCAACATGTACCAGAGGAAGCAAAGGAAAGAGTTGACTCAGGAGATTAGAAAGAAAATTATAGACAAGCATGTTAAAGGTAAAGGTTATAAGACCATATCCAAGCAGCTTGATGTTTCTGTGACTACAGTTGCACATATTATTCAGAAATTTAAGATCCATGGCACTGTAGCCAACCTCCCTGGATGTGGCCGCAGGAGGAAAATTGATGACAAATCAAAGAGACGGATAATACGAATGGTAACAAAAGAGCACAAGAAAACTTCTAAAGAGATTAAAGGTGAATTTCAAGCTCAAAGGAACATCAGTGTCAGATCGCACCATCCGTCGTTGTTTGATCCAAAGTGGACTTCATGGGAGACGACCAAGGATAACACCATTGTTGAAAAAAAACCCATAAAAAAGGCAGACTGGAATTTTCCAAACTACATGTTGACAAGCCACAAAGCTTCTGGGAGAATGTCCTATGGATAGATGAGACAAAAATTGAAGTTTTTGGCAAGGTACATGAGCTCTATGTTCACAGATGGAAAAATTAAGCATATCAAGAAAAGAACACTGTCCCTACTGTGAAACATGGAGGAGGCTCTGTTATGTTCTGCGGCTGCTTTGCTGCATCTGGCACTGGGTGTCTTGAATCTGTGCAGGGTACAATGAAATCTCAAGACGATCAAGGGATTCTAGAGAGAAATGTGCTGCCCAGTGTCAGAAAGCTTGGTCTCAGTCGCAGGTCATGGGTCTTGCAATAAGTTGATGACCCAAAACACACAGCTAAAAACACCCAAGAATGCCTAAGAGGAAAACATTGGACTATTCTGAAGTGGCCTTCTATGAGCCCTGACCTAAATCTTATTGAGCATCTTTGGAAAGAACTGAAACATGCTGTCTGGAAAAGGCTACCTTCAAACACAAGACAACTGGAGCAGTTTGCTCATGAGGAGTGGGCCAAAATACCTGTCGAGAGGTGCAGGAGTCTCATTGACAGTTACAGGAATCATTTGATTGCAGTGACTGCCATAAAAGGTTGTGCAACCAAATTTTAAGTTAAGAGTGCCATCATTTCTGTCCAGGCCTATTTCATGACTTTAATTTTTTTTTAAATTCTGTGGACTCAGGGTTGAAAAGCAATGTTTGGCTTTCATTTGTTCATTTTCAAAGATTTTTAATTTATTATTACTTGTGTCAGGTTCAAGTTATTTCTGTGACCATTGTGGGTTTTTCTTTCATTAAACGAGGGGTACCAACAATTTTGACCATGTGTGTACATCAATAGAAGGGGAGGAGGACCAAACCACTGTGCACATGCTAGAAAAATGGCACATCTATACCACCCATATACTGAATACATGCTGCACAAGTGCTATGCTCACATGATACCAGGGATGGCCATCAAATATTAGTGTAGAGAGATGGACAAGAGAGACTAAGTAGCTGTAAGCGAATACCAACCTCAACCTGAACAAACTGAAAATGAAAGTAAAACAAAGAATTGTGTTAGCAGGAACCAAATTGTGCTAGGAGATTTGCAGGGGTAGTGATTTTGTGTGCTGGACCTGATCAAGTGACCCAGAGGATTTCCTGGGTATAAAAGCACTTTGTGCCAGATCACAGGGGGCTTTTGGCAAGGTGAGGATGTGCATCGGAGAGGACGCTACAGCCAGAGTGACAGGCAGCAGCAGAAAGCGTGTGCCAGCAGGGTGCTGGCTGCTTGCAGACAAGGTCCAGACAACGTCCAGTGAGACTCAGAGTTCAGACTGTGCCGGTCAAGATCAGGACCTGCACCCTACACCGGTCAAGCCTCAGAGACCAGACATCACCTGTCAGGAGGCAAGGCCCAGTCCTTTCCGCCCCAAGCCCAAGAGACTTTCACCAACGGTCAAGCCGAGAAGACACGTGAGGAGACTGTGCCAGTAGAGGCACGCCTGCTATTGTGGAGAGACAACGCAAGTGTGCAGGGTCGTCACTTCCAGCTATAACCTATGGTATCTGGGTTGGCTGGGATTAGGACAATAGGCTGGGAGGGGTCCAGTTGGTGCATGGGAGGCTCAACACGCTTTCATAGACTACGTCAGAAAGAGACTTGCGGCCTATCGGGAAAACCCGATGACCCCAGCTAGGGCCAGAACTGCAGATGAGACGGTGCCTGGCTGATGCTAAAGTGGCCCAGAAAGCGTTATTAGACTTTGGCGGAGCTCGAAAAGCCGCAACGGTGCCCTTGAGACTGTTCCTGCCAAATATGGCATTTGCTCCTTCCTGGTTAGACCAAGGTTGGACTGCAGACCCTGAACTGATCTTGAGAACATCTCCCTTGTAATGTACTAACCAATATATATCTATGCATATAATTGCTTGTAAATGATACTGTGAATATTGTTCTTGAGCGATTTATCTGTGGCAATAATTCTTATTGCATTTAACCCTGGTAAGTGAATAAAGTAGAAGTAGATTGTTGTTCCCGCCATTTGTCTCTACTGTTGCATTCAGACACCTGCATTAATAAGCCTAGTGGGCAAACACATAGAATCGGCTGTGTGTAAAGATGGCAAAACTGCGACTGGTGTTGCTTTCACATTGTGGTTACCCTCACATATGCAATCCTTGATATTTGATTGAGTTGTTAGTAAAAGCTTACTACTGTAGCATGGAGGAGGAGGTGTGATGGTGTGGGGGTGCTTTGCTGGTGACACTGTTGGGGATTTATTCAAAATTGAAGGCATACTGAACCAGCATGGCTACCACAGCATCTTGCAGCGGCATGCTTTTCCATCCGGTTTGCGTTTAGTTAGACCATCATTTATTTTTCCACAGGACAATGACCCCAAACACACCTCCAGGCTGTATAAGGGCTATTTGACCAAGAAGGAGAGTGATGGGGTGCTACGCCAGATGACCTGGCCTCCACAGTCACCAGACCTGAACCCAATCGAGATGGTTTGAGCTGAGCTGGACCGCAGAGTGAAGGCAAAAGGGCCAACAAGTGCTAAGCATCTCTGGGAACTCCTTTAAGATTGTTGGAAGACCATTTCCGGTGACTACCTCTTGAAGCTCATCAAGAGAATGCCAAGAGTATGCAAAGCAGTCATCAAAGCAAAAGGTGGCTACTTTGAAGAACCTAGAATACAAGACATATTTTCAGTTGTTTCACACTTTTTTGCTAAGTATATAATTCTACATGTGCTAATTTATAGTTTTGATGCCTTCAGTGTGAATGTACAATTTTCATAGTCATGAAAATACAGAAAAATCTTTACATGAGAAGGTGTGTCCAAACTTTTGGTCTGTACTGTAGGCAGAACTAGAACCAAACTTACTATGTAGGCATGCTAACCAAACTAAGCTTACTACGTAGATGCGGTAACCAAATAAAGCTTATTTCATAGATAAGGTATTCAAACCAAGCTTAACATGTAGATACGATAACCAAACCGAGCTTAGCATGTAGGTATGGTAACCAAACTAAGCTTAGTATAAAGATACGATAGCCAATCCACGCTTAGCACGTAGATACAGTAACCAAACCAAGCTTACTATATATATCCAATAACAGAATTAAGTATACTGCATACATACCATAAAAAAAACAACCTTACCATATGCATATGGTAACAGTTGTATGCAGTGCTAGAAAAACGTGAATAGCATAGAAGTTGCTTGCTACTCTCAAACTTGCGCCATATTCAAACAGCAGCTGCTGTACGGATGAAAACTATGAACGCTACATGGAAGTTACGCATTTTGGCCGATTGCATACAGCCGCCTTTTGAAATTAGGTAAAAACACCCAAAAAAGTAAAAAGATTCAAAGGTATATGTTAGGCATTGATTGTAGGCCAAACCAAATGTATTCACCTACATTGTAAACCTCCTCCCGTCTCCCAAAAAAAAACCATGCATCAAAAATCTCATACAATTGACATTCAGTTGTATCCCTTTATTTGTAGTATATCTAGCTATGAATCCCCGAGTCCTTAAAGTGTTAAACTTTATCTTCCATATTTTTTGTCCATGTTCTTGCACAAGTAGGGGCTGCTCCTTACTTCTTTTCCAGCAGAGATGCCCAGCTGCAAATTCACAAGTTCAAGACTCCTTATGAAGTTATATTCATTCCTATGCATTTGTGTATAGTTTCAAACATATCAGGCATATATCTGCATAGTGAGGTAGTTGCGAGAGTGAGAGTTGTCTCATAGCGTTTGATTACAACAAAGAGCTGCTAAAATGGAGGAACCGTAATTAAACAGTACACACGGATTAACAATATTCACATGACACCTCTTACATATCAGGCATAAATATCTATTAATATCTAATATTACAAATCTTTCAAAAATATATAATCCTCTCTTCTACATTCTTCTGAGTATCAATAAATAGAGAAACTCCTTATTAATTAACATCTACAGTATACAGAAAACACGAGTAATAGACCACAATGGAGTAATGTAAGAATTACACCTTTTATAAATTCATTAAAATTTGCGTTAATTATAAATATTCATTTCAGAAGGAAAGGGAAAAAAAATGGATATAATTTATTATTTTATTCCCTGCATGAATGAATAATAATTCTCAGTATTCAATAAATAGTCCATTATTATTGGATACTAGATGGTGGCCCGATTCTAACACATCGGGTATTCTAGAATATGTATGCAGCCGACCGGGCGCAATCAGCAGAACGTTGTTTAAATTTGGCGCCAAAATCGCTGATTGGTCGCAGCCGTTAACCGCGACCAATCAGCAAAACGGTGTTTAAATTTGGCGCCAATATCGTTGATTGGTCGCGGTTGGCGGCCGCGACCAATCAGCGAACTGTGTTAGTGAGGACCGGAGAGCTTGTTTAAATTTGGCGATAAAATCGCTGATTGGTCGCGGCTGGCGGTCGCGACCAATCAACGATATTGGCGCCAAATTTAAACACCGTTTTGCTGATTGGTCGCGGTTAACGGCTGCGACCAATCAGCGATTTTGGCGCCAAATTTAAACAACGTTCTGCTGATTGCGCCCGGTCGGCTGCATACATATTCTAGAATACCCGATGCGTTAGAATCGGGCCACCATCTAGTATCCAATAATAATGGACTATTTATTGAATACTGAGAATTATTATTCATTCATGCAGGGAATAAAATAATAAATTATATCCATTTTTTTTCCTTTCCTTCTGAAATGAATATTTATAATTAACGCAAATTGTTTAAATTTTGCGCCAATATCGCTGATTGGTCGCGTCTGGCGGTCGCGACCAATCAGCAGAGCGGTGTTTAAATTTGGCGCCAATAATGTAAATTGGTTGCGGCCAGCGGTCGCGACCAATCAGCAGAGCGGTGTCTAAATTTGGCAGCAATATCGCTGATTGGTCGCGGCTGGTGGTCGCGACCAATCAGCAGAGTGGTGTTTAAATTTGGCGCCAATAATGCAAATTGGTCGCGGCCGGCAGTCGCGACCAATCAGCAGAGGGGTGTTTAAATTTGGCGCCAATATCGCTGATTGGTCGCGGCCGGCGGCCGCGACCAATCAGCAGAGCGTTGTTTTAATTTGGCGCCAATAATGCTGATTAGTCGCGGCCGGCGGCCGCGACCAGTCTGCAGAGCGTTGTTTAAATTTGGCGCCAATCTTGCTGATTGGTCGCGGCTGGCGGCCGCGACCAATCAGCAGAGTGGTGTTTAAATCTTGCGCCAAAATCGCTGATTGGTTGTGGCCGGCAGCCGCGACCAATCAGCAGAGCGTTGTTTAAATTTCGTGCCAATCTCGCTGATTGGTCGTGGCTGGCGGCCGCAACCAATCAGCAGAGCGGTGTTTAAATTTGGCGCCAATCTCGCTGATTGGTTGTGGCCGGCAGCCGCGACCAATCAGCAGAGCGTTGTTTAAATTTCGTGCCAATCTCGCTGATTGGTCGTGGCTGGCGGCCGCGACCAATCAGCAGAGCGGTGTTTAAATTTAGCACCAATGTCGCTGATTGGTGGCGGTCGGCCGGCGGCCGCGACCAATCAGCAGAGTGTTGTTTAAATTTGGCGCCAATCTCGCTGATTGGTCGCGGCTGGCGGCCGCAACCAATCAGCAGAGCGTTGTTTAAATTTGGCATGAAATCAGCAGAGTGTTGTTTAAATTTGGCGCCAATCTCACTGATTGGTCGCGGCCGCCAGCCGCGACCAATCAGCAGAGCGGCGTTTAAATATGCCGCACATATCGCTGATTGGTCGTGTCCGGCGGCTGCGACCAATCAGCGTAGTATTAGCGAGGACCGGGGAGCGGCGTTTCCTGTGCGGGTACTTCCGCTGCGAGCAGCTGGGAGATGAGCGGCTGCTCGCAGCAGAAGCATCCCGACTAGCGGCGCCGCTCCCCGGTCCTCCGTTCACACTTGCCGTCGGGAAATCAGCGGTCCTAGCCGCTGATCTCCCGACGTTAGCCGCATGGGGGTCAGCGGCGCCGCCGGTCGGGGTAGTTCTGCTGCTAGCGCCGCTCATCTCCCAGCTGCATCGCCGCTGACCTCCGTCCAGCAGATGAGCCGCTAACGGCCGCCATCTTTTTTCTGAAATCCCGCGTCGCTGATTGGCCGCGGCCGGACCAATGAGCGACGCGGGATTTCCTGGACAAACAGACAGACAGAAAGACAGACAGACAGACGGGATAAGACAATTATATATAGAGATTTCTATGTACATAGTCAGACCAGAAAATAACAAAGAATCCATATATATCGTATTTTTCCAACAATAGGATGCAGCTTACTGTAAGATCATGTTCACATGTTCAGTTTTTGGTCAGTATTTTCCATCAGTATTTGTAAGCCAAAACCAGGAGTGGAACAATCAGAGGAAAAGTCTAATAGAAACTTGTCACCACTTCTGTATTTATCACCCAATTCCAGTTTAGTCTTACAAATACTGATGGAAAATACTGACCAAATACTGAACGTGTGAATGTGGCCTAAGGCGGACCACAGGTGAGTGAGTACTATAGTAAACCACTGCCAGCTCCTATCTGGTGTTTCTCACTGCAGTTATTTGGACATTGTATGGCTTTTTTAGATACTGCATGTGCACTGTATAGTAATTTGGACACTGTATTGTGAACCTATTTAGGCACTGGATGGCAGTCGTTTTTAATCCTTTATGGGAATTTTTTTTTAAAACATTTTATCTCAGCATTTTTAGGGTTAACAGCATCTCCATCCTCAGCCAAGATGTCCTCTTCTGTTACCTCTTCACTTTGTTTTGAGATCCTGCAGTTTTTCTTGCTTCCTACCTCTAGCATCCTGTATGACATAGCCTATTTTCTCCTTCAAACCTTTACCCATAAGGAGATATAGGGCCTGATTTGTTAATACTGGCATTTTGTATGCTGGTCTTAATGAAGGGCGAGAGTAAGATGTGCCGAATACATTAGGAATTAGCTGCATCTTATCAGTGGTGTGTGCACCTCACTAGAAATGTTACGTAAGTAACTATAACTATAGTATCATTTCTGGCATAAGTTATTCCAACACTTTTGATGAATTTATCAGACAAGCTTTACCACACCCAACCTCTGCCCACTGTGCTGGAGCTGGCCAAAAAGTCACAGGTTTTTTTGCGCAACTTCACACTGCACAACAGTAGTCTAGCAAAAATACCTTGATGACTATGGCCCATAGTGTTATAGACAGTGTTTCCACATACCATAGACACCCACCTACATGACTATTTTCCACTATGTTCAAAGATAAATTAAATAAATAGATTTTCTGAACATATAGTTTCAGTTATATATATTGTATATTATTATCCAGTACAGTAAATTCCTACCAATTTTTAGGCAAATATTAACAAACTTTCATTCCCGAACCTGTGCTTTTAAGCTTCAACCATCTGTAAACACAAAACATTGGCCATGACTACAAAAAGATATCCCTTAAAACTCACATTTTCCAAAATGCACTGATAAATGCTACTTGGAAGATGTCGGTGTTGTAATCACTTGTGCTTGCAATCACAGCATTATACTTTTTACAGGTTCCCATTATCTCATTCTTACTTGACCATGCTATTATAATCTAGTGTTAATGTATCACCTAGCTTGTGTGATGGGTGTAATCATGTCTAACATGCCCCAAGTGTAGCCTTCCTATTACTCGGTCCCCGTTTATAATTATATACCTATGTTCAATAAAAGCAAATCACAATTTAATTGGATATTAAATGGAGCAATTGATGTGAGCTCTCCCTGGATTCTTTGAAAAAATGAAAATTGATTTAATTTGCATCCATTGCAATTATTGCTGGTTTAGGGTAAGGGCTGTGAGACACCTTACCTGCAGAGCTGATTGCAGATATGGACCAAAGTTAACTTAGCAAAATGTCCAGACCAACAATTACAATCAGAAACAAACACTCCCTTTATGCCTAACATTCTCCCATAATGGAAGAAGGCCAGAGGAAAACAGAAATCATAGTAATTACATTATATCCCAATTTGATTGACAGGACATATGCACTGTGATTTATCTCATCTGTTGAAGTGTATTGATTATAGTGCAACAGTTAAGACAGGTGGGCTCTCTTCTTTGCCCGTCTTGCCTTTGAGTTGCACTTCTGTCCTGCGGAAAAGAATGTTAAAGCGAATTCTTTGTCTCGATCTTTTGACGTGTCTGATTCTGAAGAGAAAGCACAGTACCTCATTAACACGGATAGGATTGTTGAAGCAGCTCCTGTTTAGTTAAATGACATCACTCCGAGTAAGACCTTTGAATTCTCTCCTGAGGTCACAAGTCCAAGTTGGCCGGTCATGTGGGCATACGGAAGTCCACTGAGCTGATTGCTCGTCGTTTCTGGTGGCATTCCCTGGCCATGGTTGTTTGGGACTTTGTAACCACCTGTCCATTGTGCGCCAGAAACAGGTCTCCCAGGAACAAGCCCGCTGGTTCCTTCTGCCCCCCTGACAACACATAGCCATGAATTTCATTATGAACCTGCCCCTCTTTGAGGATTACAACACCATCTGGGTCATGGTGGACCGGTTCTCCAAAATGGCTCACTTCAGTCCTCTGAAGACACTTCAGTCACTTCAATCGGCCGTCCCTCTTCTCCCAAGCTAGTGAAGACCAGGTAGCCACTTGGTCACACCCCTCCAGGGTAACCCCGGTCAGTGGCAAAATGGGTCCACATCCACCACCATCACACTCCCATTTGGTATTCTCAATTCAGGCACTCCCGCTACACTATTGCATCTAGCTTCAAGCAACAATTTAATTAGAAGAAAAGGTGAAATATTTTGCATTATCAAACCATAAATGCTAAATACCCTGCTTAATCTTTGTATGTAATAGTGATCCACAAGAAAAATACTCAAAAAAAGACATATGTCAAGTGTTCATGGGAGACATGGAGTGGTACAGATCAAAGCCTGAAAACCAAGTATGTCACCCAAATGGAACATGCATAGACTGCGCAAGAAACAAACCTGAATAGTATTGCTTCTACTGTAGCAAGAATTAAAAGATAAAAAAGTATTGAGGAATCCAAGCAAATTAAAGAGCAGCTATACAACCCACAGGAAACCAGGGACTCACTGTTCCTGACGCACATTTCCCAAAGAAATTCTACTTCCATGGGTCAAGAGTGATGGGTTCCTGGTTCCTTGTAGGCTGTTGCCTCTGTGCAGAAAGTGTATCTCCTGGGCAAAAGTTAACTACATTTCTCCGGGGACCCACTGTTTTTCAGTAATACATGCACGCTGGTCAGACTACAGTCACTGCTTACAGCACTGTGATCGGCGGCTGTAAGTATGCCCTAGCACTGACAGCCAGCTCTGCGCTGATGCATTGGAGAACCAGCTTTCAATCCAAGAGTCAGGATTTGCTTATAGCGGCAGCTCACACTGCTGATACCTGGTGGCTCCCAGGAGCCATACATTCAGTATGGCAGCTGGTCATCTTTCTTAAGCTATTTACCTGCAGATTTACCACATACAGTGGGGAAATTCATAGTAATACACTGCCGGTTTTGCAAGTTTTCCCACCTACAAAGAGTGGAGGGGTCTATAATTTTTATTGTAGGTACACTTCAACTGTGAGAGCCAGAATATAAAAATAAAAACCAGAAAATCAAAATTGTATGATTTTTAAATAATTAAATTGCATATTATTGCATGAAATAAGTATTTGATCACCTACTAACCAACAAGAATTCTGGGCCTCACACCTGTCCACACACTCAAGCAATCACACTCCAACCACTCCACCATGGCCAAGACCTAAGAGCTGTTTAAGGCACAAAATTGTAGACCTGTACAAGGCTGGGATGTGCTACAGGACAATAGGCAAGCAGTTTGATGAGAAGGCAACAACTGTTGGCGCAATTATTAGAGAATGGAAGAAACACAAGATGACTGTCAATCTTACTCGGTCTGGGGCTCCATGCAAAATCTCACCTCATGGAGTAAGGATGATTCTGAGAAAGATCGGGAATAAGCCCAGAACTACACAGAACTTGGTCAATGACCTGAAGAAAGCTGGGACCACAGTCTGAAAAATTACCGTTAGTAACACTCTACGCCGTCATAGATTATAATCCTGCCGGGCACGCAAGGTCCCCCTGCTCATGTCAGCCCATGTCCAGGCCCGTGTGAAGTTCGCCAATGACCATCTGGATGATTCAAAGGAGCCATGGGAGAAGGTCATGTGGTCAGATGAGACTAAAATAGAACTTTTTGGTATCAACTCCACTCGCCTTGTTTGGAGGAAGAAGAAGGATGAGTACAACCCCAAGAACAGGGCCCGAACCGTGAAGCATGGTGGAGAAACCTCATATTTTGGGGGAGCTTTTCTGGAAAGGGGACAGGATGACTGCATCATATTGAAGGGAGGATGCTCCTTCCCTCAGTATTGAATCATTGAAGATGGGTCGTGGTTGGGTCCTCCAGGATGACAATGACCCGAAACACACAGCCAAGCCAACTGAGGAGTTGCTCCGTAAGATGTATTTCAAGGTCCTGGAGTAGCAAAGCTAGTCTCCAGGCCTGAATCAAATAGAAAAATCTTTGGAGGGAGCTGAAACTCAATGCTGCACAGTGACAGAAAAGATCTGGAGAAGATCTGTATGGAGGAATGGGCCAAAATCCTTGCTGCAGTGTGTGCAAACTTGTTCAAGAACTACAGGAAATGTCTGACCTCTATGAATGCAAACAAAGGTTTCTGCACCAAATATTAAGTTCTGTTTTTTTGTTGTATTAAATACTTATTTCATGCAATAAAATGCAAATTAATTATGTAAAAATCATGCAATGTGAATTTCTGTTTTTTATTTTTAGATTCTTTCTCTCACAGTTGAAATGTACCTAAGATAAATATTACAGACCTCTGCACTGTTTGTAGGTGGGGAAACTTGCAAAATCGTCAGTGTATCAAATACTTATTTTCCACACCGTATATGCAGGTAAGTAGCATTATCTGATGTGGCAGGTTCTTTTTAAGTGTTTCATAAGCTTAGTGGTTCCAGCTTCCAGATGATTTAAATCATGCTCTTTTTCCTCTCTAATAAAACTGGTATGCTTTTGTGTATTAAAAATGTATAGAGAAGTGCATAGAATATTACGGACACTAATGTGAACAAATTTATATTGGTAATGTGAATGATATAATATGAACAATTTTATAGAATGTTTTAACTACTATGTGGATCATGTGGAGTTCATAATGTATTAATGTTTAAATATAGGGAAAATATAAAGGTAAGAAATTAGGACATAGGTATAGAAACAGGATAAAGTGGTAGATATAGATAAGAAATGGAAAAGTGCAGTGGAGGGCACAATAGATTCAGGAAGCAGATAGGTACAGGATAGAAACAGTTAAGTATTAGGGAGCAGCCCCAATTTGAGAGGGCCAGGGTTAGTTTTAAAAGGGAACACTTCCTGCTTAGTGTCCGATGAGGAGATTAGATTCAAGTGCAGGTAGCAGAAGTTCAAGGCCAGACAGCCTTGGAAGAGGACGGTCAGTTTGGGCAGAATGAGAACGACCGCAACAAAGTTCAGTGGGCCTTCCTGGGATGTCCGGGGCCTACGGCACAAACTCAGCATGGAGGAGCCTGCCTTATTCTCTTCCCACAAGGGGAAGCCAGACAGGAAACCATTTATAAAAGTCGGGACGAGATTCATGTGAGCTGCGGAGCCGGGTGGAGTATCCTAGTGGCAAAAGATGCCAACAAGGACAGGGATAGCTCAGTTTGAAAGTACCGTAATGACTACAACGTATTGTGCTGTAACAACAATTGAACTTGGACTGCTCAGTAAAGTTGAACTGTTTGAAAAGAACAAAGTGTCTCCTGTTGACTGTGTGGCTGTTCCAGGATCCTGGAGCAAGGGGAGGCCTCCAGCCAAAATGTGAGTGTTATCCAATTCACACAAGGCACAAGAGAGATAGGACATTATTTACTTGTAGGGTGCCAGAGTGTGGGAACACTGCAGCTCCTCGCACATGACTACCACCCTGCGCACCTTAGAATTTGGTGAATTGGGAAGGATTTAGAGTCTTTCCGTGCAGAAAGCGGAGGAACCCCGGAAATGGCCAAGATGGCAGCCGTTAGAAGTACTAAGATGGCGGGTAATGGAGCAGAGGCTGGTGAAAGCTCCACCCATCATGGGTGTCCTGAGAGGAAAGCGGAGCAAAAATCCATCTGGTATGGGGGGTGGTCTGAGCCCAGGATTCAGCTACCCATGAGCAGTGCCTGCCAGCGGTGAGTGTGGCAAAAGAAGTATCCCATTGATGCAGATTCCAGAAGATTGAAACAGAATGGGCGAAGCAGCTGGAAGTGGCTCTTCTCAAGGAAGGGAGGAGTCCAGAAAAGAGATCACTCATGACCAGCAGCTCAGCGCCATTGTGGAAGACGACACCGAAGAAGATGGAGCACAGCAGTATGGCTTACTGCAGCGGTATCGGCCACATGGGAGTGGTGGCGGCAAATCACGGAGAAGGAAGAGCGGCCTGGAGGCCCTCAGGAAACCGGCGCCTCTGACGAGGATCCCGGTGATGACTGCCTGCCCATACCAGTCAGAAGGGTGCTTCAGCGACAGCCGGCAGTGAAAACCGGCCGTAAAGTGGATGTGGCCGAGGAGTCCAGAACACGTGGGCGTGTAGAAAATTCGGTCGAGGTGCCTGAACCACGTGGCTGTGGAGCAATCGCGGCCATGACACTGAAGCAACATCGACGTGGAAATGGAGCAGCGGTGGCGAGTTAATTTCAGCTCCATTCCCCCTGGCGAAGCCCCATCCCAGATGGCGTCCCTCAGCCCCTTGCCCCATATGTACGAAGAGGTGATTCCGGTCCTGACCCCCGAGCAGGCATAGTGGATCGCGGGAGTAGTGGAAGACAAAAAACGGAGGGAAAGGTAGATCTGGGCAGAACTGCAACACCCGGGGGGAGGAGCCATGGCCGACCGGATGATGCGCGGCCTAATCCATAATTTCAATCTGTCCCGGGGTTATGGCTTTATCTGAGAGGTAGAGACCAACCACAAGATCTATGTGAATACTGGGTATGTGAGGTTCCAATGGCCACAGAAGGAGGGAGATCATGTATCTTTTATTAAGGAAGCTGAATCCAGGGGATTTTACGCGATGGCGGTCACCCTCATCTTACCGAAAAACAACCCTGGAGTGGACACACACTGTGAGAGCAGTCCAGGCAGCGGGCACTAGAGCAGAGGCCACTGTATCCCTGAGGCCAGAGTCACCAGGAGCGGCATCAGGGTCACAACAAGATGATGTGGCAAAATTGCAGAAGCCAATATCCACTGGAGAAAGAGTCAAGATAGAGTGTAAGGGAGTTGTCCTCAAGTGGATCATCCAAAGGCTCAACCTTTATTTATTTACAGGACCGTGGAGTGGCCAATTATGTCGGTCACAAGGACATTCCAGAGGAAGTGCGGCCCATTTAAATTTGTGGGCCCAAATTTTTGTTGTGCTAGTTACACAGGAAAAAAAATGTGGAACTGTTCTTTGTCCCTGAGGGTAAGGAACCCTGAATGTGCCAAAGGACACCAATGCTGGCCAGTGCGGCCGAAGGCTTATTTGGTTTGAGTGCAGAGTTTGTGTTTTCCCCCATCCCAGTTCTTTAGTGCATATTTATGCACCCGCCTGCTGGATTACGGGATTAAGACCCTTACAGGGTCAACCACCCTTTATGACTGAAAAAAATTGTGTGCAACTGCCCCATGGACTTTGTCCCACTGCCCATGAACTTTGCTAGTGTCTAACATTGAACCTTTCCCCAGTGACTGATGGGCAGAACATTTCTCTTTTAAAAAGGACTGTGATCTGCAAAAAAGAGGTATGGGAAAACTGGACACGACGACGTGAGGATCGAGCTGGGTCAGGACTACATGGACTGAGCTCCTGGACTGTTGGAGATGGTGTAAGTTGGCCAATAGGCCTGTTGTGTTTTAACATGGACACGCTGTGTCAAAGTCTCTGTAGCAGTGGGACCAGGGTCATGCGGACCCGTGTTTAAAAGGAACTTGGACACTTTGTGTCGGGTCACTAGTGCTGTGGGACTGGGGTCAGGTGAAATGGTAAATCACAAACCGGATGACCCGATTTGCGTGCTGGGTTGAAGAGGAGAAGGACTGCGCCCATATGGGTTCGGACGATTAATTGTGTGGGCCAAAGGGCCGGTTTGAGAAAAGGACTCTGACAAAGAGAGTGTTAAATTTTATGCTGTTTTGGAGTATGCATATACAGATGTGTTTGGTGTCTTTCAGATACCATATGGTTGGGGACGACTATATTTTAGGAGGGAGGAATATAAGAGTGTGTCAGGGATAATCATGCTCTTTTTCCGCACTAATAAAACAGGTGTTTTTTGTGTTTAAAAATGTATTTTAAATGCATTAAATATTATGGGCACTAATGTGAACAAATTTATTTTGGTAATGTAAATGATATAATATGAACAATTTTATAGAATGTTTTTAATACTAGTGATGTGGAACTCATAATGTGTTAATGTATTAAATATAAGGAAAGTATAAGAGTAAGAAATTAGGACATAGGTATAGAAACAGGATAAAGCGGTATATATAGGTAAGTAATGGGAAAGTACAGTAGAAGGCACAATAGATTCAGAAAGTGGATAGTTACCGGATAGGAATGGTTAAGTGTTAGGGGACAGTCCCAATTTGGCAGGAGCAGGGTTAGTTAAAAAGGTGAACACTTCCTGCTTAGTGTCAGATGAGAAGATTAGATGCAAGCAGGGTCGTACTGGCCCATCGGGACACTGGAGAATCCTCCGGTGGGCCCACCCCCAGCCCCAACTCCTGCCTCCTTCACATAATCCCTGCCCTGCCCAGTATGCTATAGTGTGCACCGAGCGGTGCACACTTTATTCTATATCCACAACTGGCAGGCATGATGCACCTGCACTGCTCATTGACAACATGTGATCTGAAGTGCAGAGCGTTCACCTGTGCCTGTGCCGCCGCTGCCGGCTTATATTGATCTGCTCAGAGAGCAGTGTGTGCCGAACCTCACTTCAGCCATCACAGTCACAGGTGACTGTGGGGCTGAATCTGAGAAGAGACATGCAACAGCTGACACGCAGACTGCAGTCACCTGTTTCCTGCATTTCAGGCTCCTCTTCCACAAAACCCTGGGCATCTGTAATCTAATGTTGATTGGCTGCAATGTAGCCAATCAGCGTTAGTTTTCTTTGTGTGACCTCACAACACAGCTCAGGCAAGGAGCTGTGCTGTGATTGGTCAGATGTCCTGCCCAAGCCAGGCAG
Organism: Phyllobates terribilis; assembly: GCF_046119375.1. NCBI lineage: Eukaryota > Metazoa > Chordata > Amphibia > Anura > Dendrobatidae > Phyllobates > Phyllobates terribilis. Next base: position 58,045,379 of record NW_027362771.1, on the reverse strand, counting down.
CACAGCTGTATAGGAGCAGGAGCAGAGGGACATTGAGGACTGCAGTATGAGCAAGTAAATAAAATATATGATACCTCCAGCCACTGCCATTAAGTGCCCTGAGGCAGTTAGGGGAGGGGGGCCCTCATGCAATCTAGAGGGGGCCCACAGTAAATCTCTAATTTCCTCTGGACCCCCTCCACCACTGTGCCACCTCTATTTCCTGTGGGCCTCCCTTCCCCCACTGTGTCATCTGTAATTTCCTGTGGGCCTCCCTTCCCCCACTGTGTCACCTGTAATTTCCTGTAGGTCCCTCTTACCCCACTGTGTCACCTGTAATTTCCTGTAGGCCCCTCTTACCCCACTGTGTCACCTGTAATTTCCTGTGGGCCCTCCTTCCCCCAGTGTGTCATCCGCAATTTCCTGTGGGCCCCACTGTGCCACCTCTAATTTCCTGTGGGCCTCCTTTCCCCCACTGTGTCACCTGTAATTTCCTGTAGGCCCCTCCTACCCCACTGTGTCACCTGTAATTTCCTGTGGGCCCTCCTTCCCCCAGTGTGTCACCTGCAGTTTCCTGTGGGCCCCACTGTGTCACCTGTAATTTCATGTGGGCCCCCCTTCCCCCACTGTGTCATCTGTAATTTCCTGTAGACCCCCTTCCCCCACTGTGTCACCTGTATTTCCTGTGGGCCCCCTCCCCCCACTGTATCTCCTTTAATTACATGTGGGACCCTCTTCCCCCACTGTGTCACCTGTAATTTTCTGTGGGCCCCCTACTCCACTGTATCACCTTTATATTCCTGTGGGCCCCCCTTCCCCCATTATGTCACCTGTTATTTCCTGTGGACCCTCTCTTTTACTGTGTCACCTGTAATTTCCTGTTGGCCCCCTCCCCCACTGTGTCAATCACCTCTAATTTCTTGTGGGTCCCATTACCCCCTCTGAGCAGGCCGACAGGTAAATAGAAGTGGCACAGTTGGGGAGAGAGCCCACAGGAAATGACAGGTGACACAGTGGAGGAGGGGGCCCACAGGTATTTAACCCTTTCACAACATCTGCCTTACATGTATGGTGCGTGTTAAATGCCACTGTCAATCTGACAGCGGCATTTAACACTCGCCAACATGTATGCGCATCATTCTCTTGCACATTGGCGCGCCCGTGGTCGAAAAATGGGTTGCCATGACAGCCTGGTGTCAGATGATGACCACTGTGCCTGTTATTGCGGAGTCCTTTGAAACCCTGCCTGTGGCCGGGATTCAAAGGTGACTGTGATTTCTGCTACATTTCACCACCGGAGTTGTATCAGCAATGTAAGTTCCCTGTGTGAAGTAAAATATGTAGCAGTTGCCATCTTCTGCCGCTGTGTCGTTGCTTCGGTCCTCTTCTTTGCCGTAGAATATGGCCACTGGTAAGTATTTTACTACACACACTGGACCTACATTACTACATTACTGATACCACTCCTGTGGTTAAATAAAAAAAATAACCTGGAGTGGTATTTTAAATAGGATGAAATGTTAGCATCTCTGTGTGGTGTAGTATATAGAGGATCTGTCAGCTCTCTTGTGTGGTGTAGTATATAGAGGATCTGTCAGCTCTCCTATGTGAGGTAGTATATAGAAAATCTATCAGCTCTACTTTGTGGTGTAGTATATAGAGGATCTGTCAGTTCTCCTGTGTGGTGTATTATATAGAGGATCTGTCAGCTCTCCTGTGTGGTGTAGTATATAGAGGATCTGTCAGCTTTACTGTGTGGTGTAGTAAATAGAGGATCTGTCAGCTCTCCTGTATTATGTAGTATATTGAGGACCTGTCAGCTCTCCTGTGTGGTGTAGTATATAGAGGATCTGTCAGCTCTCCTTTGTGGTGTAGTATATAGAGGATCTGTCAGCTCTCCTGTGTGGTGAAGTATATAGAGGATCTGTCAGCTCTCCTGTGTGGTGTAGTATATAGAGGATCTGTCAGGTCTCCTGTGTGGTGTAGTATATAGAGGATCTGTCAGCTCTCCTGTGTGGTGTAGTATATAGAGGATCTGTCAGCTCTCCTGTGGGGTGTAGTATACAGAGGATCTGTCAGCTGTCCTGTATGATGTAATATATAGATTATCTGTCAGCTCTCCTGTGTAGTTTAGTATTTAGAGGATCTGTCAGCTCTCCTGTGTAGTGTAGTATTTAGAGGATCTGTCAGCTCTCCTGTGTGGTGTAGTATATAGAGGATCTATCAGCTCTCCTGTGTGGTGTAGTATATAGAGGATCTGTCAACTCTCCTGTGTGGAGTAGTATATAGAGGATCTGTTAGCTCTCCTGTGTGGTGTTGTATATAGAGGATCTGTCAGCTCTCCCGTGTGGTGTAGTATATAGAGAATCTGTCAGCTCTCCTGTGTGGTGTAGTATATAGAGGATCTGTTGTCTCTCCTGTGTGGTGTAGTATATTGAGGATCTGTCTGCTCTCCTGTGTGGTGTAGTATATAGAGGATCTGTCAGCTCTCTCCTGTGTGGTGTAGTATATAGAGGATCTGTCAGCTCTCCTGTGCGATGTTGTATATAGAGGATCTGTTAGCTTTCCTGTGTGGTGTAGTATATAAAGGATCTGCCAGCTCTCCTTTGTGGTGTAGTATATAGAAGATGTGTCAGCTCTCCTGTGTGGTGTAGTATATAGAGGATCTGTCAGCTCTCCTGTGTGGTGTAGTATGTAGAGGATCTGTCAGCTCTCCTGTGTGGTGTAGTATAGAGAGGATGTGTCACGTGTGATGTATTATATAGAGGATCTGTTAGCTCTCCTGTGTGGTGTATTATATAGAGGATCGGTCAGCTCTCCTGTGTGGTGTAGTATATAGAGGATCTGTCAGCTCTCCTGTGTGTTGTAGTATACAGAGGATCTGTCAGCTCTCCTGTGTGGTGTAATATATAGAGGATCTGTTGTCTCTCCTGTGTGGTGTAGTATATTGAGGATCTGTCTGCTCTCCTGTGTGGTGTAGTATATAGAGGATCTGTCAGCTCTCCTGTGCGATGTTGTATATAGAGGATCTGTCAGCTTTCCTGTGTGGTGTAGTATATAAAGGATCTGCCAGCTCTCCTTTGTGGTGTAGTATATAGAAGATGTGTCAGCTCTCCTGTGTGGTGTAGTATTTAGAGGATCTGTCAGCTCTCCTGTGTGGTGTAGTATGTAGAGGATCTGTCAGCTCTCCTGTGTGGTGTAGTATAGAGAGGACGTGTCACGTGTGATGTATTATATAGAGGATCTGTTAGCTCTCCTGTGTGGTGTATTATATAGAGGATCGGTCAGCTCTCCTGTGTGGTGTAGTATATAGAGGATCTGTCAGCTCTCCTGTGTGTTGTAGTATACAGAGGATCTGTCAGCTCTCCTGTGTGGTGTAGTATACAGAGGATCTGTCAGCTCTCCTGTGTGGTGTAGTATATAGAGGATCTGTCAGCTCTCCTGTGTGGTGTAGTATGTAGAGGATCTGTCAGCTCTCCTGTGTGGTGTAGTATATAGAGGATCTGTCAGCTCTCCTGTGTGGTGTAGTATATAATGGATCTGTCAGCTCTCCTGTGTGGTGTAGTATATAGAGGATCTGTCCGCTCTTCTGTGTGGTATAGTATATAGAGGACCTGTAATTTCCTGTACGTCCCTCTTACCCCACTGTGTCACCTGTAATTTCCTGTAGGCCCCTCTTACCCCACTGTGTCACCTGTAATTTCCTGTGGGTCCTCCTTCCCCCAGTGTGTCACCTGCAGTTTCCTGTGGGCCCCACTGTGTCACCTGTAATTTCATGTGGGCCCCCCTTCCCCCACTGTGTCACCTGTAATTTTCTGTGGCCGCCCCTCCCCCACTCTGTCCCCTGTAATTTCCTGTAGGCCCCCCTTCCCCCACTGTGTCACCTGTATTTCCTGTGGGCCTCCTCCCCCCACTGTATCTCCTTTAATTACATGTGGGACCCTCTTCCCCCACTGTGTCACCTGTAATTTTCTGTGGGCCCCCTACTCCACTGTATCACCTTTATATTCCTGTGGGCCCCCCTTCCCCCATTATGTCACCTGTTATTTCCTGTGGACCCTCTCTTTTACTGTGTCACCTGTAATTTTCTGTGGGCCCCCTCCCCCACTGTGTCAATCACCTCTAATTTCTTGTGGGTCCCATTACCCCCTCTGAGCAGGCCGACAGGTAAATAGAAGTGGCACAGTTGGGGAGAGAGCCCACAGGAAATGACAGGTGACACAGTGGAGGAGGGGGCCCACAGGTATTTAACCCTTTCACAACATCTGCCTTACATGTATGGTGCGTGTTAAATGCCACTGTCAATCTGACAGCGGCATTTAACACTCGCCAACATGTATGCGCATCATTCTCTTGCACATAGGCGCGCCCGTGGTCGAAAAATGGGTTGCCATGACAGCCTGGTGTCAGATGATGACCACTGTGCCTGTTATTGCGGAGTCCTTTGAAACCCTGCCTGTGGCCGGGATTCAAAGGTGACTGTGATTTCTGCTACATTTCACCACCGGAGTTGTATCAGCAATGTAAGTTCCCTGTGTGAAGTAAAATATGTAGCAGTTGCCATCTTCTGCCGCTGTGTCGTTGCTTCGGTCCTCTTCTTTGCCGTAGAATATGGCCACTGGTAAGTATTTTACTACACACACTGGACCTACATTACTACATTACTGATACCACTCCTGTGGTTAAATAAAAAAAATAACCTGGAGTGGTATTTTAAATAGGATGAAATGTTAGCATCTCTTGTGTGGTGTAGTATATAGAGGATCTGTCAGCTCTCCTATGTGAGGTAGTATATAGAAAATCTATCAGCTCTACTTTGTGGTATAGTATATAGAGGATCTGTCAGTTCTCCTGTGTGGTATATTATATAGAGGATCTGTCAGCTCTCCTGTGTGGTGTAGTATATAGAGGATGTGTCAGCTCTCCTGTGTGGTGTAGTATATAGAGTATCTGTCAGCTTTACTGTGTGGTGTAGTAAATAGAGGATCTGTCAGCTCTCCTGTATTATGTAGTATATTGAGGACCTGTCAGCTCTCCTGTGTGGTGTAGTATATAGAGGATCTGTCAGCTCTCCTTTGTGGTGTAGTATATAGAGGATCTGTCAGCTCTCCTGTGTGGTGAAGTATATAGAGGATCTGTCAGCTCTCCTGTGTGGTGTAGTATATAGAGGATCTGTCAGGTCTCCTGTGTGGTGTAGTATATAGAGGATCTGTCAGCTCTCCTGTGTGGTGTAGTATATAGAGGATCTGTCAGCTCTCCTGTGTGGTGTAGTATACAGAGGATCTGTCAGCTGTCCTGTATGATGTAATATATAGATTATCTGTCAGCTCTCCTGTGTAGTGTAGTATTTAGAGGATCTGTCAGCTCTCCTGTGTAGTGTAGTATTTAGAGGATCTGTCAGCTCTCCTGTGTGGTGTAGTATATAGAGGATCTATCAGCTCTCCTGTGTGGTGTAGTATATAGAGGATCTGTCAACTCTCCTGTGTGGAGTAGTATATAGAGGATCTGTTAGCTCTCCTGTGTGGTGTTGTATATAGAGGATCTGTCAGCTCTCCCGTGTGGTGTAGTATATAGAGAATCTGTCAGCTCTCCTGTGTGGTGTAGTATATAGAGGATCTGTTGTCTCTCCTGTGTGGTGTAGTATATTGAGGATCTGTCTGCTCTCCTGTGTGGTGTAGTATATAGAGGATCTGTCAGCTCTCTCCTGTGTGGTGTAGTATATAGAGGATCTGTCAGCTCTCCTGTGCGATGTTGTATATAGAGGTTCTGTCAGCTTTCCTGTGTGGTGTAGTATATAAAGGATCTGCCAGCTCTCCTTTGTGGTGTAGTATATAGAAGATGTGTCAGCTCTCCTGTGTGGTGTAGTATATAGAGGATCTGTCAGCTCTCCTGTGTGGTGTAGTATGTAGAGGATCTGTCAGCTCTACTGTGTGGTGTAGTATAGAGATCATGTGTCACGTGTGATGTATTATATAGAGGATCTGTTAGCTCTCCTGTGTGGTGTATTATATAGAGGATCGGTCAGCTCTCCTGTGTGGTGTAGTATATAGAGGATCTGTCAGCTCTCCTGTGTGTTGTAGTATACAGAGGATCTGTCAGCTCTCCTGTGTGGTGTAGTATATAGAGGATCTGTTGTCTCTCCTGTGTGGTGTAGTATATTGAGGATCTGTCTGCTCTCCTGTGTGGTGTAGTATATAGAGGATCTGTCAGCTCTCCTGTGCGATGTTGTATATAGAGGATCTGTCAGCTTTCCTGTGTGGTGTAGTATATAAAGGATCTGCCAGCTCTCCTTTGTGGTGTAGTATATAGAAGATGTGTCAGCTCTCCTGTGTGGTGTAGTACTTAGAGGATCTGTCAGCTCTCCTGTGTGGTGTAGTATGTAGAGGATCTGTCAGCTCTCCTGTGTGGTGTAGTATAGAGAGGATGTGTCACGTGTGATGTATTATATAGAGGATCTGTTAGCTCTCCTGTGTGGTGTATTATTTAGAGGATCGGTCAGCTCTCCTGTGTGGTGTAGTATATAGAGGATCTGTCAGCTCTCCTGTGTGTTGTAGTATACTGAGGATCTGTCAACTCTCCTGTGTGGTGTAGTATACAGAGGATCTGTCAGCTCTCCTGTGTGGTGTAGTATATAGAGGATCTGTCAGCTCTCCTGTGTGGTGTAGTATGTAGAGGATCTGTCAGCTCTCCTGTGTGGTGTAGTATATAGAGGATCTGTCAGCTCTCCTGTGTGGTGTAGTATATAAAGGATCTGTCAGCTCTCATATGTGGTGTAGTATACAGAGGATCTGTTAGCTCTCCTGTATGGTTTAGTATATAGAGGATCTGTCAGCTCTCTTGTATGGTGTAGTATGTAGAGGATCTGTCAGCTATCCTGTGTGGTGTAGTATATGGAGGATCTGTCAGCTCTTCTGTGTGGTGTAGTATGTAGAGGATCTGTCAGCTCTCCTGTGTGGTGTAGTATATAAAGGATCTGTCAGCTCTCATGTGTGGTGTAGTATACAGAGGATCTGTCAGCTGTCCTGTATGGTGTAATATATATATCATCTGTCAGCTCTCCTGTGTGGTGTAGTACATAGAGGATCTGTCAGCTCTCCTGTGTGGTGTAGTATATAATGGATCTGTCAGCTCTCCTGTGTGGTGTAGTATATAGAGGATCTGTCCGCTCTTCTGTGTGGTATAGTATATAGAGGACCTGTAATTTCCTGTAGGTCCCTCTTACCCCACTGTGTCACCTGTAATTTCCTGTAGGCCCCTCTTACCCCACTGTGTCACCTGTAATTTCCTGTGGGTCCTCCTTCCCCCAGTGTGTCACCTGCAGTTTCCTGTGGGCCCCACTCTGTCCCCTGTAATTTCCTGTAGGCCCCCCTTCCCCCACTGTGTCACCTGTATTTCCTGTGGGCCCCCTCCCCCCACTGTATCTCCTTTAATTACATGTGGGACCCTCTTCCCCCACTGTGTCACCTGTAATTATCTGTGGGCCCCCTACTCCACTGTATCACCTTTATATTCCTGTGGGCCCCCCTTCCCCCATTATGTCACCTGTTATTTCCTGTGGACCCTCTCTTTTACTGTGTCACTTGTAATTTCCTGTGAGCCCCCTCCCCCACTGTGTCAATCACCTCTAATTTCTTGTGGTTCCCATTACCCCCTCTGAGCAGGCCGACAGGTAAATAGAAGTGGCACAGTTGGGGAGAGAGCCCACAGGAAATGACAGGTGACACAGTGGAGGAGGGGACCCACAGGTATTTAACCCTTTCACAACATCTGCCTTACATGTATGGTGCGTGTTAAATGCCACTGTCAATCTGACAGCGGCATTTAACACTCGCCAACATGTATGCGCATCATTCTCTTGCACATTGGCGCGCCCGTGGTCGAAAAATGGGTTGCCATGACAGCCTGGTGTCAGATGATGACCACTGTGCCTGTTATTGCGGAGTCCTTTGAAACCCTGCCTGTGGCCCGGATTCAATGGTGACTGTGATTTCTGCTACATTTCACCACCGGAGTTGTATCAGCAATGTAAGTTCCCTGTGTGAAGTAAAATATGTAGCAGTTGCCATCTTCTGCCGCTGTGTCGTTGCTTCGGTCCTCTTCTTTGCCGTAGAATATGGCCACTGGTAAGTATTTTACTACACACACTGGACCTACATTACTACATTACTGATACCACTCCTGTGGTTAAATAAAAAAAATAACCTGGAGTGGTATTTTAAATAGGATGAAATGTTAGCATCTCTGTGTGGTGTAGTATATAGAGGATCTGTCAGCTCTCTTGTGTGGTGTAGTATATAGAGGATCTGTCAGCTCTCCTATGTGAGGTAGTATATAGAAAATCTATCAGCTCTACTTTGTGGTGTAGTATATAGAGGATCTGTCAGTTCTCCTGTGTGGTGTATTATATAGAGGATCTGTCAGCTCTCCTGTGTGGTGTAGTATATAGAGGATCTGTCAGCTTTACTGTGTGGTGTAGTAAATAGAGGATCTGTCAGCTCTCCTGTATTATGTAGTATATTGAGGACCTGTCAGCTCTCCTGTGTGGTGTAGTATATAGAGGATCTGTCAGCTCTCCTTTGTGGTGTAGTATATAGAGGATCTGTCAGCTCTCCTGTGTGGTGAAGTATATAGAGGATCTGTCAGCTCTCCTGTGTGGTGTAGTATATAGAGGATCTGTCAGGTCTCCTGTGTGGTGTAGTATATAGAGGATCTGTCAGCTCTCCTGTGTGGTGTAGTATATAGAGGATCTGTCAGCTCTCCTGTGTGGTGTAGTATACAGAGGATCTGTCAGCTGTCCTGTATGATGTAATATATAGATTATCTGTCAGCTCTCCTGTGTAGTGTACTATTTAGAGGATCTGTCAGCTCTCCTGTGTGGTGTAGTATATAGAGGATCTATCAGCTCTCCTGTGTGGTGTAGTATATAGAGGATCTCTCAACTCTCCTGTGTGGAGTAGTATATAGAGGATCTGTCAGCTCTCCCGTGTGGTGTAGTATATAGAGAATCTGTCAGCTCTCCTGTGTGGTGTAGTATATAGAGGATCTGTTGTCTCTCCTGTGTGGTGTAGTATATTGAGGATCTGTCTGCTCTCCTGTGTGGTGTAGTATATAGAGGATCTGTCAGCTCTCCTGTGCGATGTTGTATATAGAGGATCTGTCAGCTTTCCTGTGTGGTGTAGTATATAAAGGATCTGCCAGCTCTCCTTTGTGGTGTAGTATATAGAAGATGTGTCAGCTCTCCTGTGTGGTGTAGTATATAGAGGATCTGTCAGCTCTCCTGTGTGGTGTAGTATGTAGAGGATCTGTCAGCTCTCCTGTGTGGTGTAGTATAGAGAGGATGTGTCACGTGTGATGTATTATATAGAGGATCTGTTAGCTCTCCTGTGTGGTGTATTATATAGAGGATCGGTCAGCTCTCCTGTATGGTGTAGTATATAGAGGATCCGTCAGCTCTCCTGTGTGTTGTAGTATACAGAGGATCTGTCAGCTCTCCTGTGTGGTGTAGTATACAGAGGATCTGTCAGCTCTCCTGTGTGGTGTAGTATATAGAGGATCTGTCAGCTCTCCTGTGTGGTGTAGTATGTAGAGGATCTGTCAGCTCTCCTGTGTGGTGTAGTATATAGAGGATCTGTCAGCTCTCCTGTGTGGTGTAGTATATAAAGGATCTGTCAGCTCTCATATGTGGTGTAGTATACAGAGGATCTGTTAGCTCTCCTGTATGGTTTAGTATATAGAGGATCTGTCAGCTCTCCTGTATGGTGTAGTATGTAGAGGATCTGTCAGCTATCCTGTGTGGTGTAGTATATAGAGGATCTGTCAGCTCTCCTGTGTGGTGTAGTATATAGAGGATCTGTCAGCTCTCCTGTGTGGTGTAGTATATGGAGGATCTTTCAGCTCTCCTGTGGTGTAGTATAGGGAGGATCTGTCAGCTCTCCTGTGTGGTGTAGTATGTAGAGGATCTGTCAGCTCTCCTGTATGGTGTAGTATGTAGAGGATCTGTCAGCTATCCTGTGTGGTGTAGTATATAGAGGATCTGTCAGCTCTCCTGTGTGGTGTAGTATATAGAGGATCTGTCAGCTCTCCTGTGTGGTGTAGTATATGGAGGATCTTTCAGCTCTCCTGTGGTGTAGTATAGGGAGGATCTGTCAGCTCTCCTGTGTGGTGTAGTATGTAGAGGATCTGTCAGCTCTCCTGTGTGGTGTAGTATATAAAGGATCTGTCAGCTCTCATGTGTGGTGTAGTATACAGAGGATCTGTCAGCTGTCCTGTATGGTGTAATATATATATCATCTGTCAGCTCTCCTGTGTGGTGTAGTACATAGAGGATCTGTCAGCTCTCCTATGTGGTGTAGTATATAAAGGATCTGTAAGCTCTCCTGTGTGGTGTAGTATATAGAGGATCTGTCAGCTCTCCTGTGTGGTGTAGTATATAGAGGATGTGTCAGCTCTCCTGTGTGGTGTAGTATATAGAGAATCTGTCAGCTCTCATGTGTGGTGTAGTATATAGAGGATCTGTCAGCTCTCCTATGTGGTGTAGTATATAGAGGATCTGTCAGCTCTCCTGTGTGGTGTAGTATATAGAGGATCTGTCATCTCTCCTGTGTGGTGTAGTATATAGAGGATCTGTCAGCTCTACTGTGTGGTGTAGTATATAGAGGATCTCTCCTGTGTGGTGTAGTATATAGAGGATCTGTCAGCTCTCCTGTGTGGTGTAGTATATAGAGGATCTGTCAGCTCTCCTGTGTGGTGTAGTATATAGAGGATCTCTCAGCTCTCCTGTGTGGTGCAGTATATAGAGGATCTCTCAGCTCTCCTGTGTGGTGTAGTATATAGAGGATCTGTCAGCTCTACTGTGTGGTGTAGTATATAGAGGATCTCTCCTGTGTGGTGTAGTATATAGAGGATCTGTCAGCTCTCTTGTGTGGTGTAGTATATAGAGGATGTGTCAGCTCTCCTGTGTGGTGTAGTATATAGAGGATCTGTCAGCTCTCTTGTGTGGTGTAATATATAGAGGATCTGTCGGCTCTCCTGTGTGGTGTAGTATATAGATGATCTGTCGGCTCTCCTGTGTGGTGTAGTATATAGAGGATCTGTCAGCTCTCCTGTGTGGTGTAGTATATAGAGGATCTGTCAGCTCTCCTGTGTGGTGTAGTATTTAGACGATCTGTCAGCTCTTCTGTGTGGTGTAGTATATAGAGGATCTGTCAGCTCTCCAGTGTCGTGTAGTATATAGAGGATCTGTCGGCTCTCCTGTGTGGTGTAGTATATAGAGGATGTGTCCCATGTGGTGTAGTATATAGAGGATCTGTCAGCTCTCCTGTGTGGTGTAGTATATAGAGGATCTGTCGGCTCTCCTGTGTGGTATAGTATATAGAGGATCTGTCAGCTCTCCCGTGTGGTGTAGTATATAGAGGATCTATCAGCTCTCCTGTGTGGTGTAGTATGTAGAGGATCTGTCAGATCTCCTGTGTGGTGTAGTGTATAGAGGATCTGTCAGCTCTCCTGTGTGGTGTAGTATATAGAGGATCTGTCAGCTCTCCTGTGTGATGTAGTATATAGAGGATGTGTCAGCTCTCCTGTGTGGTGTAGTATATAGAGGATGTGTCAGCTCTCCTGTGTCGTGTAGTATATAGATGATCTGTCAGCTCTCCTGTGTGGTGTAGTATATAGAGGATCTGTCGTCTCTCCTGTGTGATGTAGTATATAGAGGATGTGTCAGGTCTCCTGTGTGGTGTAGTATATAGAGGATGTGTCAGCTCTCCTGTGTGGTGTAGTATATAGAGGATGTGTCAGCTCTCCTGTGTGGTGTAGTATATAGAGGATCTGTCAGCTCTCCTGTGTGGTGTAGTGTATAGAGGATCTGTCGGCTCTCCTGTGTGGTGTAGTATATAGAGGATGTGTCAGCTCTCCTGTGTGGTGTAGTATATAGAGGATCTGTCATCTCTCCTGTGTGGTGTAGTATATAGAGGATCTGTCAGCTCTCCTGTGTGGTGTAGTATATAGAGGACCTGTCAGCTCTCCTGTGTGGTGTAGTATATAGAGGATCTGTCAGCTCTCCTGTGTGGTGTAGTATATAGAGGATCTGTCAGCTGTCCTGTGTGGTGTAGTATATAGAGGATCTGTCTGCTCTCCTGTGTGGTGTAGTATATAGAGGATCTGTCAGCTCTCCTGTGTGGTGTAGTATATAGACAATCTGTCAGCTCTCCTGTGTGGTGTAGTACATAGAGGATCTGTCAGCTCTCCTGTGTGGTGTAGTATATAGAGGATGTGTCGGCTCTCCGCTTTGGTGTAGTATATAGACAATCTGTCAGCTCTCCTGTGTGGTGTAGTATATAGAGGATCTGTCAGCTCTCCTGTGTGGTGTAGTATATAGAGGATGTGTCAGCTCTCCTGTGTGGTGTAGTATATAGAGGATGTGTCAGCTCTCCTGTGTGGTGTAGTATATAGAGGATGTGTCAGATCTCCTGTGTGGTGTAGTATATAGAGGATGTGTCAGCTCTCCTGTGTGGTGTAGTATATAGAGGATCTGTCAGCTCTCCTGTGTGGTGTAGTATATAGAGGATCTGTCAGCTCTCCTGTGTGGTTTAGTATATAGATGATGTGTCGGCTCTCCTGTGTGGTGTATTATATAGAGGATCTGTCAGCTCTCCTGTGTGGTGCAGTATATAGAGGATCTGTCGGCTCTCCTGTGTGGTGTAGTGTATAGGGGATCTGTCAGCTCTCCTGTGTGGTGTAGTATATAGAGGATCTGTCAGCTCTCCTGTTTGGTGTAGTATATAGAGGACCTGTCAGCTCTCCTGTGTGGTGTAGTATATAAAGGATGTGTCAGCTCTCCTGTGTGGTGTAGTATATAGAGGATGTGTCAGCTCTCCTGTGTGGTGTAGTATATAGAGGATGTGTCAGCTCTCCTGTGTGGTGTAGTATATAGAGGATCTGTTATCTCTCCTGTGTGGTGTAGTATATAAAGGATCTGTCAGCTCTCCTTTGTGGTGTAGTATATAGAGGATCTGTCAGTTCTCCTGTGTGGTGTAGTATATAGAGGATCTGTCAGCTCTTCTGTGTGGTGTAGTATATAGAGGATCTGTCAGCTCTCCTGTGTGTTGTAGTATATAGAGGATGTGTCAGCTCTCCTGTGTGGTGTAGTATATAGAGGATGTGTCAGATCTCCTGTGTAGTGTAGTATTTAGAGGATGTGTCAGATCTCCTGTGTGGTGTAGTATATAGAGGATCTGTCGGCTCTCCTGTGTGGTGTAGTATATAGAGGATGTGTCAGCTCTCCTGTGTGGTGTAGTGTATAGAGGATCTGTCAGCTCTCCTGTGTGGTGTAGTATTTAGAGGATGTGTCAGCTCTCCTGTGTGGTGTAGTATATAGAGGATGTGTCAGCTCTCCTGTGTGGTGTTTTATATAGAGGATGTGTCAGCTCTCCTGTGTGGTGTAGTATATAGAGGATGTGTCCTGTGTGGTGTAGTATATAGAGGATCTGTCAGCTCTCCTGTGTGGTGTAGTATTATAGAGGATCTGTCAGCTCTCCTGTGTGGTGTAGTATATAGAGGATCTGTCAGCTCTCCTGTGTGGTGTAGTATATAGAGGATCTGTCAGCTCTCCTGTGTGGTGTAGTATATAGAGGATCTGTCGGCTCTCCTGTGTTGTGTAGTATATAGGGGATCTGTCAGCTCTCCTGTGTGGTGTAGTATATAGAGGATCTGTCAGCTCTCCTGTGTGGTGTAGTATATAGAGGATCTGTCAGCTCTCCTGTGTGGTGTAGTATATAGAGGATCTGTCAGCTCTCCTGTGTGGTGTAGTATATAAAGGATGTGTCAGCTCTCCTGTGTGGTGTAGTATATAGAGGATCTGTCAGCTCTCCTGTGTGGTGTAGTATATAGAGGATCTGTCGGCTCTCCTGTGTGGTGTAGTGTATAGAGGATCTGTCAGCTCTCCTGTGTGGTGTAGTATATAAAGGATGTGTCAGCTCTCCTGTGTGGTGTAGTATATAGAGGATCTGTCAGCTCTCCTGTGTGGTGTAGTATATAGAGGATGTGTCAGCTCTCCTGTGTGGTGTAGTATATGTAACATACCTGGCGGCGTCCTTGCATGGTGGTCCATCTCCCACTGTGCAAGAGGGCGCACTTGATCTCCTGTCCAGAATGTCTCTCTGGCTTCCCTCCATGCTGTCTGTTTGTGTCTGTGTCTGTTTCTGCTGCTTAAGGGCGGCGCCCGATCACTTCCTGCCTTTTGTACCTGCTGTGGGTCACACCCCTTGTGCGTCCTCAGCCTATCGCTGTCTGTCTCTTGGTATATAGCTCAGCAGCTCCCTTCTATCCCGGCCTGAGCATAAGTGTTCTTTCAGTGTGTGCTTGCACTCTGAATGTGCCAGGTCCCGTTCTGTGTTCCCTGTCTGCCTTTCCTGGAGGCTGTATTTCCAGGCCTGTCTGAACTTAGTCCTGTATTTCTCCTGCCTTGCGGTGTCAGCTCCCGTGTCTGAACTGAGTCCTGTATGTCTCCTGCTTTTCGGTATTAGTTCCCGAGTCTGAACTGAGTCCTTTCTGTGTTCTCTTGTCTGTCCTGTCTGAACACGCTCCTTGCCTGTTCGTTCCGCCTCTCTGGGGGCAGTATTCCCAGACCCGCTCCTGTATCCCGCTGCAGTGTCGGTCTCCTCCGTACATTCAGTTCCAGTCTGAACTCTCTCCTATCCTTTACCTGTTTTGCCTCTATGCCCGTTCCCTTCCTTTTTCTGCAGAGTCTGAACTCGTACCTATCTCCTGCCTGTTGTCTCTGTACTCCCGTTTGTGAGTTTGTGGTCCACTCGCTACTTCACTGCAAGTACCCTGTGGGTGTCTGGCTCTGCCTTTCCCTTCCTGTCTGTTCAGTGTGAACAGAGCCCTGTCCTCCCTGCTCAGCCTTGTCTGCACTCTAGTTGTGCTTGCCTGTACCCCTCTGCCTGTATTGTTCCTGAATCCCGGTGTGTACTGGGTCCTATCCCGCCTTTTTTCCTACTTGCTAGTGCCTCCCTGTCTGCACTCTAGCTGTGCTTACCTTTACCCGCCTGCCTGCATAACCGCCTGCCTGCATACCCGCCTGCCTGCATACCCGCCTGCCTGCATACCAGTCTGTGTGCCAGTCTACCAGTCTGTTCCTGTATTCCCCTGTGTGGGTCAACAGCCGTGTCCGGGGTCTGTCCTGGAGTAGCACCTGGTCCCTCTGCCCGGTTCCTCCTCGGTGCTCTGGCGTCGTATGCCGTCGTGCCACCTTGGTCGGATCGGGTAGATACTTAGTTACGCCCCTCCAGGCATTCACTCTCCGGCACGGTCCAGTGGAATCACTACCAATCCCGCGCACACGCCGCTTTGCCCGGGCGTGTGCATAACAGCATGCTCAGGCCATGGTTCCCGTTGAGCCCCACGGCCTTCGCTCTCTGAGAAGTTTTTCCAGCAAATACATGCATTAAAATAAATAAATAAATTTTTTTTCCCTTTAGCTGAGTTCCAGGCGAATTACGCACCCGTCCAGATGGATCTATCAGCTCTCGTTCCTGCGGATCCGCCACGTTACTATGGGGATCCAAGACAGTGTCGTGCATTTGTGGAGCAATGCATGCTACACTTTAAGGCCTACCCTCTCTATTTTCCTTCCGATTGGGCTAAAGTGGCCTTTATGTTTGACTACCTAGCGGGTGATGCCTTGAAATGGGTCACCCCCCTATGGGAAGCATGGGATCCTGTCATCCTTGACCTGCAGGCCTTCCTGGTGGCCTTTCGTATGGTCTTCGAGGACCCTAACTCTGAAGCCCCTGCTGAAGCTTCACTTCCCAATATCCCGGAGCAGCCCCGTCAGGTAATGTGTGTGGGTAGCGCAATAGTTCTCCAGCCCAATGAGACTACTGCCCACCCAGAATCCTCACAGGGTGACTACGCTTTCCGGAATACTTCTCCCAACCTCAAGAGGCAGTCCAGACGTGCTAGACTTAGAGGCAAGCAGTCACGCCAGGGTCTGTCCTCCCTGAGACCTCCTGAACCCTTCGGGGTGCTACCTGGTAGCGAAAGGACAGAGACTCTCCTATACTCTGTACCTGATACCTCGCTCGCTTCGTCCAGTGAGTCCAACCTAGTGTACTCCGAAGCAGAGGTTACTCCCGAGTCTCTACACCCCTCCGACCAGGCGGAGGACCTCCAGTTGTGTTCTGAACCCTTCGGGGTGCCACCTGGTGGTGAATGGACAGAGACTTTCCTATATCCTGGATCTGATACCTCACTCGCTTCGTCCAGTGAGTCCAACCTAGTGTACTCCGAAGCAGAGGTTACTCCCGAGTCTCTACACCCCTCCGACCAGGCGGAGGACCTCCAGTTGTGTTCAGAACCCTTCGGGGTGCCACCTGGTGGTGAATGGACAGAGACTTTCCTATATCCTGGACCTGATACCTCGCTCGCTTCGTCCAGTGAGTCCAACCTAGTGTACTCCGAAGCAGAGGTTACTCCCGAGTCTCTACACCCCTCCGACCAGGCGGAGGACCTCCAGTTGTGTTCAGAACCCTTCGGGGTGCCACCTGGTGGTGAATGGACAGAGACTTTCCTATACTCGGTACCCGATACCTCGCCTGCTTCCTCCAGTGAGTCCAACCTAGTGTACTCCGAAGCAGAGGTTACTCCCGAGTCTCTACACCCCTCCGACCAGGCGGAAGACCTCCAGTTGTGTTCAGAACCCTTCGGGGTGCCACCTGGTGGTGAATGGACAGAGACTTTCCTATACTCGGTACCCGATACCTCGCCTGCTTCCTCCAGTGAGTCCGACCTAGTGTACTCCGAAGCAGAGGTTACTCCCGAGTCTCTACACCCCTCCGACCAGGCGGAGGACCTCCAGTTGTGTTCAGAACCCTTCGGGGTGCCACCTGGTGGTGAATGGACAGAGACTTTCCTATTTCCTGTACCTGATACCTCGCCTGCTTCCTCCAGTGAGTCCGACCTAGTGTACTCTGAAGCAGATGTTTTCTCTGAGCCTCAGTACTCTTCTGACCCGGCGGAGGACCTCCAGTTGTTTCCTGAATCCTCCGGGGTACCACCAGATAACAAAGAGACAGTGACTTTTCCTCATTATGTACCTGATAACCCGTCTATTTCTTCCTGTGAGCTTGACAAGATGTACCTCGAAGCAGAGATTACCCTCAAGTCTCTGTCCCCCTCCAACCCAGTGAACGACTGGTCCTCGAATTCC
The DNA here is from genome assembly GCF_046119375.1 of Phyllobates terribilis. NCBI lineage: Eukaryota > Metazoa > Chordata > Amphibia > Anura > Dendrobatidae > Phyllobates > Phyllobates terribilis. Next base: position 58,028,194 of record NW_027362771.1, on the reverse strand, counting down.
CTGCGGAAGATTCTGGCAGGCCTGAAGAAGAGGGGGCGTAAGGGGGGAGGTACTGTAACATACCTGGCGGCGTCCTTGCATGGTGGTCCATCTCCCACTGTGCAAGAGGGCGCACTTGATCTCCTGTCCAGAATGTCTCTCTGGCTTCCCTCCATGCTGTCTGTTTGTGTCTGTGTCTGTTTCTGCTGCTTAAGGGCGGCGCCCGATCACTTCCTGCCTTTTGTACCTGCTGTGGGTCACACCCCTTGTGCGTCCTCAGCCTATCGCTGTCTGTCTCTTGGTATATAGCTCAGCAGCTCCCTTCTATCCCGGCCTGAGCATAAGTGTTCTTTCAGTGTGTGCTTGCACTCTGAATGTGCCAGGTCCCGTTCTGTGTTCCCTGTCTGCCTTTCCTGGAGGCTGTATTTCCAGGCCTGTCTGAACTTAGTCCTGTATTTCTCCTGCCTTGCGGTGTCAGCTCCCGTGTCTGAACTGAGTCCTGTATGTCTCCTGCTTTTCGGTATTAGTTCCCGAGTCTGAACTGAGTCCTTTCTGTGTTCTCTTGTCTGTCCTGTCTGAACACGCTCCTTGCCTGTTCGTTCCGCCTCTCTGGGGGCAGTATTCCCAGACCCGCTCCTGTATCCCGCTGCAGTGTCGGTCTCCTCCGTACATTCAGTTCCAGTCTGAACTCTCTCCTATCCTTTACCTGTTTTGCCTCTATGCCCGTTCCCTTCCTTTTTCTGCAGAGTCTGAACTCGTACCTATCTCCTGCCTGTTGTCTCTGTACTCCCGTTTGTGAGTTTGTGGTCCACTCGCTACTTCACTGCAAGTACCCTGTGGGTGTCTGGCTCTGCCTTTCCCTTCCTGTCTGTTCAGTGTGAACAGAGCCCTGTCCTCCCTGCTCAGCCTTGTCTGCACTCTAGTTGTGCTTGCCTGTACCCCTCTGCCTGTATTGTTCCTGAATCCCGGTGTGTACTGGGTCCTATCCCGCCTTTTTTCCTACTTGCTAGTGCCTCCCTGTCTGCACTCTAGCTGTGCTTACCTTTACCCGCCTGCCTGCATAACCGCCTGCCTGCATACCCGCCTGCCTGCATACCCGCCTGCCTGCATACCAGTCTGTGTGCCAGTCTACCAGTCTGTTCCTGTATTCCCCTGTGTGGGTCAACAGCCGTGTCCGGGGTCTGTCCTGGAGTAGCACCTGGTCCCTCTGCCCGGTTCCTCCTCGGTGCTCTGGCGTCGTATGCCGTCGTGCCACCTTGGTCGGATCGGGTAGATACTTAGTTACGCCCCTCCAGGCATTCACTCTCCGGCACGGTCCAGTGGAATCACTACCAATCCCGCGCACACGCCGCTTTGCCCGGGCGTGTGCATAACAGTATATAGAGGATGTGTCGGCTCTCCTGTGTGGTGTAGTGTATAGAGGATCTGTCAGCTCTCCTGTGCGATGTTGTATATAGAGGATCTGTCAGCTTTCCTGTGTGGTGTAGTATATAGAGGATCTGTCAGCTCTCCTGTGTGGTGTAGTATATAGAGGATGTGTCAGCTCTCCTGTGTGGTGCAGTATATAGAGGATGTGTCAGCTCTCCTGTGTGGTGTAGTATATAGAGGATGTGTCAGCTCTCCTGTGTGGTGTAGTATATAGAGGATCTGTCAGCTCTCCTGTGTGGTGTAGTATATAGAGGATGTGTCAGCTCTCCTGTGTGGTGTAGTATATAGAGGATGTGTCAGCTCTCCTGTGTGGTGTAGTATATAGAGGATCTGTCAGCTCTCCTGTGTGGTGTAGTATATAGAGGATCTGTCTGCTCTCCTGTGTGGTGTAGTATATAGAGGATCTGTCGGCTCTCCTGTGTGGTGTAGTATATAGAGGATGTGTCAGATCTCCTGTGTGGTGTAGTATATAGAGGATCTGTCAGCTCTCTCCTGTGTGGTGTAGTATATAGAGGATCTGTCAGCTCTCCTGTGTGGTGTAGTATATAGAGGATCTGTCAGCTCTCCTGTGTGGTGTAGTGTATAGAGGATCTGTCAGCTCTCCTGTGTGGTGTAGTATATAGAGGATGTGTCAGCTCTTCTGTGTGGTGTAGTATATAGAGGATCTGTCAGCTCTCCTGTGTGGTGTAGTATATAGAGGATCTGTCAGCTCTCCTGTGTGGTGTAGTATATAGAGGATCTGTCAGCTCTCCTGTGTGGTGTAGTATATAGAGGATCTGTCGGCTCTCCTGTGTTGTGTAGTATATAGGGGATCTGTCAGCTCTCCTGTGTGGTGTAGTATATAGAGGATCTGTCAGCTCTCCTGTGTGGTGTAGTATATAGAGGATCTGTCAGCTCTCCTGTGTGGTGTAGTATATAGAGGATCTGTCAGCTCTCCTGTGTGGTGTAGTATATAAAGGATGTGTCAGCTCTCCTGTGTGGTGTAGTATATAGAGGATCTGTCAGCTCTCCTGTGTGGTGTAGTATATAGAGGATCTGTCGGCTCTCCTGTGTGGTGTAGTGTATAGAGGATCTGTCAGCTCTCCTGTGTGGTGTAGTATATAAAGGATGTGTCAGCTCTCCTGTGTGGTGTAGTATATAGAGGATCTGTCAGCTCTCCTGTGTGGTGTAGTATATAGAGGATGTGTCAGCTCTCCTGTGTGGTGTAGTATATAGAGGATGTGTCGGCTCTCCTGTGTGGTGTAGTGTATAGAGGATCTGTCAGCTCTCCTGTGCGATGTTGTATATAGAGGATCTGTCAGCTTTCCTGTGTGGTGTAGTATATAGAGGATCTGTCAGCTCTCCTGTGTGGTGTAGTATATAGAGGATGTGTCAGCTCTCCTGTGTGGTGCAGTATATAGAGGATGTGTCAGCTCTCCTGTGTGGTGTAGTATATAGAGGATGTGTCAGCTCTCCTGTGTGGTGTAGTATATAGAGAATCTGTCAGCTCTCCTGTGTGGTGTAGTATATAGAGGATGTGTCAGCTCTCCTGTGTGGTGTAGTATATAGAGGATCTGTCAGCTCTCCTGTGTGGTGTAGTATATAGAGGATCTGTCAGCTCTCCTGTGTGGTGTAGTATATAGAGGATCTGTCAGCTCTCCTGTGTGGTGTAGTATATAGAGGATCTGTCTGCTCTCCTGTGTGGTGTAGTATATAGAGGATCTGTCGGCTCTCCTGTGTGGTGTAGTATATAGAGGATGTGTCAGATCTCCTGTGTGGTGTAGTATATAGAGGATCTGTCAGCTCTCTCCTGTGTGGTGTAGTATATAGAGGATCTGTCAGCTCTCCTGTGTGGTGTAGTATATAGAGGATCTGTCAGCTCTCCTGTGTGGTGTAGTGTATAGAGGATCTGTCAGCTCTCCTGTGTGGTGTAGTATATAGAGGATGTGTCAGCTCTTCTGTGTGGTGTAGTATATAGAGGATCTGTCAGCTCTCCTGTGTGGTGTAGTATATAGAGGATCTGTCAGCTCTCCTGTGTGGTGTAGTATATAAAGGATGTGTCAGCTCTCCTGTGTGGTGTAGTATATAGAGGATCTGTCAGCTCTCCTGTGTGGTGTAGTATATAGAGGATGTGTCAGCTCTCCTGTGTGGTGTAGTATATAGAGGATGTGTCAGCTCTCCTGTGTGGTGTAGTGTATAGAGGATCTGTCGGCTCTCCTGTGTGGTGTAGTATATAGAGGATGTGTCAGCTCTCCTGTGTGGTGTAGTATATAGAGGATGTGTCAGCTCTCCTGTGTGGTGTAGTGTATAGAGGACCTGTCAGCTCTCCTGTGTGGTGTAGTATATAGAGGATCTGTCAGCTCTCCTGTGTGGTGTAATATATAGAGGATCTGTCAGCTCTCCTGTGTGGTGTAGTATATAGAGGATCTGTCAGCTCTCCTGTGCGATGTTGTATATAGAGGATCTGTCAGCTTTCCTGTGTGGTGTAGTATATAGAGGATCTGTCAGCTCTCCTGTGTGGTGTAGTGTATAGAGGACCTGTCAGCTCTCCTGTGTGGTGTAGTATATAGAGGATCTGTCAGCTCTCCTGTGTGGTATAGTATATAGAGGATCTGTCAGCTCTCCTGTGTGGTGTAGTATATAGTGGATCTGTCAGCTCTCCTGTGCGATGTTGTATATAGAGGATCTGTCAGCTTTCCTGTGTGGTGTAGTATATAGAGGATCTGTCAGCTCTCCTGTGTGGTGTAGTATATATAGGATGTGTCAGCTCTCCTGTGTGGTGCAGTATATAGAGGATGTGTCAGCTCTCCTGTGTGGTGTAGTATATAGAGGATGTGTCAGCTCTCCTGTGTGGTGTAGTATATAGAGGATGTGTCAGCTCTCCTGTGTGGTGTAGTATATAGAGGATCTGTCAGCTCTCCTGTGTGGTGTAGTATATAGAGGATCTGTCTGCTCTCCTGTGTGGTGTAGTATATAGAGGATCTGTCGGCTCTCCTGTGTGGTGTAGTATATAGAGGATGTGTCAGATCTCCTGTGTGGTGTAGTATATAGAGGATCTGTCAGCTCTCTCCTGTGTGGTGTAGTATATAGAGGATCTGTCAGCTCTCCTGTGTGGTGTAGTATATAGAGGATCTGTCAGCTCTCCTGTGTGGTGTAGTGTATAGAGGATCTGTCAGCTCTCCTGTGTGGTGTAGTATATAGAGGATGTGTCAGCTCTCCTGTGTGGTGTAGTATATAAAGGATCTGTCAGCTCTCCTGTGTGGTGTAGTATATAGAGGATCTGTCAGCTCTACTGTGTGGTGTAGTATATAAAGGATGTGTCAGCTCTCCTGTGTGGTGTAGTATATAGAGGATGTGTCAGCTCTCCTGTGTGGTGTAGTATATAGAGGATGTGTCAGCTCTCCTGTGTGGTGTAGTGTATAGAGGATCTGTCGGCTCTCCTGTGTGGTGTAGTATATAGAGGATGTGTCAGCTCTCCTGTGTGGTGTAGTATATAGAGGATCAGTCAGCTCTCCTGTGTGGTGTAGTATATAGAGGATGTGTCGGCTCTCCTGTGTGGTGTAGTATATAGAGGATCTGTCAGCTCTCCTGTGTGGTGTAGTATATAGAGGACCTGTCAGCTCTCCTGTGTGGTGTAGTATATAGAGGATCTGTCAGCTCTCCTGTGTGGTGTAGTATATAGAGGATCTGTCAGCTCTCCTGTGCGATGTTGTATATAGAGGATCTGTCAGCTTTCCTGTGTGGTGTAGTATATAGAGGATCTGTCAGCTCTCCTGTGTGGTGTAGTATATAGAGGATGTGTCAGCTCTCCTGTGTGGTGTAGTATATAGAGGATGTGTCAGCTCTCCTGTGTGGTGTAGTGTATAGAGGACCTGTCAGCTCTCCTGTGTGGTGTAGTATATAGAGGATCTGTCAGCTCTCCTGTGTGGTGTAGTATATAGAGGATCTGTCAGCTCTCCTGTGTGGTGTAGTATATAGAGGATCTGTCAGCTCTCCTGTGCGATGTTGTATATAGAGGATCTGTCAGCTTTCCTGTGTGGTGTAGTATATAGAGGATCTGTCAGCTCTCCTGTGTGGTGTAGTATATAGAGGATGTGTCAGCTCTCCTGTGTGGTGCAGTATATAGAGGATGTGTCAGCTCTCCTGTGTGGTGTAGTATATAGAGGATGTGTCAGCTCTCCTGTGTGGTGTAGTATATAGAGGATGTGTCAGCTCTCCTGTGTGGTGTAGTATATAGAGGATCTGTCAGCTCTCCTGTGTGGTATAGTATATAGAGAATCTGTCAGCTTTCCTGTGTGGTGTAGTATATAGAGGATCTGTCAGCTCTCCTGTGTGGTGCAGTATATAGAGGATGTGTCAGCTCTCCTGTGTGGTGTAGTATATAGAGGATGTGTCAGCTCTCCTGTGTGGTGTAGTATATAGAGGATGTGTCAGCTCTCCTGTGTGGTGTAGTATATAGAGGATCTGTCAGCTCTCCTGTGTGGTATAGTATATAGAGAATCTGTCAGCTCTCCTGTGTGGTGTAGTATATAGAGGATGTGTCAGCTCTCCTGTGTGGTGTAGTATATAGAGAATCTGTCAGCTCTCCTGTGTGGTGTAGTATATAGAGAATCTGTCAGCTCTCCTGTGTGGTGTAGTATATAGAGGATGTGTCAGCTCTCCTGTGTGGTGTAGTATATAGAGGATGTGTCAGCTCTCCTGTGTGGTGTAGTATATAGAGAATCTGTCAGCTCTCCTGTGTGGTGTAGTATATTGAGGATCTGTCAGCTCTCCTGTGTGGTGCAGTATATAGAGGATGTGTCAGCTCTCCTGTGTGGTGTAGTATATAGAGAATCTGTCAGCTCTCCTGTGTGGTGTAGTATATTGAGGATCTGTCAGCTCTCCTGTGTGGTGCAGTATATAGAGGATCTGTCAGCTCTCCTGTGTGGTGTAGTGTATAGAGGATCTGTCAGTTCTCCTGTGTAGTGTAGTATTTAGAGGATCTGTCAGCTCTCCTGTGTGGTGTAGTATATGGAGGATGTGTCAGCTCTCCTGTGTGGTGTAGTGTATAGAGGATCTGTCAGTTCTCCTGTGTAGTGTAGTATTTAGCGGATCTGTCAGCTCTCCTGTGTGGTGTAGTATATGGAGGATGTGTCAGCTCTCCTGTGTGGTGCAGTATATAGAGGATCTGTCGGCTCTCCTGTGTGATGTAGTATATAGAGGATCTGTCAGCTCTCCTGTGTGGTGTAGTATATGGAGGATGTGTCAGCTCTCCTGTGTGGTGTAGTATATAGAGGATCTGTCAGCTCTCCTGTGTGGTGTAGTATATAGAGGATCTGTCTGCTCTCCTGTGTGGTGTAGTATATAGAGGATCTGTCAGCTCTCCTGTGTGGTGTAGTATATGGAGGATGTGTCAGCTCTCCTGTGTGGTGTAGTATATAGAGGATCTGTCTGCTCTCCTGTGTGGTGTAGTATATAGAGGATCTGTCAGCTCTCCTGTGTGGTGTAGTATATGGAGGATGTGTCAGCTCTCCTGTGTGGTGTAGTGTATAGAGGATCTGTCAGTTCTCCTGTGTAGTGTAGTATTTAGAGGATCTGTCAGTTCTCCTGTGTAGTGTAGTATTTAGAGGATCTGTCAGTTCTCCTGTGTGGTGTAGTATATAGAGGATCTGTCAGCTCTCCTGTGTGGAGTAGTATATAGAGGATCTGTCAGCTCTCCTGTGTGGTGTAGTATATAGAGGATCTGTCAGCTCTCCTGTGTGGTGTAGTATATAGAGGATCTGTCAGCTCTCCTGTGTGGTGTAGTATATAGAGGATGTGTCAGCTCTCCTGTGTGGTGTAGTATATAGAGGATGTGTCGGCTCTCCTGTGTGGTGTAGTATATAGAGGATCTGTCAGCTCTCCTGTGTGGTGTAGTATATAGAGGATGTGTCAGCTCTCCTGTGTGGTGTAGTATATAGAGGATGTGTCAGCTCTCCTGTGTGGTGTGGTATATAGAGGATCTGTCAGCTCTCCTGTGTGGTGTGGTATATAGAGGATCTGTCAGCTCTCCTGTGTGGTGTAGTATATAGAGGATGTGTCAGCTCTCCTGTGTGGTGTAGTATATAGAGGATGTGTCGGCTCTCCTGTGTGGTGTAGTATATAGAGGATCTGTCAGCTCTCCTGTGTGGTGTAGTATATAGAAGATCTGTCAGCTCTCCTGTGTGGTGTAGTATATAGAGGATCTGTCAGCTCTCCTGTGTGGTGTAGTATATAGAGTATCTGTCAGCTCTCCTGTGTGGTGTAGTAAATAGAGGCTCTGTCAGCTCTCCTGTGTGGTGTAGTATATAGAGGATCTGTCAGCTTTCCTGGGAGGTGTAGTGTATAGAGGATCTCTCAGCTCTTCTGTGTGGTGTAGTTTATAGAGGATCTGTCAGCTCTCCTGTGTGGTGTAGTATATAGAGGATGTGTCAGCTCTCCTGTGTGGTGTAGTATATAGAGGCTCTGTCAGCTCTCCTGTGTGGTGTAGTATATAGAGGATCTGTCAGCTCTCCTGTGTGGTGTAGTATATGGAGGATGTGTCAGCTCTCCTGTGTGGTGTAGTATATAGAGGATCTGTCTGCTCTCCTGTGTGGTGTAGTATATAGAGGATCTGTCAGCTCTCCTGTGTGGTGTAGTATATGGAGGATGTGTCAGCTCTCCTGTGTGGTGTAGTGTATAGAGGATCTGTCAGTTCTCCTGTGTAGTGTAGTATTTAGAGGATCTGTCAGTTCTCCTGTGTAGTGTAGTATTTAGAGGATCTGTCAGCTCTCCTGTGTGGTGTAGTATATAGAGGATCTGTCAGCTCTCCTGTGTGGTGTAGTATATAGAGGATGTGTCAGCTCTCCTGTGTGGTGTAGTATATAGAGGATCTGTCAGCTCTCCTGTGTGGTGTAGTATATAGAGGATGTGTCAGCTCTCCTGTGTGGTGTAGTATATAGAGGATGTGTCAGCTCTCCTGTGTGGTGTGGTATATAGAGGATCTGTCAGCTCTCCTGTGTGGTGTAGTATATAGAGGATGTGTCAGCTCTCCTGTGTGGTGTAGTATACAGAGGATGTGTCGGCTCTCCTGTGTGGTGTAGTATATAGAGGATCTGTCAGCTCTCCTGTGTGGTGTAGTATATAGAGGAACTGTCAGCTCTCCTGTGTGGTGTAGTATATAGAGGATCTGTCAGCTCTCCTGTGTGGTGTAGTATATAGAGTATCTGTCAGCTCTTCTGTGTGGTGTAGTAAATAGAGGCTCTGTCAGCTCTCCTGTATGGTGTAGTATATAGAGGATCTGTCAGCTTTCCTGGGAGGTGTAGTGTATAGAGGATCTCTCAGCTCTTCTGTGTGGTGTAGTTTATAGAGGATCTGTCAGCTCTCCTGTGTGGTGTAGTATATAGAGGATCTGTCAGCTCTCCTGTGTGGTGTAGTATATAGAGGATGTGTCGGCTCTCCTGTGTGGTGTAGTATATAGAGGATCTGTCAGCTCTCCTGTGTGGTGTAGTATATAGAGGATGTGTCAGCTCTCCTGTGTGGTGTAGTATATAGAGGATGTGTCAGCTCTCCTGTGTGGTGTGGTATATAGAGGATCTGTCAGCTCTCCTGTGTGGTGTAGTATATAGAGGATGTGTCAGCTCTCCTGTGTGGTGTAGTATATAGAGGATGTGTCGGCTCTCCTGTGTGGTGTAGTATATAGAGGATCTGTCAGCTCTCCTGTGTGGTGTAGTATATAGAGGATCTGTCAGCTCTCCTGTGTGGTGTAGTATATAGAGGATCTGTCAGCTCTCCTGTGTGGTGTATTATATAGAGTATCTGTCAGCTCTCCTGTGTGGTGTAGTAAATAGAGGCTCTGTCAGCTCTCCTGTGTGGTGTAGTATATAGAGGATCTGTCAGCTTTCCTGGGAGGTGTAGTGTATAGAGGATCTCTCAGCTCTTCTGTGTGGTGTAGTTTATAGAGGATCTGTCAGCTCTCCTGTGTGGTGTAGTATATAGAGGATGTGTCAGCTCTCCTGTGTGGTGTAGTATATAGAGGATCTGTCAGCTCTCCTGTGTGGTGTAGTATATAGAGGCTCTGTCAGCTCTCCTGTGTGGTGTAGTATATAGAGGATCTGTCAGCTTTCCTGGGAGGTGTAGTGTATAGAGGATCTCTCAGCTCTCCTGTGTGGTGTAGTATATAGAGGATCTGTCAGCTCTCCTGTGTGGTGTAGTATATAGAGGATCTGTCAGCTCTCCTGTGTGGTGTAGTATATAGAGGATCTGTCAGCTCTCCTGTATGGTGTAGTATATAAAGGATGTGTCAGCTCTCCTGTGTGGTGTAGTATATAGAGGATGTGTCAGCTCTCCTGTGTGGTGTAGTATATAGAGGATGTGTCAGCTCTCCTGTGTGGTGTAGTATATAGAGGATGTGTCAGCTCTCCTGTGTGGTGTAGTATATAGAGGATCTGTCAGCTCTCCTGTATGGTGTAGTATATAAAGGATGTGTCAGCTCTCCTGTGTGGTGTAGTATATAGAGGATGTGTCAGCTCTCCTGTGTGGTGTAGTATATAGAGGATCTGTCAGCTCTCCTGTATGGTGTAGTATATAGAGGATCTGTCAGCTCTCCTGTGTGGTGTAGTATATAGAGGATGTGTCAGCTCTCCTGTGTGGTGTAGTATATAGAGGATCTGTCGGCTCTCCTGTGTGGTGTAGTATATAGAGGATCTGTCAGCTCTCCTGTGTGGTGTAGTATATAGAGGATCTGTCAGCTCTCCTGTATGGTGTAGTATATAAAGGATGTGTCAGCTCTCCTGTGTGGTGTAGTATATAGAGGATCTGTCGGCTCTCCTGTGTGGTGTAGTATATAGAGGCTCTGTCAGCTCTCCTGTGTGGTGTAGTATATAGAGGATCTGTCAGCTTTCCTGGGAGGTGTAGTGTATAGAGGATCTCTCAGCTCTCCTGTGTGGTGTAGTATATAGAGGATGTGTCAGCTCTCCTGTGTGGTGTAGTATATAGAGGATGTGTCAGCTCTCCTGTGTGGTGTAGTATATAGAGGATCTGTCAGCTCTCCTGTGTGGTGTAGTATATAGAGGATCTGTCAGCTCTCCTGTGTGGTGTAGTATATAGAGGATGTGTCAGCTCTCCTGTGTGGTGTAGTATATAGAGGATGTGTCAGCTCTCCTGTGTGGTGTAGTATATAGAGGATGTGTCAGCTCTCCTGTGTGGTGTAGTATATAGAGGATCTGTCAGCTCTCCTGTGTGGTGTAGTATATAGAGGATGTGTCAGCTCTCCTGTGTAGTGTAGTATATAGAGGATCTGTCAGCTCTCCTGTGTGGTGTAGTATATAGAGGATGTGTCAGCTCTCCTGTGTGGTGTAGTATATAGAGGATGTGTCAGCTCTCCTGTGTGGTGTAGTATATAGAGGATGTGTCAGCTCTCCTGTGTAGTGTAGTATATAGAGGATCTGTCAGCTCTCCTGTGTGGTGTAGTATATAGAGGATCTGTCAGCTCTCCTGTGTGGTGCAGTATATAGAGGATGTGTCAGCTCTCCTGTGTGGTGTAGTATATAGAGGATGTGTCAGCTCTCCTGTGTGGTGTAGTATATAGAGGATGTGTCAGCTCTCCTGTGTGGTGTAGTATATAGAGGATGTGTCAGCTCTCCTGTGTGGTGTAGTATATAGAGGATCTGTCAGCTCTCCTGTATGGTGTAGTATATAAAGGATGTGTCAGCTCTCCTGTGTGGTGTAGTATATAGAGGATGTGTCAGCTCTCCTGTGTGGTGTAGTATATAGAGGATCTGTCAGCTCTCCTGTATGGTGTAGTATATAGAGGATCTGTCAGCTCTCCTGTGTGGTGTAGTATATAGAGGATGTGTCAGCTCTCCTGTGTGGTGTATATAGAGGATCTGTCGGCTCTCCTGTGTGGTGTAGTATATAGAGGATCTGTCAGCTCTCCTGTGTGGTGTAGTATATAGAGGATCTGTCAGCTCTCCTGTATGGTGTAGTATATAAAGGATGTGTCAGCTCTCCTGTGTGGTGTAGTATATAGAGGATCTGTCGGCTCTCCTGTGTGGTGTAATATATAGAGGCTCTGTCAGCTCTCCTGTGTGGTGTAGTATATAGAGGATCTGTCAGCTTTCCTGGGAGGTGTAGTGTATAGAGGATCTCTCAGCTCTCCTGTGTGGTGTAGTATATAGAGGATGTGTCAGCTCTCCTGTGTGGTGTAGTATATAGAGGATGTGTCAGCTCTCCTGTGTGGTGTAGTATATAGAGGATCTGTCAGCTCTCCTGTGTGGTGTAGTATATAGAGGATCTGTCAGCTCTCCTGTGTGGTGTAGTATATAGAGGATGTGTCAGCTCTCCTGTGTGGTGTAGTATATAGAGGATGTGTCAGCTCTCCTGTGTGGTGTAGTATATAGAGGATGTGTCAGCTCTCCTGTGTGGTGTAGTATATAGAGGATCTGTCAGCTCTCCTGTGTGGTGTAGTATATAGAGGATGTGTCAGCTCTCCTGTGTAGTGTAGTATATAGAGGATCTGTCAGCTCTCCTGTGTGGTGTAGTATATAGAGGATGTGTCAGCTCTCCTGTGTGGTGTAGTATATAGAGGATGTGTCAGCTCTCCTGTGTGGTGTAGTATATAGAGGATGTGTCAGCTCTCCTGTGTAGTGTAGTATATAGAGGATCTGTCAGCTCTCCTGTGTGGTGTAGTATATAGAGGATGTGTCAGCTCTCCTGTGTGGTGTAGTATATAGAGGATGTGTCAGCTCTCCTGTGTGGTGTAGTATATAGAGGATCTGTCAGTTCTCCTGTGTCGTGTAGTATATAGAGGATCTGTCAGCTCTCCTGTGTGGTGTAGTATATAGAGGATGTGTCAGCTCTCCTGTGTGGTGTAGTATATAGAGGATATGTCGGCTCTCCTGTGTGGTGGAGTATATAGAGGATGTGTCGGCTCTCCTGTGTGGTGTAGTATATAGAGGACCTGTCAGCTCTCCTGTGTGGTGTAGTATATAAAGGATGTGTCAGCTCTCCTGTGTGGTGTAGTATATAGAGGATGTGTCAGCTCTCCTGTGTGGTGTAGTATATAGAGGATATGTTGGCTCTCCTGTGTCGTGTAGTATATAGAGGATCTGTCAGCTCTCCTGTGTGGTGTAGTATATAGAGGATGTGTCAGCTCTCCTGTGTGGTGTAGTATATAGAGGATCTGTCAGCTCTCCTGTGTGGTGTAGTATATAGAGGATATGTCAGCTCTCCTGTGTGGTGTAGTGTATAGAGGATATGTCAGCTCTCCTGTGTGGTGTAGTGTATAGAGGATGTGTCAGCTCTCCTGTGTGGTGTAGTATATAGAGGATCTGTCAGCTCTCCTGTGTAGTGTAGTATATAAAGGATGTGTCAGCTCTCCTGTGTGGTGTAGTATATAGAGGATCTGTCAGCTCTCCTGTGTGGTGTAGTATGTAGAGGATCTGTCAGCTCTCCTGTGTGGTGTAGTATATAGAGGATCTGTCAGCTCTCCTGTGTGGTGTAGTATATAGAGGATGTGTCAGCTCTCCTGTGTGGTGTAGTATATAGAGGATCTGTCAGCTCTCCTGTGTGGTGTAGTATATAGAGGATCTGTCAGCTCTCCTGTGTGGTGTAGTATGTAGAGGATCTGTCAGTTCTCCTGTGTCGTGTAGTATATAGAGGATCTGTCAGCTCTCCTGTGTAGTGTAGTATATAGAGGATCTGTCAGCTCTCCTGTGTGGTGTAGTATATAGAGGATCTGTCAGCTCTCCTGTGTGGTGTAGTATGTAGAGGATCTGTCAGTTCTCCTGTGTCGTGTAGTATATAGAGGATCTGTCAGCTCTCCTGTGTGGTGTAGTATGTAGAGGATCTGTCAGCTCTCCTGTGTGGTGTAGTATATAGAGGATCTGTCAGCTCTCCTGTGTGGTGTAGTATATAGAGGATGTGTCAGCTCTCCTGTGTGGTGTAGTGTATAGAGGATGTGTCAGCTCTCCTGTGTGGTGTAGTGTATAGAGGATCTGTCAGCTCTCCTGTGTAGTGTAGTATATAAAGGATGTGTCAGCTCTCCTGTGTGGTGTAGTATATAGAGGATCTGTCAGCTCTCCTGTGTGGTGTAGTATGTAGAGGATCTGTCAGTTCTCCTGTGTGGTGTAGTATATAGAGGATCTGTCAGCTCTCCTGTGTAGTGTAGTATATAAAGGATGTGTCAGCTCTCCTGTGTGGTGTAGTATATAGAGGATCTGTCAGCTCTCCTGTGTGGTGTAGTATGTAGAGGATCTGTCAGCTCTCCTGTGTGGTGTAGTATATAGAGGATCTGTCAGCTCTCCTGTGTGGTGTAGTATATAGAGGATGTGTCAGCTCTCCTGTGTGGTGTAGTATATAGAGGATCTGTCAGCTCTCCTGTGTGGTGTAGTATATAGAGGATCTGTCAGCTCTCCTGTGTGGTGTAGTATGTAAAGGATCTGTCAGTTCTCCTGTGTGGTGTAGTATATAGAGGATGTGTCAGCTCTCCTGTGTGGTGTAGTATATAGAGGATCTGTCAGCTCTACTGTGTGGTGTAGTATATAGAGGATCTGTCAGCTCTACTGTGTGGTGTAGTATATAGAGGATCTGTCAGCTCTCCTGTGTGGTGTAGTATGTAGAGGATCTGTCAGTTCTCCTGTGTGGTGTAGTATATAGAGGATCTGTCAGCTCTCCTGTGTGGTGTAGTATATAGAGGATCTGTCAGTTCTCCTGTGTGGTGTAGTATATAGAGGATGTGTCAGCTCTCCTGTGTGGTGTAGTGTATAGAGGATGTGTCAGCTCTCCTGTGTGGTGGAGTATATAGAGGATGTGTCAGATCTCCTGTGTGGTGTAGTATATAGAGGATCTGTCAGCTCTCTCCTGTGTGGTGTAGTATATAGAGGATCTGTCAGCTCTCCTGTGTGGTGTAGTATATAGAGGATCTGTCAGCTCTCCTGTGTGGTGTAGTGTATAGAGGATCTGTCAGCTCTCCTGTGTGGTGTAGTATATAGAGGATGTGTCAGCTCTTCTGTGTGGTGTAGTATATAGAGGATCTGTCAGCTCTCCTGTGTGGTGTAGTATATAGAGGATCTGTCAGCTCTCCTGTGTGGTGTAGTATATAGAGGATCTGTCAGCTCTCCTGTGTGGTGTAGTATATAGAGGATCTGTCGGCTCTCCTGTGTTGTGTAGTATATAGGGGATCTGTCAGCTCTCCTGTGTGGTGTAGTATATAGAGGATCTGTCAGCTCTCCTGTGTGGTGTAGTATATAGAGGATCTGTCAGCTCTCCTGTGTGGTGTAGTATATAGAGGATCTGTCAGCTCTCCTGTGTGGTGTAGTATATAAAGGATGTGTCAGCTCTCCTGTGTGGTGTAGTATATAGAGGATCTGTCAGCTCTCCTGTGTGGTGTAGTATATAGAGGATCTGTCGGCTCTCCTGTGTGGTGTAGTGTATAGAGGATCTGTCAGCTCTCCTGTGTGGTGTAGTATATAAAGGATGTGTCAGCTCTCCTGTGTGGTGTAGTATATAGAGGATCTGTCAGCTCTCCTGTGTGGTGTAGTATATAGAGGATGTGTCAGCTCTCCTGTGTGGTGTAGTATATAGAGGATGTGTCGGCTCTCCTGTGTGGTGTAGTGTATAGAGGATCTGTCAGCTCTCCTGTGCGATGTTGTATATAGAGGATCTGTCAGCTTTCCTGTGTGGTGTAGTATATAGAGGATCTGTCAGCTCTCCTGTGTGGTGTAGTATATAGAGGATGTGTCAGCTCTCCTGTGTGGTGCAGTATATAGAGGATGTGTCAGCTCTCCTGTGTGGTGTAGTATATAGAGGATGTGTCAGCTCTCCTGTGTGGTGTAGTATATAGAGAATCTGTCAGCTCTCCTGTGTGGTGTAGTATATAGAGGATGTGTCAGCTCTCCTGTGTGGTGTAGTATATAGAGGATCTGTCAGCTCTCCTGTGTGGTGTAGTATATAGAGGATCTGTCAGCTCTCCTGTGTGGTGTAGTATATAGAGGATCTGTCAGCTCTCCTGTGTGGTGTAGTATATAGAGGATCTGTCTGCTCTCCTGTGTGGTGTAGTATATAGAGGATCTGTCGGCTCTCCTGTGTGGTCTAGTATATAGAGGATGTGTCAGATCTCCTGTGTGGTGTAGTATATAGAGGATCTGTCAGCTCTCTCCTGTGTGGTGTAGTATATAGAGGATCTGTCAGCTCTCCTGTGTGGTGTAGTATATAGAGGATCTGTCAGCTCTCCTGTGTGGTGTAGTGTATAGAGGATCTGTCAGCTCTCCTGTGTGGTGTAGTATATAGAGGATGTGTCAGCTCTTCTGTGTGGTGTAGTATATAGAGGATCTGTCAGCTCTCCTGTGTGGTGTAGTATATAGAGGATCTGTCAGCTCTCCTGTGTGGTGTAGTATATAAAGGATGTGTCAGCTCTCCTGTGTGGTGTAGTATATAGAGGATCTGTCAGCTCTCCTGTGTGGTGTAGTATATAGAGGATGTGTCAGCTCTCCTGTGTGGTGTAGTATATAGAGGATGTGTCAGCTCTCCTGTGTGGTGTAGTGTATAGAGGATCTGTCGGCTCTCCTGTGTGGTGTAGTATATAGAGGATGTGTCAGCTCTCCTGTGTGGTGTAGTATATAGAGGATGTGTCAGCTCTCCTGTGTGGTGTAGTGTATAGAGGACCTGTCAGCTCTCCTGTGTGGTGTAGTATATAGAGGATCTGTCAGCTCTCCTGTGTGGTGTAATATATAGAGGATCTGTCAGCTCTCCTGTGTGGTGTAGTATATAGAGGATCTGTCAGCTCTCCTGTGCGATGTTGTATATAGAGGATCTGTCAGCTTTCCTGTGTGGTGTAGTATATAGAGGATCTGTCAGCTCTCCTGTGTGGTGTAGTGTATAGAGGACCTGTCAGCTCTCCTGTGTGGTGTAGTATATAGAGGATCTGTCAGCTCTCCTGTGTGGTATAGTATATAGAGGATCTGTCAGCTCTCCTGTGTGGTGTAGTATATAGTGGATCTGTCAGCTCTCCTGTGCGATGTTGTATATAGAGGATCTGTCAGCTTTCCTGTGTGGTGTAGTATATAGAGGATCTGTCAGCTCTCCTGTGTGGTGTAGTATATATAGGATGTGTCAGCTCTCCTGTGTGGTGCAGTATATAGAGGATGTGTCAGCTCTCCTGTGTGGTGTAGTATATAGAGGATGTGTCAGCTCTCCTGTGTGGTGTAGTATATAGAGGATGTGTCAGCTCTCCTGTGTGGTGTAGTATATAGAGGATCTGTCAGCTCTCCTGTGTGGTGTAGTATATAGAGGATCTGTCTGCTCTCCTGTGTGGTGTAGTATATAGAGGATCTGTCGGCTCTCCTGTGTGGTGTAGTATATAGAGGATGTGTCAGATCTCCTGTGTGGTGTAGTATATAGAGGATCTGTCAGCTCTCTCCTGTGTGGTGTAGTATATAGAGGATCTGTCAGCTCTCCTGTGTGGTGTAGTATATAGAGGATCTGTCAGCTCTCCTGTGTGGTGTAGTGTATAGAGGATCTGTCAGCTCTCCTGTGTGGTGTAGTATATAGAGGATGTGTCAGCTCTCCTGTGTGGTGTAGTATATAAAGGATCTGTCAGCTCTCCTGTGTGGTGTAGTATATAGAGGATCTGTCAGCTCTACTGTGTGGTGTAGTATATAAAGGATGTGTCAGCTCTCCTGTGTGGTGTAGTATATAGAGGATCTGTCAGCTCTCCTGTGTGGTGTAGTATATAGAGGATGTGTCAGCTCTCCTGTGTGGTGTAGTATATAGAGGATGTGTCAGCTCTCCTGTGTGGTGTAGTGTATAGAGGATCTGTCGGCTCTCCTGTGTGGTGTAGTATATAGAGGATGTGTCAGCTCTCCTGTGTGGTGTAGTATATAGAGGATCAGTCAGCTCTCCTGTGTGGTGTAGTATATAGAGGATGTGTCGGCTCTCCTGTGTGGTGTAGTATATAGAGGATCTGTCAGCTCTCCTGTGTGGTGTAGTATATAGAGGACCTGTCAGCTCTCCTGTGTGGTGTAGTATATAGAGGATCTGTCAGCTCTCCTGTGTGGTGTAGTATATAGAGGATCTGTCAGCTCTCCTGTGCGATGTTGTATATAGAGGATCTGTCAGCTTTCCTGTGTGGTGTAGTATATAGAGGATCTGTCAGCTCTCCTGTGTGGTGTAGTATATAGAGGATGTGTCAGCTCTCCTGTGTGGTGTAGTATATAGAGGATGTGTCAGCTCTCCTGTGTGGTGTAGTGTATAGAGGACCTGTCAGCTCTCCTGTGTGGTGTAGTATATAGAGGATCTGTCAGCTCTCCTGTGTGGTGTAGTATATAGAGGATCTGTCAGCTCTCCTGTGTGGTGTAGTATATAGAGGATCTGTCAGCTCTCCTGTGCGATGTTGTATATAGAGGATCTGTCAGCTTTCCTGTGTGGTGTAGTATATAGAGGATCTGTCAGCTCTCCTGTGTGGTGTAGTATATAGAGGATGTGTCAGCTCTCCTGTGTGGTGCAGTATATAGAGGATGTGTCAGCTCTCCTGTGTGGTGTAGTATATAGAGGATGTGTCAGCTCTCCTGTGTGGTGTAGTATATAGAGGATGTGTCAGCTCTCCTGTGTGGTGTAGTATATAGAGGATCTGTCAGCTCTCCTGTGTGGTATAGTATATAGAGAATCTGTCAGCTTTCCTGTGTGGTGTAGTATATAGAGGATCTGTCAGCTCTCCTGTGTGGTGCAGTATATAGAGGATGTGTCAGCTCTCCTGTGTGGTGTAGTATATAGAGGATGTGTCAGCTCTCCTGTGTGGTGTAGTATATAGAGGATGTGTCAGCTCTCCTGTGTGGTGTAGTATATAGAGGATCTGTCAGCTCTCCTGTGTGGTATAGTATATAGAGAATCTGTCAGCTCTCCTGTGTGGTGTAGTATATAGAGGATGTGTCAGCTCTCCTGTGTGGTGTAGTATATAGAGAATCTGTCAGCTCTCCTGTGTGGTGTAGTATATAGAGAATCTGTCAGCTCTCCTGTGTGGTGTAGTATATAGAGGATGTGTCAGCTCTCCTGTGTGGTGTAGTATATAGAGGATGTGTCAGCTCTCCTGTGTGGTGTAGTATATAGAGAATCTGTCAGCTCTCCTGTGTGGTGTAGTATATTGAGGATCTGTCAGCTCTCCTGTGTGGTGCAGTATATAGAGGATGTGTCAGCTCTCCTGTGTGGTGTAGTATATAGAGAATCTGTCAGCTCTCCTGTGTGGTGTAGTATATTGAGGATCTGTCAGCTCTCCTGTGTGGTGCAGTATATAGAGGATCTGTCAGCTCTCCTGTGTGGTGTAGTGTATAGAGGATCTGTCAGTTCTCCTGTGTAGTGTAGTATTTAGAGGATCTGTCAGCTCTCCTGTGTGGTGTAGTATATGGAGGATGTGTCAGCTCTCCTGTGTGGTGTAGTGTATAGAGGATCTGTCAGTTCTCCTGTGTAGTGTAGTATTTAGCGGATCTGTCAGCTCTCCTGTGTGGTGTAGTATATGGAGGATGTGTCAGCTCTCCTGTGTGGTGCAGTATATAGAGGATCTGTCGGCTCTCCTGTGTGATGTAGTATATAGAGGATCTGTCAGCTCTCCTGTGTGGTGTAGTATATGGAGGATGTGTCAGCTCTCCTGTGTGGTGTAGTATATAGAGGATCTGTCAGCTCTCCTGTGTGGTGTAGTATATAGAGGATCTGTCTGCTCTCCTGTGTGGTGTAGTATATAGAGGATCTGTCAGCTCTCCTGTGTGGTGTAGTATATGGAGGATGTGTCAGCTCTCCTGTGTGGTGTAGTATATAGAGGATCTGTCTGCTCTCCTGTGTGGTGTAGTATATAGAGGATCTGTCAGCTCTCCTGTGTGGTGTAGTATATGGAGGATGTGTCAGCTCTCCTGTGTGGTGTAGTGTATAGAGGATCTGTCAGTTCTCCTGTGTAGTGTAGTATTTAGAGGATCTGTCAGTTCTCCTGTGTAGTGTAGTATTTAGAGGATCTGTCAGTTCTCCTGTGTGGTGTAGTATATAGAGGATCTGTCAGCTCTCCTGTGTGGAGTAGTATATAGAGGATCTGTCAGCTCTCCTGTGTGGTGTAGTATATAGAGGATCTGTCAGCTCTCCTGTGTGGTGTAGTATATAGAGGATCTGTCAGCTCTCCTGTGTGGTGTAGTATATAGAGGATGTGTCAGCTCTCCTGTGTGGTGTAGTATATAGAGGATGTGTCGGCTCTCCTGTGTGGTGTAGTATATAGAGGATCTGTCAGCTCTCCTGTGTGGTGTAGTATATAGAGGATGTGTCAGCTCTCCTGTGTGGTGTGGTATATAGAGGATCTGTCAGCTCTCCTGTGTGGTGTGGTATATAGAGGATCTGTCAGCTCTCCTGTGTGGTGTAGTATATAGAGGATGTGTCAGCTCTCCTGTGTGGTGTAGTATATAGAGGATGTGTCGGCTCTCCTGTGTGGTGTAGTATATAGAGGATCTGTCAGCTCTCCTGTGTGGTGTAGTATATAGAAGATCTGTCAGCTCTCCTGTGTGGTGTAGTATATAGAGGATCTGTCAGCTCTCCTGTGTGGTGTAGTATATAGAGTATCTGTCAGCTCTCCTGTGTGGTGTAGTAAATAGAGGCTCTGTCAGCTCTCCTGTGTGGTGTAGTATATAGAGGATCTGTCAGCTTTCCTGGGAGGTGTAGTGTATAGAGGATCTCTCAGCTCTTCTGTGTGGTGTAGTTTATAGAGGATCTGTCAGCTCTCCTGTGTGGTGTAGTATATAGAGGATGTGTCAGCTCTCCTGTGTGGTGTAGTATATAGAGGCTCTGTCAGCTCTCCTGTGTGGTGTAGTATATAGAGGATCTGTCAGCTCTCCTGTGTGGTGTAGTATATGGAGGATGTGTCAGCTCTCCTGTGTGGTGTAGTATATAGAGGATCTGTCTGCTCTCCTGTGTGGTGTAGTATATAGAGGATCTGTCAGCTCTCCTGTGTGGTGTAGTATATGGAGGATGTGTCAGCTCTCCTGTGTGGTGTAGTGTATAGAGGATCTGTCAGTTCTCCTGTGTAGTGTAGTATTTAGAGGATCTGTCAGTTCTCCTGTGTAGTGTAGTATTTAGAGGATCTGTCAGTTCTCCTGTGTGGTGTAGTATATAGAGGATCTGTCAGCTCTCCTGTGTGGAGTAGTATATAGAGGATCTGTCAGCTCTCCTGTGTGGTGTAGTATATAGAGGATCTGTCAGCTCTCCTGTGTGGTGTAGTATATAGAGGATCTGTCAGCTCTCCTGTGTGGTGTAGTATATAGAGGATGTGTCAGCTCTCCTGTGTGGTGTAATATATAGAGGATGTGTCGACTCTCCTGTGTGGTGTAGTATATAGAGGATCTGTCAGCTCTCCTGTGTGGTGTAGTATATAGAGGATGTGTCAGCTCTCCTGTGTGGTGTAGTATATAGAGGATGTGTCAGCTCTCCTGTGTGGTGTGGTATATAGAGGATCTGTCAGCTCTCCTGTGTGGTGTAGTATATAGAGGATGTGTCAGCTCTCCTGTGTGGTGTAGTATACAGAGGATGTGTCGGCTCTCCTGTGTGGTGTAGTATATAGAGGATCTGTCAGCTCTCCTGTGTGGTGTAGTATATAGAGGAACTGTCAGCTCTCCTGTGTGGTGTAGTATATAGAGGATCTGTCAGCTCTCCTGTGTGGTGTAGTATATAGAGTATCTGTCAGCTCTTCTGTGTGGTGTAGTAAATAGAGGCTCTGTCAGCTCTCCTGTATGGTGTAGTATATAGAGGATCTGTCAGCTTTCCTGGGAGGTGTAGTGTATAGAGGATCTCTCAGCTCTTCTGTGTGGTGTAGTTTATAGAGGATCTGTCAGCTCTCCTGTGTGGTGTAGTATATAGAGGATCTGTCAGCTCTCCTGTGTGGTGTAGTATATAGAGGATGTGTCGGCTCTCCTGTGTGGTGTAGTATATAGAG
Organism: Phyllobates terribilis; assembly: GCF_046119375.1. Taxonomy (NCBI): domain Eukaryota; kingdom Metazoa; phylum Chordata; class Amphibia; order Anura; family Dendrobatidae; genus Phyllobates; species Phyllobates terribilis. The sequence continues at coordinate 58,006,878 of NW_027362771.1, read as the reverse complement.
GATCTGTCAGCTCTCCTGTGTGGTGTAGTATATAGAGGATGTGTCAGCTCTCCTGTGTGGTGTAGTATATAGAGGATGTGTCAGCTCTCCTGTGTGGTGTGGTATATAGAGGATCTGTCAGCTCTCCTGTGTGGTGTAGTATATAGAGGATGTGTCAGCTCTCCTGTGTGGTGTAGTATATAGAGGATGTGTCGGCTCTCCTGTGTGGTGTAGTATATAGAGGATCTGTCAGCTCTCCTGTGTGGTGTAGTATATAGAGGATCTGTCAGCTCTCCTGTGTGGTGTAGTATATAGAGGATCTGTCAGCTCTCCTGTGTGGTGTATTATATAGAGTATCTGTCAGCTCTCCTGTGTGGTGTAGTAAATAGAGGCTCTGTCAGCTCTCCTGTGTGGTGTAGTATATAGAGGATCTGTCAGCTTTCCTGGGAGGTGTAGTGTATAGAGGATCTCTCAGCTCTTCTGTGTGGTGTAGTTTATAGAGGATCTGTCAGCTCTCCTGTGTGGTGTAGTATATAGAGGATGTGTCAGCTCTCCTGTGTGGTGTAGTATATAGAGGATCTGTCAGCTCTCCTGTGTGGTGTAGTATATAGAGGCTCTGTCAGCTCTCCTGTGTGGTGTAGTATATAGAGGATCTGTCAGCTTTCCTGGGAGGTGTAGTGTATAGAGGATCTCTCAGCTCTCCTGTGTGGTGTAGTATATAGAGGATCTGTCAGCTCTCCTGTGTGGTGTAGTATATAGAGGATCTGTCAGCTCTCCTGTGTGGTGTAGTATATAGAGGATCTGTCAGCTCTCCTGTATGGTGTAGTATATAAAGGATGTGTCAGCTCTCCTGTGTGGTGTAGTATATAGAGGATGTGTCAGCTCTCCTGTGTGGTGTAGTATATAGAGGATGTGTCAGCTCTCCTGTGTGGTGTAGTATATAGAGGATGTGTCAGCTCTCCTGTGTGGTGTAGTATATAGAGGATCTGTCAGCTCTCCTGTATGGTGTAGTATATAAAGGATGTGTCAGCTCTCCTGTGTGGTGTAGTATATAGAGGATGTGTCAGCTCTCCTGTGTGGTGTAGTATATAGAGGATCTGTCAGCTCTCCTGTATGGTGTAGTATATAGAGGATCTGTCAGCTCTCCTGTGTGGTGTAGTATATAGAGGATGTGTCAGCTCTCCTGTGTGGTGTAGTATATAGAGGATCTGTCGGCTCTCCTGTGTGGTGTAGTATATAGAGGATCTGTCAGCTCTCCTGTGTGGTGTAGTATATAGAGGATCTGTCAGCTCTCCTGTATGGTGTAGTATATAAAGGATGTGTCAGCTCTCCTGTGTGGTGTAGTATATAGAGGATCTGTCGGCTCTCCTGTGTGGTGTAGTATATAGAGGCTCTGTCAGCTCTCCTGTGTGGTGTAGTATATAGAGGATCTGTCAGCTTTCCTGGGAGGTGTAGTGTATAGAGGATCTCTCAGCTCTCCTGTGTGGTGTAGTATATAGAGGATGTGTCAGCTCTCCTGTGTGGTGTAGTATATAGAGGATGTGTCAGCTCTCCTGTGTGGTGTAGTATATAGAGGATCTGTCAGCTCTCCTGTGTGGTGTAGTATATAGAGGATCTGTCAGCTCTCCTGTGTGGTGTAGTATATAGAGGATGTGTCAGCTCTCCTGTGTGGTGTAGTATATAGAGGATGTGTCAGCTCTCCTGTGTGGTGTAGTATATAGAGGATGTGTCAGCTCTCCTGTGTGGTGTAGTATATAGAGGATCTGTCAGCTCTCCTGTGTGGTGTAGTATATAGAGGATGTGTCAGCTCTCCTGTGTAGTGTAGTATATAGAGGATCTGTCAGCTCTCCTGTGTGGTGTAGTATATAGAGGATGTGTCAGCTCTCCTGTGTGGTGTAGTATATAGAGGATGTGTCAGCTCTCCTGTGTGGTGTAGTATATAGAGGATGTGTCAGCTCTCCTGTGTAGTGTAGTATATAGAGGATCTGTCAGCTCTCCTGTGTGGTGTAGTATATAGAGGATCTGTCAGCTCTCCTGTGTGGTGCAGTATATAGAGGATGTGTCAGCTCTCCTGTGTGGTGTAGTATATAGAGGATGTGTCAGCTCTCCTGTGTGGTGTAGTATATAGAGGATGTGTCAGCTCTCCTGTGTGGTGTAGTATATAGAGGATGTGTCAGCTCTCCTGTGTGGTGTAGTATATAGAGGATCTGTCAGCTCTCCTGTATGGTGTAGTATATAAAGGATGTGTCAGCTCTCCTGTGTGGTGTAGTATATAGAGGATGTGTCAGCTCTCCTGTGTGGTGTAGTATATAGAGGATCTGTCAGCTCTCCTGTATGGTGTAGTATATAGAGGATCTGTCAGCTCTCCTGTGTGGTGTAGTATATAGAGGATGTGTCAGCTCTCCTGTGTGGTGTATATAGAGGATCTGTCGGCTCTCCTGTGTGGTGTAGTATATAGAGGATCTGTCAGCTCTCCTGTGTGGTGTAGTATATAGAGGATCTGTCAGCTCTCCTGTATGGTGTAGTATATAAAGGATGTGTCAGCTCTCCTGTGTGGTGTAGTATATAGAGGATCTGTCGGCTCTCCTGTGTGGTGTAATATATAGAGGCTCTGTCAGCTCTCCTGTGTGGTGTAGTATATAGAGGATCTGTCAGCTTTCCTGGGAGGTGTAGTGTATAGAGGATCTCTCAGCTCTCCTGTGTGGTGTAGTATATAGAGGATGTGTCAGCTCTCCTGTGTGGTGTAGTATATAGAGGATGTGTCAGCTCTCCTGTGTGGTGTAGTATATAGAGGATCTGTCAGCTCTCCTGTGTGGTGTAGTATATAGAGGATCTGTCAGCTCTCCTGTGTGGTGTAGTATATAGAGGATGTGTCAGCTCTCCTGTGTGGTGTAGTATATAGAGGATGTGTCAGCTCTCCTGTGTGGTGTAGTATATAGAGGATGTGTCAGCTCTCCTGTGTGGTGTAGTATATAGAGGATCTGTCAGCTCTCCTGTGTGGTGTAGTATATAGAGGATGTGTCAGCTCTCCTGTGTAGTGTAGTATATAGAGGATCTGTCAGCTCTCCTGTGTGGTGTAGTATATAGAGGATGTGTCAGCTCTCCTGTGTGGTGTAGTATATAGAGGATGTGTCAGCTCTCCTGTGTGGTGTAGTATATAGAGGATGTGTCAGCTCTCCTGTGTAGTGTAGTATATAGAGGATCTGTCAGCTCTCCTGTGTGGTGTAGTATATAGAGGATGTGTCAGCTCTCCTGTGTGGTGTAGTATATAGAGGATGTGTCAGCTCTCCTGTGTGGTGTAGTATATAGAGGATCTGTCAGTTCTCCTGTGTCGTGTAGTATATAGAGGATCTGTCAGCTCTCCTGTGTGGTGTAGTATATAGAGGATGTGTCAGCTCTCCTGTGTGGTGTAGTATATAGAGGATATGTCGGCTCTCCTGTGTGGTGGAGTATATAGAGGATGTGTCAGCTCTCCTGTGTGGTGTAGTATATAGAGGACCTGTCAGCTCTCCTGTGTGGTGTAGTATATAAAGGATGTGTCAGCTCTCCTGTGTGGTGTAGTATATAGAGGATGTGTCAGCTCTCCTGTGTGGTGTAGTATATAGAGGATATGTTGGCTCTCCTGTGTCGTGTAGTATATAGAGGATCTGTCAGCTCTCTTGTGTGGTGTAGTATATAGAGGATGTGTCAGCTCTCCTGTGTGGTGTAGTATATAGAGGATCTGTCAGCTCTCCTGTGTGGTGTAGTATATAGAGGATATGTCAGCTCTCCTGTGTGGTGTAGTGTATAGAGGATATGTCAGCTCTCCTGTGTGGTGTAGTGTATAGAGGATGTGTCAGCTCTCCTGTGTGGTGTAGTATATAGAGGATCTGTCAGCTCTCCTGTGTAGTGTAGTATATAAAGGATGTGTCAGCTCTCCTGTGTGGTGTAGTATATAGAGGATCTGTCAGCTCTCCTGTGTGGTGTAGTATGTAGAGGATCTGTCAGCTCTCCTGTGTGGTGTAGTATATAGAGGATCTGTCAGCTCTCCTGTGTGGTGTAGTATATAGAGGATGTGTCAGCTCTCCTGTGTGGTGTAGTATATAGAGGATCTGTCAGCTCTCCTGTGTGGTGTAGTATATAGAGGATCTGTCAGCTCTCCTGTGTGGTGTAGTATGTAGAGGATCTGTCAGTTCTCCTGTGTCGTGTAGTATATAGAGGATCTGTCAGCTCTCCTGTGTAGTGTAGTATATAGAGGATCTGTCAGCTCTCCTGTGTGGTGTAGTATATAGAGGATCTGTCAGCTCTCCTGTGTGGTGTAGTATGTAGAGGATCTGTCAGTTCTCCTGTGTCGTGTAGTATATAGAGGATCTGTCAGCTCTCCTGTGTGGTGTAGTATGTAGAGGATCTGTCAGCTCTCCTGTGTGGTGTAGTATATAGAGGATCTGTCAGCTCTCCTGTGTGGTGTAGTATATAGAGGATGTGTCAGCTCTCCTGTGTGGTGTAGTGTATAGAGGATGTGTCAGCTCTCCTGTGTGGTGTAGTATATAGAGGATCTGTCAGCTCTCCTGTGTAGTGTAGTATATAAAGGATGTGTCAGCTCTCCTGTGTGGTGTAGTATATAGAGGATCTGTCAGCTCTCCTGTGTGGTGTAGTATGTAGAGGATCTGTCAGTTCTCCTGTGTGGTGTAGTATATAGAGGATCTGTCAGCTCTCCTGTGTAGTGTAGTATATAAAGGATGTGTCAGCTCTCCTGTGTGGTGTAGTATATAGAGGATCTGTCAGCTCTCCTGTGTGGTGTAGTATGTAGAGGATCTGTCAGCTCTCCTGTGTGGTGTAGTATATAGAGGATCTGTCAGCTCTCCTGTGTGGTGTAGTATATAGAGGATGTGTCAGCTCTCCTGTGTGGTGTAGTATATAGAGGATCTGTCAGCTCTCCTGTGTGGTGTAGTATATAGAGGATCTGTCAGCTCTCCTGTGTGGTGTAGTATGTAGAGGATCTGTCAGTTCTCCTGTGTGGTGTAGTATATAGAGGATGTGTCAGCTCTCCTGTGTGGTGTAGTATATAGAGGATCTGTCAGCTCTACTGTGTGGTGTAGTATATAGAGGATCTGTCAGCTCTACTGTGTGGTGTAGTATATAGAGGATCTGTCAGCTCTCCTGTGTGGTGTAGTATGTAGAGGATCTGTCAGTTCTCCTGTGTGGTGTAGTATATAGAGGATCTGTCAGCTCTCCTGTGTGGTGTAGTATATAGAGGATCTGTCAGTTCTCCTGTGTGGTGTAGTATATAGAGGATGTGTCAGCTCTCCTGTGTGGTGTAGTATATAGAGGATATGTCGGCTCTCCTGTGTGGTGGAGTATATAGAGGATCTGTCAGCTCTCCTGTGTGGTGTAGTATATAGAGGATCTGTCAGCTCTCCTGTGTGCTATAGTATATAGTAGTATATAGGATCTATTCTGTGTGGTATTTTTTCATATCTGCATGGTGGGCCCCAAGAATGAGGGGCCCGCCATATTAAAATGGGGGATACATGGTCGTTCAGACCCTATAAAGAGAGTATTTTATTATAGCTCATTTATAAGGTTATATATTGTTAACAGTTGTGTTCAGTTTATTCTTGTAGGTGAATATAAATATGAGTCAGCTGTGCTGAGGCTCGAGCAGGTGTGAACTGGTTCTTGGCAGTTATGCTGCTCATGCTTTTTGAAGAGTTATGATTGGTTGAATCAAAAAGAGCGGGAGTTTGCTCTTATATTTAAATAAAATCTGAAAGTGATGATAAGAAAAAAGGGGTTATTAAATCTTTCAACAATTGGGTTCAGGTTTTTTCCATTTACGCTTCTGTTTTTAGGCGAAAAGAAATCTCATTTGTGTTCGGGCTTATCCCAATGTATGCATATTGTATTGGAGGCATACCGCAATTTTGATGGTATGGCCTGGTACAATTATGACGACATGTTTAGACTGAAACTTTTAGTTCATAATTCACTAAAATGGGGTGTAGACGTAGGGCTGTGGATTAACATTGTTACTACAGAAGAATAGTTTTTCCAGGACAGCATTTCCTGTAATGACTAAAAGAGGTTTTTGCTTCATTTACAATGAGTCGGCTTGCAAATGGCTAGCCAACTGTAGAATTTGGAATGAGTGCTCCTTCAGAGGGGGTATGTGTGGCGCCCCTGAGGGTTCGGTCGCCACAGAGGTACTGCATCTCACCCAGAGGTGTGGTATCTCACTCTCAGGTAAGGAAGGAGTACAGCCCGGGACCCTAACACCTGCATCCAACACATTCCACTTCAGTGGGGGCAGGGCGAGATTGCTCCTACGGGAGAGCACAGTCCCTGGTCCCTAGCTGAAGGGTGGAACATGTAGTGGGTGTGGGTGGAGGATGTAGTTCAGGGGAGCACAAGAAAGGAAGTGAGATAAAAGAGGGAACCATCTTGGGTCAGAAAAACAGTCTACAGTGAGAGGAGTTGGGAGCAGGAGCTCTGTAGGAGCTCTGCTCAGGAGGAGGGCCTGAGGAGAGGCCCAGGACTGAGAAAGAGAGGAGCAGGGGAGAAGGCTCCAGGAGGAACGAGGAAGGGACCCCAGGGGTACGGGCCATGCTGGAAGCCACCCATACGCCTGAATCTACCAGGAGGTGGAGGGGTCAGGCCGCACAAAGGGGACAGGTCCCTCAACTAGCAGAGTACTTTATGTCTCAACTAGAAACCGGAGGCTGCAGTATTTCAGGTCCTGCAGCCAACAGTCCATATCAGTCTCACCAAGAAGGCAGCCATAGAGGACCCAGGGGACGGAACAGACGTCGCCCGACAAGGCCCGCGGTTACTGGATTGGGACACTAGGTGTGAGGTGCAGGGAGACGGCCAGAGAGGGAAAACTTACAGGAAGGGGGTCCCGCTAAATACTCCAGATGTACCTGAGGGTTGGCTGAAGCGCAGCACGACGAGGGAAGTTACACCGGTGCCTGTAACTTGGATTGCAACAACAGTGAGTAAAAACCCTGAAGACTTCACCCCACTGCCTCTGTCCGTTATTGCTGCTGCGCCATCACCCCTGCACTACAACGCTCAGCATCACCTATAACATCTACAACATCTCTACACTGCCCTGGAGCTAAGCTCTGCCTGTGGAGAGCTGAACCAACTCTGCTGCACTAAACATCAGCTCCAGAGGTTCTGCACAGCAGCGGCGGCTCCATATAGTCACATACCACAGGTGGCGTCACGAACTCTATGCAAAAACTATAAATCCCCTGTAATTAAACCCCTTTTTGATTGACCGCCCTGGGTCACGGACCGGGTCACTGCCACTGTGACATCTCCCCTAGCAACGACCAGCCCGGCACCGAGTACCCCACGGCCCAGGGGGCGCGTCATATGCACCCCATGTTGAAATGTTTCAAAAAGAATGAACAATCCAATCAGCAGCAACCAGGATCAAAAGAAGTTTTTAAAAGAGTGCAAGCCAGTGATGCTGGAAAGAATGTGTCTGTTACGGGTCCGGGTGGTGGAACCTCTGTGCCGAGGTGCAAGGAGGGACCCAGAGGTGCGTGACTAAGTATCAACCCGAACCGACCCTGGTCGGACGGCAGCAAACGACACCGTGACCAGGGAGGATACAGGCTGAGGGACCAGGTGCTACTCTGGGGACGACTTTGTAAGAGAGCAGGTGGCTCCCATGGGTCAGATGGCTGGGACTGACCAGTATGACGGATGGACACGGCAAGCAGGCAGAAGTCTCTGGTAGCTGACAGGTGGTCACGGTACGTGACAGCAGAGCAGGCAGTAGTCTCTAGGTTTGCAGACAGGTGGTCACGACATGTGACGGCAGAGCCTCCAGGCAGGCTGGCAGGAAACAGGCGGGCGCTCCCAGGTGAGCGGGCAGACCGACAAGGCAGGTAACAGGCAGGTAACAGGTGAGCGCTCCCAGGTGAGCGGGCTGACGGACTCTGCAGGTAACAGACGGATGCTCCCAGGTGGGCAGACTGACAGACAGAGAAGGTAACAGGCGAATGCTCCCAGGTGAGCGGACTGGCTGACAGGGCAGGTAACAGGTGAGCGCTCCCAGATGAGCAGGCTGGCAGGCTCGGCAGGTAACGGGCAGATAACAGGCTGGCAGGCAGGACGAGGAGTCAGGCTAGCAGCGGGACCTGAGGGCTGAAGCAGAGATCAGAAACTGTGCAACAACTTTGCTCGGGCACCTCCATTTTGGAGGAGGTGCCCTATATATGGGAGGACCGTCAGCCATTGGCCGGGGACTCCTTAGGACGGCGCGAGCGGCCCCTTTAAGAGGGGGGGGAGCGCGCGCGCGCCCTAAGCACAGTGCCCGGGGGACTGCGCGCACAGACAGCAGGCTGAGAAGCAGAGCGGGGAGTGTGGTGAGAGGGACGGCGTCTCTGCCCGGCAGGAGGCAGAGGCGCCGAAGCTACAGGGCTGCGCGCGCCGACAGCAGGCTGGGAAGGAGAGCGGGGAGCGAGGAGGTGAGAGGGACGGTGCCTCTGCCTGGAAGAAGGCAGAGACCCCGATGCTACAGTACCCCCCCTTTACGCTCCCCCTTTTTTAGGCTAGAAAGGAATTTTTCAAGGAGAAGCGGGGCGTGGATGTTCTCTCTGGGTTCCCAAGTTCTCTCCTCTGGGCCAAACCCCTTCCAATCCACCAGAAAAAAAGTTCTCCCTCTTACCCTCTTAGTGGCCAGAATACTCTCTACCTAAAAGACGTCCTCAGCGGAAACCGGAGCAGGGGAAGTACCTGGATTGTTGGAAAAAGAGTTAAAGACAACGGGTTTGAGGAGAGATACGTGGAAGGAGTTGGGAATCCGTAAGGTGGCCGAGAGTTTTAACTTGTAGGCCACTGGATTAATTTGCTTGAGGATTTCGAAAGGACCGATGAAGCGAGGACCTAACTTGTAGGAGGGTATCTTGAGCCGCACATGTTTGGAGGAGCGCCAAACCTTGTCTCCCGGATGGAATTGAGGCGGATCCAGACGTCTCTTATCAGCATATCTCTTCATCCGCTCGGAGGACTGAAGAAGTGCGGACCTAGTACTCTCCCAAATGGTAGAAAACTCGCTGACAAGAGACTCCGCGGCAGGGTTGTCCACAGAAGCGGAGACGGGAAACGGAATCCGGGGGTGTTGGCCATAGACAATAAAGAACGGGGACTTGGACGAGGATTCGCTCTTGTGGTTATTATAAGAGAATTCGGCCCAAGGAAGGAGGTCCACCCAATCAGAATGGTGGGCATTAACAAAGTGCCGGAGGTAGCTGGTAAGGATCTGATTGATCCGCTCCACTTGACCATTGGACTGAGGGTGGTAAGCGGAGGAGAAATCCAAGGTGACATCCAGCAGTTTACATGTGGCTCTCCAGAAGCGTGAGGTGAACTGAACCCCTCGATCCGACACGATGTGGAGGGGTAGGCCATGGAGACGGAAGATATGGCGGATAAAGTCCTTAGCAAGCTCAGGTGCAGACGGGAGACCAGGCAGGGGAATGAAGTGGGCCATTTTAAAAAAGCGGTCCGCGACCACCCAAATGACAGTACACCCGGCAGAAACAGGGAGATCGGTAATGAAGTCCATAGCGATGTGTTGCCACGGGGCAACAGGTATGGGAAGCGGCAGGAGATGACCGGCTGGTAAGTGTCTGGGAACTTTGTTGCGGGCACAAGATGAACAGGCAGAGACGAAGTCTACCACATCCTTACGCAGGGTAGACCACCAGTAATGCCGGGAAATGAGCAGGGAGGTCTTCTTTTGGCCGGCATGGCCAGCTAGTTTAGAAGAATGACCCCAGCGAAGAACCTTCTCACGGTCAGGAACCGCTACGAATGTCTTGCCGGGTGGAAGACGAGTCAAATCCAAGGGGGCTACATTCATCACCTTGGAGGGGTCGATAATGTGCATAGGCTCCTCCTCTTGATCGGAGGACAGGAAGGATCGGGACAAGGCATCAGCTTTGACATTCTTGTCCGCCGGGTGGAAATGAAGGATGAAATCAAAGCGGGCAAAAAACAAAGACCACCGGGCCTGATGTGGATTAAGTCTCTGGCCATTTTGGAGATATGCCAGATTCTTGTGATCTGTGTAGATGATCACCGGGTATAGAGCCCCTTCAAGCAGATAGCGCCACTCCTCCAGCGCCAATTTGACGGCTAGCAATTCTCGGTCTCCTATGGAGTAATTGCGCTCAGAGGAGGAGAAGATTTTGGAGAAAAAGTCGCAGGTTACCAATCTCCTGGATGAAGACTTTTGGGTGAGCACCGCTCCGCCTCCAGAGGAGGAAGCATCAACCTCCAGGTAGAACTGTTTGTTGCAGTCCGGACGGTGCAGCACAGGGGCAGAATAGAAGGCTTGCTTCAGGGAAAGGAAGGCCTTCTCAGCCTCGGGTGGCCATACCTTGGGATTTGCTCCCTTACGGGTGAGCGCAGATATGGGAGCAGTCTGAGACGAGAAGTGTGGAATGAAGAGACAATAGTAATTAGTGAAGCCCAGGAATCGCTGTATCGCCTTCAACCCCTCCGGACGGGGCCACTTTAGGACAGCAGAGAGCTTCTCGGGATCCATTCGCAAGCCTGTCTGGGAGATAACATAGCCAAGGAATGGAAGAGAGGTCTGCTCAAAAAGGCACTTCTCATATTTAGCATAGAGGTGGTTCTGCCTGAGCCTAAGCAGGACCTGACGAACATCCCTCCGGTGAGTGGGAAGATCCGGAGAGAAGACCAAGATGTCGTCCAGGTATACCACCACGCAGGAGTAAAGAAGGTCACGGAAGATGTCGTTGACCAGTTCTTGGAAGACGGCGGGAGCATTGCAGAGGCCGAAGGGCATCACACGGTACTCATAGTGTCCGTCCCGGGTATTAAATGCCGTTTTCCACTCGTCTCCTTGACGGATACGGACCAGGTTATACGCTCCACGTAGATCCAGCTTGGAAAAGATCCGGGCGCCCTTAAGGCGATCAAATAACTCGGAGATGAGCGGCAGGGGGTATTTATTTTTAACCGTGATCTGATTGAGTCCTCTATAGTCAATACAGGGGCGTAGTGAGCCATCCTTTTTTTTGACAAAGAAGAATCCGGCTCCAGCCGGGGAAGTAGACTTCCGGATGAATCCCTTAGCCAGATTCTCCTCTGTGTACTCAGACATGGCCCGGGTTTCAGCCGCAGACAACGGATAAATACGCCCACGGGGTGGAGTGGATCCAGGTACCAGGTCGATCGGGCAATCATATGGCCTATGAGGTGGCAATGTCTCTGCTTCCTTTTTACCGAAGACGTCAGTATAGGGCCAGTAAGGAGCCGGAAGACCGGGTAAATTAGCTGGGGTAGGTGGTGGACGAACCGGACGAACCGGAACCAGGCAGGTCTTATGGCAGGCCGGCCCCCACCGGAGTACTTCACCGGATTGCCAGTTCAACACGGGTTCATGTGTCTGGAGCCAAGGTAGGCCAAGCAATAGGGAGTGGGAGAGTCCGGGTAGCACATGGAAGGAGATTACCACAGAGTGCAGCATTCCCACCTGCAGGGTTATGGGTTCCGTGACGAGCAGGATGGTCACCGGAAGGAGTCTTCCATCCACGGAGGCGACTGACAATGGTTCAGCCAGAGATTTGGTGGGAATACGGTATTTCTCAACCAGGGACTGGAAAATGAGGTTTCCAGCGGCTCCAGAATCCAGGTGGGCGAGTTCAAAGTGACGGTTCTCTCCCCAGGAGATAGAAACAAAGTCAGGGATGGAGAGTGCTTACTTTTGTCTAGGGCGACCTCTCCGAGCGGTCCTAGACACTGGAGTTTCCCGGCCTCTCCGGGCAGGAACGGATCAGGTGCTACTTACTGCCACAATAGAAGCAGCTCCCCTCGGCTCGGCGTGACTCTTGGCGAGATTTGACCATCTTGGTCTGGTCGATCTGCATGGGCTCGGGTGAGTGCGCCCGGGAAGTGACAGAAGAGGAGACAGGTCTCTGGAAAGTAGGAGCAAGGCGGTGAAACCTTCTCTCACGGGTGGTCTCTTTGGTGCGCTCTTGAAACCGGATGTCAATCCGGGTAGCCCGCGACACCAGGTCATCCAGGGTGGTAGGAATGTCCCGACCAGCGAGCTCGTCTTTAATCCGACCGGAAAGGCCCTCCCAGAAGATGGACACCAGGGCCTCGTTATCCCAGGCAAGCTCAGAAGCGAGGGTGCGGAACCGTATGGCATATTGGCCCACGGTGAGACTCCCTTGGCGGAGACGTAGCAGAGAGGAGGCTGATGAGGTCTTACGTCCCGGTTCATCGAAGACACTCCGGAAAGCAGTGAGAAAAGACGACAGGTCGGACACCAGGGGGTCCCCTTTCTCCCACAGGGGGTTAAGCCATGCCAGTGCCTCCCCAGTGAGATGGGACATGATGAATGCCACTTTGGCCCGGTCGGAGATAAACTGATGAGCCAAGAGTTCAAAGTGCAGGGTGCACTGGTTTATGAAGCCCCGGGTGTCACGGGTGTGTTGCCACGAAGATCGTCACGAGTACACAGCCTGACTTCTCGCAGCTGACTTGTTGGTGCTTTGTGTTTCTCGGCAGTGAGGGAGTTAATTCTCTCTCTCTCTCTGGGCTAGATGAGGTCCAGCCTCGCCCAGCTGCAATCAATACTTCTGTAGTGAGACTCCTTCATATACCTGCTGGTCTGTTTGGGAGGTGTCGGTGAAAGCATTTCATTCAGACTGACAGAGCGGATCGTGGTGTTTGGAGTTGCTGAGATAAGTGTATTTGGAAGTGTTTTTTTCCCTTTCCTCGCTTTATCATTTATCTCCTTTCCCGTTGGTTTTCCCTCTGTTGTAGTTGAGAAGTTGTTTGTATGCAAGGTGGTTTTGGTTTTTCCCTTGTACTGTCTCGTTCGTCTAAATACTGTGTTTGGGCATATTATTTCTTGTTCCCTTTGGTTGTGATCGGGGTCCTTCTCAGGACTAGATTACTGAGGTGCAGGGATCTTCAGGAGGTAGGGGTTACGCTGGCGGCCTGGACCTCTGTACCTTTAACAGTACCTCCAGGTTGAGGGATTAGTCAGGGCCCCAGCTTAGGGTCAGCTTAGGCCCCCTACCTCCAGTATACAGAGACAGCGTGACACCGGGCTAGAGCGGGGTCGCCTCCGAAAGGAGGAGGTGCAGAAAGCCGGGGTCCGGGGCAGAATGCCATGGTATTGGTGGGCAGCGGCGCTGCCGGGGTGCGAGTCGTGCGACTAGCGGTGGTTACTGGTGGAGCAGTCAGTGTGTCCAGGTGGGAGTTGACACTCCGCAGGTGGTTCAGGATGGATTCCTGTTGGGATCTCTGACGGGAGACTTCGTGGTATAGGTCAGAGAGCGAGGGAGCTTGGGTGCCACCGGGTTCCATGGCCCGAGCAAACTGTTACGGGTCCGGGTGGTGGAACCTCTGTGCCGAGGTGCAAGGAGGGACCCAGAGGGGCGTGACTAAGTATCAACCCGAACCGACCCTGGTCGGACGGCAGCAAAAGACACTGTGACCAGGGAGGATCCGGGCTGAGGGACCAGGTGATACTCTGGGGACGACCTTGTAAGAGAGCAGATGGCTCCCTCGGGTCAGATGGCTGGGACTGACCGGTATGACGGATGGACACGGCAAGCAGGCAGAAGTCTCTGGTAGCTGACAGGTGGTCACGGTATGTGACAGCAGAGCAGGCAGTAGTCTCTAGGTTTGCAGACAGGTGGTCACGGCACGTGACGGCAGAGCCTCCAGGCAGGCTGGCAGGAAACAGGCGCGCGCTCCCAGGTAAGCGGGCAGACCGACAAGGCAGGTAACAGGCAGGTAACAGGTGAGCGCTCCCAGGTGAGCGGGCTGACGGACTCTGTAGGTAACGGGCAGATAACAGGCTGGCAGGCAGAACGAGGAGTCAGGCTAGCAGCGGGACCTGAGGGCTGAAGCAGAGATCAGAAACTGTGCAACAACTTTGCTCGGGCACCTCCATTTTGGAGGAGGTGCCCTATATATGGGAGGACCCTCGGCCATTGGCCGGGGACTCCTTAGGACGGCGTGCGCGGCCCCTTTATGAGGGGGGGAGCGCGCGTACAGGCGCCCTAAGCACAGTGCCCGGGGGACTGCGCGTGCATACAGCAGGCTAAGAAGCAGAGCGGGGAGCGTGATGAGAGGGACGGCGTCTCTGCCCAGCAGGAGGCAGAGACGCCGAAGCTACAGGGCTGAGCGCGCCGACAGCAGGCTGGGAAGGAGAGCGGGGAGCGAGGAGGTGAGAGGGACGGCGTCTCTGCCTGGAAGAAGGCAGAGACCAGGATGCTACAGTGTCCATGGCTTGAGCTGTTCCCAAACCAGGACAAGGCTGATTTGTTTTTTGAAGGATTCAAGAACAGGTTTTATGTACCTGAGTTTTTTGGTAAAGGGTGTGGTTGAAGAAAAGATAAGGAAAGAAATAGAGATGGGGAGAATATCAGGTTTTATTTATTTATTTGTTTTTTTTCTTTTCCTCCATTAGAAAATGTTACATTATCTCCTCTTGGAGTAGTACCTTAGAAGGACATGGGATGTTTTAGTTTGAGCCACCATCTCTCTTTTCCTGTTGATGCTTCATTGTATGACAAGATAAGTAAATCAGAGTTGTCAGTCAAATATGCATCATTTGAACAAGCAGTTGTTCTGTTGAAATCATTCGGTACAGGATCTTTGATGGCAAAAACTGACATTAAATCTGCATTTAGATTGTTACCAGTTAATATTAAAAGTTTAATTCACTTGGTTTTCAATTTAAAGGGAATTTTTATTTTGACAGGAGTTTACGTATGGGTTTTTCTTCATCATGTTTTTATTTTGAAGCTTTTTGTTCTTTTTTACATTGAGTTTTGCAGTTTCAGGTAAAGGAGGGAGGGGTTTTGCATTATTTATACGAGTTTTTGTTTATAGGTAATTATGACTCTGTTTTAAGTTCTTATTAAAATTTAAAGAATTGTTTGAGTGGTTTGGTGTACCTTTAGCATAAGAAAAGACGGTTTCTCCTTGTAATTGCTTGGAATTTTTGGGTATCACAATTGATTTCATGAGAATGGAATGTAGATTACTTTTAGTCAAAGTAAGTAGATTGCTTGGCTTATTGAAAAGTATATTACAAAAGATAAAACAACGTTTAAAGAGCTTCAGTCTGTATTAAGATTGTTGAATTTTACTCTTCGTATCATCCCTATGGGTATGGTTTTTAGAAGAAGGATGTATGATGCCACAAAAGGCATTAAGTCTCCAAAATGTCATATTCATTCAACAAAAGCTATAAAAGATATGGCTGTTTGGAACAAATTTTTAGAAGTTTTTAATGGACATAGTTGTTGGCAGTTTGATTTTGTTTCTTCAGACGGGCTGAATTTTGTTTGCAGAAGCTGTTATAGAGTGTTTTTTGATGGTCAATTGATCAATGGCTGAATGGCCTTTCTCTTTAGTGTAATCAAAAGTGGTTAAAAGCTTGGTAACATTGAAGCATTTTGCTATTTTAGTGACATTGGCTATTTTGGGTACTAAGCTGCAGAATAGGAGAATTATATTTCTTTCAGATGATCAAGGTGTTGTTTTAGAACTAAATACTCTTGAAAAAATGAAGACATCATCTCAGGTTTGAATGAAAGCACAATTGAAAAGATAGGTAGATGGGATAGGTAGATGGGAAGCTGACTGGTACAAGATTTATGTAAGACCAGAATTAATTGTTAAACTTTAATATTCATCTCTCAGGTACAATGCTTATCTGGATCCTGGGTCATTCGTATATTCATTGGGCCCAGAAGAGGCCAAACAAGAGGTCTTATTCTGAAAACTTATCTTTTGATCTTGTAAACTTTCAATGTTTTCTGGTATGGTGTTAGAGGTCTAACGTGGGAAAATGTCCCTAATGAAATTAAAAAGTATCTTTGTTATGGCCAAATCCACATTTAATTATAATTCATGCAAGTGGAAACGAAACAGGTAAGCTAAAAACTTTGCACCTTCTTTGTTTACTGCATAGAGATGTTTCTTTAATTAAATGTTGGTTTCCCAATTCCCATTTAGTTTATTCAGAAATAGTCCCAAGATTAGTTTGGTCAGGTTTAGATAGCAAGTTTTTTGAGTAAATGAGGAAAAGACTGAATAGATCGATGGAAAAACTTACGAATTTGCGAGGTTTTTCTTACAGGTATTCTGATTTAGAGGGATTCGCGCCAGGTTTATTTAGGAGAGATTTAGTACAATTGTCAGATATAGGTCTGGATATTTTTAATTTGTGTTTGCAAAATGCTATGGAGAAATGGCTGTGATGTTTTTGTTTGGGGGGCAGGTCTTTTAGTCCTGGCTGGTGGATAATTGCCCAGCTTTTGCTGGGTGGAGTTGGTCTTTGTTTATGGTGCTTATGTTACGGATCCGGGTGGTGGAACCTCTGTGCTGCAGTGCAAGGAGGGACCAGAGGGGCGTAACTAGGTATCAACTCGGACCGACCAAGGTCGTACGGTGGCTAAATCGACTCCGTGACAAGGGAAGGACCGAGCAGAGGGACCAGGTGCTACTCTGGGGACCGAGCTTGTATGAGAGCAGGTGACTCCTACGGGTTAGAAGGCAGGGGCTGACCGGTACAGCAGATGAGCACGGCAGGTAGGCTGACGGGTGATCCGGGCAGACGGACTGGCTGGCACGGCGGGTAACAAGCAGGAGCCTCCAGGTAGGCGGGCTGGTAGGCACGGCAGATAACAGGCAGGTGCTTCTAGGTAAGCGGGCTGGAAGGCATGGCAGGTAACAAGCAGGAGCCTCCAGGTAGGCTGGCTGGTAGGCACAGCAGGTAACAGGCAGGTGCTTCCAGGTAAGCGGGCTGGCAGGCACGGCAGGTAACAAGCAGGTGCTACCAGGTAAGCAGGCTGGCAGGGCCCATAGACAGACTGGCGGACTGGACTGTAGACAGACTGTCGGGCTGGAGAGTAGACAAGCTGGCGGACAGGGCTGGTAGTCAGGCTGGTGGGCTGGACTGGTAGTCAGGCTGGCGGGCTGGACTGGTAGACAGGCTGGCGGGCTGGACTGGTAGTCAGGCTGGCGGGCTGGACTGGCAGTCAGGCTAGCAGCGGGACCTGAGGGCTGAAGCAGAGTTTAACACACAAAGCTACAACCTTGCACGGGCACCTCCATTTTGGAGGAGGTGCCTTATATATGAGAGGTCCTCCGGCCATTGGCCAGGGACTCCTTAGGACGGTGCGCGCGGCCCCTTTAAGTGGGAGGTGCGCGCCCTAAGCCCAGTGGCCGGGAAGCTGCGCGCACCGGCAGCAGCAGAAGCAGGAGCGCCGGGCGGGGAGCGCGGCGGTAAGAGGGACGGCATCTCTGCCTGTCAGGGGGCAGAGACGCCGATACTACATCTTATATGGTTTTATGAGAATTTTATAGTATTAAAATTTATGGATGATAATATTAAAACTATTTATGGTATTTATCTATTCATATTAATTTAAAGTAACTTTTAATAAAAACATCACGGCCTATTAGTGTGTCACATGTTTTTATTATATTGGTTAAGAATTTCTTTGAAAATCAATGGGTCTTGTGCTACTATGATTTTTCTCTGGTGGGCCCAAGGTACTCTAGTCCGACGCTGGATGCAAGTGCAGATAGCAGATGTAAGAAAGAAAAATAGTCAACTCACCCTTTGCATGTGGACTCGAATGCCTGGAAAACCTGCAGTGCTGCAGGAAAAGCAATCAATCAGGAAGGAAGTATCCAGCTTCGAAAGTCCATAAAATGACAAGGTTTATTGAAAAAATAGATTAAAAAGATAACATAGAGCACATGAATCACAGCCCCCAAGGAAAGGGGTAAAATAGGCAGACGCGTTTCAGACCCTCCGATCTTTGATCATTCTGAAAATTGTGACGTGCATTTGTGTTCAGCCTCCTGTTGTCTTATACTCCCAATTCAAATTCTGAGTGACCAATTGCCTCTAGCAGTCACATAATGATGAGCGAGCACTAAAATGCTCGGGTGCTTGATGCTCGGGTTGAGCAAATTGGAATGCTCGACTGCTCAGTCCGAGTAACGAGCCCAATGTAAGTCTATGGGAAACTCGAGTATTTTTCCAGTGGCTCCCCCCAGCGGTCTGCAGAGGGCTTAAAAATTGCCCAAATCGATGGGAACAGTGCTGAAACGACATGGGAACAGCGCTGAAACGACATGGGAACAGCATGGGGAAGACCCCTGTAAGCATTTCTGACTCCCAGGTCACTGCTATCAACAAGGTTGTCAGAGGTATTACGCCACTTTTACGGACTCACAATAATACATACAAAAACTAAACCAAAATGGATTTTCCTGGGAAATATGTTAAGGAACATACTTTCCAGGATAATCACTTGTATATAAGGCAAAATAAATTACCAAAAACAAAAATGCTCCTCCACACCTTGGGCTATGTTCACACGTAGCGTTTTTGATGCATTTTTGCACTTTTGCATTGCTTTCAACCAAGACAAATGCATTCACCGGGAAATGTCATTTTAACGTTTTACAACCTTATCTGGCCATGTGGTGTGTGAAACATCATCAGACACATACTGTTTAATTTATGAAGGGATTGTGAAAGTCACAAACACTATTTTTACAGCCTTACTATTCTTAAAAGGCTAGCAGGCGGCCCTCCCTATTGTTAGAGAGCCATCAGCCGGCTATGCTTTGTTGTTTCCATTATTAACATGTGGGTCTCCTATACTGTTATTGCGTATGCAGTTACTGCAAGGGCTGCCAAAAATTTGGACGCAACCCAATACCCCTTTGAAGAGACATAGAGAAAGATCTCAGTAAAAAAAAAATTCCCATTATAAAGGAGCGGGTCTCCTATAGTGGTAATGCCCATGCTGTGACGGCAAGGGCTGCCAAAATTTGGGAAAAACCCCACTAACAATTTAAAGACACATAGAGCTGGGCCACAGTAACGAGTATGACATGTTCCCATTAGAAATTAGAGGGTCTGCTATTCAGTTATAGGGTATGCAGTGAGTCCAACTGTCAAGGTAAAATATATATATTATAGAAAATCAATTAGTTTCTTTTAATAGATTAACTAATCAGTGTGAATCAATATAGCGATGATGGAATAATATATGTGTATGTATTTATGCAAATGTGTATATGCACATGGATTATGTTAACAGTTAATAAATATATAACTAACAGCTTCTATTCTTATTGTAGACACGAACAACTAAATGATTTCCTGGGAATGACGTATGCATGTGATGGCTGATTACAGAGAGATTCATGTCGAGTTGGAAAAGATGGCGCTGAGAGACGACTTCACCCCTCCCATCAGAATTCCTAAGGCGTTACTGAAGCCAAGAGATACATGGATGAGCAAATTACCGTGTGCCGAGTTATCAGAAAAGAGCAATAAATTTTACCAATCCCACCTAGAGGGAGAATACTATTTAACTCCATGTCTATGTAATAAAGTATGCCATTTGCGTGGTTCAGTCTCTGAGTGAAGTTTTTCAACCAGATTAGCAGATTTGGTTAATTAGCTTCTTTGCATGCACTCGGACATCTTTAATTTGGAGGAGAGCAGTTACCTGGTGTATCTTAAATTGGTGAAACCTTCACAGAACTGCTGTCAAAATTTAGGAAAATCCCTACTAACAATTTAAAGACACATAGAGATGGACCACAGTAACCACATGTTCCCATTAGAAGGAGAGGGTCTGCTATACAGTTATAGGGTATGCAGTGAGTCCAACGGCTGCCAAAATTTAGAAAAAAACCCTACTAACAATTTAAAGACACATAGAACTGGGCCACAGAAATGACATGTTCCCATTAGAAAGGAGAGGGTCTCCCATACTGTTTACCTATGCAGTGACTGCAATGGCTGTCAAAAATTTGGAGGCACTCCAATGTCCCTTGCAAGAGACGTAGAGGTCAGAGGGCCTCCTGAAAACAATGTTCCCATTATTAGGAAATGGGTCTCCCATACTGTTTGCCTATGCAGTGAAGCAATGGCTGCCAAAAATTTGGAGGAACTCCAGTGCCCCTTGCAAGAGACGTAGAGGTCGGAGGGCTTCCTGAAAACAATGTTCCCATTATTAGGAAGTGGGTCTCCCATACTGTTTGCCTATGCAGTGAAGCAACGGCTGCCAAAAATTTGGAGGAACTCCAATGACCCTTGCAAGAGACGTAGATATGTTGATATGGTACATATGGTGGTGATATGGTGGTGGACGATTAGGATGCGAAGAAGGAGGAGGACAAGAGCAAATAGACAAACTCAGGAAGCGTATACTCATGTCTGCGTGTTAAGACATAAGTGCATGGGAATAGAGTTAGACCTCCCAAAAAAAGACACGGTATTTGAGTTTATGTTATGCTGCTATCATTCGGTGGTGTTGAGAAGTCTGGCCCAATCCAGTTCTTGTTCATTTTTATAAGAGTCAGCCTGTCAGCATTTTCAGTTGACAGGCAGATGCACCTATCGGTTATAATTCCACCAGCGGCACTAAAAACCCGCTCTGACAAAATGCTAGCGGCAGGGCAGGCCAGGACCTCCAAGGCAGTTCATGCCATGCGTCCAGCTTGGATACCCAATAATTATAAGGCACAGAGGAATCATAGAGCACGTTGGTACGGTCGGCAAGGTATGGTCGGCAGCATTTTCTTAAACTTTTTCCTCCTTTGGAGAGTACCCTGCGCCTCAAGGCCTGTGCGATGGGAGGGTCTGAGAAAACTGTCCCAGAACTTGAACAATGTTCCCCTGCCTCTGCTGGATTACATTTGTGTCTCTCGCCTGTACTCCTTGGTTGTCCAACGAACTGTGACCTCTGCCGCCAGCGTTTTCAGATGGGAATTTTTTTAATAATTCCACAACAAGGGCCTTCTCGTTCTGCCCTATTTTATTAGGCATGTCCTGCGTGGGAATAAGAGATAGAAGTTCTCCTTGTAGCGTGGGTCTAGAAGTGTCACCAACCAATAATGACTGTCACCCAAAATTTGGACAACGCGAGGATCATGGGAAAGCTAGCATAACATAAGCTCAGCCATGGGTGCCAGACTGCAAAGAGGCAAGACTTCCGTGTCCTCACCAAGAGAATGACTGACCATGCTCTCCTCCTCCTCCTTCTCCTCTTCCTCCCTGTCCTCAGGCCATCCACGCTTAACAGACGGTATGACAGTTGTAAAGGTAGTACTGTCTATAGCGCAGGAAACTAGCTCCTGTTCTTCTTCCTCCTCCTTCTCTTCCTCATTGTCACCCAATCCACGTTGGGATGAGATGAGGCTGGGCTGTGTGGAATCATCCTGTATGGTTCCTTCCTCCATCTCATCGTGCTCCGACTGCAATGCATCCTCTTTGATTGAGATCAGAGTGTTTCAGAAGACAGAGAAGCGGGATGGTTACGCTAATTATGGCGTCATCGCCGCTCACCATCTTGATGGAGTCGTCAAAGTTTTGAAGGATGGTACATATGTCTGACATCCATGTCCAGTCCTGAGGTTTTATGTGTGGAGTCTGACGTGAATACTGACAGCCTTGTTGATGCTGGTAGTCAACAACTGCCCTCTTCTGCTCACAAATCCTTCCCAACATCTGCAATGTAGAGTTCCAATGTGTGGGGACATCGCAGATCAGTCGGTGAGCTGGAAGCTGCAAATGCTGCTGAAGCACGGCAAGGGCAAGGGCGTGCAGCTGACTTTCTAAAATGCACACAGGCGGCAAACTTTGACAAGCAGATCCGACATTTCCGGGTAGGTTTTGAGAAACTGCTGAACCACGAGGTTAAGCACATGGGCCAGGCATAGTACGTGTGTGAGCTCGCCTCTCCTCAGAGCCACCACCAGGTTCCTGCCATTGTCACACATGACCATGCCTGTCTGTAGGGTTAGTGGAGTCTGCCACTGATCTGCCTGCTCTTTCAGAGCTGTCCACAACTCTTCAGCGTTGTGCGGTTTGTCACCTAAACATATTAGCTTCAGCACAGCCTGTTGCCGCTTGGCCGAGGCAGTGCTGCAGTGCTTCCAGCTTGCGACTGATGTGGTCATTTTGGAGATGGAGGCTGAAGAGGAGGAGGAGGTGCAGGAGCTGTATAATGTGGGTGCAACCCTGATTGACCCAGGCCCCCAATCCTCGGCGTCGGGAGGACGTTTTCCGTCCCAAGGTCTGACTGGGTCCCAGCTTCCACTATATTAACCCAATGTGCCGTCAGCAAGATGTACCGTCCCTGCTTACAAGCACTTGTCCATGTGTCTGTGGTTAGGTGGACTTTCCCAGTAAATGCGTTGTTGACATCACGTCTAATGTTGTGCGACACGTGCTCGTGCAATGCGGGGATGGCACATCGGGAGAAATAGTGGCGGCTGGGGACCAAGTACCGAGGGACGGCCGCCGCCATCAGGTTGCAGAAAGCTTCCGTCTCCATAAGCTTAAAAGGCAACATTTCGAGTGCAAGCATTCGCAAAATTTGTGAATTTAGTAGTGTGGCCTGTGGGGCGTTGGCTGCGTATTTGCGCTTGCGTTCCAAGGACTGGGGTAGGGACAACCGAACGCTGCGCTGGGACAAGGACGTGGACGCGCTTGCTGATGGTGCTAGTTCTGAATGTTCAACGACAGGTGCAGAGCCGGTGGCATCTTCGCATGTGCCATGGACAGGGGATTGGCGTGCACGCACAACAGCGGAACAAGCAGTGGTGTCACCCGCAGACACTGGTCCTGGACCCTGGGGTTCGGCCCACTTAGTCAGGTGCTTTGCTGCCATGTGCCTGATCATGCTGGTGGTGGTCAGGCTGGTAGTTTTCCTACCCCTGCTGAGGCTGGCCTGGCAGGTGATGCAAATGGCCTTTTTGGGGTTATCGGCAGAGTCTTTAAATAATAACCAGACTCGGGAAGACCTAACAGTTGTACTGGCAACTTCTTTCGTGTTGGCATTACAAGGAACGCTTTTCCGCCCTGTGTCTGCTGCCACCACTTTACTTACTATTTTATCCACCACCTCATCTTCCACTTCCGCACCCTGTTACCCCTGGTGCTCCTCTTGACTTTCTGGCAATTGTGTCTCATCATCATCATCATCCACCTCTTGCAACAGTAATTGCACTTTCCCACCATCGCCTTCGTGTGACCGTGGCTGCTGTGAGCGTGCAATATTTGGGTATCGCTACACGGATCCTCCTCTTGACTCGCTTGAAGCTGGCCGGGCGAGAGGCCTTAATCTACAAATGGAAAAGTGAATAGCTCTTCTGAGTGTAGGATCAGTTGTCTCCAGGCACTTGACATGGTGGGACGAAGGAGGATCAGGGTGAGGAATATGCGGTCCACACTCACGACTGCTGAGACTTGACTGTGTGGAAGACAGGATGGTGGTGGTTTTGGCAAAGTGACTGGAAGCATTATCTGCTATCCAACCAACAACCTTTTGACACTGCTCTGTGTTCAATAGTGGTGTTCTGCGGTCCCCTAGTCATTGGGACAGGAAGGTCGAGCGACAAGATGTGGGTGTTTGTTGTGGCACAATTTCAGCTTGCCCACTGCCATGTCCTCGGCCTCTGCATGCACCATCACCATCATGTCCACTTCCCTGTCCCTTGCCACGCACCTTGCCCATTTTTAATGGAGGACAATATTTTCACATTCATGAGAAAAGGCTAATTTTGGAGCGCAGTTATATGTGATACGTCTGACAGAGAACCACAATTTTAAATAGCAGGCCTGTAATTTACTAATATTATTCTACACAGAGATCTAGTGTGAATAGCTTGACTGACACACTGCAACAGAATGGAAATGGAAGAAATGTCTGATTTTTGGAACAGTCTTATATGTGATATATCTGACAGAGAACCACGGTTTTAAATAGCAGGCCTGTAATTTACTAATACTATTTTTCACAGACACCTAGTGTGACTAGCTTGACTGACACTGCAACAAAATGAAAATGAAAGAAATGACTGATGTTGGAACACTCTTATGTGTGTCATGTCTGACAGAGAACCACGGTTTTAAATAGCAGGCCTGTAATTTACTAATATTATTCTACACAGAGACCTAGTGTGAATAGCTTGACCGACACACTGCAGCAGAATGGAAAAGGAGGCCAATATTTTCCAGGTTCAGTTCAAATTTCTGGATTTTTATCGCTGAAATATGGAACAGATCTGGCTGAATTCTGCAGTTCTAACAAGCAAATGGAGCAGAAAAATGGTGTACTCAGGATTGCTTTTTAAGCAAATAATCAGGATTAGGATAAAAAAAAATTTGCCCTGGCCTCTGATATATGGGGCTATGTCTACAGCAGCAGGAACAGCAGCAGCAGGAATGTGCTGTGGACCCTCTTGCACTATATGCACTGCAGTCTGCCACATACACTGCCTGCTTGCCTAACTCCTGCTATCACCTTCACCACTGAAAATATTCACCTGGATTAGTCCTCAGAAGAACTATTAGTTCAGATGGATATGTAGATATATGTTGTGGAATACCTATATAACGCAAAACAAGCAAATCTCTCCCTGACTTAGCAGCAGCTCTTCCTACTCTGCCTGATTCCGGAGTAGACTGTGACGAGCATAGCGCCGCCAGGTCTTATATAGACCTGATGATGCTGTGCAGCCAGCCAATCACAGCAATGCCCACAACCAACATGGCTATGGCATTACAGTGCGTGGCAAGCAATCTCTGCATGTTCATTGGCTATCTAAATCGCGCCAAACATGCAGGGCGGGGACCTGAGCTTGTCGAGCACCGTGATGCTCGGGCGAGTACCCAGCAGTGGCGAGCACGTTCGCTCATCCCTATTAGCGATATGCCTTTGAACACGTGCCGAATTGTTTCATGTGTTATTCACCAGTAGGGCATTTAATACTTACCTAACACTCTCATGGTAACTTTGACAAAGAACGCTCTCCTTGCGTTCGAAACATGTCGCATGGATCTTCTGGACAATATTGCATGATATGACAATGTCATTTTTGTAAACCACTGTCCCAGATACTAAAGATTTTAATGACATTTTTCTACAAATAAAATTCAATATTTTTACTATTTTCAAGAGCTGGATTTCCACAGTTTTTTCTAACATTTTAGCTGGCCACTCACCAGCAGCACTCTCGACTCTGCTCAACATCCAGCAGACTGACACTCCCTCAGGAGACTGCCACCTAGAATTTAACCCTCTCCTTCGCAGCAATGCTACAGATTGCTGAAGCATAGTGCTCTCAAAGACAACTATGCTGGTAAATCTACACAATAGAAACTTATTCTACCAGTTGTCTTTTAATAATTTAAGTTAGTGTTGGGTACATCACATTATTCACTCTAAATAATACCTATTAAAAGTAATGTCACTGGATATGGTGGAAAAAGGAGTATCTTTTTGTTCACTTTAACAATTGTATATGCATGTTTCTATTCTGTTTCTACTGTGCCTATGAAGTCTATGACTTAATGGGTCAGCATTACCTTATTTCAGCAGCAACAAGAGGATCTATACATGATTAGAAAGGTGGTTTTATGTTGATACCAGTGTATGAAAAGGGTATTCTTAGCAACATAGCTAACGCCAATTTTTGCAGACACTTTCAATAGTTAAATATGGAAAAAATGCTAATATTTCAGAAAGTGTTAGCATAGTCTGACAATACATAATCTGTGGCTATAGAATAAAAAATACCAAAAGAAGCACATTTTGCTTATCGCATGTTTATTAAATGTTTTACACAATTTTTGTTCCTTGGTGGTGTGGCTTAATGGGAAAAAAGCGTGGCTGAGGATGCACCTAAGGGCAGGGACACACGGCTGAATGACTCGTGCGATGATCACATCGCACTGAACAGACTGGCCGGCACCTCTCCTGACCTGAGCATGACAGCATGATGGTTTTCCATGCTTCTGTCAAGCTCAGGTCTGGAGAGGCGGTGACCAGTACGTGGTTTATGATGCGATCCTCGGATGAGAAATACGTCAGTGTGTCTCTGCCCTAATTGTAGCAACAGTTTGGTGCAAACCATTAGGAAGTCAAGCAGAAGTTAGACAAATATATCAAAAGATGTGTCACATTTACTGTATCAATCAGCATTACCCACTGTGTTGGATTTAGCATCTCTAGTCTGGTCTAATTCTGAGCTGTCTAGTTTTAAGCCACTATTAATTAATATGCCCCATTGTTTTAATTTTATTTATATAATAAATGTGGTCAAAAACTGCAAGGGAATTCATTTAAATAAAATTGTGCTTTATTAGAATCATAATTTCCATAGCAATAGCTCGCCTGAACATATTATTTTTCATTTTCTCGTATAATTAATTAAACCTTGTAAAAAATGTAATACAATATGAAAATGTAATTTTGCTATACTAAAAATAATTTCAGTCTCTGGCTGCACTTTTTCAGTAACTATGTAATGAAAAATTGGCTATAAAACATTTAACGCTCTATAGGAAATTTTGGAGTACTGTCCAGGAAAACTAGGAAGAAGGTTCACCTTTAGGCCAAGGCCCCACTATCAGTATTTGGTCAGTATTCGGTCAGTATTTTTTCTGAGGAGTGGGAGCCAAAACCAGGAGTGGGTGATAAATGCAGAATTGGTGACTTGTTGCTATTATACCTTTTCTCTAATTTTTCCTCAGCTGGTTTTGGCTCCCACTCCTGAGAAAAAATACTGACCGAATACTGACCAAATACTGATAATGGGGCCGTAGCCTTAGACTAGGTTCCATGATGAGCTTTTGATGTTACCCATTTTCTGCACCTATTATGTAATGTAGGTCACTTACATTTTTTCATTGCTAATTTAAGCGCATTTTTATCGCTTTTTTTAAGCTACATTTTTGTCTCCTGTTGGCATGTCATGTTTTGAATAAAGCTTCTTTGTTTTTGATACTTCGTGGCATTTGGCCTTGACAAAACTTTATTGATACATTCTTGTGTTTTTGAGGTGTTTCAAAAGATGTTCATTTTTACTTTTGGATTTTACACATCTGATGCAATTTTATGGGAAAAATCTGCACATAAAACTCAGCGTATCTGCAGGAGAAATTCACATGCTGGGAAATACGCACCGCAGGTCAGTTTATGATGAGTAAAAAAGAATCACAGTGGGCATGAGATTTCTATAAATCCCATCCATTTTACTGGAACTGTAAGATTCTGTATTTTTAACGTAGAAAAAAATCTCATCAAAAACTCATAGTGGGCACACAGCCTAAACAGGATCTGTCATAGGATTTTACAACATAAACTGAATTATTAAATAGATCTCTTAAACCTAATGGAGCTGATGTAATTACTTTGAGAACCCATGCCAGAATGATTGTACAATCCTGATGTTAGGATGAGCATTTTCAGCCCAGCAAAATAACAGGGATAAAATGTCTACAACGGCATCTTATTAACAAACAGAAATAAATAGTATATACTCATAACTATTCTATATAAATAACCATATACACTGTGTGCAGAATTATTAGTCAAGTTGTATTTTAGAGGATAATTTTTATTATTGATCAACAACCATGTTCTCAATCAACCCAAAAGACTCAAAAATATCCAAGCTTAATATTTTTGGAAGTTGGAGTGGGTTTTTTTTTTAGATTTGGCTATCTTAGGAGGATATCTGTTTGTGCAGGTAACTATTACTGTGCAGAATTATTAGGCAACTTAATAAAAACCAAATATAATCCCATCTCACTTGTTTATTTTCACCAGGTAAACCAATATCAGTGCACAAAATTTAGAAATAAACCTTTCTGACATGCAAAAACAAAAACCAAAAAAATTAGTGATCAATAAAGCCATCTTTCTTTATGATGACACTCATCTGGCCCATCAAGAGTCACTCTCATTCATCAGTCCATAAAACCTTTGAAAAATTAGTCTTAAGATATTTCTTGGCCCATTGTTGACGTTTTATCTTATGTTTCTGGTTCAAAGGTGGTCGTTTTTCAGCCTTCCTTACCTTGGCCATGTCCCTGAGTATCGCACACCTTGTCCTCGTGCTCCAGTAACGTTGCAGCTCTGAAATATGGCAGAACTGGTGGTGAATGGCATCTTGGCAGCTTCATGCTTGATTTTCCTCAATTCATGGGCAGTTATTTTGCGCCTTTTTTGGCCAACACGCTTCTTGCGACCCTGTTGGCTATTTGCCATGAAACGCTTGATTGTTCGGTGATCACGCTTCAAAAGTTTGGAAATTTCAGGACTGCTGCATCCCTCTGCAAGACATCTCACAATTTTGGACTTTTCAGAGCCCGTCAAATCTCTCTTCTGACCCATTTTGCCAAAGGAAAGGAAGTTGCCTAATAATTAAGCACACCTTATATAGGGTGTTGATGTCATTAGTCAACACCCCTCCTCATTACAGAGATGCACATCACCAGATTTACTTAATTGGTAGTTGGCAATCAAGCCTATGCAGCTTGGAGTAGGACAACATGTATAAAAAGTATCATGTGATCAAAATACTCATTTGCCTAATAATTCTGCACACATTGTAAATAATACAATACATGCTTAACAAATTAACAATAGGAAGGGGTTCTTGACTTTCCTCCAACTGTAGCTCACAACATTACCTTCAGCCACAACACACCATCTCAAGGGTACCTGTAGCTAAATGTTGCCCAACATTATTGTACCAATGGGACCTCAGCCTAGTAGAGACACATTACCAAACAATTCACCAAACAACTGTTTAACTTGGGGATTCCCATACCTGTAAAGGGACCAATATTCCCATGAAAACATAGCCCGCTTCAAAGACCTTGTTTCTGAACCAAAAATCCTTCCTTGAATGCATTTTCAACAACTTCCACCAAAGTCAGTGCCCACAAATCCAAGTCTGTGGCATTCAGGTGGACACAATCCAACCTCAAATGCTCCCTTGATAGATCCAATAAGTCCCTGCTCCAATACAATGCCTTCATTGCCTGCCACAAAGCAAGACACATCCCTATTTACAGTGCCTTATTTTCTGGTCCAAAAGATCAATATTGGAGCTCCCCTTACAGCACTGTGCCCCAGGAGCCACATATGCACTAAGACACTCAGGACTCAGGAGGCCAAAACCTCTTAGGGCTCCTCGGAGATAAGAGTTCTGAGACAATCTTCTCCACATCTTGTCTCCATCACATCCTGCCTTGTAGCCAAGGCCTTTACGTTGTAGAACAAGGCCTCCTTCCTATTACTGTTTAAATGCTGCACCACTGGATGACTGATGCCCCCATTAGCCCGTCTTTCCTATATACTCTGTGATTGAATCCCATATACACACCAATCTGATAGCTAATTTCCCTATTCTACTATTTGTTCCATTGTGTTTCTAAATCCTATAATTATTTTATCTTGCTCTGGAGGGTCCAACATGTTTGTGCATTACAGGGACAGCATATTTGGGAACTGTTTAATTCAACTGCTGCACCACCATAGGGGAAATTAAACAGTTAATACTAGGTATTTAATTTGAAAGTATATTTTGTGCACAAATTTGTCACATACATATAGTGTAAACATGTGTATATAGTAATGTATTTTGGTGACAGCCCTGTGCCGCTGAAAAGCCTATAATCATTTCTGCGATAAAATGTAATAATAATAAAACTTTGAATGAAGCTGCTCATTTAGGCCACATTAAGTGTCTGAGATTTGTCCAAAAACTGTGCTGAAATGAAGTTGTTAATGACTGTGTAATGTTGTGTAAAATTGTTTTTTACCTGCAAACTCAGATTTCTTATACATAACCACATTGTTCCTTTTCAACCAAAAAGTCAGTGATGTTTGGGTGTTTTTTAATATGTTGGTCTTTCCAGTCACGACTATGTGTGATAGACAGTGGGTACATATGTATTTAAAACACCTGGAACCAGACTTAGACTGACGAATCACGGGACCCCTGACTCTGGCCGTTCCTCACCCAGAAATACACATCTCCCATATTGTGTTCTGCCTACCAGTTGCTTCTGTGTTTTCATGATAAACTGAGTATTAACAAACTAAGCTATTTACCATTTGAACACTCCAGAGTCCTCTTCTGCACAAACCCCACATTTCTATCCACAGCATGCTGCAGAGAAAAGAAATGACTGTTTTCTCTCAGTAAAAGAAGCAAAATAACAATCTTGTAGATATGATACCTTTTAATGGCTAGAAAAAATAAAATAAGTTATGTTACAAGACGATACTATGCCTGATGAAGACACTCAACCCCATAATGACCAGGCCAAATTTTTACATGGTAATAACTCTGGAACTATTTTTTCATGACATATTGTACTTCATGATAGTGGTAAAATTTCTTCGATATGTCGTGCGTTTATTTGTAAAAATATCGGAAATTTGAGAGAGAGAGATATGTCACGCAAAATAGTTAATAACATTTCCCACATGTCTACCTTACATCGGCACCATCTTTGAAACATAATTGTTTTTTGTTAGGAAGTTAGAAGGACCAGCAATTTCTCATTTTTCCAACAAAATTTACAAAACCATTTTTTAGGGACCACATCACATTTGATGTGACTTTGGGGGAGCATACTGTATATGACAGAAAATACCCAAAAGTGACACCATCCTAAAAACTGCACCCCTCAAGGTGCCCCAAACCACATTTAAGAAGCTTATTAACCCTTCAGGTGCTTCACAGGAACTAAAACAATATGGAAGGAAAAAATTAACATTTTACTTTTCAGAAAAATTTTACTTTAGCCCCAATTTTTTCATTTTCACAAAGGTAAGAGGAGAAAATAAACCCCAAAATTTGTTGTGCAATTTATCTTGAGTACGCCATATGTGGGGTAAAACTACTGTTTGGGCACACGGCAGGGTTCGGAAGGGAAGGAGCACCATTTGACTTTTTGAATGCAAAAATGGCTGGAATAGAGAAAGAACTCCATGTCACGTTTGGAGACCCCCTACACAGTGGAAAACCCCCACAGGTGACACCATTTTAAAAACTAGACTCCTCAAGGATTTTATTCAGGGGTATAGTGAGTATTTTGAACCCACAGGCACTACACAGAATTTGCTAACATTAGATCGTCAAATTTTAATTTTTCTCAGGAAAATGTAGTTTTAGCCCCAAAATTTTAATTTTCACAATGGATAATAGGAGAAAACAGAACCCATAATTTGTTATGCAATTTCTCCTGAACACGATGATACCCCATATGTGGGCACAAGGCAGCGCTAGGAAAGGAAAGATCACTATTTGTCTGGAATAGATTGTGAATGCCATGTCCGGTTTGGAGAGCCCCTGACAGGAAAAAACAGCAGAAATCCCCCATAAGTGACCCCATTTTTGAAACTAGACCCCTCAAGGAATTCATCTAGGGGTATATTGAGCATTTTTAATCTACATGTGATTCACAAAACTTTATAACTTCTAGATGTGAGAACAAAAAAATTATTCTTTTCCACTAAAATACTGTTATAGCACCAAATTTATAATTTACACAAGGGGTAATAGGAGAAAATGGACCCCATAATTTGTTATGCAATTTTTACCGAACACAGTGATACCCTGTATGTGGTTGAGCACTACCGTTTAAGCACATGGAGGGGATCGGATGGGAAGGAGCGCTACCTGGTTTAGTGCTCATACATTGTGTCCCCATATCTTCTAGCTCCCCAATATATTCTAACACCCCTATACAATATGCCCAGCTTGTGCATCTGGTGATATACACCCCATAAATTGTTTAGTGCGCACTCCCAACTACATTAATGCCAAACATGTGGCCACTTATTGCAGTTTAGGCACAGTGGGGCTCAGAAGAAGTCTTTGTTCTACCAGTAACGTGGGTCCCCCTATAGTTCAAGTGACAGATGATTGACCCGAGTGGGGGCTGGTTTTGTGCAGGATAAATTAGGGTTTTTATTGGTAACATTTTGGAGTACATAATATTTTTTGACGCTTCCAGAATAAGAATCTTGCTTTCTATGCTCAGCACGTACGTTGGAATCTCCATGTAAATCCCCAATTAATGCGATTTAGATGAACCCCCCAACGGAACCACCCACCATAATGAGGCAGATGGAGACACTTTTAAATTCTTTTGGCGGTATCCATTTATTTAAGCGTGCACAGATCTGTGGTTGCCCACGCTCGTGCACTAAAAAGACGGCTAAAATGATGGGACCCCACCGGAACAGAGAACAGTCCAAAGTGACTCCATCTGCCTCATAAGTGAGTGGTTCCGTTGGGGATTTTGTCTGAATCGCAGTTTTGGAGAATTTACATGGAAACCCTGACGTAAGCACTCAGCGGAGAGCACAGGATAAATGTTGCTCCGATTTTTGGGCGGTAGAATGAACAAATGGACAGCAGTACAAGAATAGTCCTTATTTTTAATTTGACATGGTTCACCGTGCAGTGTAGGTAATAAAGCAGATTTCTTCTTCTGGTCGGTGCAATTACAGCGATACCAGATTTATATGTTTTTTTTAGATTTTCCTACTTTCATACAGTAAAAATGCTTTTTTATAAAAAGTAGTTTTTTTCGTTGAAATATTCTGAGAGCTGTAATTTTTTTTTTTTTTTTGCAAAGCTGTATGAGAGCTTATTTTTGTGGAACGAGTTGCAGATTTTTCGGTACAATTTTGAGGTACATAATATTTTTTGATTGCTTTTTATTCTGATTTTTCAGACACAGAATGAAAAAAAACCAACAATTCAAATATTCTTTTTATTTTTTGCACCGTTCACCATGCTTTAAAAGTGATAAAACCGATTTGTTCATCGGGTTGCTACGATTACAGTGATACCTGATTTAGATTGTTTTTTATGCTTTGCTATTTTTACACACTCCAAACAATATTTCACAAAAATGAATTTGTTTTTTCATCAACATATTCTGAGAGCTGTAACTCTTTTATTTTTTTGCCGAATGAGCCATATTAGAGCTTGTTTTTTTGCAGGACGGTTCGGCATATGTGTAACTCTTACATAGCTTTCGATCCCAGGTCAAAAACCGGCGAGCAGTAAAACAGTGCATGTGACTGCAAACTTATCGATTTGGACTGGACAACCCTTTTAAGTTGTTGCCTTTCTCTGGTTACTCTCACTTCATTTTGGGATTTTCGTGAGATTTCTGTGTAAGGCCGGAATCAGACGAGCATATGAAAAATTAATCCAGGAAAAATTCTAACCAAATTTAATTCATATTGTCATCCTCGTGCCATCTGTGTGCCATCCATGTGTCCATTGTGACATCTGTGTCATTTAAGAGCAACCAAAAGAGTCCTGGTAAAAAAAAGGTTGTTCCTATAATCCAATCCAGGTTTTACAGGCCTAATGACAGCAGCTAGGTTAGTTTAGCATAGTGAAGTTTTGGCTAGTGCTAAACAGAGGTGTTTTTGTCTGGTGAATGTGTTTAAACTGCTGGAGCTGCTACGGCCTGATATACTGAGATTAGGAAGGACTGTTTCTGTTATTCACTTTTCCTGGAGAAAACCAGTTTTCTTTTTGGAGCTGTAAGGTTTATGATGGACAATAAACTGTATGTTGTCTTGATATAAAAATCCTGTGATTGTGCATATCCAAGCGGCTACCAGAGTGTTAAAACCCACCAATTGGTGTTTGAATGTGGACATAAAGTCCCAAAGAGCACAGGTGCTTACAGATTAAAGACTGAATGTCCTGGATGAAGGCAGCTACAACATTGCAAACACAATCTGAAAGCATGAAGAAGCTTGTTAAGCAACTGGTCCAGGCCAATCTGCAGCAGCAACAATGGAAAGAGCAAAAGCAGCAGTGGCAACAGCATCAGCAGTGGCAACAGCAGCAGCAGTGGCAACAGCAACAACAGCCGTGGCAACAATATCAGCAGCATTAGCAGCAGATGGCTCTCTCAGCAGAAGCTGTCCGGTACAAGGAAATAACACCTCGCACCAAACAAAGTGACGGTACCCGTGTGAGGAACCGCATGGGAGTCCTTGCAGAAAATGACTCTGGAAGACAACTTTGAGGCTTTCCTGATTGTTTTTGAGAGAGTGGCAGGCAGGGAGAAACTGTCCCCAGAGCAATGGGCAGAGGTCCTAGCTCCATACCTTAGTGGGGAACCGCAAAAAGAATACTACAACCTTGCCCTCCAGGATGCCAAGGAGCATGGCAAACTGAAGATTTTGGCATGTTTTTTGACCTGCTACACCTAGTGCAAAAACGGTTACAGCCTGAGACCTACTCTCCAACACACATGGTAGAAAGAGTGATGATGAACCAGTTTATCCAATCACTTCCTAGGTCTGTACAAATCTGGGCTGCCCAAGGACCAGATGACCTTGTGAGCCTATTGGAAAGATACCTGACTGTGGAGAACTTCCTGAGTTGTCAAAGGAGCCTGGGGTCACCTTGCTGGAGAACTGAGGTGGAGCTGATACCCAAAAGAAGGGGCTCAATGGGATTTTCCTTGTTTGAGCTACTCTATGGCCGACACCACCAGTGTCTCCTGGATGTAGCAAATAAGACCTGTTAAACTGAGACCACACCCTACAAAAGCATAATAAAGCATGTGGTTCATGTGCAGGAAAGGACATCATGCCTATTGTAAAAGATCATCTCTTCAAGACACAAGAGGCACAATCCATGGAGAATAATAGGTAAGCTCGAGTGAGACAGTTTAAGTCTGGGGATCATGTACTTGTGCTAGTGCCTACAGTGGAGAGAGTTTCTTGCCAAGTGGCAGGGACCCTGTGAAGTGGTGGAAAAAGTGGGAGAATTAAATTATAAAATATTCCAAGTAGGGAACAGGAAGCCCTTCCAAATATACAGTGGAGAAAAGATGAGAGAGGCCTGTAATTGACATCATAGGTAGACCTCAACTATGAGAGACAAAATAAGAAAACAAATCCTGAAAATCACATTGTCTGATTTGGAAAGAATTTTTTTTCAAATTTTGGTGGAAAATAAGTATTTGGTCACCTACAAACAAGCAAGATTTCTGTCTCTCACAGACCTGTAACTTCTTCTTTAAGAGGCTCCTCTGTCCCCCACTCATTACCTGTAGTACTGGCACCTGTTTGAACTTGTTATCAGTATAAAAGACACCTGTCCGCAACCTCAAATAGTCACACTCCAAACTCCGCTATGGTGAAGACCAAATAGCTGTCGAAGGACACCAGAAACAAAATTGTAGCCCTGCACCAGGCTGGGTAGACTGACAATAAGCAGAGGAAGACATGCAGGATGGATCTCATGTATACATAAGGCAAGACAAGAGATCACTAAAGGTAAATGTAAAGCAATCATTCAATTAATCTTGTTAGCGCCTCAGAGGCCTTAAGCCATTGTTCTCCATGCCACTAGATCCATTGTGTGGATGGGGTTAGTAGACCCAGGGAAGCCGTCACCACAGGGAGTCTCACATGCAATCCCAAGTGATGGGTTCAGCCAGAGAAAAAATACCTCCACTAAGGCACAGTAAGCTTTGGGAGGAGGGTGTGAACACTTCTGCCCATTCAGGGGGCTGATCCCAGGGAGGGATAAATAAGCCACAAGTTTAGTCAGAGAGTGTGGAATGACGTATTAAGTATTGTGTCGGGGCCCTGAGCAAACGGGAGGGGGCCCAGTTGCGAGCGCAGGCACCGCTCTCCTCCGCTCACGGGTCCCATAGCAGGGGTGCCCAACGGCAAGTGGGCCCCCTCGCCTGCTCAGGGCCCCTGAGGGTGCTTACGCAGGCCCTGCTCCTGTCCTTATAGAAAGTGATTCATTAGTTTCCAGTAGCTCCTAAATGTTATATGTAAGGACTTGCTTTCCATACAGCTATTGCTTCAACATACGCTATTTTCAGCTTACAGTGGTTGCTGTATTTTTGAGCTTTCTTTATTTGCTACCATATAATTCCTAATAAGAACTAATATTTTACTTGCCCACTATTATTTTTTGTTAAAAATAGTCTTGTGATTAAATACAGTCTTGTGCCCCTCCCATATAAAAAGTGTTAAAATAAAACATGTAAGTCTTAGTCCTAATTAAAGCTAAGATTATGCACTCAATAATTTTACATTCGTTTAACATTTGGTAAGTTTCTTAATTATACATATCTCATTCTTTATTCAGCATTGGTTTCTACAAAATTAAATAAATTGACTACATGAATGCATCACCAGGTCTGCAAAGTAGAACTCAGCGAAGAATCTATTAATTAACATCCATATTTATTTCCATTTTCAATGCAGAGTTCCTTATAAATAAATTATTTCAGAGGCTCTTGACAAACAAACATTTTTAACTATTTGCAGCTATGGATTAGCAGACAAGTAAGAGATGATAATACATCTCTAGGCACCAGAGTTTTAAATCATTTAATTAAGGAAACAAAATTACATTATATATATATATCCATTTGACATTTGATATGATAACACCTATCATAGATGAGAAAATATAGGGAAGCACTTCTATTATTTTTTATATTCTCTAAACCCTTGTAAATGTGTGTGTATCGTAGTCTAAGACAGCCATATAATTGAGACCCAGATCTGTCCACAATGCACGGATCAGCCGGCGGTTCTCCCGACCCGAGCGTGACAGTTTCATATATGCAGCTGTCACGCTCGAGTTAGGAGAGCCTCGGCCATTTCGAGCATTGTGGACAGATCTTGTTCAGATTTATACAGCCATCTGACTGCGCTTTAAGTATGTTAATATACTCACCAATCTTCACCTAAGTGAGAAAAGGACCAGAGTGGTGCTAAAAACCAGGAAAGATGTGCAACGGTGAGTATATTAACGAGCTTACACTACATTATATACAAATTTACACAGTTTTAGGGAAGAAAACATTTTGTGGGAGTGCTTTTTTAAGTAGATTTAGTTTTTTAACAAC
Source organism: Phyllobates terribilis (assembly GCF_046119375.1). Lineage (NCBI taxonomy): Eukaryota > Metazoa > Chordata > Amphibia > Anura > Dendrobatidae > Phyllobates > Phyllobates terribilis. Next base: position 57,970,133 of record NW_027362771.1, on the reverse strand, counting down.
AGGCGTAAAATACAGTTACTCAGGATCAATGTCTATATGAATATAGGTTTGAGTTTCCCACCTTTTTTGAACCATGGTAGACTTGTATGTGGGATTTAATGCTTCACATTAGGTATATACAGTATAATAGCTTGCAGATGTGCTACTTAGAGATGAGGCACTGTATTCAAGTGGAATTGAATTCTACTTGATATTTCAAAAATTTTCATTCATCAAAATATGGATTTTTTTGTAATTCGCTTCAGTTTGGATTCAGCATAGTAGCACCTGCTGGCCATAATTTTGGTGAACTGTAAAGAGCCGTTAAAAAACGCTCACCTCTCCATCCTTTCCGCTCCTCACCATCACCTGTCCAGTCCACATTGCATTGTTTTATCACCGACTCAGTCGCACAATCGCTTGGCCTCTTCATGCTAGGCCAAGACTTCTGTCTCTGATAAGGCCCAGGACTGTTCTGCGCATGGGAGTGCAAGGTCGTGACGCATGTTGTGATGTCATCATGTTCTGACCTTAAGGCCCCGTCACACTTAGCGACGCTGCAATGATCCCGACAACGATGCGACCTGTCAGGGATCGTTGCTGCGTCGCTATGTGGTCGCTGGTGAGCTGTCAAACAGGCAAGCTCACCAACGATCAGGGGAGCAGCGACATCGTGGAAAGAATCTTTCCACGATGTCCTGCTCCTGGTTACGAGCTTGCTGAAGCAGGAGCAGGCTGGTAACTATGGTAAACATCGGGTTACTAGGGGCACACGCGCTCCTAGTAACCCGTTGTTTATCATGGTTACCACTCTGCTACAGTGAGCGGGAGGTTACCGCTCACTTTAGCAGGCTCGTAACCATGATAAACAGCGGGTTACTAAGTGCGCGTGTGCCCCTAGTAACCCAATGTTTACCATAGTTACCAGCCTGATCGCTGCTCCCGCTTGTCACACACAGCAATGTGTGCTGACCAGCAGGAGAGCAACGACCAAAAAATGTTCCAGGACACTTTGCAGCGATCAGCGACCTCACAGCAGGGGCCTGATCGTTGTAAAGTGTGACACATAGCGACATCGCTGGTGAGGTCGCTGTTGCGTCACCAAAACCGTGACACAGCAGCGATCTCGCTAGCGATCTCGCTATGTGAGATGGAGGCTTCACACACACTTGAGCAGAACTGTCCTAGGCTTCATCAGAATGAGAAGTACTGGCCTAGCATGAGGAGACCTGGGGAGTCAGCGCTCATGGCAGCAATCAGAAGATGTGACAAGGACCGAATGGGTGACAATGAGGAGTGGAGGGGTCAAAAAGGTGAGTGGTAAGGTGAGTATACAGTAAATATTTTTAAAAAATGTTACATCTCTTATTTATTTTGCTCTGGGGTATAGCAAGACCCCAGAGCATAATAAGGGACATCCAAATCTGCAAATTCACCTGAAATATCTGCACAAACTGGAAAATTCAAATTTTGCCTGATTTGCTCATCTCTAGGGCTACATTCCCTATACAGATAGAGCAAAACTTGCATAATCTGTGTTCAGTGATGAAATGGCAGAATTATTTTTGGATTGTTTCTTCTTTTCCCGACAAGAAATAAAACTGTTACAGGTACAGTACAATCAGTTTGACTCTCTCATTACTAGATTTCTGCTAACTTTCTGTGAGAGACAAGTACATTTTACGAATGTAAGGGTGGTGGAAATGGCTATCGCATTCCTACCAATAAAGACACCAATCGCATCAATGTGAATAATGTCCTGTATCTTTTGTATATATTGTGTCATGTGATGTTTGCTTATGTAATGTGTAGTAATGTATAATGTAGGATGTGATAACGTAAAATAAGTAATGTTGGTAGTGTACAGTATAGGATAAGACAAAGGTTAGGACTTAGAGAGATAGCTAGAAAAGTGAGTGACTTTAGTTAGGTAGCGACATTAGTGTAAGGATAGATTTAATGTTTGGAATTAGCTCATAATGGAAGGGGTTTAGTTCTAGGGCAATTGACTGCTTCCTGTAGTTAGGCAAATAAGGACAAGTTCAAGTTGAAGTAGGAAGTGTCTGTGAGCAGTGCTGCAGTTTGGATGATCTACTTAAAACAGGAGACTAAGGGACAAGGGAGTAGCTTGACCTGGAACTGGCCGAAAACAAGACAGAGTGGCTTTCCACCTTAAAGGGATCCTTGGATAGGACGACAGGTCACAAGAAACCTTGAGATTGCTAAACGCTGAAGGTAATGGACCCAAACAGGACTGAGTTCATGGGACAAGTGGGAGTTCCGAGCAGTAGAACCATGGTAGCAGTGGTGGAAGAAATAGGATGCGGAACCGCTGAGCAGGTAGAGAAGTTTGCTGATCAGGACTTGGGTGACAAGCTAGGCTGTGACAAAGTAGGGTAAAACAGTGTGCTTCACTAGCCCTGTCGTTTACTACAGTGGGAGAATACTGTATGTGTGAAAATTCTTTACACTGTGAAGGAAACGCCCATAAGACTTTGTACCCACTACACCTTGTACATAACCCTTATCAAGATACTGTTCAGTAAAAACTGTGTTTTAGAATGGGAGTCTTCTTTATACAACTTTAAATCCCATGGTTCTGGCTAGCCAACACCATCGGCTACAAGCGGCCTTCATGGGCGCAAGGCCCTTACAGTATCAACACCCAGCCAGGACCCACTCTTTAATGTAGTGCTCCAGGCGTGACAGGAAAAGACTAATGTTTCACCGGCGACTACCACCCCACGCCGTGCTACGCAGGCATGTGCTGATCAAGAAAAAATTGTACGGTACACTTACCAATGTAAATTAAAAGAGCTGTTCAGATGACAGTTTTATCACACGGAGTAGGTGTGCGTAAAAAAATTGCATCCCATATGGAACATCCGTATATCATCTAACTTGTATGAATATATTTAGATTAATAACCTAGGAAACTGTATTTGATCATGTACATTTTAAAATGTTGATGTATTAAAAACGGATAGCACATGGATGTAAAATATGGACACACGGATGTCAATATGGGTGAAAATTGTCTGAGTTTTCTAGATAAGTCCTTGAAAACTATGAGAAATATAGAAAGTAAATGTGAAAATTACATAACTTTTTACTGCCCAATAAATACCGTAACTTATTTGCTGAAACTGTCACCACAGGACACATACTGTACTATGCATGTGCATCTTTAACCTGTTGAGAACAGCTATAGGGAATTATATCTGTCTATACAGTTATGCATAGTCTAGCAAGCATCCGGTTTTTACAGGCGATTTGAATAAAAAAAAAATTGATTTAGAATAAAAGTTACATAATACATGTAGGTAAATTATGGATTATAATAGATATATTATGTTATTTGTCATGGAACATTACCAATACATCAGGTAGAAAATCCTTGGGGGCTTCTAAACATTTCACACATTTAACATTCACAGCTATAGAAAAAGCTAATAGAGCATCCCAAGGAGGAGATTGGCGTCGCCTCCTATTGAATCGTGAGGCATTGTGGATTATAAAGTTGTATACCCGCAATCTTGGGGGTTTAAATTTAGGAAGTGACTTGATGCACATCTGTTAGAGTGCTGTTGATAAAGATTAATAACTTTTTTTTATTTGGATTGTTGGTTGAGATACTTTTATCTATAAATTTGAACATATGTAGTGCTATATCAGTTCCATGCATTGCATTTTCCTTGTTTTGGTTTATATATGATTGATTATTGTGAGTGCTGATGCTCATTTGAGCCCCATCTGCCCACTCATCTTATGGGGACATTTGTCCCTTACTTCATATGACATTTGCAGTTTTAATTTTGATGGAGTTATGCATTTTCATATATAACAGTATATAGCGGGTGAAATAAGCATTGAACACATCACCAATTTTCTAAGTAAATGTATTTCTAAAGGTTGTAAGGCAACAGCTTTCCAACCAGTAAGGTAGCAAGGCAGTGAGCCAGGTAAGTTCAGCATAAAGACTTTATTTGCCAATTTTACAAAAAAAAAACGTAAACCTTTCACATCCGGATAGCAGCCGGTAATGTCTTTATACAGTTCTGTGCCGTGGGCAGCTGCACCACCACAGTAATCTCGGGCGCTATGTCAGCTTTACCCAGGTCTCTGGCAGCTGCACTCTTGTAGGAATCACGAGTGATGTGTTGGCTCTACCCAGGTCTCTGGCACTGGTCTGTGTTCAATCTCACATCGCCAGGCACAAACAGAACCTCCAACTCTGCTGCACATGAAACCAAAAACTGTCACACCCAACTTTACCTGCAGGTTTAAATGTAAACCGTGGTAATGGGCCACTTACAAGACCCGAACTGGAGGGCATTATCCGTCCCACTACCTTCCTACATATCTTTCCAAAAATAAAAGCCCATATCAGGATTTCCTAAATCTGACTTGGTCAAATAACTTGACCCAGTCCACACTTACTTTTATTTTGTGCTGTAACCACAGCTATGTTTGTGATTACAACGCTCTACAGAGGTTCAGTATATCTCCAGACACATCCTTGGGAAAACGTAACCTCGTATATGACTCCCATCACTACCTCACATACCTCCCCTTCCTCTGATCAAACTTGAGGGGTTGAACATCTGTTACCATTCAGGGTGCCCATGACAAGGTATCTGCATTTCTTTGCCACTTCCCAGTTTGATGTCCGTGAAACTAAAGTTCCGTAATGACAAAAAACATCTAGTGACCCGCGAATTCCTCTCCTTAGCATTTCTCATTCAGACCAGGAGTGAATGGTCCATTATCAGGTGGAACTGATGCCCCAGGAAGTAATAGCATAGCGACTCCAAGGCCCACTTAATGTCCAAGCACTCCTTCTCCACTACGCTATAATTTCTCTCTGCCGGGATAACTTTCCTACTTAAGTAGGTGACTGGATGTGCTTCTCCGTGCACCTCCTGAGATAGAACCACTCCTAGGACTACTTCAGAGGTATCCATTTGAACGATAAAACTTCTTAAAGTTGGGGCTGGTGAGGACAGGCTGTCTTCACAACATCAACTTCATGGACTGGAATGCCTCCTCCTGAGGGTTCCACCGAACCATGATTGATTTCCTTCTTTCTAAGAGATCGGTCAAAGGTGACAATCTCCCTGCAAAATTAGGTATAAATTGTCTGTAATACCCGATGATGCAGAGGAATGCTTTTACCTGTTTCATAGTATTGGCCGGAGCCAGTTTTAAATGGCCTCGATTTTGTTTATTTAGGTCTTGATATTCACACGGCCAATCGCGTACTCCAAGTAATGGGCTTCCTCACACATTTTTTTGGGTTCGCAGTCATGCCCGCGGCTCGGAGTGAATCCACTAACGCTTGCACCTGAGACAAGTGGGTATGACAGTCATTACTATAGATGATAATATCATCCAGGTACACTGACACATACTTCTGATGGGGTTCTAAAACTATGCCCATCAGCCTCTAAAACGTGATCAGGGCCCCATGTAATCAAAAGGCAAGATGACATATTGATAGAGACCCTTTGGTGTAATGAAGGCGGTCTATTCTTTTGCCAACTCTGTCAGAGGCACTCTGTCAGAGGCACCTGCCATTAACCCTTGGTCAGATCAAAATCGGAAATGGTTACAAAATCGTAACGATCCATCCAGCTTTGGAATCAGTACAATGGAACTAGCCCACTCACTCCAGGACTACTCAATGACTCTTAGCTTTTTTTCACCTCCTCCATGATGGCTTGCCTCTGGGCCTCTGGCACATGGTACGGTTTCATTTGTACCCTTACCTGAGGCTCGGTGACAATGTCATGTCGGATCACAGATGTATAATTGGGGAGTTCTGACAATACGTCCGTATTCTGCTGCACTAATTTCCAGCCTCCCATCACTGCTGTTTCGAGAGAGTGTCACTTATCTTTACCTCATTCCCGGCTTCTCCCCGGGCTGGAGTCGGAGGGTCCAAAGGAGATACGACCAAAGTCGCGTCTGTAGCCATACGTTCCCGGACTTTCCATGCCTTTAATAGATTTACATAGTATATTTGCTCGGGTCTCCTCTTCCTGATATACCCTGTAATTCATCTGCCTTTTGGAAGTGCATTGAGCCTTTGGAAGTGCATTGAGGTGAAGGGTGCATTGCTGGAAAAGGGAAAAAAAAACAAAACTCTTTAAATCTCTTAGTTTGCAAGTGTGAATGAGCTGCGTGTGTCTGGAGCGTAAGTGCGAATGAAAGTAAGTGTGTGACTTGTTTTTCAGTGACTTTGTATTCAGGGAGTTTGGAAGGGAGGACTTTGGACTGAATTGCTGACTGTATTTCATTAATTCTTTACTTTACTTTTTACTTAACATTCTGTATATTGCAATCCCCATTAGGAAATGAGCTCCATTATTGACAATGCTATCCAGTGTACATCTTGCCACATGTATGTATTCCTTGAACAGCCGGTCGAGGTTGCTTACTGCTGCGTGAGATGTGTGCACGTTGTGCGTTTGGAAGCCCAGATGCTGGATCTAAATGAGCAGCTGGCAACACTGAGATCCATTGACAACATGGAAAGGAGTCTGCTGCTCACTGAGCAGCAGCTCACTGGGGTAGATGTGGGGGAGGGTGGTAGTCGGGAACTGCAGGACAGTGAGGTCGCTAGTTGGGTGACAGTTAGAAGGGGTGGTAGAGGGAAGAGTGCCAGGGAGGCTAGTCCTGATCTGGCACACCCCAATAAGTTTGCAAAGTTGGCAGATGAGGGGAGTGACGGTACAGGGGTAGCACTACTGCAGCAAGGCATGTCCCCTGAAAGCCGGAGGAGTGTCAGCTCCAGTAAAGAGGGAAATAGGAGAGTAGGGCAGGCCAGGCAGGTGCTGGTAGTGGGGACTCAATTATTAGGGGAACAGATAGGGCAATCTGTCACAAAGACAGGGATCGTCGAACAGTGTGCGGCCTACCTGGCGCTCGAGTCCGGCACATCGCTGATCGGGTTGACAGATTACTGGGAGGGGCTGGTGAGGACCCAGCGGTCATGGTGCACATTGGCACAAATGACAAAGTTAGAGGTAGGTGGAAGGTCCTTAAAGATGATTTCAGGGAATTAGGCTGCAAGCTGAAAGCAAGGACCTCCAAGGTGGTATTCTCTGAAATACTACCGGTACCACGTGCCACGCCAGAGAGGCAACGGGAGATTAGGGAGATAAATAAGTGGCTCAAGAACTGGTGTAGGAAGGAGGGATTTGGGTTCCTGGAGAACTGGCTACAGTTGGCTACAGACTCTACGCTAGGGACCGGCTGCACCTTAATGGGGAGGGTGCAGCTGTGCTAGGGGAGAAAATGGCTAGAAGGTTGGAGGAGTGTTTAAACTAGGGATTGGGGGGAGGGTATTCATTTTATAGGTGGGGAAGATAGTGCAGATAGTGACCTGGGCACAAATAAAGAAATTGGGGGTGGGGTTAGAACAGTCAATAAAGTAAGAAGGAATAGAGGTACAGAGAGATAAATAAAATGCATGTACACTAATGCCAGAAGCCTCACCAACAAAATGGAGGAATTAGAATTAATTTTGTTGGAAAATAATTATGACATGGTAGGGATATCTGAGACGTGGCTGGATGAGAGCCATCACTGGGCAGTTAATTTACAGGGCTATAGTCTGTTCAGAAATGACCGTACAAACAAGCGAGGGAGGGTGTGTTTATATGTAAAATCATCCTTAAAACCTGTCTTGCGGGAGGATATATGTGAATCTAATGAAAATGTAGAGTCCCTGTGGGTGGAGATAAGGGGAGGGGGAAAAAATAATAAATTACTGATAGGGGTTTGTTATAAGTCTCCAAAAATAATGGAAGTAGTGGAGAATATCCTCGTAAAGCAAATAGATGAAGCAGTGACTCAAGGAGAAGTCATTATTATGGGAGACTTCAACTACCCTGAAATACATTGGGGGACAGAAACATGTAGTTCAAGCAAAGGAAATAGGTTTTTGACTACTATGAGAGACAATTACCTTTCACAACTGGTTCAGGACCCAACAAGAAGGGGGGCACTGCTAGACCTAATATTAACCAATAGGCCAGACCGCATATCAAATATACGAGTTGGGGGTCACTTGGGTAATAGTGATCACAAAATAATATGTTTTCATGTAACCTTTAATAAGATGTGTAGTAGAGGGGTTACAAGGACACTAAACTTCAGGAAGGCAAATTTCCAACGGTTAAGAGATAATCTTAGTGCAATAAACTGGGACGATATCCTGAGACATAAAGCTACACAAAGCAAATGGGAGACATTTATTAACATCCTGAATAGGACCTGTGCACAATATATACCCCTTGGGAATAAACATGCTAGAAATAGGAGGAAACCATTATGGCTAAATAGAGCTGTAAGGGGCGCAATAAGTGACAAAAAGAAAGCATTTAGAGAACTAAAGCAAATAGGTAGTGATGAGGCATTAAATAAATATAGAAAATTAAATAAATTCTGTAAAAACCAAATCAAGGCAGCAAAGATTGAGGCAGAGAGAATCATTGCCAGAGAAAGTAAAAATAACCCCAAAATATTCTTTAACTACATAAATAGTAAAAAACTAAAAAATGATAGTGTTGGCCCCCTTAAAAATAGTCTGGGTGAAATGGTGGATGAGGATGAGGAAAAAGCCAATATGCTAAATGATTTTTTTTCAACTGTATGTACACAAGAAAATCGCATGACAGAAAACATGATTAGTGATAACAAAAATTCTCCAGTAAATGTCACTTGCTTAACCCAGCAGGAAGTACGGCGGCGTCTAAAAATCACTAAAGTTGACAAATCCCCGGGCCCGGATGGGATACACCCGCGAGTATTGCAGGCAGGGTCGGTCTGGGCTGGCGGGATACCGGGAATTTTCCCGGTGGGCCCCGCCCCCTGCTGCAGAGTAGAGGGGGAGAAGAGAACAAAAAAAAAATCCTGCGGTTTTAAGGGGCACGGGCCCTTTAAAAGCGCAGGCACAGTGTATGCAGGGACGTCATGCGCCTGCTGTGAAGGAGGCGCGCAACTCAGGAGAAGGAGGACAACGCACGGGAGCGCAGAAGGTAAGAGGTGTGTGTGTGTGTGTGTGTGTGTGTGTGTGTGTGCAGGGTCGGACTGGGGTGTCTGGGGCCCACGGGGAGAACTGACTCTAGGGGCCCACCTACAGCCATATGCAAATATCTGTTATCCGCTATCCCTGTTATAGTGGAGCATTGACAGGCGGCTCCTGCACATCTACTGTGCGACACTAACTGGGATGTACAATTACGGTAGTTTGCATTAAAGGGGTTCTTTGGTTAAAACAAGTTATCACCGATCCATGGGATCCACAGGATCGGTGATCACTTATTGATCGTTTGGATCCGAACATTGGAAAACGCACCTATCGGAAGAATGGGGAAGTTTCATCCCTGACAGGACACTTATCCCCATTTTAAAATGCAGCTTCCAAAAAAGAGCAGCGCTCACAGTCACTGAGGGAATAAATGGATCAGTGGTCGCATCTCACATGCCGCTCCAGTCTAATGGGGAGAAAAGCTCCACATTCTGCCGATTGTGTGCCAGCTGTCAGACCCCCGCCAATCAATATTATCACTGATCCTGTGGAGAGGTGATTACTTGTTTTCACCAGAGAACCCCTGTAAGTGCATCTCTGCCGCTCTGGTCCAAGTATTTAATCTCTAAGGCCACGGCCCCACTATCAGTATTTGGTCAGTATTTTTTCTCAGGAGTGGGAGCAAAACCAGGTGAGGAACAATCAGAGAAAAGGTATAATAGAAACAAGTCACCAATTCTTCATTTATCACCCACTCCTGGTTTTGGCAGCGACTCCTGAGAAAAAATACTAACCAAATACTAATGGTGGGGCTGTGGCCTAATGGAAAAAAATCTTTTCCTAGTTAATATCAGCAAGAACAAAATGACTGCCATACACAACACAGTCCACTATATCAACACCAATAATACCACATACAAAAGGGACAAATATCGCCACACCATGACTAGATCACATATTACCACCACATAGTGACCGAATAATACCACATACAAGGAACAAATACGGCCACACCATGACCAGACCACATATTACCACCCCAAAGTGACAAAATACTACAATACAGATCATGAATACAAACCACAATACTAACAACACTGTTATTACCACCAGCGACATTATACACAGGAGCTCTGTATATAGTGTCAGTGTACAGGTAATACAGGGATCACCAGTGACATTATACACAGGAGCTCTCTATATAGTGTACAGTGTACAGGTAATACAGTGACCACCAGTGACATTATACACTGGAGCTCAGTATATAGTGTCAGTGAACAGGTAATACAGGGTTCACCAGTGACATTATACACAGGAGCTCTGTATATAGTGTCAGTGTACAGGTAATACAGTGATCACCAGTGACATTATACACTGAAGCTCTGTATATAGTGTACAGGTATTACAGTGGTCACCAGTGACATTATACACAGGAGCTCTGTACATAGTGTATAGTGTACAGGTAATACAGTGATCACCAGTGACATTATACACAGGAGCTCTGTATGTAGTGTACAAGTAATACAGTGGTCACCAGTGACATTATACACAGGAGCTCTGTATATAGTGTACAGGTAATACAGTGGTCACCAGTGACATTATACACAGGAGCTCTGTATATAGTGTACAAGTAATACAGTGGTCACCAGTGACATTATACACAGGAGCTCTGTATATAGTGTACAGGTAATACAGTGGTCACCAGTGACATTATACACAGGAGCTCTGTACATAGTGCATAGTGTACAGGTAATACAGTGATCACCAGTGACATTATACACAGGAGCTCTGTATATAGTGCACAGGTAATACAGTGGTCACCAGTGACATTATACACAGGAGCTCTGTATATAATGTACAGGAAATACAGTGGTCACCAGTGACATTATACACAGGAGCTCTGTATATAGGGTATAGTGTACAGATAATACAGGGATCACCAGTGACATTATACACAGGAGCTCTGTATATAGTGTCAGTGTACAGGTAATACAGTGATCACCAGTGACATTATACACTGGAGCTCTGTATATAGTGTACAGGTAATACAGTGGTCACCAGTGACATTATACACAGAAGCTCTGTATATAGTGTATACATAATACAGTGATCACCAGTGACATACACAGGAGTTCTGTATATACTATATACACACGTGGTCAGAATTGTTGGTACCCCTCATTTAATGAAAGAAAAACCCACAATGGTCACAGAAATAACTTTAATCAGACAAAAGTAATAATAAATTAAAAATCTATGAAAATGAACAAATGAAAGTCAGACATTGCTTTTCTGCTTCCACTGAATTAAAAAAAAAATTAAACTCATGAAATAGGCCTGGACAGAAATGATGGTACCCCTGAAAATAATGTGACAAAAGGGACATGTTAAATCAAGTTGTGTCCACTAATTAGCATCACAGGTGTCTACAATCTTGTAATCAGTCAGTGGGCCTGTATATAGGGCTACAGATACTCACTGTGTTGTTTGGTGACATGGTGTGTACCACACTCAACATGGACCAGAAGAAGCAAAGGAAAGAGCTGTCTCAGGAGATTAGAAAGAAAATTATAGAAAAGCATGTTAAAAGATAAAGGTTATAAGACCATCTCCAAGCAGCTTGATATTCCTGTGACTACAGGTGCACATATTATTCAGAAATTTAAGATCCATGGGACTGTAGCCAACCTCCCTGGACGTGGCCGCAGGAGGAAAATTGATGACAAATCAAAGAGACGGATAATATGAATGGTAACAGAAGAGTCCAGGAAAACTTCTAAAGAGATTAAAGGTGAACTTCAAGCTCAAGGAACATCAGTGTCAGATCGTACTATCCACCGTTGTTTGATCCAAAGTGAACTTCATGTAAGACGACCAAGGAGAACACCATTGTTGAAAAAAAAAATAATAAAAAAGCCAGACTGGAATTTGCCAAACTACATGTTGACAAGCCACAAAGCTTCTGGGAGAATGTACTATGGACATGTAGCACCCTGAGGATTCGGCTGCTACAGGGGTATTGCACCTCAACCCAGAGGTGTGATATTCCACTCCTGGGTAAGGATGGAGTGTGGAACTGAGCTCGGTAGGCTGCATGCACTACACACATCCCATTTCCGAGGAGCAGACCGACGGTACTCCCACTTAGAAATGTGCAGGTACGACCGAGTCTGTTCCTGGCTGGAGTGGGAGGGGGGTGGTACATCCCAAGTAGTGTAGGGGCAGATAGGGGGAGCAGCCTGGGTAAAGATAGGAGCTCATTGGGTGCTGGTCACCTGAGCTCACACATAGAGGGTGTATATAAGGTGGGCACCAACAAAGAACAGGGTCAGTCAGTCTGTCAGCCTTTGCAGAGAAGTAAGAAGCAGAGGAGCAGAGAAGCCCCAGAGAGAGAGAGAGGAGAAAGAAAGAGAGACCCAGAGGGGGAAACAGAAGAAAGGACTCTAAGAACCCAAATCCAATCCACGGGTGAAGAGTCGGCATCAGGGTACCGGAACCCAAGCTGGTGGGGGCAAAAACACACCCCAGCCAGAGACCGGAGGCCGTGGGCAGCGTCTGCCACGGCCACCCACCACATCCACCCCGAAGGCATACCACGTGGAGGGTCAGGGAACCCAAGGCCAAGGGTCTCCCAACAGAAGGCCCGAGGGAGCTGGACCTGGGTGGATCACTAGTGGGGACGGCCAGAGAAAGGACAGAAGGAGAGCTCAGGGTCACGCTCCGGACTCGCTTGGGGGTTGGCTGGATCCAGGACCTGGTGGATGCAGCACGGCTCGGGAGGTCACTTGAAGCTGGAGTGACCGGAACATCAGCAGTGAGTAAATACCCTTAACTGCATAACCCGACTCTGTCTTCCTTTAACATCTATGCTGCACCACCACAACCCCCATCCTCTGCACCTGACCCCCTGAGGCTATACCCCACCCGTTGGGGGTTATACCATCAAAAGCTGCACCAACACCATCAGCCTCAGCGGACCCTGCTGCAGCGGCGGCCGTAGTGACCGCAATACAACGGGTGGCGTAGTCGACATAAAGAACTTATTAACATCTGTAGGACTGCCACATACAACTGAGTTTGACACCCTGGGCACGGACCGGGTCACAGCCACTCGGAAGACTACAACTCCCATCTGATCCGGCTCCGGATATTCCCCCTAAAGAATATGGCCCAGGGGGCGCGTCAACTTTGGCGTAGTCGGCAGGATTACGTGCCCACAACAACCGGGTACTGCATGCCTGAAGAAAAGAACGAGTTTACCTCAAAAAGAAGTCTCCTGCCGGTTCCGGAGGGTCCCGCCATCGGACCCCATCACCAGTCGATTCCAGCCGGTTGTCCGCCATTAACAGCTTTTTCCCGCCATCTGCAGAGTTTCCCGCCACTGGGAGACGATTCCCGCCATTTCCAAAGGTTTCCCGCCTTGGAAGAGCGGACGCCATTATGGGCGTGCCAGAGGGTGGCAAGAGGCCACCTCCCATCGTGGGCCAGGACCGAAAATGGCGCCAAAAGTGGAAACCGCCCCCACCAACAGAGACTGTGATGCTAGAGGTGTCTGTCAGCGTGAAAGAACTGCCCCTGGAGCTGACAATCACCAAGTGGCCCCGGGACCGCCCTCGAAGTGGGAGGACTGAGAAGAAGAGAACAAAGATGGGTGCCGCTTGGAGCAGTCTAGAGCGAGCGCACCCGGAGGCAAGAAGCCTGGAGAAGAATATCGGAGGAGCTTACCCGGAGATGGCGAGAAAGCAGAGCAGCACCGGCCCGTTGGCCAGGAGCCTGCTAGAAACCGAGGAGGGAGAGCAGAGCAGCACCGGCCCGCTGGCCAGGAGCCTGCTGGAGACAACAGTAGGAGAGCAGAGCAGCACCGACCCGTTGGTCAGGAGCCTGCTGGAAACAACGACCCCACTAGGACTAGTGGAGGTCCTAGCACAGCTCCCCCGAGACCGGGAGTGTGCACAGACCGCTCTGGAGGGCCTCGCAAGGAGGATGGCCCGGGTGCAGCGAGAGACGTTGGCGGAGTGGAGCCGTGAGATGGCCCAGCAGACCGAGACCTGTCAGCGGAGCACGCCACCCGAGACGAGGAGACAGACCGCCTCTGAGGATGGCGCGGGAGAACTGAAGGCCGGAGACGGCGCCGAGAAGGGAGCCGAACGAGTGGAGGCAGGTAAAGGGGACGTCTATACCCCAAACCGGGAAACCGCGTACCTGCCCCAGCTCCCCGTCGCAGAGCCCGAAGTCTATCCTGCCGTGCCCGTCGCTGCAACGTCACCGCCGCAGACTAGGCCTCAAACGGGAGCCGCGACCCCTGTGACGTCACACGCCTCGACCCCGAGCGTGACCAAGCAGGAAGTACCACCAGCCTGGTCGCAAGGCCTAGTACCCCCGGGCGCCGCAATACCAACAGCGCCCCCTACCTCCGCGGAGCCCCCGGCCTGGTCGCAGGGCCAAGTAGCCCAGGGCGCCGCCGTCCTTACGGTGCCCTTTACCTTCCAGATACCCCAGGCCTGGCCGCAAGGCCCGGGCAACCCGGGCGCCACCACCACCGCGCCCATAAGACCAAGAGTGCCGCATCTGGGAGAGGACCTGTACGCCCAGCACACGTGCCCGGATGGGCAGCCATTTATATGGCCACCGGAGTTCCACCATCCCCGACTCCGGAGAGAGAGACCCCTGGATGAACCCCTGATCCCGGCTCCAAAGCCCGTTAAGAGGATCTCGCCCCCGCTAGCAGAAGCGCAGTTTGAGTGGGACCCCACCGGAGAAGACCTCATGGGGTTCACTCAGGAGACTCGGGCAGCTGCAGCGGAGCGTGCTGAGTGCTGCCGCCAACAGCTCGAGGACTTCGAGAGGGAGCGGAGAGAGAGGCGGGTCCGGGAACAGCAAGCTCAAATAAGGAGCGCGGAGCAGAAGAGCCGGGCCAGGAGAGACCCCCGTGCAGCGCATAGTCCCCGCACCACCGGGACTGTGATAAAGTTTAACCTGCAGCATGGGTGGGGCTTCATCCGAGACCACCACACCCTAGGCGACGTCTTCGTAACCAGGAGAGACGTTGAGTCCCACCTACCGGAGGGACACAGAGGTCGTGACCTTTACATCGGGGACGAGGTCACCTTCACCCGGCACAAGTGTGCCAAAGGTCCCTACGCCCTCCATGTGCATCGCCTGACGGAGGAAGAGCTGCGGTGTGAGGAGGAAGAGCAAGAGGACCCGGACGGGTCTGAAGCCAAAGGTAACCATAAAGCAAGAGCAGGAGGACGCCGTCGCTAAGGACAGCAAAGCAGAAGCTGTATATAGTTGCCCGTCGGGGCACAGTAAACTGAAACCGTGAAACTGAAACAGTAAACTGAAACTGAAACTGTTGCTGTTGCTAATATAGTCCCCGTTAGGACCAGCAAGTGTGAACTGTTACCCGTTTTTCCCTTAATCCCACTGACCGAGGACTGAGAGCGGTCATTCCTCCCTAATACCTGGCCGAGGACTGAGAGCGGCCACTACCCCTTGTAAATAGTTGCGCGTCCTAAAGCGCCCCCTACCGGTTTTACAGGAAAACCATTTTTCTAGAAAGACTGTCGCACTTTACCCGGTCACACGTTGCATAGTGACCGGAGGAGGAGCCAGAGGCGACGAGAATGTTTTATATGAAAAGTTTTATGCTAATATATGTTGTTTTATATGTTTTATATGTTTATGAAAAAAATTTGTATGTTTTGGTGTTGTTTTATGTCTTACAGCCCGAGGACGTGCTGTGATTTACCAGGGGGGAATGTAGCACCCTGAGGATTCGGCTGCTACAGGGGTATTGCACCTCAACCCAGAGGTGTGATATTCCACTCCCGGGTAAGGATGGAGTGTGGAACTGAGCTCGGTAGGCTGCATGCACTACACACATCCCATTTCCGAGGAGCAGACCGACGGTACTCCCACTTAGAAATGTGCAGGTACGACCGAGTCTGTTCCTGGCTGGAGTGGGAGGGGGGTGGTACATCCCAAGTAGTGTAGGGGCAGATAGGGGGAGCAGCCTGGGTAAAGATAGGA
Organism: Phyllobates terribilis; assembly: GCF_046119375.1. NCBI lineage: Eukaryota > Metazoa > Chordata > Amphibia > Anura > Dendrobatidae > Phyllobates > Phyllobates terribilis. The sequence goes on along the minus strand of NW_027362771.1, from coordinate 57,954,085 downwards.
GCTCATTGGGTGCTGGTCACCTGAGCTCACACATAGAGGGTGTATATAAGGTGGGCACCAACAAAGAACAGGGTCAGTCAGTCTGTCAGCCTTTGCAGAGAAGTAAGAAGCAGAGGAGCAGAGAAGCCCCAGAGAGAGAGAGAGGAGAAAGAAAGAGAGACCCAGAGGGGGAAACAGAAGAAAGGACTCTAAGAACCCAAATCCAATCCACGGGTGAAGAGTCGGCATCAGGGTACCGGAACCCAAGCTGGTGGGGGCAAAAACACACCCCAGCCAGAGACCGGAGGCCGTGGGCAGCGTCTGCCACGGCCACCCACCACATCCACCCCGAAGGCATACCACGTGGAGGGTCAGGGAACCCAAGGCCAAGGGTCTCCCAACAGAAGGCCCGAGGGAGCTGGACCTGGGTGGATCACTAGTGGGGACGGCCAGAGAAAGGACAGAAGGAGAGCTCAGGGTCACGCTCCGGACTCGCTTGGGGGTTGGCTGGATCCAGGACCTGGTGGATGCAGCACGGCTCGGGAGGTCACTTGAAGCTGGAGTGACCGGAACATCAGCAGTGAGTAAATACCCTTAACTGCATAACCCGACTCTGTCTTACTTTAACATCTATGCTGCACCACCACAACCCCCATCCTCTGCACCTGACCCCCTGAGGCTATACCCCACCCGTTGGGGGTTATACCATCAAAAGCTGCACCAACACCATCAGCCTCAGCGGACCCTGCTGCAGCGGCGGCCGTAGTGACCGCAATACAACGGGTGGCGTAGTCGACATAAAGAACTTATTAACATCTGTAGGACTGCCACATACAACTGAGTTTGACACCCTGGGCACGGACCGGGTCACAGCCACTCGGAAGACTACAACTCCCATCTGATCCGGCTCCGGATATTCCCCCTAAAGAATATGGCCCAGGGGGCGCGTCAGACAGATGAGACAAAAATGGAAGTTTTTGGCAAGGCACATCAGCTCTATGTTCACAGACGGAAAAATGAAGCATATCAAGAAAAGAACACTGTCCCTACTGTGAAACATGGGGGAGGCTGTTATGTTCTGGGGCTGCTTTGCTGCATCTGGTACAGGGTGTCTTGAATCTGTGCAGGGTACAATGAAATTTCAAGACTATCAAGGGATTCTAGAGAGAAATGTGCTGCCCAGTGTCAGAAAGCTTGGTCTCAGTCGCAGTTCATGGGTCTTGCAACAGGATAATGACCCAAAACACACAGCTAAAAACACCCGAGAATGGCTAAGAGGAAAACATTGGACTATTCTGAAGTGGCCTTCTATGAGCCCTGACCTAAATCCTATGGAGCATCTTTGGAAAGAACTGAAACATGCCGTCTGGAGAAGGCAACCTTCAAACACGAGACAACTGGAGCAGTTTGCTCATGAGGAGTGGGCCAAAATAGCTGTCGAGAGGTGTAGAAGTCTCATTGACAGTTACAGGAATGGTTTGTTTGCAGTGATTGCCTCAAAAGGTTCTTCAACAAAATATTAAGAACCATCATTTCTGTCCAGGCCTATTTCATGAGTTTAATTTTTTTTAAATTCTGTGGAAGCAGAAAAGCAATGTCTGACTTTCATTTGTTCATTTTCAAAAATGTGTAATTTATCAGATTCAAGTTATTTCTGTGACCATTGTGGGTTTTTCTTTCATTAAACGAGGGGTACCAACAATTTTGACCACGTGTGTAGTGTAAGTGTACATGTAATACACTGACTCACCAGTGATGTCTCTAGGTGAAGTCCTTCATCTTCGCTTTTCTTCATCTGGCACAGTCCGCCATCACTTCTTCCAGCCAGGAATCATCTCTGCAGAAAATAACACACAGTTCTCAATAACTGATCTCTTCTAGAGAATATTCCCACTTTTCCCCCCGACTTCTACACTATACCAGTTGAAGAAAAAAAGCAACATAGTGCCGTCCTGCACAGTAACAGGACCCCTCTTTTGTCCCATCCCATGGAAAACAATTTCCTAAAAAGTAAATTATATTACAGAAGTAATAATGTAATAATAATAATTGGAATCTAAAGTAATAATGTTCCCCACTGGCCACCATAAACTAATAAAGTATGTTCCTCAATCTGGCTCCCAAACAGTAATTAAGTCCCTTGTCTAGCCAGGCACCCCCATATGTCCCTTCTGGCCCCCATTTGTCTAGTATGACCCCTCCATATATTTATCCTAGCACACGTGTATCGAGCCTGCCCCCTCCCATATACCCATCCTAGCCCCCCCCACATATCCATCCTTGCCTCCATGTTTCCAGCCTGCGCCCCCATATATCCCCCCATATATCCTCCATGTGTCCAGCCTCCCCCCTCATATATCCATCCTGACACCCCCCATATATCCAGCGTGCCCCTCCATATATTTATGCTAGCCCATGTGTATCGAGCCTGCCCCACCACATATTCATCCTAGCCCCCCATGTGTCCAGCCTGTCCCCCCCATATATCCATCCTGGCCTCCATGTGTTCAGCCTGCCCCCCCATATATCCATCCTGGCCTCCATGAGTCCAGCTTGCCCCCCCCCATATATCCATCCTGGCCTCCATGAGTCCAGCCTGCCCCCCCATATATCCATCCTGGCCTCCAAGTGTCCAGCCTGCCCCCCATATATCCATCCTGGCCTCCATGTGTCCAGCCTGCCCCCCATATACCCATCCTGCCCAACCCCCTTTGCCTGGGTCAAGCCAGGGTTCCCCCTTGTGTGTCCAGCCAGGGTCCCCCTTTGTGTGTCCATCCAGGGCTCCCCCTTGTGTGTCCAGCCAGAGCCCCCCCCCTTGTGTGTCCAGCCAGGGCTCCCCCCCTTGTTTGTCCAGCCAGGGCTCCCCCTTGCGTGTCCAGCCAGGGACCCCCTTGCGTATCCAGCCAGGGCTCCCCCCTCGTGTGTCCAGCTTGGCCCCCCCTCGTGTGTCCAGCCAGGGTTCCCCCTTCGTGTGTCCATCCAGGGTTCCCCCCTCGTGTGTCCAGCCAGGGTTCCCCCATTGTGTGTCCATCCAGGACCCCCATTTTTGTGTCCAGCTGGGCTCCCCTTGTGTGTCCAGCTGGGCTCCCCTTGTGTGTCCAGCCAGGGTTGCCCCTTGTGTGTCCAGCCAGGGTTGCCCCTTGTGTGTCCAGCCAGGGTTGCCCCTTGTGTGTCCAGCCAGGGTTGCCCCTTGTGTGTCCAGCCAGGGTTGCCGCTTGTGTGTCCAGCCAGGGTTGCCCCTTGTGTGTCCAGCCAGGGTTGCCCCTTGTGTGTCCAGCCAGGGTTGCCCCTTGTGTGTCCAGCCAGGGTTCCCCCCCTGTGTGTCCAGCCAGGCTACCCCCTTGTGTGTCTGTCCAGCTGGGCCCCCCCTTGTGTGTCCAGCCAGGGTTCCCCCCTTGTGTGTCCAGCCAGGGTTCCCCCCTTGTGTGTCCAGCCAGGGTTCCCCCCTTGTGTGTCCAGCCAGGGTTCCCCCCTTGTGTGTCCATCCAGGGCTCCCCCCTTGTGTGTCCAGCCAGTGTTGCCCCAAGCTGGACTCATGGAGGCCAGGATGGATATATGGGGGGGCAGGCTGAACACATGGAGGCCAGGATGGATATATGGGGGGGGAGGACAGGCTGGACACATGGGGGGCTAGGATGAATATGTGGTGGGGCGGGCTCGATACACATGGGCTAGCATAAATATATGGAGGGGCACGCTGGATATATGGGGGGTGTCAGGATGGATATATGAGGGGGGAGGCTGGACACATGGAGGATATATGGGGGGATATATGGGGGCGCAGGCTGGAAACATGGAGGCAAGGATGGATATGTGGGGGGGGCTAGGATGGGTATATGGGAGGGGGCAGGCTCGATACACGTGTGCTAGGATAAATATATGGAGGGGTCACACTAGACAAATGGGGGCCAGAAGGGACATATGGGGGTGCCTGGCTAGACAAGGGACTTAATTACTGTTTGGGAGCCAGATTGAGGAACATACTTTATTAGTTTATGGTGGCCAGTGGGGAACATTATTACTTTAGATTCCAATTATTATTATTACATTATTACTTCTGTAATATAATTTACTTTTTAGGAAATTGTTTTCCATGGGATGGGACAAAAGAGGGGTCCTGTTACTGTGCAGGACGGCACTATGTTGCTTTTTTTCTTCAACTGGTATAGTGTAGAAGTCAGGGGGAAAAGTGGGAATATTCTCTAGAAGAGATCAGTTATTGAGAACTGTGTGTTATTTTCTGCAGAGATGATTCCTGGCTGGAAGAAGTGATGGCGGACTGTGCCAGATGAAGAAAAGCGAAGATGAAGGACTTCACCTAGAGACATCACTGGTGAGTCAGTTTATTACATGTACACTTACACTACACACGTGGTCAAAATTGTTGGTACCCCTTGTTTAATGAAAGAAAAACCCACAATGGTCACAGAAATAACTTGAATCTGATAAATTACACATTTTTGAAAATGAACAAATGAAAGTCAGACATTGCTTTTCTGCTTCCACAGAATTTAAAAAAAATTAAACTCATGAAATAGGCCTGGACAGAAATGATGGTTCTTAATATTTTGTTGAAGAACCTTTTGAGGCAATCACTGCAATCAAACCATTCCTGTAACTGTCAATGAGACTTCTACACCTCTCGACAGCTATTTTGGCCCACTCCTCATGAGCAAACTGCTCCAGTTGTCTCGTGTTTGAAGGTTGCCTTCTCCAGACGGCATGTTTCAGTTCTTTCCAAAGATGCTCCATAGGATTTAGGTCAGGGCTCATAGAAGGCCACTTCAGAATAGTCCAATGTTTTCCTCTTAGCCATTCTCGGGTGTTTTTAGTTGTGTGTTTTGGGTCATTATCCTGTTGCAAGACCCATGACCTGAGACTGAGACCAAGCTTTCTGACACTGGGCAGCACATTTCTCTCTAGAATCCCTTGATAGTCTTGAAATTTCATTGTACCCTGCACAGATTCAAGACACCCTGTACCAGATGCAGCAAAGCAGCCCCAGAACATAACAGCCTCCCCCATGTTTCACAGTAGGGACAGTGTTCTTTTCTTGATATGCTTCATTTTTCCGTCTGTGAACATAGAGCTGATGTGCCTTGCCAAAAACTTCCATTTTTGTCTCATCTGTCCATAGTACATTCTCCCAGAAGCTTTGTGGCTTGTCAACATGTAGTTTGGCAAATTTCAGTCTGGCTTTTTTATTATTTTTTTTTTCAACAATGGTGCTCTCCTTGGTCGTCTTACATGAAGTTCACTTTGGATCAAACAACGGTGGATAGTACGATCTGACACTGATGTTCCTTGAGCTTGAAGTTCACCTTTAATCTCTTTAGAAGTTTTCCTGGACTGTTCTGGTCCATGTTGAGTGTGGTACACACCATGTCACCAAACAACACAGTGAGTATCTGTAGCCCTATATACAGGCCCACTGACTGATTACAAGATTGTAGACACCTGTGATGCTAATTAGTGGACACAACTTGATTTAACATGTCCCTTTTGTCACATTATTTTCAGGGGTACCATCATTTCTGTCCAGGCCTATTTCATGAGTTTAATTTTTTTTAATTCAGTGGAAGCAGAAAAGCAATGTCTGACTTTCATTTGTTCATTTTCATAGATTTTTAATTTATTATTACTTTTGTCTGATTAAAGTTATTTCTGTGACCATTGTGGGTTTTTCTTTCATTAAATGAGGGGTACCAACAATTCTGACCACGTGTGTATATAGTATATACAGAACTCCTGTGTATGTCACTGGTGATCACTGTATTATGTATACACTATATACAGAGCTTCTGTGTATAATGTCACTGGTGACCATTGTATTACCTGTACACTATATACAGAGCTCCAGTGTATAATGTCACTGGTGATCACTGTATTACCTGAACACTGACACTATATACAGAGCTCCTGTGTATAATGTCACTGGTGATCCCTGTATTACCTGTACACTATACACTATATACAGAGCTCCTGTGTATAATGTCACTGGTGACCACTGTATTACCTGTACACTATATACAGAGCTCCTGTGTATAATGTCACTGGTGACCACTGTATTACCTGTGCACTATATACAGAGCTCCTGTGTATAATGTCACTGGTGATCACTGTATTACCTGTACACTATACACTATGTACAGAGCTCCTGTGTATAATGTCACTGGTGACCACTGTATTACCTGTACACTATATACAGAGCTCCTGTGTATAATGTCACTGGTGACCACTGTATTACTTGTACACTATATACAGAGCTCCTGTGTATAATGTCACTGGTGACCACTGTATTACCTGTACACTATATACAGAGCTCCTGTGTATAATGTCACTGGTGACCACTGTATTACTTGTTCACTATATACAGAGCTCCTGTGTATAATGTCACTGGTGATCACTGTATTACCTGTACACTATACACTATGTACAGAGCTCCTGTGTATAATGTCACTGGTGACCACTGTAATACCTGTACACTATATACAGAGCTCCAGTGTATAATGTCACTGGTGATCACTGTATTACCTGTACACTGACACTATATACAGAGCTCCTGTGTATAATGTCACTGGTGAACCCTGTATTACCTGTACACTGACACTATATACTGAGCTTCAGTGTATAATGTCACTGGTGGTCACTGTATTACCTGTACACTGTACACTATATACAGAGCTCCTGTGTATAATGTCACTGGTGATCCCTGTATTACCTGTACACTGACACTATATACAGTGCTCCTGTGTATAATGTCGCTGGTGGTAATAACAGTGTTGTTAGTATTGTGGTTTGTATTCATGATCAGTATTGTAGTATTTTGTCACTTTGGGGTGGTAATATGTGGTCTGGTCATGGTGTGGCCGTATTTGTTCCTTGTATGTGGTATTATTCGGTCACTATGTGGTGGTAATATGTGATCTAGTCATGGTGTGGCGATATTTGTCCCTTTTGTATGTGGTATTATTGGTGTTGATATAGTGGACTGTGTTGTGTATGGCAGTCATTTTGTTCTTGCTGATATTAACTAGGATAAGATTTTTTTCCATTAGGCCACAGCCCCACCATTAGTATTTGGTTAATATTTTTTCTCAGGAGTCGCTGCCAAAACCAGGAGTGGGTGATAAATGAAGAATTGGTGACTTGTTTCTATTATACCTTTTCTCTGATTGTTCCTCACCTGGTTTTGCTCCCACTCCTGAGAAAAAATACTGACCAAATACTGATAGTGGGGCCGTGGCCTTAGAGATTAAATACTTGGACCAGAGCGGCAGAGATGCACTTACAGGGGTTCTCTGGTGAAAACAAGTAATCACCTCTCCACAGGATCAGTGATAATATTGATTGGCGGGGGTCTGACTGCTGGCACACAATCGGCAGAATGTGGAGCTTTTCTCCCCATTAGACTGGAGCGGCATGTGAGATGCGACCACTGATCCATTTATTCCCTCAGTGACTGTGAGCGCTGCTCTTTTTTGGAAGCTGCATTTTAAAATGGGGATAAGTGTCCTGTCAGGGATGAAACTTCCCCATTCTTCCGATAGGTGCATTTTCCAATGTTCGGACCCAAACGATCAATAAGTGATCACCGATCCTGTGGATCCCATGGATCGGTGATAACTTGTTTTAACCAAAGAACCCCTTTAATGCAAACTACCGTAATTGTACATCCCAGTTAGTGTCGCACAGTAGATGTGCAGGAGCCGCCTGTCAATGCTCCACTATAACAGGGATAGCGGATAACAGATATTTGCATATGGCTGTAGGTGGGCCCCTAGAGTCAGTTCTCCCTGTGGGCCCCAGACACCCCAGTCCGACCCTGACTGCAGAAATTAAGTAACGTCATAGATAGACCATTATTTTTAATCTTTAAAGATTCCATAATAACAGGGTCTGTACCACAGGACTGGCGTATAGCAAATGTTGTGCCAATATTCAAAAAGGGGATAAAAACTGAACTTGGAAATTATAGGCCTGTAAGCTTAACCTCTACTGTGGGTAAAATCATGGAGGGTTTCCTAAGAGATGCTATGATAGAGTATCTGAAGAAGAATAACCTCATGACCCAATATCAACATGGGTTTACGAGGGACCGTTCATGTCAAACTAATCTGATCAGTTTTTATGAGGAGGCAAATTCTGGACTGGACCAAGGAAATGCAGTGGATGTTGTGTATATGGACTTTTCAAAAGCTTTTGACACGGTTCCACACAAAAGTTTGATACATAAAATGAGAACAATGGGGATAGGGGAAAATATATGTATGTGGGTTAAGAATTGGCTCAGTGATAGGAAACAAAGGGTGGTTATTAATGGAAAACACTCAGACTGGGTCTCAGTTAACAGTGGGGTACCACAGGAGTCAGTATTGGGCCCCTTTCTTTTTAACATATTTATTAATGACCTTGTAGGGGGCATACAGAGTAATATTTCAATATTTGCAGATGACACTAAACTCTACAGGGTAATCAATACAGAGGAGGACAATTTTATATTACAGGAGGATCTATGTAAACTAGAAGCTTGGGCTGATAAATGGCAAATGAGCTTTAATGGGGATAAATGTAAGGTAATTCACTTGGGCAGAGGAAATAAAATGTATAATTATATGCTTAATTGTAAAACACTGGGCAAAACTGTAACAGAAAAAGACCTGGGTGTATTGGTGGACGACAAGCTCACTTTTAGTGGACAGTGTCAGGCTGCTGCTGCAAAGGCAAATAAAATAATGGGATGCATTAAAAGAGGCATAGATGCTCATGAGGAGAACATAATTTTACCTCTATACAAGTCATTAGTGCGACCACACTTAGAATACTGTGTACAGTTCTGGTCTCCGGTGTATAGGAAAGACATAGCTGAACTAGAGCGGGTGCAGAGAAGAGCGACCAAGGTTATTAGAGGACTGGGGGGTCTGCAATACCAAGACAGGTTATTGCACTTGGGGTTATTTACTGTGGAGAAAAGAAGGCTTAGGGGTGATCTTATTACTATGTACAAGTATATGAGGGGACAGTACAAAGACCTTTCTACTGATCTTTTTACTCTGAGGCCTGAGACGGGGACAAGGGGGCATCTTCTACGTCTGGAGGAAAGAAGGTTTAATCATAATCACAGATGGGGATTCTTTACTGTAAGAGCAGTGAGACTATGGAACTCTCTGCCGCATGATGTTGTAATGAGTGATTCACTGTTAAAATTTAAGAAGGGCATGGATGCCTTTCTTGAAAAGTATAATATTACAGGTTATAAATACTAGATTCCTTGATAGGGCGTTGATCCAGGGAACTAGTCTGATTGTCGTATGGAGTCGGGAAGTAATTTTTTTCCCCAATGTGGAGCTTAGTGTTTGCCACATGTTTTTTTTTTGCCTTCCTCTGGATCAACAAGTTAGGCTATGGGTTGAACTAGATGGACTTAGTCTTCCTTCAACCTTAAAAACTATGTTACTATGTTACTATGTTACCCAACTTTTTCCCCGACTTCATATGGCCCTTGCCACGTGGCCATAAACTTACTTTCTGCGATGGGCACCAAAACCAGTACTCGATTCCCTTTTTTAAAAGACCTGACTGTGGATTTTCTATTGTACCCTCGGCTCTGACCTGCCTGAGTATCCATGAGATGTTCCTTTATGATGGGCAATACAACCGTGATCCGGTCCTGTATACTCGCAAAGTGCTCTTAATGGGGAGTAGGCTCCTGTTCCCATTCCTCTTTGGCAATCTCCAGAAGGTCCTTGGGATGTCTGCCATGTAATAGTTCGAACAGAAAGAATTCTGTGGAGGACTGCGGTACCTCCCAGAGGGCAAACATTAAGTAGGGCAGCAACATATCCCAATCCTTCCCATCTTTGGATACTATTTTTTTAAACATAGATTTTAGTGTTTTGTTAAATCTCTCCACTAGACCATCTGACCAGACTGTATTCTCCCAGTATTTCACAGGCTTGTCAAAGTTTAAAAGCACTTAAACATGCTTTTTGTTCAGCAATGGCATCTTGCGTGGTGACCGTACATACAGGCCATGGAGGTTGAGTGCATTACTTTTACAATTTACTTTGAAATAATTGTACCTGCTGATTCTTTCTGTAGCTCTCCACAAGGGGTCCTGGGTTCTTGGACAATTTTCTCAGAATTCTTTTCACTCCCCTGTCTGAAATCTTGCGGAGAGGGGAGCACCTGTTCAAGGCCAGTTTATGGTGAAATTAAACTCTTTACACTTCCAAAAATTAGAAGATAATAAATTTGCACTGATCTAATTGAAAAAAAAAAAAAAAAAAAAAATATATATATATATATATATATATATATATATATATATATATATATATACAGTATATATATATATATATATATATATATATATATATATATATATACATACAGTTATATGAAAAAGTTTGGGCACCCCTATTAATCTTAAGCTTAATGTTTTATAAAAATTGGTGTTTTTGCAACAGCTATTTCAGTTTGATATATGTAATAACTGTTGGACACAGTAATGTTTCTGCCTTGAAATGAGGTTTATTGTACTAACAGAAAATGTGCAATCTGCACTCAAACTAAATTTGACAGGTGCATAAGTATGGGTACCCTTATAATTTTCTTGTTTTAAATACTCCGACCTACTTTTTACTGACTTACTAAAGCACTTTTTTTGGTTTTGTAACCTCATTGAGCTTTGAACTTCATAGCCAGGTGTATGCAATCATGAGAAAAGCTACTTAAAGTGGCCACTTGCAAGTTGTTCTCCTGTTTGAATCTACTCTGAAGAGTGGCATCATGGGCTCCTCAAAACAACTGTCAAATGATCTGAAAACAAAGATTATTCAACATAGTTGTTTAGGGGAAGGATACAAAAAGCTGTCTCAGAGATTTAACCTGTCAGTTTCCACTGTGAGGAACATAGTAAGGAAATGGAAGAACACATGGACAGTTCTTGCTAAGGCCTGAAGTGGCAGGTCAAGAAAAACAAAAGAAAGGCAGAGAAGAAGAATGGTGAGATCAGTCAAGGACAATCCTCCGACCACCTCCAGAGAGCTGCAGCATCAACTTGCTGCAGATGGTGTCACTGTGCATCGGTCAGCTATACAACGCACTTTGCACAAGGAGAAGCTGTATGGGAGAGTGATGCGAAAGAAGCCGTTTCTGAAAGCACGCCACAAACAGAGTCGGCTGAGGTATGCAAAAGCACATTTGGAGAAGCCAATTTCTTTTTGGAAGAAGGTCCTGTGGACTGAGGAAACCAAGATTGAGTTGTTTGGTCATACAAAAAGGCGTTATTCATGACAGCAAAAAACCACAGCATTCCAAGAAAAACACTTGCTACCCACAGTAAAATTTGGTGGAGGTTCCATCATGCTTTGGGGCTGTGTGGCCAATGCCGGCATCGGGAATCTTGTTAAAGTTGAGGGACGCATGGATTCCACTCAGTATCAGCAGATTCTTGACAATAATGTTCAAGAATCAGTGACAAAGTTGAAGTTACACAGGGGATGGATCTTTCAGCAAGACAATGATCCAAAACACTGCTCCAAATCTACTCAGGCATTCATGCAGAGGAACAATTACAATGTTCTGGAATGGCCATCCCAGTCCCCAGACCTGAATATCATTGAACATCTGTGGGATCATTTGAAGAGGGCTGTCCATGCTCGGCGACCATCAAACGTAACTGAACTGGAATTGTTTTGTAAAGAGGAATGGTCAAAAATACCTTCATCCAGGATCCAGGAACTCATTAAAAGCCACAGGAAGCGACTAGAGGCTGTTATTTTTGCAAAAGGAGGATCTACTAAGTATTAATGTCACTTTTCTGGTGAGGTGCCCATACTTATGCACCTGTCAAATTTTGTTTGAATGCAGATTATACATTTTCTGTTAGTACAATAAACCTCATTTCAAGGCAGAAACATTACTGCGTCCAACAGTTATTACATATATCAAACTGAAATAGCTGTTGCAAAAACACCAATTTTTATAAAACATTAAGCTTAAGATTAACCGGTTCAGGACCGCCCACTGTACATAAACGTCGGCGCTGCCCGGGCTCTGTGCAGCGCCGACGTTTAAAAACGGTGGGTGGTCCCGCAGCGCTCAGGACCCCTAGGGTCCTGCTAGCGCTGCGGTACCGGTTCAGAGTGATAGCTCTGACATGTGGCATCATGGGGACCTGAATGGATCAGGTCCCCATGATGTTAACCTGTTCCTATCTTCTAGATGCCGCGATCCATAGCGATCGCGGCATTTAAAAGATAGTAACAGCTGGTGGTCGGCGATCGGGACCCCCCACATAGCTCAGGAGCGGCGGGGATCCCGGTGCTGTGACCTCTGACATCATTGAGACCTGATTGGCTCAGGTCTCGATGATGTCAGCGTCACACCAGCCAATCAGAGAGATCACCAGGGAAGTTTGTTTTAGCAACAAACTTTCCCGGGCGATCTGCCTGATAAATACACTGTTTCTCCTCCGATCTCAGTGAGAGAGCAGAGGAGAAACAGTGTGACAAGAGCTGTGTCAGCCTTGCCACTGTGAAAGTAAAAAAAAAAAAATAAAATAAAATAGAAAGTAAGAGTTAGGGTTAGTGAGTCTGTCAGATCAGTCAGTCCTGTCAGATCAGTCCTGTCAGATCTGTCAGTCAGTCAGTCCTGTCAGATCTATCAGTCAGTCAGTCCTGTCAGATCAGTCAGTCAGTCCTGTCAGATCAGTCAGTCAGTCCTGTCAGATCTATCAGTCAGTCAGTCCTGTCAGATCAGTCAGTCCTGTCAGATCAGTCAGTCCTGTCAGATCTGTCAGTCCTGTCAGATCTGTCAGTCAGTCAGTCCTGTCAGATCTGTCAATCAGTCAGTCCTGTCAGATCTGTCAGTCAGTCAGTCCTGTCAGATCTGTCAGTCAGTCAGTCCTGTCAGATCTGTCAGTCAGTCAGTCCTGTCAGATCTGTCAGTCCTGTCAGATCAGTCCAGTCAGTCAGTCCTGTCAGATCAGTCCAGTCAGTCAGTCCTGTCAGATCAGTCCAGTCAGTCAGTCCTGTCAGATCTGTCAGTCAGTCAGTCCTGTCAGTCAGTCAGTCCTGTCAGTCAGTCAGTCCTGTCAGATCAGTCAGTCAGTCCTGTCAGGTCAGTCAGTCCTGTCAGATCAGTCCCGTCCGTTCAGTCCGGTCCGTTCAGTCCAGTCAAAAAATATAAAAATAAAATGGCCCGTCAGACTTATACCGCAGAGGAGGTGTATGCCCTGCTGTGTTCTGACACTGATGGCAGCGCAATCTCAGATGGAGATATGGATTTTGAGGGCTTTAGTAGTGGCGACACTGAGAGCTCAGAAATGAGCAGTGATTCTGGTCCATCCTCAAGCCCAAGGACCAGTACAACAATAGGGGCAAATAGCGCTACTGGAGAAACGTCTCCAAATCAGGGAACACTGCCCAGTACAAGCGCTGTCCCTGCTACTAGTGAATTGGCGCACGCCAGTGTACAAGGGGCTTTGCCACATGATCTAGCATTTCCCAGATGGGAGGCTTCGGATTCGGCTGCTCCATTCAGCCCTGATTTCAACGCCACTCCTGGTATAAATGTGGAGGTGGAAGATTTTGGACCAATTAATTTTTTTAATTTGTTTTTTACAGACAGCTTGCTAGAGCATATTGTCGTGCAAACAAATTTATATGCATCCCAATTCATAAGCCAGAATCCCCGATCTTACTATGCTAGGGCAAATTTATGGACACCAACTAATGTCCCGGAAATAAAAAAATTTTTAGGACTTACATTTGCCATGGGGCTTGTTAAAAAACCGAGCATTCGATCCTACTGGTCCAACCACCCTGTTCAAGCCACCCCTATGTTTTCAGTCATTCTGCCTAGGACCCGTTATGAAATGCTCATGCGGTTTTGGCATTTTAACGACAATAGTCAATGCCTGCCCAGAAATGCCCCAGAACATGACAGGTTATATAAAATTAGACCCATCATTGAAAATTTGTCAGAAAAATTCTTAAGCCTCTACACCCCAACACAAAATATTTCTATAGATGAGTCCCTTGTAAAATTCAAAGGAAGACTGCACCTCAAGCAATTTATCCCATCTAAAAGGGCAAGGTTTGGAATAAAGATCTATAAAATGTGCGAAAGTTCAACCGGATACACATCCGCTTTCCGCATATATGAGGGGAAAGATAGCCAGCTAAACCCACCAGGATGCCCTACTTATCTGGGGACATCTGGAAAAATTGTTTGGGAGCTGATAAGTCCATTTTTTCAAAAAGGCTACAATCTATATGTGGACAATTATTACACCAGCATACCCCTATTTAAAAGTCTGGTTGAACACAACATCGGGGCTTGTGGGACCATCCGTAAAAACCGTCAGGGGTTTCCACAACCATTGGTCAACCAAAAGTTCCAAAAGGGGCAGTCAGGGGCTGTACGCAACGGAGAGCTGCTTGCCCTGAAATATAGGGATAAGAGGGATATTTTTGTCCTCAGCTCGATCCACACAGATGCCACAAGGGCCACTGTAGAACTAGGATCCACCACTCCGAAGCAAAAACCTGTGTCAGTCATTGACTACAACAAACACATGGGGGGTGTGGACCTTGCAGACCAAGTTCTACAGCCATACCAGGTATCAAGAAAGTCCTATACCTGGTATAAAAAGTTGGTTATCTATTTGTTTCAGGTGGCCACATACAATTCTTTTGTGTTGTACAAAAAAGCAGGAAATTCAGATCCTTTTCTTGATTATCAAGAAAAGGTAATTGAAAATCTTGTCTTTCAAAGTGTTAGCCCCGCTCATCCATTAGAATCTGAGGATGTGAAAAGACTCACTGAGCGACATTTTATTGCACTTATTCCAGCAACGGAAACAAGAAGGAACCCCCAGAAAAGATGTCGTGTATGTACTAAGAGAGGAATGAGGCGTGATACCCGCTACTATTGCCCACAATGCCCATCATTGCCAGCCTTATGCGTCACTGACTGCTTTAAAATCTACCACACAGAACCACGTTTTTAAACTGTAAAAATGTATCCCAATTTGTCATTCAAACATTTGGTTCATTTAGTGAATGACATATTCGAGTAGAGCTCACTTAATTTCCAGGGGTGGGTGGGGGGGTTCTCCAGAATCTAAACCTTCCATTGCGTGCTTGTTTCTGGAAATCATCCATCGAGTTAAAATGGTCACTAAACCCATAGATGAATTCCCAGAGGGGTGTCATTTCCAAAATGGGGTCACTTCAGGGGGGATTCTTTAGCTCTGGTACTCTGAAAAGTGCCAGAACAGCATAATCCCCCCTGAAGTGACCCCATTATGGAAATGACACCTCTGTGGGAATTCATCTATGGGTTTAGTGACCATTTACCTACTTATTTTACCACCACTAGATTAATTTATACAGAGGAGTAGATTGTAAAATTCGGTCACTTGTTGTGGGTTTCCTCTGTTTAGGCACCTCAGGGGCTTTCCAAATGCAACATGGCGTCCGCTATCCATTCCAGTCAAATTTCCATTCCAAAAGTCAAATGGCGCTCCTTACCTTCCGAGCCATGCCGTGCGCCCAAACAGTGGCTTTGCACCACATATGGGGTATCAGCGTGCTCAGGAGAAATTGCACAACACATTTTGGGTCCATTTTTTCTGGCTGCCCTTGTGAAAATTAAAAATTTGAGGCTAAAGTAGCAGTTTTGTGATAAAAATGTGTTTTTTTATTTTCACCCTTCAACATTATAAAATTGTGTGAAGCCCCTGGGGGTTCAAGGTGCTCACCACACATCTAGATAAGTTCCTTGAGGGGTCTAGTTTCCAAAATGGGGTGACTTGTTGGGGGTTTCCTCTGTTTAGGCACCTCAGGGGCTCTCCAAATGCAACATGGCGTCCGCTATCGATTCCAGTCAAATTTCCATTCCAAAAGTCAAATGGCGCTCCTTACCTTCCGAGCCATGCCGTGCGCCCAAACAGTGGCTTTGCACCACATATGGGGTATCAGCGTGCTCAGGAGAAATTGCACAACACATTTTGGGGTCCATTTTTTCTGGCTGCCCTTGTGAAAATTAAAAATTTGAGGCTAAAGTAGCAGTTTTGTGATAAAAATGTGTTTTTTTATTTTCACCCTTCAACATTATAAAATTGTGTGAAGCCCCTGGGGGTTCAAGGTGCTCACCACACATCTAGATAAGTTCCTTGAGGGGTCTAGTTTCCAAAATGGGGTGATTTGTTGGGGTTTTTCTCTGTTTAGGCACCTCAGGGGCTCTCCAAATGCAACATGGCGTCCGCTATCGATTCCAGTCAAATTTCCATTCCAAAAGTCAAATGGCGCTCCTTACCTTCCGAGCCATGCCGTGCGCCCAAACAGTGGCTTTGCACCACATATGGGGTATCAGCGTGCTCAGGAGAAATTGCACAATACATTTTGGGGTCCATTTTTTCTGGCTGCCCTTGTGAAAATTAAAAATTTGATGCTAAAGTAGCAGTTTTGTGATAAAAATGTGTTTTTTTATTTTCACCCTTCAACATTATAAAATTGTGTGAAGCCCCTGAGGGTTCAAGGTGCTCACCACACATCTAGATAAGTTCCTTGAGGGGTCTAGTTTCCAAAATGGGGTGACTTGTTGGGGGTTTCCTCTGTTTAGGCACCTCAGGGGCTCTCCAAATGCAACATGGCGTCCGCTATCGATTCCAGTCAAATTTCCATTCCAAAAGTCAAATGGCGCTCCTTACCTTCCGAGCCATGCCGTGCGCCCAAACAGTGGCTTTGCACCACATATGGGGTATCAGCGTGCTCAGGAGAAATTGCACAACACATTTTGGGGTCCATTTTTTCTGGCTGCCCTTGTGAAAATTAAAAATTTGAGGCTAAAGTAGCAGTTTTGTGAAAAAAAGTTAAATGTTCATTGTTTTCTTCCACATTCCAAAAATTCCTGTGAAGCACCTGAAGGGTTAATAAACTTCTTGAATGTGGTTTTGAGCACCTTGAGGGGTGCAGTTTTTAGAATGGTATCACTTTTGGGTATTTTCTGTCATAAAGGCTCCTCAAAGTCACTTCAAATAAGATGTGGTCCCTAAAAAAATGTTTTTGTAAATTTTGTTGTAAAAATGAGAAATCGCTGGTCAACTTTTAACCCTTATAGCTTCCTAACAGAAAAAAATTTTGGTTCCAAAATTGTGCTGATGTGAAGTAGACATGTGGGAAATGTTATTCATTAACTATTTTGTGTGATATATCTGTCTGATTAAAGGGCATGAAAATTCAAAGTTTGAAAATTGCAAAATTTTCAAAATTTTCGCCAAATTTCTGATTTTTTCACAAATAAACGCAAGTGATATCGAAGAAATTTTACCACTATCATGAAGTACAATATGTCACAAAAAAAAAATCTCAGAATCAGGGGGATCCGTTGAAGCGTTCCAGAGTAATTACCTCATAAAGTGACAGTGGTCAGAATTGAAAAAATTGGCCCGGTCACGAAGGCAAAAACAGGCTCTGGCGCGAAGTGGTTAATAGGGGTGCCCAAACTTTTTCATATAACTGTATATATATATATGGAGAGTAGGGTATTAGAAAATACAATAAAAAATAATAATACAATTAGCACTGATGTAATTGAAGAGCATAGGCAGTGGAGGAGTAAAATAATAAAGTTTTATTTTTAGATAAAAGATACAACTAAAAATATCTACATGCGTATAGTAAATATTGGTTGTTTAAAATGCTAAAAATAAGGCGTCCTGGGGTATTGTTCAGACCTGGATGTAGATTAAGGTGGATCCAATTGAGAGAAGAGAGGAAGAATGAAGTTAATATGAATTACATGCTAGGGTAGGTTTAAAAGAAGTTAGAAGGACAGGAACGTACCTGTGGAAAGGTACGGGTACTTTTTATCTTCTATTAACCCTAGGTGGGGTTTGTGTGGATCCTGGTTGAGGACTTGCTTGGGGTCTCTGGAAGTTAGTTCATCGGCACAATAGTATTATCCTAGAACGATTTAAGGTATACTTGGTTTATGGTGGGTGTAACCGATGACATCCGGTATAAAGGTATGGTATAGGAGGAGTAGTTACCTGGTAGGGTGTAACGACGAGAAGCCGGTACCTGGAGTATCAGGTGGATTGCCAGGTGGATGTATTTACTCCTAGTGTATCGGTCTGTTTTTTTTTGGAGACTGGCCCAGTAGGTTGCTAGGGGAAAGAAATGTAAGGGACGAGGAAAAAATGACACAGTGGGTGTGAGAATCTGCCAGAGCTTGCTGGGGGTAACTTTAGGTACTAACTTCCAGAGACCCCAAGCAAGTCCTCAACCAGGATCCACACAAACCCCACGTAGGGTTAATAGAAGATAAACAGTACCCGTACCCTTCCACAGGTACGTCCCTGTCCTTGTAACTTTTTTTAAACCTACCCTAGCACGCAATTCATATTAACTTCATTCTTCCTCTCTTCTCTCAATAGGATCCACTTTAATCTACATCCAGGTATGAACAATACCCCAGGACCCTTCATGCCTTATTTATAGCATTTTAAACAACCAATATTTACTATACGCATGTAGATATTTTTAGTTGTATCTTTTATCTAAAAATAAAACTTTATTATTTTACTACTCCACTCTCTATGCTTTTCAATTACATCAGTGCTAATTTTATTATTATTTTTTATTGTGTTTTCTAATACCTCACTCTCCATATATATATATTTTTTTTCAATTAGATCAGAGCGAAATTATTATCTTCTAATTTATACATCTATTGACACTGTTTTGTTATTGTCTTAATTCGATGCAGATCTATTGCCTTAACCTACTAGCGCCACCACATAGAAATTGTCTTTCCACTTCCGGATTATGGCCCTAACAATGTTCACTGGAACCTTTAGTAGTTTAGAAATTCTTCTGTAACCAATGCCATCAGTATGTTTTGCAACAAGCAATAAGGTTGTGAAAGTCTTGGGACAGCTCACTGGTATTACCCATCATGAGACCTATGTGGCACCTGGTAATGAGACTCCTTTTTATAGGCTATTAGTTGAAAAAGATTGTATTATTTTTCACTAAGTGGCAGGATTGTTTTCTAATTAGTGATAGATTTCAGCTGGTGTCATGATTTTCCATGTTGTTTTGCATCTCTCTTTCTTCATGTGTTCAATACTTTTTTCCTGTGTTACTTCTCATTATTAGACATAATTTCCTGTGTGGATTGGATAGGTTATTACTGACATCTGGTGAGAATTTCATATTAATAGCACCTTTAGAAATATATTCACTTAGAAAATTGGTAACATGTTCAATTCTTATTTCACCCGCGGTATATGATAATGGTTATTCAAATATTTCATAGTATTAGGTTTTTGGGGAATTCTACTATTTTTTGCAATTAATTGATAGTTTTTAAATTACTCATAATTTATGGAAATGTTAATACAGTGGCGGGCACAGACAGAAAAGGGTCCCTGTGCCAGAACTGTATAAAGGCCCTTTGCAGTCCAATATCTCATCATAAAGCATAATTCCACCTGCTTTGGAGGTGGCGACAGTGAAACCACTTAACTTTTGAGCTCTTGTGCGGAGGTTACACCAATGATATGTCCTCACCTGTGGTAATATGTCTCTTGATTCGATTCATTTATTAATTTTGTGCTATACATTTTCTTTTTGAAAAGTCACATTGTGTTTAATAAATTTCACAGGGGATAATTATGAAGACATGCCCTTTATGAATAGCCTTATAAGATCCAATCTTAGTAATGACTAAGAACCTGGGAGTAAAGATTCGTAACATGTTGCACTCCTTTAACCCCTTCACGAGGCGGGCAATTTCTGTTTTTACGTTTTCGTTTTTTCCACCCTTCTTCCCAGAACCATAAGGGTACGTGCCCACAATCAACAATAGCAGCGTTTTGGATGCAGCATATTTTCGCTGTGTCCAAAAAGCTGCGTTCTAAATTGCAAGCACAGTGGATGGGATTTATAGAAATCCAATGCCCACTGTGCTTCTATTTAACGCTGCGTAAACTCTCGTCTGTAGTGGAGACGCCAGTCTCGGCTGCTTAAACTCCCCATAGGATTGTCATTGGATGCAGTAAATCTGCATAGTTAACTAAACCCATAGGTTTTAATAGAATGCATATTTTTGCTGCCTCCAAAATGCTGCTATTCCTGATCGTGTGCACATAGCTTAACTTTTTTATTTTTCTGTCAAAATAGACATATGAGGGCTTTTTTTTAGTGAACAGTTGTACTTTTGAATGACACCTTTCATTTTACTACATAGTGTGCTGGAAAACAGCAAAAAAAATTCCAAGCGGTGAAAAAAAGGCAATTCCGACATTTTTTTTTGGGAATTGTTTTTACATTGTACATTTTATAATAAAAATAACCTTGCAATAGAATTCTCCTCATCAGTATGATTACAGTGATACCAAACATGTCCAGTTTTTTTATTCGTTTAGTGAAAAAATATCTGAAATTTGAAAAAAATATTTTTTTGTGTTGTGCCGCCATATTCTGAGACCCATAACATTTTAATTTTTCTGTTGAAGGAGCTGTGTGATGGCATATTTTTTGCTGGGTGAGATGATGTTTTTGTTGATACCATATTGGGATAGATCTTGATCACTTGTTACAGCATATTTTGTGGTATTGCAGCAACCAAAAAACGTAATTTTGCCGTTCTTGAATTTTATTGTTTACACTGTTTTAATAATTTTTATATTTTGATAGATCAGACTTTTCTGAATGCGCCGATGCCACATGTGTACTTTTTTATTATCTTTATTTTTAATGGGGGAATAGAGAGTTGAATTGAACTTTTATCAAAACGTTTAGCAAAAATCGCAGTCTTCTTTGAAGACCGGCTTTCAAGGGAGCTACGTAATGACAAGCATGGAGGTGTTCAACAGGCCTCGCTCAGTACAAGCTTATGGAGAGAGGCCTTGCCATCTATACGGGCCTTTACAACCTTGACTCATTTATTTTTTCTGCTATTCTGATGTAAATTTATTGATGTGTTTGAGACTATTGTCCTGTTGCATGACCCAAACTATACCTTTTGGATAGTGGCCTTCATTTGACTTTAGAATACTTTGCTATAGACAGGAGTTCATGGTCAACTCAATGACTGCACAGTGCCCAGGTTCTATGCCTGCAAGGTAAGCCGAAATCATCAACACTCTTTTTCCCAGTTGGTGGTGACAAAGGTGTTTGAGCTAAAATGCTGTGTTTGATTTTCAACAAATGTGGAGCATGGCATTATGGCCAAGCATCTCTTTTGTCTTGTCTCTCCAAAGGATATTGTTCCAGAAGTCTTGTGGTTTGTTCAGATGCAACTTTACAAACTTTGCACTTGCTGCCATGTTTTTTTAGAAATAAGAAACCAGTTAATAAAGAATTACATTCTGTAATATATCTGGTACCCATTTTGCATGCTATCTAACCTATTAACCCATATGGGTGTTTTGGTTTAGTAATTTTCTCATACTGTCTAGGATTATGCCATCTACTATGTAACTATAAGTGTTGCCACTGCAAGTACTAACCTCAGACTTTGCACCAGCAACATAGTAGACTTTTACATTAAAATTTCAAATTTAAATATCGCATCAGAATAATGAAGTAAAATTAAATGCGTTATGAATTGTATCATGTAATGTGGCATGTATCATATCATTATTACAATTTTTTTATGTCTTTTCAGCAATCTTTATACCTATCAATATAATATACAGTGGGTAAAATAAGTATTTGATACACTGCCAATTTTGCAAGTTTTCCCACCTACAAAGAAAGGAGAAGTCTGAAATGTTTATCATAGGTACACTTAAACTGTGAGAGATAGAATCTTTAAAAAAATCCAGAAAATCATATTGTATGATTTTTACATAATTAATTTGAATTTTATTGCATGAAATAAGTATTTCATACAATAGAAAACACAACTTAATATTTGGAACAGAAACCTTTGTTTGCAATCAGAGAGGTCAAATGTTTCCTGTGGCCCACTCCTCCATACAGATCTTCTCTAGATCTTTCAGGTTTCGGGGCTGTAGCTGAGCAACATTGAGTTTAAGCTTCTTCCAAAGATTTTTTATTGGGTTTAGATCTGGAGATTCACTAGGCCACTCCAGGACCTTGAAATGCTTCTTATGGAGCCAATCCTTAGTTGCCCTGGCTGTGTGTTTCAGGTCATTGTCATGGTGGAAGACCCAGCCAAGACCCATCTTCAATGCTCTTACTGAAGGAGGAGGTTGTTGGCCAAAATCTCACAATATATGACCCCATCCATCCTCCCTTCTATAAGATGCAGTCGTCCTGTCCCCTTTGCAGAAAGAAAAGCACCCTCAAAGTATGATGTTTCGCCCACTATGTTTTATGGTTGGCATGGTGTTCTTGGGGTTTTACTCATCCTTCTTCTTCCTCCAAACACAGTGAGTGAAGTTCATACAAAAAAGTTCTATTTTGATCTCATCTGAACAAATAACCTTCTCCCATGCCTCCTTTGGATCATTCAGATAGTCATTGGCGAGCTTCAAATGGCCTGGACATGTGCTAGCATGAGCAGGGGGACCTTGCGTGCCCTGCAGGACTTTAATCCATGGCGGCGTAGTGTGTTATTAATGGTAATGTTTGAGACTGTGGTCCCAGCTCTCTTCAGGTCATTGACCAGGTCCTACCATGTAGTTCTGGGCTGTTTCATGACCTTTCTCAGAATCGTGCATACCCCACGAAGCAAGATCTTGCATGGAGCCCCAGATCAGAGGAAGATTGACAGTCATTTTGTGTTTCTTCCATTTTCTAATAATTGTGCCAACAGTTCTTGCCTTCTCACCAAGCTGCTTGTCTATTGTCCTGTAGCCCACCCCAACTTTGTGCAGGTCTACAATTTTGTCCCTGGTGTCCTTAGACAGCTCTTTGGTCTTGGCCATGGTGGAGAGGTTGAAGTATGATTGATGGAGTGTGTGGACAGGTGTCTTTTATACAGGTAACGAGTTTAAACAGGTGCAATTAAAGCAGGTAATGAGTGCAGACTAGGAGGGCTTCTTAAATAAAAACTAAAGAGAAAACAGAGGGGAAAAAGCCAACCATAAAGTCCCAAGCGTCAAATGCAGTGGAAAAATATATATTTTATTGATTACAGGTGACAAAAAATGGATAGCAAACAATGTCAATGATAATAAAAAACATTTAAAAACATCTAAAAAAGGGGCGCATATCCGGGTTATGTATAGAAAAATTCATGTTGGGAACAGCCAATTAATGGATAGAAAATCTAATCAATAGACCACAAATTACATATATACATGTGCATATGTAGCACCCCAGAGGGTCTGGTTGCCACAGTGGTAGTAATACCATGTCTGGGAGCAAAACAGGAGTTTCCTGGTCAGGAACACAGAACATGCAACACCTCCTGCTCCAGACCAGAAAGGGGAGGATCCTACCCTTTATAACTGGGTCTGGAGGCGGGGTTAAGTTAGTCTAGTCTAGTGTCAGGAGTCAGATAGGACACAAAGGAGCAAGGAGCTGAGGACTGGAGCTGGTAGAGCTCATCCTAGCCAGAGTATATACAGGGAACCGGACACCGGAGTCCGAGGCTGTGGGGATTGTATATCCAGCAGCAGAAACCGCACGGCAGGAGATTGTAGGTCTCCTGGCCCATCAGAAGCCCGGAGGCTCAGCCACACGAGAGGATCAGTGCCGCCACAGAGGAGCGAGGAATACGCGGGATCCGAGTCGCCAGCCATACGGGTGAGCACAGCACGTTACACTCAGGGACGTGGGCTACCACACGACTATAAGCGGGATAGCCAAAGAGTACAGTCAGAAAGGCAGGCCTACAACTCCACCTGGCCAGGAGGATTCTAGGATTGCTCCCAGACTGACCAGGCCCTCATCCCTAGCAAGTACTCCCGTTGGGGCCTATATAATCACCACCAGTAAAGACCTTAGGACTGCACTGCAACGACTCCGTATTATCATTACTGATCCCGGCACTATCACCACCATCATCCATACACGCTGCCCTGAAGCTCCACTCTTCCTGTGGGGAGTCACATCACCTTGCTGTACACACCATCAGCTTCAGTGGACTGCTCCGCAGCGGCGGTTCCCAATAACCGCATCCCACAGGTGGCGTAGTCGGACTATATATAACAGAGACACCCATAGACTACCCTGGTTTGACTGCCCTGAGTCACGGACCGGGTCATCGCCACGGTGACTACAACCCCCAGCATCCACAAGGCCCGGCTCCGGGTACCCCACGGCCCAGGGGGCGCGTCAACTTTGGCGTAGTCGGCAGGATTTCGTGCCCGCGACCACCGGGTACTGCGCGCCTTCACAGACTGTCGCATACCGTGGTGAAGATTTCCCGCTATCTACTGCCATTTTCCCGCCATTGTCCGCCATTTTCGGGTCGCCGCGCGGGAAGAAGAGAGGCGTGATCGCTGAAAACGCGCAAAGTCCAAAGCCCCGCCCCACGCACTGACGCAGCCCCAGGTCCTGGAAGGAGCCACAGCGAACGCTGACGTCAGACGCGTGCGATGCCAGGTCCTCGACGGAGACACTCGCCTGCGGAACTGCGGCCTATGGAAGGGAAGAGAAGGAAGGTAGGCCACGGTTCACTAGGGGGAGGAAGACACCCGATATGGAGGGAACTTC
Source organism: Phyllobates terribilis (assembly GCF_046119375.1). Lineage (NCBI taxonomy): Eukaryota > Metazoa > Chordata > Amphibia > Anura > Dendrobatidae > Phyllobates > Phyllobates terribilis. The sequence goes on along the minus strand of NW_027362771.1, from coordinate 57,929,453 downwards.
AACCACCGGCGTGGCCGCTGCCGCCATAATGCCATTCACCATGCCTTATATACCGGGGGCAGCATGGTTGCCCCAATACTCAGGAGAGTCGCACACTCTGAGTGACTTCAAGGAGAGATTAAGCAGTTTATTCAAAGTATACCCCTGTCCGAGGAGCAGAAAGTGAGCTTCCTTATAGGCCAGTTGATTGGTGCAGCCCAGAGAGAAGTAAAGTCCTGGTCAACCAGGGAGAAAGGGACTGTAAAAGAGATACTGGCCCGCCTAAAGGACACTTTTGACACCCGTACTACAGCAGAGATAAAGATGAAGTTTTATGGGTGCAAACAATGGGCACAGGACAGTGTACGGGACTATGCTTTAAACCTGCAGGGGGCGCTGAGGGCCATCAAACAGGTAGACCCTGACAGTGTGCGTGATGAAAACAGACTATTAGCTGAGCAATTTATTGAGGGTTTACTGTCCAGCGCCCACCGAACCCAGCTGCGCATAATGGCTCTGCAAAACCCTGATTTGGACTTTGCTCAATTTAAGGACAGGGCCATCCGGGTGCTACGAGAACCAGCACCAGCTCACCGCCGCCCAGCTATCACCTACCACAAGTGTTAGAACCTTGCTCTTAGGTTTTTTTTCCTTTGCTGGTCACATGACCTTGTTGGCCTATTTAATCCTGCTCCGCCCTTCTGGCTTTGCTGGACTTCATTGTATATCTACTTTCTAGCTAGCCTGTGCTCTGTGTCTTGCTCTGTTAGTTTGCTTGGTCTACTGACCTCTATGTTCTATATATTTTGTTTGTTCGTCTGTCTGCTACTATTTCTGTTAGGAGGTGTCCCATATTCCTCCCAGTCCTTAGTACTTGTAGGGATTCCTTCCCCACATCTATAGGTCTCCGTACAGACTAGCTTAGGACTTTAGCAGGTCTGATCGCAGGATCAGGTCCCCTGTTACATCGTAGGGATTCAGCTGAGTTCTATTGTAGGGACATATCTCCTCTCTTTCCTTAGCTCTGGTAGCAGAACATAACAGTAAGTCCAGCCTGCAAATTCTCTAAGGAAAGATTTTTCTGTTCCATCATGGTGTCGGTTCAGGATTTGGCTCATCGCCTGCAGGGACTCTCTCTGGAGGTGGCCGAGCTCCGTCAGCACGTGAGTAGCTGTCCTGGAGCACATTTCTTGGAGCCTAAGGTATGTTTGCCGGATTTATTTTTTGGTGAACACCGAGAATTTTTTTCATTTAAAAATGCTTGCTTATTGTATTTTCGTTTGAGACCTAAGTCCTCTGGGGATGAATCCCAGCGCGTAGGGTTCATAATGTCACTTTTGCGCAAAGAGCCTCAGGAGTGGGCCTTTTCTTTGCAACCTAGTGATACATGCTTCAGATCAGTGGATAGTTTTTTTTCTGCTTTGGGACTATTATATGATGATCCTGACCGTGTCGCATCAGCTGAGACTGAGTTGAGACGTTTAAAACAGGGATCAGGTAATGTGGAAAAATATTGTACTCATTTCCGTCGTTGGTCTACTCAAACAGGGTGGAACGATTCTGCTCTGAAAAGTCTATTTCTTGCTGGGCTCAGTGAAAGGGTTAAAGACCTGCTTATTGCTTATCCTACACCTGAAGATTTGCAACAGGCTATGCAATTAGCTATACGGGTGGATAGAAGACTGCGTGCAAGGGTTAATGAGAGCAAATCCTCTGCTATGTCAGTTTCTGGTTATGAGAATGTGTGTACTAACAGTGGTGAACCGATGGAGATTGGATCGGTGGCACCTCGCTCTCAAGAAAAAGACCGTCGATTTTCTGAAGGCTTGTGTTTCTATTGCGGAAAATCTGGTCATTTGATTAAAGGCTGTGAGCTTCGTATGAAGAAAGAAAAAAAAAAGGTCAGTCACGCCCGTATTGCCTGTTTAAATTCCAAGGGTATATTTTTAGCTGCTTCCACGATTGCTCAGAAAAAATTAATGGAATTTCGGGTGTTTGTTGATTGCGGGTCTACTCTGAATGTAATTGATGGGGGATTCGTGGAAAGACTCAATTTAAAACCTGAACCTTTATCATCCCCCATTGCTGTGGTTTCTGTGGATGGTTCCCCTTTGAAGAATATTACTCTCAAGGTCTGTGAATTTCCTCTCACTATTAATGGTGTTCACCATGAGAAATTGGATTTGGTAGTGTTGAATAATTTGCCTTCTCCAGTAATATTGGGATTGCCCTGGTTAAAATTTCACAATCCTGTACTGGATTGGTCTACCAGTGAAATTAAATCCTGGAGCCATAAATGTTATGACAAGTGTTGTAACGGGCGTATTGCAGCTTTGGATAGGGGAGAATTGCCTGTTCCTATTCAGGATTTTTGGAGAGTTTTTTCTGAGAAGGAATCGCAGGTTTTGCCTCCCCATAGAGACTATGATTGTTCTATTGAATTTGTCCCTGGAGCGACTCTTCCTAAAAGTCGTTTATTTAACCTTACTATTCCTGAGAGGAAGGCTTTGGAGGAATACATACAGACAAGTTTGGCCGCCGGTCACATTAGGCCCTCTAAGTCTCCTGTGGCGGTTGGATTTTTTTTTGTAAAAAAAAAGGACGGCGGTTTACGTCCTTGTCTGGATTTTCGTGAGATTAACAAAATTACTGTACGCAATCCTTACCCACTGCCATTGATTCCTGATCTGTTTAACCAGTTAATGGGGGCCAAGTGGTTCTCTAAAATTGACCTTAAGGGGGCATACAATCTGTTGCGCATGAAGGAGGGTGACGAATGGAAGACTGCTTTTAACACTCCTGTGGGTCATTTTGAGAATCTGGTTATGCCTTTTGGTCTTACTAATGCTCCTGCATTTTTTCAGAATCTGATTAATGACATCCTTAGACCTTTGCTCGGTAAAAATGTGGTTGTGTATTTGGATGACATTTTGATTTATTCGCCGGATCTGGAGTCTCATTGGCGGAGCGTGCGTGAGGTATTACAGTTATTAATGGACAATTCGCTTTTTGCTAAGCTGGAGAAATGTGAGTTCGCTGTACAGAGAATTAGTTTTTTGGGCTACATTATCTCCAGCAAAGGTTTTGAGATGGATCCGGTTAAGGTTCAGGCTGTGCAGGAATGGCCTAGGCCTATTGGTTTGAAATCGATACAGAGGTTTTTGGGTTTCGCCAATTACTATAGAAAATTCATAAAAAAATTTTCTAGTATTGTCAAACCTCTGACTGATCTCACCAGGAAAGGTGCTGATGCGGTTCAGTGGTCTTCTGAGGCCATTGAAGCTTTTGTGTATCTCAAGGAGAGGTTCACCTCTGCTCCCATCCTTATGCAGCCTGATGTTACTAGGCCGTTTTTGGTTGAGGTTGATGCTTCCTCTGTGGGGGTTGGCGCAGTATTGTCTCAGGATAACGGGGATGGATTACATCCCTGTGCCTTTTTTTCAAAAAAATTTTCGGAGACTGAACTGAATTACGATATTGGTAATCGGGAATTATTGGCTATTAAACTCGCATTTGAACACTGGCGCCACTTCTTGGAAGGTGCGGAATTTCCCGTTCAGGTTCTTACGGATCATAAAAATCTGATATATCTTGATGCTGCCAAGCGCCTGAATGCCCGTCAGGCTAGGTGGGCACTGTTTTTCTCGCGGTTTAATTTCTCCGTTACTTACATCCCTGGTACTAAGAATGTTAAGGCGGATGCCTTGTCTCGCAGTTTTTCTCCCATAGTCGGTGCTGAGAAAGAGGAGAACATTTTACAAGAAGGTATTGTGATAGCTGCTTTGGACTCCGTTTTGGAAAATGAGATTCTTAAAGCACAGGAGAATGCCCCTTCTAACACTCCTCATGGGAGGTTGTTTGTGCCTGGGACCTTTAGGAGAGATTTGTTTGTTGAGTGTCACGAATCTCGGTTGGCAGGTCATCCCGGAATCTCTGAGACCAAGAGACTGGTGGGTCGCAGTTTTTGGTGGCCTGGATGGCAGAAGGAAGTCATTAAGTGGGTGCGTCAATGTACTATATGTGCTAGATCTAAGTCCTCACATACTCCTGCTGCGGGGTTGCTTTGTCCTTTGGAGGTTCCCAGTGCTCCTTGGACACATTTGGCTATGGACTTTATAACTGACCTTCCCCCCTCTGAGGGTTTTACTGTCATCTGGGTGGTCGTGGACCGTTTTAGCAAGATGTGTCACTTGGTTCCTTTCGTCAAACTGCCCTGCGCTAAAACTCTCGCTAAGGCCTTTGTCAAGGAAATTGTCAGACTTCATGGCGTTCCTACTGACATTGTTTCTGATAGGGGTCCTCAGTTCGTGGCTCGTTTTTGGCGTGCCTTTTGTGATAGGTTGGGAGTTCATTTGTCGTTCTCGTCCGGATATCATCCTGAATCTAATGGCCAGACAGAAAGGAAAAACCAGGATGTTGAGCAGTTCTTGCGTTGTTTTGTGGCAGACAATCAAGAGGGGTGGTCTGAGTTTCTGCCACTTGCTGAATTTGCTCTGAACAATCATACATCTTCTTCTGCTGGTTGTTCGCCTTTTTTTTGTTGTTCTGGGAGACATCCGTCGTTTGGGTCGTTCTCCAAGTTGGGATCTGCCGTGCCTGAGGAGGAGAATTTTTCCGGTGATTTGGAGAGAGTTTGGACGGATGTGCGTGGTAATCTTCAGGAGGCCAACAGAAAATCTAAAGACTACTTTGATAGGAAACGACAGGAGGTTTTGTTCGCTGTTGGTGACATGGTTTGGTTGTCCTCTAGGAATCTGCGGTTGAGGATTCCTTCAAAGAAATTGGGTCCCAAGTTTGTAGGGCCCTTTAAGGTGCTTCAGGTTGTCAACCAATCTGCTGTTAGGTTGGAGGTTCCTACCTCCTGGAGAATTAATCCGGTATTTCATGTCTCTCTGTTGAAAAAAGCTGTTGTATCGGATTGTGACGCCTCTGCCTCTGTTCCTCCGGTGGTGGAGGACGGGGAATATGAAATTTCTCGCATCCTTAACTCTAGACGGTATAGAGGTAGTTTGCAGTATCTTGTGGCCTGGAAAGGTTTCGGTCCCGAGGATAACTCTTGGGTGAGGTCGGATGATGTTTCCGCGTCCAGACTTATCAGAGCGTTTCACAGGAGATTTCCTGATAAGCCTGGTCCTAGGGGATCCAGAGGATCCTCTTAGAAGGGGGGGTACTGTTAGAACCTTGCTCTTAGGTTTTTTTTCCTTTGCTGGTCACATGACCTTGTTGGCCTATTTAATCCTGCTCCGCCCTTCTGGCTTTGCTGGACTTCATTGTATATCTACTTTCTAGCTAGCCTGTGCTCTGTGTCTTGCTCTGTTAGTTTGCTTGGTCTACTGACCTCTATGTTCTATATATTTTGTTTGTTCGTCTGTCTGCTACTATTTCTGTTAGGAGGTGTCCCATATTCCTCCCAGTCCTTAGTACTTGTAGGGATTCCTTCCCCACATCTATAGGTCTCCGTACAGACTAGCTTAGGACTTTAGCAGGTCTGATCGCAGGATCAGGTCCCCTGTTACATCGTAGGGATTCAGCTGAGTTCTATCGTAGGGACAGATCTCCTCTCTTTACTTAGCTCTGGTAGCAGAACATAACAACAAGGAGGTGGCACCCTTTTCCCCGGAGCCTGTAGGAGCTGATGCACAAACTCTGGACAGTGCCCTGTCAACAGACCTGCACCATCAGGTCCAAGAGCTGACTAAAAGTGTAGGAGCACTAACCAAAACTCTGCAGTCCTTGCAGGTGTCTCCCAAAGGAAAGATCCAGCTGGCTTCCAGTCCGGAGGACGTCCCGTGGCGCCGATAGAAGAGGATTCCACCATCCCGAGGGAGGAACAGCGACCGCTACGACCAGGACGGACAACCCATCTGCCGCCGCTGCAACCAGCCAGGACATTATGCAAGGTACTGTCATTTAAACGTGCAAAACCTGGGGCAGAGGGCCAACCCTCAGGCATAAGACCACCGGGCCCATCAAGCTGGCGAGACAAATATGTGGGAGGACGACTGGTCCTACCTGTCGTGCTGAACGTCTTTCCAATGAGCGCGTTGCTGGACACTGGATCCCAGGTGACCACCATCCCCTACATTCTTTTCAAATGGTACTGGTCTGACTCTGACATTACACGCTGTCCAGATGAACATTTGAGCATTTATGCCAGCAATGGTCAACCCGTACCTCAGGTGGGGTTCAAAGAAGTGACCATAAAGGTTGGCAAAGTCTAACTGCCAGCCCAAGGACTGATTATTGTCGACATTGATCGCCGAGAAAGTCATCTTATGATAACTTTAGGCACTAATGTCATTGAAAATTGTCTTGCAGAAATAATTGTCTTGTTACAGCAGGTTGCGGAGACCGCCAGTTCCAGCCAGCAGCGGGTTCTACAAAGAGAGATCAGAGCCCTGATGAAAAGACAACAGGTAGAACTGTCTGGTGGTGAGATTGGCAGTGTTAGGATGAGTGACCCATTCCCTATTGCCATGCCCTCAAGAAGTGAAATGCTGATATGGTGCCAGGCAGCCATCGGTCTAAGGGGTAGAGATTACCAGGCCCTGGTAGAGCCCGTCTACTCTGACAGTAGGCCCACCATTTTGACAGCCAGGGGGGTGGTTGATGTCTGCCATGGGAGAGTGCCAGTCCGCATCCTGAACATTGGGGAAAAAGAAGTCCATTTGCCCCGGTATGCCACCCTAGCCAAGCTATTCACCGTCAATCAAAATTCTATAAAGACAGTGGAACCCTTACCTCCATCCAAACAGGCGGAGGATAATGGCTCCAAGGGACAGATGGAGGACTGGTGTCAGAAGCTGCATGTGGGCACTGACTTCACCCCTCCACATCAAAAACAAGGAGTATACCGGGTGGTCCAGGAGTATGAAAGGGTCTTCAGTAAACAGGTAAAGGGGGTTGAACACCATATCCCCACGGGAGACCATCCACCCATTAAAGATTAAAGAAAGGTACCGGCCTGTACCGCCAGCACACTACCAAAATGCCAAAGGGATGTTACGAGAGTTGAAGGAGGCTGGGGTAATAAGAGACAGTTGTAGCCCCTGGGCAGCTCCATTAGTTCTTGTAAGGAAAAAGGATGGCACAATGAGAATGTGTGTAGACTACAGGCAAATCAACCGCATAACTCATAAAGATGCATACCCGCTACGCAGGATAGAGGAGTCACTAGCTGCATTAAAATCTGCTAATTATTTCTCTACTTTGGATCTTACTAGTGGGTATTGGCAGGTTCCTGTAGCAGAGGCGGATAAGGAAAAGACCGCATTCACCACCCCGATGGGCCTCAGCGAGTACAACTGCATGCCATTCGGGCTCTGCAACACCCCAGGAACCTTCCAGCGGTTGATGGAGTGCTGTCTAGGACATAAGAATTTCGAGACAGTCCTCCTGTACCTGGATGACGTCATAGTATACTCCACGACATATGAGGATCATCTGAAGCACCTGGTGGAAGTGTTTGAAGCCCTGGCTGGCTTTGGCCTGAAGGTGAAGCCATCAAAGTGCCACCTGCTGAATCCCAAAGTACAGTACTTAAGACATGTGGTAAGCGCTGACGGTGTAGCACCAGACCCCAACAAGATCACCGTAATCAAGGACTGGCCGAGACCTTCCACCATTAAAGAAGTGCGACAGTTCCTCGGGTTGGTAGGCTACTACCGAAGGTTTATACCAGGCTTCACCAAGATGGCGGCACCTATGCAGGACCTCCTGATAGGCCAGTCCAGAAAGGCCAAGAACCAGAAACCACCATTCAAATGGGACAAGCTGGAAGATGAGTCCTTCACCAGGCTGAAGATGGCTCTCACAGGAGACGAGGTCCTGGCCTACCCTGATTATGGACAGCCCTTCATCCTTCACACGGACGTGAGCAACGTGGGACTGGGAGCTGTGCTGTCCCAGATCCAACAAGGCAGAGAAAGGGTAGTAGCCTATGCCAGCAGGAAGCTCCGGCCCACAGAAAGGAACCCAGAAAACTACAGCTCCTTCAAGTTGGAGTTCCTCGCCGTAGTCTGGGCCGTGACAGAGCGCTTCAAGCATTATCTCGCCTCCTCCAAATTCACCGTCTTCACAGATAATAACCCACTGACACACCTGGACACTGCAAAACTTGGTGCCCTGGAACAAAGATGGGTGGCCCGTCTAATTACGAATTCACCATCAAGTACCGGGCTGGGCACAAGAATGCAAACGCAGATGCGCTGTCCAGAATGGCTAACTTGCCAGACGGGGGAGAAGACCCAGAGTAGATGGAAGAGATAGAGATCCCCGCTTTCCACCATCATGGGGTAACCCAGTGCTCCCACTGTGTGAAGAACAGGTGCTCTGCCAACAGAAAAGCCACTTTCAATCCATTACCCCACCATGGATGGGCAGAAACACAAGACAGTGACCCAGCTGTCCGCCTAGTCAAAGAGTTGTTGACACAAGCTGACTCATACCCTGATTCAGATGCTCCAGAAGAGATCAAACAGCTGTGGAAAGAAAAGAGCAAGCTGTTCATCTATGAAGGGAAGCTGTGTCGAAGAACTGTCAACTCCCGGACACATGAGCTGGTCTGGCAGGTGGTAGTCCCGAGGCGAGATGCGTCTATGGTCCTGGAAGCGTACCACGATGGAGCGGGACATTTTGGATGGAAGAAGCTGGAAGTCCTGCCCCCTGACGAAGGCCCGCTGAAACGCGCGTAGGGTGACACCACCCCCCCTCCTTTTCCCTGGGTCACTATTGGTGCCTGCTACCCAGGTAATTATATATGTGGTACATATCCCTTTTGCTGACTACTCCTGCTTTGCTGCCCCTTGATTTTTTTTTTTTTTTGTAGGCTTTGCATAATTTTATTAGTGGCATAGGGGTTTCCTATATGTAACTTATCAGTTATGTTTCATCTCTTTTGAAATGTGATTTGGCATTCGGGAATTGTTCCCTTTGATACAAATGAATTTCTATATGTGGCCTGGGGGTTCCTATATTGGACCCTTCATTATAAGTAAATTTTCCTTGGGGGTTTGTGGTGTCTTTGCTTTTTACCAGCACATGTGGCACTTGGTGCCCGTAAGCTCTATGTAATTTATATACTTTTCTTGTATATGTATATTTAATAAAATTTGTCATTTCATATTTGGGGCTTTAATGTCGCTTAATTTTTCCTCCAAATCTTTCAAGTCCTGCTACGTGAACGGTTCTATTGGGTTGGCATGAGGAAAGCAGTCGAGAGGTGGTGTCGAGAATGCGGACCATGCAACCTGAGAAGAAAAGACCGTGACAGCCAGAGGGCTCCCCTGCAGCCCATCATCACCAAGCAACCACTCGAACTGGTATCCCTAGACCATGTGAAGCTATCCCCGAGCAGGTCAGGCCATGTCTACGCTCTCACCATCGTAGACCACTATTCCCGGTTCCTGGTAGTAGTGCCAGTCAAGGACCAAACGGCTCAGACAGCAGCCAGAGCTTTCCAACAGCACTTCTGCCGCCCACATGGTTACCCAGAACGTGTGCTAACTGACCAAGGTCCGGCCTTCGAAGCGGAGGTATTCCAGGAATTCTGCAACCTGTACGGCTGCAAGAAGATCCGTAAAACGCCTTATCATCCCCAGACCAACGGGATGTGTGAAAAGATGAATCAGGTGGTGATAGACCTACTGAAGACGTTGCCCCTGGAGGAACGCAGCCTGTGGCCAGAAAAGTTGCCGGACCTGGTGGATCTCTACAATCACATCCCAGTGAATTCCACCAACTGCACACTTGCTTACCTGATGAGAGCAAGGCCTGGTAAGCTACCCATCGATCTGGATATGGGGGTTCTGACACCAGAGGACGCCTCACCAGATACGGATTGGGACACTGAGCGGCAACAGCAATACCGTAAGGTACAAGAAAGTGTTGAAAGAAGTCTGTCTCAAGCAAGAGAAAGGCAAGAGAAGACTTACAATCAACATGCACCTGCTGCCCCCTTGTCACCTGGAGAGCAAGTCCTAAAGAGAAAAAGGCAGCTCCATAAATTGGATGACCAGTGGGAAAAAGAGCCGTACACCATTCTACCATCAAGTCATGATAACACCAAGGTGTACCTCATAAGTAAGGATGGAGGAGAAATGACAGCAACAGTTTCCAGAGACCACCTGAAGAAATGTCCCAAGCAGCTACAGCATGCTGAAGAAGGCCAAGATATCCCTCAACTCGCAGAGGAAGTGGAAGAAATGGTCAGCACGGTACTCAGAGAATTTCCCCGGTCATGGACACAAGTGAATAATGCAATAGTTGTGCCAGTCCTTACATTTCTCCAACCAGCCCTGCAGGAAGCTGCAGAAATCCCAGTAGAGTTGGAAGAACAGTTGGCCCCGGAGGCAGAAGTTTCATCAACAGCAGACCCGGAGAATCTACCCTCTGCTAACAGTGAACCTGTCGTACCCACGCCAGTAGACCCTGCACAGCAAGTAGAACCTGTAAGTGCCCCAGAAGAGCCTGCTCAAGAAGAATCCCCGGAAGAAGGATCCCCGGCTGGAGCGGAGCAAGAAGGCCCAGCCAATGGTACACTTGTCAGTTCCATGGAGAGGTTAAGGCAGTTTTACAATCTACCCACATGTAGGACTGACAGGGTAGCAGATAGTGCAGAAATAGATACCATCCACACTCCCGTACTGCGCAGATCAACACGTAGCACCAAAGGCCAGGCCCCTGTCAGGTTCAGTGAATAAGTAGAAATACCAATAGTATAAATAGTTGCCCCTGGGGTATATTATTATTGTGCGATTTTCATGTATTTAATTATTGATGTGTTTTGCCTTACAATGGACAATTTAGGTGACTTGGACACTTTTCCTGTTGCATTTAGTTACCCGCAGGGGTATATATAAAAAAGACTCGGTGGCTGAGGACTGTGAACATGCAACACCTCCTGCTCCAGACCAGAAAGGGGAGGATCCTGCCCTTTATAACTGGGTCTGGAGGCGGGGTTAAGTTAGTCTAGTTTAGTGTCAGGAGTCAGATAGGACACGAAGGAGCAAGGAGCTGAGGACTGGAGCTGGCAGAGCTCGTCCTAGCCGGAGTATATACAGAGAACCGGACACCGGAGTCCGAGGCTGTGGGGATTGTATATCCAGCAGCAGAAACCGCACGGCAGGAGATTGTAGGTCTCCTGGCCCATCAGAAGCCCGGAGGCTCAGCCACACGAGAGGATCAGTGACGCCACAGAGGAGCGAGGAATACGCGGGATCCGAGTGGCCAGCCATACGGGTGAGCACAGCACGTTACACTCAGGGACGTGGGCTACCACACGACTATAAGTGGGATAGCCAAAGAGTACAGTCAGAACGGCAGGCCTACAACTTCACCTGGCCAGGAGGATTCTAGGATTGCTCCCAGACTGACCAGGCCCTCATCCCTAGCAAGTACTCCCGTTGGGGCCTATATAATCGCCACCAGTAAAGACCCTAGGACTGCACTGCAACGACTCCGTGTTATCATTACTGATCCCGGCACTATAACCACCATCATCCATACACGCTGCCCTGAAGCTCCACTCTTCCTGTGAGGGGTCACATCACCTTGCTGCACATACCATCAGCTTTAGTGGACTGCTCCGCAGTGGTGGTTCCCAATAACCGCATCCCACAGGTGGCGTAGTCGGACTATATATAACAGAGACACCCATAGACTACCCTGGTTTGACTGCCCTTAGTCATGGTGACTACAACCCCCAGCGTCCACAAGGCCCGGCTCCAGGTACCCCACGGCCCTTGGGGCGCGTCACATACACGTGACCGTCACATAAGAATCATATAGAAGATAAACAAAATATGATGTATATAAAGTGTTAGTGCGTATAATATATTGCTCTCTTTCCCAAAAAAACGTGCAAAGTTGCAATATATCTCTCTCACTCTCTCTCAGAATGTGCAAAGTTGCAAAATATATATCTCACATTCCTACAATGTGTAAAGTTGTAAAGAATATATATAGAGAGGGGAGGAGAGGCTATGCGATGGCCAAATATCACAAAATAAGTAGTCAGGAAATCATTATGATAGGGTAAGTTCCAAGGCAAAATGTGCACAGGTAATGCTCCTTAATCATTGGACCACATAGTTGGCATGTATCATAGATATAGGATACTTACAATGAATGACAAAAGTTCCCAACTCCGCCCTGCGTCCACCCCAACGCGCGTTTCGGCAAGCGCCTTCGTCAAGGGGTGGACACATCAGGTAGGCTGGAAGTATAAAAAGAGTCAAATGCCAATCAAAAAGAGAGGGTGTGTTGTGGTGGACCAATCCACAAGGAGGGGGCGTTGTGTGACGCGATGCGGGCTCCAGCGCAAGGCCGCCCCCATGACAACCACGTCAGGTGACCAGCAGCCTCGAGAACACGTGGGACCCACGTGACCCGGAACCATAAGACGCCAAGAGACGCGGCAGGCATGGAGACATACCATAGAGAAGCGGCCGCTGCGTCTCTATGTGGTCCCTTGCGCTGGATCACGTGTCCCCACGTGATCACGGCGCTGGGTCACATGACACGGTGGTCATGGCTGCCCTCCGGCATCGTGGCATTGCATGCGTCATACCACGCCTCCTCCATCACCTTGGAGATGGCAGCACGCGGGAGCGGTTGTATGTCTCCATGCCGGCCACGTCTCTTGGTGTCCTACGGTTCCGGGTCCAATGCCAATGGTTGCAGAGCATCAGATCAACGATCTGAAAGTTTGAAGATGATGTTGTGGCGCCCATGCGGGTTCAGTCGCCACAGAAGTACTGCATCTCACCCAGAGGTGTGGTATCTCACTCTCAGGTAAGGAAGGAGTACTGCCCAGGACCCTAACACCTGCATCCAACACTACACTACTCCAGACCAGCAGGAGGGGCAAGATGTGTCGCTTCTCTGCTGAGCCCTGTCCCTGGCTGGAGTGGGGGGACCAAAGTAGGGGGAACCATGTAGTGGGTGTGGGTGGAGGAAGTAAATCAGGGGAGCACTTGTTAGGAAGAGTATAAAGAGGGAAGCCATCTTGGGTGTGAGAGTTCAGTCAGAGGAGGACAGTGAGAGGAGCAGGAGCTCTGTAGGAGCTCTGCTCAGGAGGAGGGCTTAGCCAGAGAGGCCCAAGACTGAAGAGAGAGAGGAGCAGGAGAAAGGCTCCAGGAACGTGGAAGAGACCCCAGGGGTACGGGTAGTGCTGGAGGCCACCCGTAAACCCGAATCTGCCAGGAGGTGGAGGGGTCAGGTCGCACAGAGGGGACCGGTCCCTAAACTAGCAGAGTTCTTTAAGCCTCAACTAGGAAACTGGAGGCTGCAGTATTTCAGGTACTTCAGCCAAATGCCACATCTAATCACCAGAAAGGTGGCCATAGAGGACCCAGGGGACAGAGAAGACGTCGCCCGGCAAGGTCCGCGGTCACTGGATTGGGACACTAGGTGTGAGGTTCAGGGAGACGGCCAGAAGGAACCCACAGAAGGGGGTCCCGTTATGTACTCCGGAGGTACCTGAGGGTTGGCTGAGCTCCTGCCCGGTGAACGCAGCGCGACGTGGGAAGTGATGATCTGCAGTTGTAACCATGAGCAAAGTGTGAACTGTGAGTAAATCCGGAAGACTGCACCCCACTGTCTCTGTCAATTATTACTGCTGCGCCATCACCCCCTGCACTACACTGCACCAGGAGTGCTACTTCCATAACAGCAACATCTACACTGCCCTGGAGTTAAGCTCTGCCTGTGGAGAGCTGAACCAACTCTGCTGCATTTACACCAGCTCCAGAGAACCTGCTCCGCAGCGGCGGCTCTATATAGCCGCATACTACAGGTGGCGTCACGAACTGTATATAAGAACTTTAATTCCCCTGTAAATATCACCTTTTTATTGACCTCCCTGGGTCACGGACCGGGTCACCGCCACTGTGACATCTCCCCTAGCAACGACCAGCCCAGCACCGAGTACCCCACGGCCCGGGGGGGCGCATCAATGTCCCACCCTGGGACAAGGTATAAAAGTAATAAAACATTTAATAAAAATTATAAAAAAATGTTTATTAAAAAATCACAAAATAAAGAAAAAAACAAAACAATAAAAGTACACATTTGGTATCGCCGCGTCCGAACCGACCCGACCTATAAAACTGTCCCACTAGTTAACCCCTTCAGTGAAGACCGTAAAAAAAAAGTAAAAAACAAGGCAAAAAACGATGCTTTATCATCATACCGCCAAACAAAAAGTGTAATAAACCACGATCAAAAAGACGTCTGTAAATAAATATGGTACCCCTGAAAACTTCATCTTGTCCCACAAAAAACAAGCCACCACACAGCTCTGTCAGCAGGAAAATAAAAAAGTTACAACTATCAGAATAAAGCGATGCCAAAATAATAATTTTTTCTGTAAAAATAGATTTATTGTGTAAAAGGGCCAAAACATAAGAAAACTATATAAATGTGGTACCGCAGTAATCGCACCGACCCGAAGAATAAATCTGCCTTATCAATTTTACCACACGCGGAACGGCATAAAAAAATCCCCAAAAAACAATCCCTGAATTGCTGGATTTTGTTCATTCTGCCTCCCAAAAAATGGAATAGAAAGCAATTAAAAAATGTCACGTGCCCGAAAATGGTACCAATAAATACGTCAACTCGTCCCGCAAAAAACAAGCCCTTAATTGTCTCTGTTGGCCAAAATATAGAAAAATTATAGCTCTCAAAATCTGGCGATGCAAAAACTTGTTTTTACAATAGAAAGCTTCTTTCAGTGTGTGACAGCAGAAAATCATAAAAACCCGATATAAATCTGGTATCGCTGTAATCGCACCGACCTGAAGAATAAAGTCGTCTAATCACTTATACTGCACGAGGAAAGGTGTTAAAAAATATATAAAACCAATTCTTCACATGCTGTTGATTGGTTCTTTGTGCCTCCCAAAGAATGCAGTAAGGCTCGGCTCACATTTATCTGGCGCTCTGCGCTGAGCGCTTACACTGGGGTTTCCGTTTAAGTCTCTGAAATATGTGATTCAGACGGGACCCCCGGTGGAAGATTCCCTGTAATGAGGCAGATGGAGGCACTGTGGTCGCAGTCTGGCCTATGATCCCATGGTGTCGGTCTTTTTATTAGGCGTGCATAAAAGTGCCGTCGGCCACAGTTCTGTGCACTTGTAAAACGAAGGACAACGCTGAACAGAGGCCAGACGGAGTCCAGATTAACACTGCTGCCTCATCATAGTGAATGGATCCCTTGGGGATTTCATCTAAATCACATTACTTGGCGATTTAGATGGAAACCCCGATATAAGTGCTCAGCGTAGGGAGCAGGAAAAACGTAATCCAAAATGTTAAGTAAAATGTTCCCAATAAAAGCTTCAACTCCATTCATAAAAAAAGCCCCCACTCAAGTCCGTCATCTGTTAACAATAATATAGGGACTTCCACATTACTGGTAGGACAAAGGCTCTGGAAAAACTAAATGGCTCCTTGCCCTCCAAAATAAATCCAGCGAATTCTGCGCTCCCAAATCCAAATGTCCCCCTCCATTCTGCACTCCAGTGTATGTCTAAACCGCTGTTAACATCCACATGTTTGGCATTCCTGTAGCAATGAGTGCCTGTCTAAATTATGGGTGCATGCCTCCAGAAGAACAAGCTGGCATAATGTAGTGGTCACTACAACGTAATGGTCACTAAAAGGGCAGTTTGCAATCTGCACTTAGCAACATCCACTGCTGCTTGTTTCTGGAAAACACCCATAGAGTCAAAAACATCACTACACCTGTAGATAAATTCACAAAGGGGTATAATTTACAAAATGGGGTCACTTGAGGGGGGTTCTGCTCTTCTAGCACGTAGGGTCTCTGTATATGGAGTCCGCAAACTATTCTAGGAAAATCTGCACTCCAGGAGGCAAAAAGTGCTCCGTCCCTCCCGAGTCTCGCCGTGTGGCTAAGCAGTACTGTTCAGCCACATATGGGGTATTGCTACATTCAGCAGAAATTGTGGGACAAATTTTGGTGCCATTTTTACCCATTTCCCAGTGTAAAAATGTAAAATCTGGGGCTAAAACAAAATGTTCATTTTAAAAATGTAATTATTTTTTCTTCACTGCCCAAAGGTATAAAATTATGTGACAGACCTGTGGTGTCAATATGATCACTGCACCCATAGATTAATTCATTGAGAGGTGTAGTTTGTAAAATGAGGTCACTTATGGGGGGGTTCAGCTGATCTGGCACCTCAGGGGCTCTACCAATGTGACATGGCACCCTCAAACCAGTCCAACAAAATCTCAACTCCAATATGGTGCTTCTTCCCTTCTGAGCTTTGCACTATGCCTCAAAAGTAGTTTTTGATCTCATACGGGGTATCTGCATACTCAAGAGAAATTGCAAAACAAATTTTGGCGCCCATTTTCTCCTGTTACCGTTGTGAAAATGTAAAATTTTGTGCTAAAAAACATTTTTTGCAGGAAAAATGTTTTTTTTTATTTTCACAGCTCAATGTTGTAAACTTCTGTGAAGCACTTGGGGGTTCAAAGTGCTCACCACACATCTAAATAAGTTCCCTGAGGTGTCTAGCTTACAAAATGGTGGCACTTGTGGGGGGTTTCCACTGATTAGACACATCAGATGCAAGAGCAACATAGCGTCCACTAATTATTCCAGCAAATTTTACATTCAAATAGTCAAATGGCACTCCTTCCGTTCCAAGCCCTGCCATGCGCAGAAAAAGTGTTTTTCCCCACATATGCGGTATCGGCTTACTCAGGAGAAATTGCACAACAAAAGAAATGGGGCAATTTCTCCTGTTACTCTTATGAAAACGCAAAATTGGGGGCTAAAAAACATTTTTGTGGGAAAAATGTGAAAATGTTATTTTTATGGCTCAATGTTATAAACTTCTGTGAAGCACCTGGGGGTTCAAGGTGCTCACCACCCATCTTGATAATTTCCCTGAGGGGTCTAGTTTCCAAAATGATGTCACATGTGGGGGGTTTCCACTGTTTAGGCACATCAGCGGCCCTCCTAACACGACATGGCGTCCGTTAATTATGCCAGCAAATTTTACATTCAAAAAGTCAAATGGCGCTCATTCCCTTCCGAACCCTGACGTACGCCCAAACAGTGGTTTTCCCCCACATATCGGGTATTGTTGTGCTCTAGAAAAACTGCACAACAAATTTTAGGGTCCATTTTCTCCGGTTACTCTTGTGAAAGCAAAAAAATGGGTCTAAGGTTAAATGTTTATTTTTTCCTTCCACATTCCAAAAATTTCTGTGAAGCACCTGAAGGGTTACTAAACTTCTTGAATTCGGTTTTGAGCACCGTGAGGGGTACAGTTTTTAGAATGGGGTCACTTTTGTGTATTTTCTGTCAAATAGACCCCTCAAAGTCACCTCAAATGTGATGTGGTCCCTAAAAAAAAAGGTTTTGTAAATTTTGTAGGAAAAATGAGAAATCGCTGGTCAACTTTTAACCCTTAGAACTTCCTAATGAAAAAAAAATTTGGTTCCAAAATTGTGCTGATGTAAACTAGACATGTGGGGAATGTTATTTATTAACTATTTTGTGTGACATATATCTCTGATTTAAGGACATAAAGATTAAAATTTTGAAATTTGCAAAATTTGCAAAATTTTTGCCAAATTTCTGATTTTTTCACAAATAAACGTAAGTCATATCAAATAAATTTTACCACTATCAAGAAGTACAATATGTCATGAAATAACAGTCTCAGAATCACTTGGATCAGTTGAAGCGTTCCAGAGTAATTACTTCATAAAGTGCCACAGTGGTCAGAATTCAAAAAATGTTCCTGGTCAGGAAGGTGAAAACAGGCTTCGGGGTGAAGGGGTTAAAAACATTTTTCAAGCTGTTGTTATAAAGTATTCTAATTTACTGAGATAATGACTTTTGTGTTTTCATTGGCTGTAAGCCATAATCATCAACATTAACAGAAATAAACACTTGAAATAGATCACTCGGTTTGTAATGACTCTATATAATATATGAGTTTCACATTTTATATTGAAGAACTGAAATAAATTTACTTTTTGATGATATTCTAATTTAGTGAGAAGCACCTGTACATATACACATACATGGATATTGAAGTCATGGTAGATATTTGTTTTTGGCGCTTGACTATGTAGGCAGGGTATTATACTGCAATCTGTAGCTTTAGCGCAATGTAAGCGTCAAGCACTTGTTAACTATTACCAGACTACTGGTGTAGTCTGGACATGCGCGCAATGACTGGGATGCATAACTGGGACTCACACTATGTAATTTCCTGCTCTCAGACTTTATCAGGCTATGCTCATAGCAGCTGCAACGCACGCCATGCAGAAGAATCTACCCCGATGCCAGAAGTGTGTGTTCTAACACATGCTTCTGATGGGATCCATTATGAAGCAAACAGAATGAAGGGCTTATTTGATCTTTCTCTTGACAAAACCCCTCAAGAAGTTTTTATGAGTTAAGGGGAAAGGCGTCGAGCGGAGGATACACAAATAGGTTAATTAAGTGCATTATATTATGGTATTTTCTTAGCATCTGTGTATTATCCCTTTTTATATATGGTTATTTGACGTATCAAAACTTAAGGTATTTATTTCTAGTATAGTATATTCACTTATGAAGCGTTGTATCTTTTTCTATCTCTTTCTGGCCATTTACTATTATCTAGGTATTTAGGGTTAGCTAGGACAATAGGGTCAGCCTACGTTGAGCAGGGCGTCATTTTGAGTCTTTCAGGGTTCCAACCTCTGTAGTCAGATGGGTGCAGATACAGGGATTATTTATACATAGGGACTATTAGGACCCTCTTACCATATATGTGTGAACAATAGTACACATAAATTGCCAAGTATCCCGAGACTAGATAGTATTTCTATATCTAATTACAGCTGCACCGTCTCCTTTTTATTCCTATACTTTTTAACAAATCAATATATTTATTTACACATCACTGTAAAAAAGTTTTTTTCATAACTTTCTTTCCAATTTAATTGTGTTTTTAATGGATTTTAGGAATATTTCTGTGAACAGTGTACTGCACCATGCTTTTAAATATTCAATATACTGTGAATTAGTGAATTACAATTGCATTTGAATAGCAGCACCTGGTTGCTCTTTACCCTCTTAACTCTCTTTGAAAGCAGTAATGATGTACTTCATTTTTAACACACTGTGTCTGCATTTTGGTCTAGTTGTTGTTAAATAATTGAATGATGTAATTTATTATGTTTTGGATGTAGTTACCTAATTTTAACCAGATTTTTTTTAATTATGTCCTAATATATAAAACCATAAAATTCAAATAGGGTGTACTTAGATTTTCTCATAACTGCATGTCTATCATGTTATATATCCAGTACATCTATTATACAATTAATAAGCTCTGTTTGATAACTTCATAATACTTATTCAAACTGTAAATTCTTTAAAGAAACAGCCTGGATCCTTCTACTATATCGTTAAGACATAACAGGCATACTGTGTGTCACTGTCTATCCATCTATCTATCTACACAATAAATTTTAATATTATATATGCAAGTTAAATTTTTAGATTGTGATTAAAAACAGAAGATTAGACACAATGAAAAAAAATTGGAATAAGAGGTTTCATAGTACAAAATACTAAGTCACAGAAAAGGAATAAAATGTTATTGCTGTCTGATTGCCAAGAGAATTTGCTCTAGTCCAACACTGGCTACATCCTTAAATGCTTAATATAGTTTCCTACCTCAATATTTTCTCATTTAGACCATATTAAATAATAACTAAGCTAAATAATGTACTAAATGTACTGTCATTCCTAAAGTAAATGTCATTGCTTTGTTCCCATCAAAAAAACTGTCAATTGTAAAATGTTAGCCGTATTCCCCTGAAAGCTATCAATATCAACCAAACATCAAAATTGTCACAACCCATCTGGTTCACATACATATTAAGGTTCTTGCCTTTTGGTGAACTTTACTTTGGCTTTGAACAAGTGCATCAGAATAGTTGGATAACACTTGAATCTGAATATCAAAATGCATTTGGAGAGATTAAAACAACGATATTGGAAAGGATCTAACTGAATCTGGCTTTAGTCTACGTTATTAACACAATAGACCGAATAAAAATACATTTATTTTAAATTAAATTAGGTGTGAATAATACTTCTAGTGGAATAATTAAGATAGATATTTTAGAATGCTAATAAAAAGGGAGTGACTAATCTTTTCAATTTTAGTCCTATTAATTAGATGTAAAGATATATAATAGAAATAAGGTGTAAATATTGTAGGGATTTATTTTTTATTATTATTTTATTGTTTAAAGACTTCCTATGGGACAGCCATATTGAAGGCATACATTGCCTTACTGTAATATCTGTAATGACTAGTGTTGAGCATTCCGATACTGTAATATCGGGTATCGGCCGATATTCGCGGTATCGGAGTTCCGATACTGAGTTCTGATATTTTTACAATATCGGATACCGGAATCGAAGTTCCCATAATGCCTGCGCTCTGCAGTGTCTCTGAAGGATGACAAGCTGGATGGCAGCGCTCAGCTGCGATCCAGCCTGTCATCTCAATGCCATCCCAGCGTGGGAGAATTCTCCTGATTGTTTAAAAGCCGGCGGCTTTTTACCGCCCGCCGGCTTTTAAACAATCACTCAGCTCCATACTCGCTTCCCCGCAGCCTCCCACCCCGATCCTCCGCTCCCCTCGCCACCTCCCATCCCGATCGTAAGTTAGGACCGGGCGGGGAGCACAGCACCAAGGAGCGGGGAGCGAAGGACCCGGGCGGGGAAGCCGGCAATGAAAAGACTTCACCGCCGGTTTTCCCGTTCTGTGCTGCGCTTTCCCGCCGGTTATTTCAAATGAACAGCTGAGGTATCAGGTGATGCCGATCAGCTGTTCATTTGAAGTCGCCGCGGTGCCCTCAGAGGGTTCATGTGAGTTCATGCTTCACTGCATTGCATGAACTCACATGAACTTTCCCACGGCCGCACAGGTCAGCCACACCTCGCAGACCATCAGCCCGTCATGATTAGTGTATGCGTGCAGGCAGACATAGGCCGATGTGACACTACTACTCCCATCGGCCTATGTCTGTCCCCCGTCCACTCGTGCCAGCAGGATCAGCTCGATGGGAGCAGTAGTTCCCATCAGCCTGATCCTGCTATTTAAATTGCCCTACTGTGTCCCCAATAAATTTTAAATACATTTCATTGGTGGCCAGTGGTTACCTAAAATAAATTAGTTTATAAATTACCTGTCCCCGCCGATCGCCACCTAAAATAAAAAAATACACCTATACTCACCTAGACACCTAATTCCCCGAAGCCATCGATCTCCTGTAATAAAATATAAAATAATAAACCACAACCTTATCCTTACCCCTCCGTAGTAGTCCACGAGTGTCCCACGATGATCTCCAGTTTAGAGCAGCCACATAGAATGTGACCGCTCTGAACCGCTGCCGCCGCTAGAATGACGGGGCCGTAAAGCAGCCCCGTCATTGCATAAGCGGGTTCGCCGGAGTTCAGGCAGCGCTGCTCCGGTCAGCTCCTTTACGGCCCTGCTGTACCGTGAGAAATTCCCACGGTACAGCAGTGCCGTAGAGGAGGTCTCTGAAGCTGCGCTGACTGAATGCACTCCGGTGACCTCAGTCGGGGCTCACGCTGCCGGGAGCGGACGTGTTCCCGGCAGTGTGAGCTTACAGCAGCCATGAACAGCTGTCACCATCTCCAGATGTGACAGCTGTGCATGGGAGATCAGCGCAGGAACGTGGACAGGTAACTATTTTTTTTAGTAAACTAAGAATTAAATAAAATGGTGTGTTTTATTTCAAATAAATTACTTTTTTCTGGGTGTAGTGTGTTTTTTCTTTTTAACACTTTGTAGGTTAGTAATGGGGGGTGTCTTATAGACGCCCATCATTACTAACCTGGGCTTCATGGCAGCTGGCGCTGACATGAACCCCAACCCTATTACCCCCTGCCACCGCACCAGGGCAGCGTGGAAGAGCGAGGCTAAGTGCCAGAATTGGCGCATCCTGTGGATGAGCCATTTCTGGGGCGGCTGACGGCTGGCGTTTCTAGCCTGGGAGGGGGCCAATATTCATGGCACCCTTCCTGGGCTATTAATATCAGCCCCCAGCTGTCTGCCTAGCCTTTGCTAGCTATTAAAATAGGGGGGACCCCACGTCACTTTTTGGGGGGTCTCCCATTTTAATAGCTAGTAAAGGCTAGGTATTCAGCTGGGGGCTGATATTAGTAGCCTGGGAAGCTCCGTGGGTATTACCCCCTTCCCAGGCTTCAAACATCTGCCACAGCTGTCTGTTTAACCTCCGCTAGAGACTAAAATTATGGGGGATCCCACGCCAATTTTTTTTTTAATAAATCCTTTATTTTAACACTAAATGACACTTGAGGGGTTAATAAAGATGCAGTCCCTAAATTTTTATTTATTTTTTAATTAATTTTTCCCATATTTTTGTATGCCAGCCAGGTACAGAATCCAGGAACGGGCTGCCCTCAACTCCCAGCTGCCTATTTGTACCTGGCCGGACACAACAATATAGGGAAGCCCTTTTTTTTTTATTGTTTCATGAATTTCATGAAATAAGTTTAAAAAAAAAAAAATACGTGGGGCTTCACCATATTTTTGTGTCCAGCCAGGTACAACTAGGCAGCTGGGGGCTGGAATCTGCAGCGCAGGGAGGCCCAAGCTTTCTGGGGCCCCTCCCCTGCAAATTGCAGTCCGCAGCCACCCCGGAAAATGGCGCGTTCATAGAAGTGCCATCTTCTGGCGCTGTACCCAACTCATCCAGGGCCCTGGTGCGGTGGCTCACTGGGTAATAAAGGGGTTAGGGCCAGCTTGGTATTATCAGCTGGCCCTAAGCCCGAAATTCATGGGGTCACGCCAATATTAGACATGACCGTCATGAATTTCTAGTAAAGTATTTAAAAAAAACATAACACCCAGAATAAAGTCCTTTAAACCATGCTTACCATCACGCCCATTCCAGCTGAAGCCAACGATCTCCTGCAATAAAAGAAAAATAATAAAGCAACATCATCCTTACCATTCGATGGTTCCCAGGACAGCTCCAGCTCTGCTACATCGAGATGACAGGCTGGACCGCAGCAGAAAGCTGCCATACAGCCTGTCATCCCGCAGACACTGAGAAGCGCAGGCATGCTTGCGCTCCTCAGTGTCAGGCTATGACGGCATCCCGATGAGCCGAGTCTCTCACGCTCACCGCATACGCAGGAGAATTCTCCCACGCTGTCAGTGACGTGCAGAGGTGAGCTGAGTTCATTGTCGGCTCATCATGTGATACTGCAGACCTAAATTCAAATGTTCAGAGGGCCTGCAGTAGGCAGGAAAGCTGCGTTTTGTGAGAGCCCTCATGTGGCTCTGTAACATACATTTTGAAGTGCCCTCCTCTAGAAATTTTGGAGGTGCCTCTTGTGTACATTTGAGAGTGCCCTCACTTATTCATATTGTAGGGCCCTCACTCTATTATTTAAGTCATTTAAGGGCAGAGACTACAGAGAAAAAGGCGAAGAGACATGGAGTACTAGAAAGTAGCATTGAGTGCTGCCTGGGATCCTCAGGTTTGGCTTAACTTTGTGAACCGGAAAAAAAAAAGTCAACTGGATGACGAGCTCAAATATATCACTTGTGCAAGTCAATGGACAAAGGATATATGATGCCCCTCCTCCAGGATGGGTTGGAGAAGCTTCTCCAAATGGCTCAGAGATTTTGATTGTCAATATTCCCCAGATTATATAGGAAGAGAAGACTTCTCGATACTGTACTTGTGCTTTAAAGCTTGCCACATGACTGTTGTAGTGTGTGCTTTCTGACCTAAATAGATCAGCTTCAGCAGAGCGTGTTGCCACTTTGCTGATGCGCTGCTGCACTGGTCCCAGCTTGGCAGTGATAGGGAGGGTCATTCAGCAGAGGATGAGGAGCAGGAGGAGGGGAGAGAGGAAGTGGAATATGAAGAGGCGGAAACCCTGACAGAAGTTGGGCCCACTATTCTTGGCGTGAGTAGGATGTGTGATGTTCCAGTTTGCGCCTTTGTCCCACCCTCTACCAAATTCACCCAGTGTGCTGTGACAGAAATGTATCATCCCTGTCCACAACAACTTGTCCAGGTGTCTGTTGTTAGGTGGATCTTCCCGGTTACGGCATTAGTGACAGCACGGTTCAGATTGTTTAACACGTGCTTGTGTAACGCAGGGACGGCACGCCTGGCAAAATAGTGGCGGCTGGGAACACTGTTTCCTGGGGCAGCCACAGCCAAGAGATAACAGAAAAACTGTGTTCCAACAAGACTAAACGGCGACATCTCCACAGCTAGCAATCTGGCAATCTGCAAGTTTAGCATTTGTGCCTGTAGGTGCGTGGCTGGGTATTTACACTTTCTTTCCAAGCTCTCAGGCACGGGCAATTGGACGCTTTGCTGGGACAAGGAAGTGGATGTGGTTGATGTTTGTTGTGTGTGAGCAATCGCAGCTTGTGGGCAGGAGGTATGAGCGCCTTCTTCCTGAACAGCAGATTCTGAAGGACATAGCCCAGGCGACATGGCATTGGTTTCACCCGCAGACACAGATTTGGTACCCTGGTGTTCCGCCCACCTACTGGGGTGCTCGGCTGCCATGTGGTTTTGCATACTGGTGGTGCTCAGGTTGTTTTTGCCCTGGCTTCTGCTCAACTTGGTATGGCAGATGCTACAGACTACTATGTTTTTCTCTGAAGGACTTTTAGAAAAAAAAATTCCACACAGCAGCTCAACGCCCCCTTGCCCTGACTTGGCACACAGCGGGTTGCTCTTGGGAACAATTGACCCAGTTCTCACTCTGGGAAAACCATGACCCCTTGGTGCCTGTGTTGGTGCTACATATCCATCTTCCTCTGTGTAGCTGTCATAGCATTGCATGCCAACGGTCCAGGTCGGATCAGAGGACTCATCATCGACCACCTCGTCTTCCATCTCATCCTCCTTCCCAGTTGACATTGTAGGCTGACCTGATGGCAACTGTGTCTCATCATCATCAGCTTCCACCTCTGGAGACAGTAAATGATGTTCCTCCAAGTGGCTTTCTTCTGGCCGTAGGTCCTCAAATACTTGAGCATCAATGCACGCCACCTCCTCTTGTCCCTCTTCAATGCTGCATGGTGATATTCCAGAGCCAACCAAAGGATACGTACCAAACAGATCCTCGGAGTGGCCAAACTTGGGGTCATATGTCTCCTGTGACTGATAAAGGTGGAAGGAAGGAGAACCAGCTTCAGGATTGGATGGGCCTGCCTTCTGTGTATCGACAGTAGACTGTGTGGTCGTGGAAGATTTGTTGCTGCTTGGCAAATGCGTAGAGGCCTTGTCTGCTATCCAAGACAGAATCTGCTCTTGCTCTTCTGGCTTCCACACGCGTTTAAGTTCCAAACCGGGAAATTTTTCCAGGAACATAGTGGATGCATCAAGCTTCTTCTGGCCTGACACAGACTGAGTGCCTCCTCGCGCACCACTGACAACACCACGTCCACGTCCCTTAACAAAAGGCTTTTTTGGCATTTTGCGTTTTGTTGACAGATTTTCAGATGTTGATGGCACAAGCCAAGCTAGCTGTCACAGCCAAAATAGTGGGTAAAATGGCCTGGAGTGTGCTTGGTAGCAGGCAGTAGGAAATGTTTGGACTACTACTTTGTGTAGCGCACTAAGCACTTTTTTAAGTGGACTAATGTGGACAGAAGGCAGGCTGTCACCACAAAAACAGCTGGGAAAATGGCCTGGTGCATGCTTTGTAGCAGACAGTAGGAGAAGTTTTGACTTCTGCTTTGTGTAGGGCAGTAAACACTTTTTTAAGCTGACTAATATGGACAGAAGGCAGGCTGTCACCCCGAAAACTCCAGAAAATGGTCTGGTACATGCTTGGTAGAAGGCAGTAGGAAATGTTTGGACTACTGCTTTGTGTAGCGCACTCAACTCTTTTTTAAGTGGACTAATGTGGACAGAAGGCAAGCTGTCACCCCAAAACCAGCGGGGAAAATGGTGCATGCTTGGTAGCAGGCAGTAGGAAATGTTTGGACTACTGCTTTGTGTAGCACATTAAACACTTTTTTAAGTGGACTAATGTGGACAGAAGGCAGGCTGTCACCTCAAAAACAGTTGGGAAAATGGCCTGGAGCGTGCTTGGTAGCAGGCAGTAGGAAATGTTTGGACTACTGCTTTGTGTAGCGCACTAAGCACTTTTTTAAGTGGACTAATGTCGACAGAAGGCAGGCTGTCACCACAAAAACAGCTGGGAAAATGGCCTGGTGCGTGCTTTGTAGCAGACAGTAGGAGATGTTTTGACTTCTGCTTTGTGTAGGGCAGTAAACACATTTTTAAGTGGACTAATATGGACAGAAGGCAGGCTGTCACCCAGAAAACTCCAGGGAAAATGGTCTGGTACATGCTTGGTAGCAGGCAGTAGGAAATGTTTGGACTACTGCTTTGTGTAGCGCACTCAACGCTTTTTTAAGTGGACTATTGTGGACAGAAGGCAAGCTGTCATAGCCAAAACCAGCGGGGAAAATGGCCTGGTGCATGCTTGGTAGCAGGCAGTAGGAAATGTTTGGACTACTGCTTTGTGTAGCCCATTAAACACTTTTTTAAGTGGACTAATGTGGACAGAAGGCAGGCTGTCACCCCAAAAACAGCGGGGAAAATTTCCTGGAGCGTGCTTGGTAGCAGGCAGTAGGAAATGTTTGGACTACTGCTTTGTGTAGCGCACTAAGCACTTTTTTAAGTGGACTAATGTGGACTGAAGGCAGGCTGTCACCACAAAAACAGCTGGGAAAATGGCCTGGTGCGTGCTTTGTAGCAGACAGTAGGAGATGTTTTGACTTCTGCTTTGTGTAGGGCAGTAAACACTTTTTTAAGTGGACTAATATGGACAGAAGGCAGGCTGTCACCCCGAATACTCCAGGGAAAATGGTCTGGTACATGCTTGGTAGCAGGCAGTAGGAAATGTTTGGACTACTGCTTTGTGTAGCTCACTCAACGCTTTTTTAAGTGGACTAATGTGGACAGAAGGCAGGCTGTCACCCTAAAAACAGCGGGGAAAATGACCTGGAGCGTGCTTGGTAGCAGGCAGAAGGAAATGTTTGGACTACTCTTTTCTGTAGCGCACTAAACGCTTTTTTAAGTGGACTAATGTGGACATAAGGCAGGCTGTCACTCCCAAAACAGCAACAAGTAAGCAATGGGGCATATTCCACTATCAATAGAAATGTAAAAGCAAGATGTGGTAATGTAACTTTTATTTGATATGTAATAAAATTGATCAAAGTGAGTATCTACTCAAATCACAAATTAAACGCACAAGGTCCTCATGACCCCAAATCCAGAGACAAGTGCATGTACTGATATAAAATTCTACAGTAGAAATTTTTACTAAGTATATATATATCAACCACTAAAATGAGTATAACTTTAGCAAAAGTCTATACCCATACAGATTCAATGCATACCCAGAAGATATTGCTCTAAGCTAGGTTAAAGATAATAGAGTTATACACTTACCTATGAAAGTAGGCAAATGGTGACCAGGTGTATGCAAATTGCACTTAGGAACACTGATAATTTAAAGTCCGACATAGGTATAATAAGAGGTGCTACTGTGCTGCACACCTATCCTTTAGATAACAATCATACAGGACAAACATCTAAATACACAAATCACCACAGAAAACACATAGTGCAATAAGACAAACTCTGTCTGTCATAAGTCAGAACAAACCTGTCAAAGAGTGCAAAGGACTGCTACTGTAGAAAAAACTGAAACAGTCTTACCAAGTCCTGCAAATCAATATGGCTCACTCAGTGTGAGTGTGGCATCAATCTCATAAGTCCCACTAACTGGTCACATAGAAGAGAGATAGAGGTGCGGTGCTCCCTACGCGTTTCCTCTCATCTAGATTCATCAAGGGAGACTTTCATGACAGGGAATGCTCCAGCATAACTGACCATCCAGTCGTTATCCTCCTAGGTGGCCCTAAGAGTTCACGGCTGGATGATTTCTGGTCGCGTCTGACCTATTTCTGGCATCTGGAGAGCAAGCTTCAGTCGTGGTGTGCAAACTCAGCCGCCTGGTCATCATTTCCGGTAACGTAGTGCTGCCGCCGGTCACCGGAACGCATAATATAGCAGTGGAACGCACTTATGCATTGAGAGTCAACGCTATATTCTAGGCGGTCATACGCTACTTAGGGACCGCAGAGAAGCAGCGCTATGTTAGAGGCAGTCACACATAACTTGGGGACCGCACATAAGCAGGGCAGAGGTGAACTAAATACATATATACTGTGTGCAGAATTATTAGGCAAATGAGTATTTTGATCACATGATACTTTTTATACATGTTGTCTTACTCCAAGCTGCATAGGCTTGAGAGCCAACTACCAATTAAGTAAATCTGGTGATGTGCATCTCTGTAATGAGGAGGGGTGTTGACTAATGACATGAACACCCTATATAAGGTGTGCTTAATTATTAGGCAACTTCCTTTCCTTTGGCAAAATGGGTCAGAAGACAGATTTGACGGGCTCTGAAAAATCCAAAACTGTGTGATGTTTTGCAGAGGAATGCAGTAGTCTTGAAATTTCCAAACTCTTGAAGTGTGATCACCGAACAATCAAGCGTTTCATGGCAAATAGCCAACAGGGTCGCAAGAAGCGTGTTGGCCAAAAAAGGGGCAAAATAACTGCAATGAATTCAGTAAAATCAAGTGTGAAGCTGCCAAGATGCCATTTGCCACCAGTTTTGCCATATTTCAGAGCTGCAACGTTACTGGAGTATCAAAAAGCACAAGGTGTGCGATACTCAGGGACATGGCCAAAGTAAGGAAGGCTGAAAAACAACCCCCTTTGAACACGAAACATAAGATAAAACGTCAAGAATGGGCCAAGAAATATCTTAAGACTGATTTTTCAAAGGTTTTATGGACTGATGAAATGAGAGTGACTCTTGATGGGCCAGATGGATGGGCCAGAGGCTGGATCAGTAAAGGGCAGAGAGCTCCACTCCGACTCAGACGCCAGCAAGGTGGAGGTGGGGTACTGGTATGGGCTGGTATCATCAAAGATGAACTTGTGGAACCTTTTCGGGTTGAGGATGGAGTGAAGCTCAACTCCCAGACCTACTGCCAGTTTCTGGAAGACAACTTCTTCAAGCAGTGGTACAGGAAGAAGTCGGTATCGTTCAAGAAAAACATGATTTTCATGCAGGACAATCAGGGGTGGATTAAGAGTAGCAAGGGCCCCGGGCAGTTTAGAAGGCGCGGGCCCCCCCCACACACACATACCTGATTTATCACGTGACATGTCACATGATCCCCTGTGATAGATCATGTGATAGTTCACGTGAAATTAATTTGGCACAATATTAATTATAATATTTTTTTTTAGGCTGTGTGCCCACTAAGCTTTTTATAAGCGTTTCCGCAGCGGCAATTCCGCTGCAGACACGCTTAATAAAACGCTTGGTAGAAGGTCTGCCATGTTCCCCAATGATAATCCACATGTGCTGTGTACATGCTGTAGAAATTTCCGCTGCGGATTATCATTGTGGAAAAATCCGCAGCATTACCAATTATTTTGCGGAAGCGCGGCGTTTTCGCCGCCATTGACTTGCATTAGAATGCATGGAATCCGCATCCCTGCATCTGTAGATGCGGAATCCATGCATTTCAATGTGCGGATGGTACCCGGGTGTGGAGGACAGGAGACTCTCCTCCGGACCCGGGTACCATAGAACCTGTAACAAAAGAATAAAATAAAAAATAAATATTATACTAACCTTCTGATGGCCCCCAGTGTCTTTATCCGATGCGTCCTGGCTTGCCGGCAGCTCGCGATGGTCTGAAAAGGACCTGCCGTGACGTAATTTAGTCATGTGACGAGTTACGCGACCGCTGACGTCGGCAGGCCATCAGAAGGTAAGTATATATTTTTTATTTTTTACCATTCTTTTACGGTCACACTATATAAATCCATGCTGTTGGCATGGATTTATATAGTGTAACCAAGTTGTCAAGCACTTTCCAAGTGATGCTAAAATCGCTTGGAAAGTGCTTGTCAACCCGCATGCGGAAAGTGAAGAACACATCACATCCACATGTCCCTGGCAGGAAAACGCATGTACAATCCGCATGTAAAATCCGCATGCGTTTTTTCTGCCAGGGAGATGCAGAAAAGCTAAAAAAAAATCCGGAACGTTTCTGTATCGTGGGCACATAGCCTTACATTAATTGTATGACTCAATATTGAGCACACGTAGCCATCTATACACAGCGGGAGGCCGCACGGTGCCATCTATACACAGTTGGAGGCCGCACGTAGCCATCTATACACAGCGGGAGGCCGCACGTAGCCATCTATACACAACGGGAGGCTGCACGTAGCCATCTATACACAGCGGGAGGCCGCATGGCGCCATCTATACACAGCAGGAGGCCGCACGGCGCCATCTATACACAGCGGGAGGCCACACGGCGCCCCCCCCAGAGACAGCAGGAGGCCGCACGGTGCCATCTATACTCAGCAGGAGGCCGCACATAGCTATCTATACACAGCAGGAAGCCGCACGGCGCCATCTATACACAGCGGTAGGCTGTACGGCGCCCCTCCCAGAGACAGCAGGAGGCCGCACGGCGCCATCTATACTCAGCAGGAGGCCGCACGTAGCAATCTATACACAGCAGGAGGCCGCACGGCGCCATCTATACACAGCAGGAGGCCGCACAGCACCATCTATACACAGCAGGAGGCCGCACGGCGCCATGTATACTCAGCAGGAGGCCGCACATAGCCATCTATACACAGCAGGAGGCCGCACAGCGCCATCTATACACAGCAGGGGGCCGCACGGCGCCATCTATACACAGCAGAGGGCCGCACGGCGCCATCTATGCACAGCAGGGGGCCGCACGGCGCCATCTATACACAGCGGGAGGCCGCACGGTGCCATCTATACATAGTGAGAGGCCGCACAGCGCGCCCCCCCGAGACAGCAGGAGGCCGCACGGCGCCAACTATACTCAGCAGGAGGCCGCACGCAGTCACGCATGCAGTCTCGCACACACACAAACATATACAGACATATACATACACACATAAACACATTTGAAACACAAAAATACGTATAAACAGACATCACACAATGATATCTGCCTGCACACACACACACACACACATACACACTCACACATACACACACACACACACATACACACACACACATACACACACATACATACACACACACACATACACATACACACATACGCATACACACATACACATACACTCACAGACTCACCATCCCCCGGCTCCATTCCTCCTGCCTGCTCTGACTTCTCCGTTGCAGCAGTGCAGGCCGGGCGCGCACTGCGTGACGTCACAGCTAGGAGACACGGCCGCGCACAGGGCTGTGTCTCCTAGCAGTGACGCGGCCGGGCCAGCACAGGGAAGTTAACTGCTGCAGTGCTGGCCTGGCCGATGAAGTAGTAGAGGCCGTGCGCCGCTGCTGGTGGAGCGGTCCGGGGCAGCCCCTCCCGCCACTGCTACCGGTATGTGCTGCGGCGGCCCGCACATATAATGAGGGCAATCCGGCATTAGACACCCCGCCCGGAGCTGCAGGCCCCCTGCAGGCTAGGGGCCCCGGGCGGTAGCCCGGATTGCTCTCATTATAATCTGCCTATGAGGACAATGCTCCATCACATGCATCCAACTACTCCACAGCGTGGCTGGCCAGTAAAGGTCTAAAAGAAGAAAAAATAATGACATGGCCCCCTTGTTTACCTGATCTGAACCCCATAAAGAACCTGTGGTCCATCATAAAATGTGAGATCTACAGGGAGGGAAAACAGTTCACCTCTCGGAACAGTGTCTGGGAGGCTGTGGTGGCTGCTGCACGCAATGTTGATCGAAAACAGATCAAGCAACTGACAGAATCTATGGATGGAAGGCTGCTGAGTGTCATCATAAAGAAAGGTGGCTATATTGATCACTAATTTTTTTTGTTTTTGTTTTTGCATGTCAGAAATGTTTATTTCTACATTTTGTGCACTGATATTGGTTTACCTGGTGAAAATAAACAAGTGAGATGGGATTATATTTGGTTTTTATTAAGTTGTCTAATAATTCTGCACAGTAATAGTTACCTGCACAAACAGATATCCTCCTAAGATAGCCAAATCTAAAAAAAAAACACTCCAACTTCCAAAAATATTAAGCTTGGATATTTATGAGTCTTTTGGGTTGATTGAGAACATAGTTGTAGATCAATAATAAAAATAATCCTCTAAAATACAACTTGCCTAATAATTCTGCACACAGTGTATAATCTTCAGTCCTCAGTCCCTCTTAAGAGATAAATCCCTAATTGGCCATCCATCCTAAAATGACATAACAATATGCTATCAGGTGTTGGATCCAAAGTAGCCTAAATAGTGATAAAAAGGGGGGGCACGGATAGAGATATATATCCATACTCAACGTGTGCCATGCATCCCCTGAAGTATGGGTTGTATTCTAGTTGTAGAGGGATAAAAATGAGCATAAGGTCCTCCCAAACCCACGTGTATCCAAAACAGATATAAGATAAACTAATAGAAAGTATTTGAGACTCTGGCAAGAGAAAAGAGCTACCCTCAGGAGTAAATGCAATGTCAACTGTCGCTGCAGAGGCTCTGTATACATAACAGATGTTGAGGGGCAGACTAGTGGTATGACTATGGAGAAATATCTAATAGAGCAGGGTGTGAAGAAAAGGGTGCATCTATCTTAGAACTAAAACTTGTTCACAACATCTAACCCTACCTGACAGTAGAGGTTGGCACCCTCAACCTGCACAATGGCACCCCCACTCCGCGGTGGCTGACCCTACTCTATTGTCCCTCATCTGTCCCTCATCTTATAGAAACCATTTGTATGATACCTGCTCATTCAGTCCCCTGGGTACCATGGTACGTAGATAGTGTATCCATTTTGTTTCTCTTTGTAGGATAATCCTATCCCAGTCAATCCCTCTTAGTGGGGATTTGATCTTATCAATACCAATAAATTTGATGCAGTCTGTACGTCCCTGATGTAAGATATTGACATGATTAGCCAGGGTTGTATCCCTCTTGTTAATTATATCTCGCAAATGTTCACAAATCATTTTCCTAAATTCTCTCCTGGTTTTTCCCACGTATTCAACATTGCATTGGCATGTAGCTTTATATATGATCCCTTTAGACCTACAGTTGATGAATGTATTAATCTTGTATACCTTTCCAGTCACTTTACTATCAAATGTTTTAGCTTGGCCTTACATGCAACACAGCTGCCAAATTTATAACATCCTTCAATAGGGGTTTAAAGCCAGTTGGTCTCTGATTTTTGGATGTAGTGACCATGCACAAGTCTGTCCCGCAAGGACCTACCCCTCTTATATGTGATCTGAGGGGATGATTTCACATATTCGCCTACATCCTCATCCATATGTAGAATTGGCCAATGTTTCTGAAGAATTTGTCTAACTTCATTAGACTTATTTGAAAATGTGGTAACCAAACTACAGATATCACCGCTCTCCTGCTCTTTAAAGGGCGGATTTTACAAAGCCGTACATTCTCTTCCCAGAGTGTCCTTATAGGCCTTAGTTAGAACCCTATCTGGGTAGCCTCTTTGTTAAGGGGACGGTTGCAAACAACTTTATTAAATAATGGAAAGCAACCGAACCCGGGGTCGCGATGCAGCCTGGAGGACTGCGGCAGGACACCTTCCGGGTGAGAAGGTAAAACAACCAACTTAAATAACAATCCCCTCCGTGTTACTGCACACCGGAACGGGAATAGGGATTCGCACTATCTCTGTTAACTGCATGAGAGATGTGCGATAAATAATGTATCTGCAGTCCTGTTACAGCACAGGGACTACACAGTTGGTGCTAGGATGCGTGTGTGACTCACGCCGGCAAATATGTGCTCCCAGCCGGTGTGCTACCGGACTAAGGAGTATCTCTCCATGTGGCTTACAGGTGGTACCGGGAATAGGGTGTCTGCAGACTGCTCGGGGTGTAAGGTGACCCCTTTGTCGTAGCCAGACTGTCAGATGAAGCTACCTGCCTATTTCATCTAAGCCTGCCTATTTCCACTAAACCTGCCTGCCAGAAACTAAAGCACACGTGGAGCCCAAGAGACCAAGCATCCACACAACACCATCAGAGCTCAATGATCAGAGAGCGCCGCCATGTTTGTGGGCGGGCTATTTAAAGATTAAGCCCTGCCCACCGTCGCTTATTGGTGACATCACCCGCGACAATCAGGCAGTGCCAGGTCACCGGATCAGCTGACTCCCAAACCACCAATCACGGTCCGCTATGTCATGGACATGCTCAGTACAGAGAATCCTGGACTTAGGCTTTAGCAGCCCTGTTTCCCTCAGCAACCTATCCTTCATGTTGCTAGGAACAAAGGCCCAAGAGACAACCTGTACATCTCGTGCACCAGCTAGGTGTTGAGCCTGATGATGATGCTGAGAAGCATCAGCACCAGCTGGACTGGAATGAGAGACCACAGAATCCACTGATGGTTCTGAACCCATTTCAAATCCAGCAAATGCCCAACACCTAACACTCTTTCAGTAAACCTTCTGTGCAGTTCAGCTGCCTGATGGTGAAAAACAGTGTCATTTGAGCAATTCTTGTGAAATCTCATAAACTGTCCGTTTGGAATGCCTTTCTTTAACAGGAGGGGATGGTTGCTCTACCACCTTAGCTGTGAGTTGGTAGCTGTTTTTATCCTATAGGTCTGGGTTGCAATTTCACCACTCACCTCTTTGCGTATGAGGATATCAAGAAATGGTAAGGTGTCTCCACTCCCAAAACAGCGGGGAAAATGGCTGGTGAGTGCTTTGTAGCAGGCAGTAGGAAATGTTTGGACTACTGCTTTGCATTAGGCACTAACCGCCTTTTTAAGGGGACTAATGAGGACAGCAGAAGCCAGGCTCTGACCCTTAAAACAGCGGGGAAAATAGACTAGTGCTTTTACAAAAAAGGCAGCACAAAATGCAACTACTCTGTGTGCTAGAAAAGTATTGCTTTGCCTCTGACAAGAGCTGTTTTAAGATGAACACTGGCAGAACACTTTAACCTCTCCCTACCTAATGCACAATCTCTCCCTCCCTGTACTCTGACTTTGTTGTATGTCTTCAGCTTAAATAGACCCTATGACGCTGGGCGGCCAGCCAATCACAGTAATGCCACAACCAAGATGTCTGCGACATTACTGCGATTGGTTATGAAGCCCAGCATGTTTAGTGGCTGCAAATGAGGCGCCAAAAGTCCAGGGCGGGACATCGGAATGTAGCGAAGCGAGTACACAAATACTCGCAATATAACACGTAACCAGAATACCGTACTATCCATGCGAATAGTGAACAGTAACGAATACACTCGCTCATCACTACATCCACATCAATTCTGGCAGATCTAATTAATTACATTGTATTAATGTCATTAATGATAATAAACAACACAGGGAATAATCCAATTTAAAACAAGTAAAACAGCAGAAAAGTTCAAATATACCCACTTTAGCATATAATAATACTAAAAGGTGGAAATCCCTTCTTGTCCTATAATATAGACTAATGATACGAATGAATGGCTCCCAAACCACGATACATAGCATAAAATATAATAGACATCATAAAAATGACCAAAATACATGCATAAAAAGCCTATAAACCTGGATGAAAAATAAACCTGGATGAAGAAGCCCAACAACAACAATAACCGACTGAATATGCAGATATACAGTAAGTGCTGGTCATCATATGAAATGACCTAATGATTAGTGTTGAGCGAGCACTAAAATGCTCGGGTGCTCGAAGCTCGGGCCGAGCTCACCCTGATACTCGGGTGCTCGACCCGAGCAACGAGCCCAATGTTAGTCTATGGGAGACCCGAGCATTTTTGTGGCGGCACCACCGGCAGTCTGTAGAAAGCCTAAAAAGTGCACAAAACGATAGTGACAGTGCTCAAATGACATGGGGACAGCATGGGGATTGCCCCGGGAAGCATTTCTGACCCCCAGGTCACTGCTGTCAACAAGGTGGTCAGAGGTATTAAGCCACTTTTACGGGCTCACAATAAAACGTTCAAAAACTAAACTGAAACTGTTTTCCTGTGAAATATGTTAAGGAACATCCTCTCCAGGGTAAAGACTTGTGTATAAGGTAAAATAAATAACGAAAACAAAAATACTCCTCCACACCTTGGGCTATGTTCACAAGTAGCATTTTTTTATGTTTCTTTGCACTTTTGTATTGTTTTCAACCGTGACAAATGCATTCCCCGGGAAATGTCATTTTAACATTTTACAACCTTATCTGGCCATGTGCTGTGTGACACATGCATACAGTGCTGAAAAGACATGGGGACAGCATGGGGAAGACCCCTGGAAGCATCTCTGACACCCAGGTCACTGCCTAAAAGTGTGCCCATCAGAAGTGATCCTTGCCGCATCAGAAGATGCAGACTTTCAACTATCCCCGTGCAAGTCCTTATCCCAGGGCAGTGTTCAATTGTACCTCCCCCATTCCTTGCAATGCAAGCGCAAATATGCAGCCAACCACCCACCCGCAGGCTGCAATACTATACTGCTAGCTTGCACTTGAAATGGGGCCTTTTAGTTTGGAGGAGACCGAAGCTGGCCACTACCTCATGGCTGCTTTGGCAGCGAGGTCTCCATACTCTGTCCCCAGCCACCACTATTTGTCCCGGTAACCTTCCCCACACTTTTCTTAGCCTGGCCTGCTTTAGGGCAGCATTGGAAGAGCCCACCAGACAACCAGACTCCTCCGGTGGGCCCTGGCTTCTCCATCAGTGGAGTTGAGAGTGCCAAGGTGAGTAGCATGATGATGATGATAGAAGTTAGCATCTGCTTTATTTTCTTGGAATGCAAGCGTAAGTGTGCAGCCTGCCATCCACCCACCCTCAGGCTGCAATACCATACTGCTAGTTTTCTTGCACTTGAAATGAGGCCTTTTAGGCTTGTGGAGGCAGACGCCGGCCACCATGTCATGGCTGCATCGGCGGTCTGGTATCCATACTCAGTCCCCAGCCGCCCGGCGGCCGGGTGTTCACACTCAGTCCCCAGCCACCAGGGGGCGGCCGGGTGTCCATACTCGGTTCCCAGCCACCCCTATTTGTCCCGGTGCACCTTATAAACAAGCGCGCATACCAAAACATTACCTGTGCCCTCCCCAGTGCATTTAGTGGGTAGGACAGCCTAACCACAAACACATGGACAAGTGAATGTGGCCAGGGATCCATCTCACTGATGCCTTCACACAGGGTTAATATTGTGGAAGCCGGGACACAGTTGGACACTGGAATGCAACACGTCCTCTAGTCATAGAGGATTGCGGGTCCTGGGACAATCAGGCTTCAACACAAAGTTCAGAAGGTAGACAGCAGCAGTGGTCGGCCCCCTACACAACGAGTAAATTTTTCATGATCATGAGGCCATCCATCTCCTTAGCTTTCTGTTCCTTGGAATGCAAGCGCATGTATGTAGTAGCGGCTAAGCCTGAGGTGGTCAGTGTTTTGGCGCATATCCTACCTCCTCCGAGGATTGCTGGATGTTTTCCTGCTACTATCCCAGTTCTATGACTCCCGTTAAAACAAAGCTTCAGGTGACGAATGATGGATGAGGTGGTGGCAAAGGAGAAATAGCAGGAGGAACAGGGACCATTCACATCAAAATCAGGCCAGTCAACCACACATGTCTTGTAGGATATGTTTCTGTACCAAAAGGAGCAGTTCGGCTACACAGTTATAGGGCATACAGTGAGTGCAATGCCTACCAAAAATTTCGAGGCACTCCAATGCCCCTTGGAAGTGACATGGAGGTCAGAGGGCGTTAACTAAACCGTTTTTTCCATTTATATCAACTGGGTCTCCTGTACACTGTTGGCCTAAGGAACAAAAATTATGAGGAACAGCAATGCCCCTTGAAACAGACGTGGATTACAGCGTACTAAAACCTTTTACCCATTATTGGGGAGTGGGTCTCCCTTAGTGTTCGCCTATGCATTGAAAAGCAAAAGCTGACTAAAATTAGGAGGAAATGCCATGCCTGTTGGAAGAGTCGTGGAGGTTAGAGGTAATTAAAAACAACATTTCAATGCCCCTTGGAAGAGCTGTGGAGTTCAGGGTGGTTTAACAAGACGGTTTTAATGCCCCTTGGAAGAGTGGTGAAGGTTACAGTGGAATAAAAGGACAATATCAATGCCCCGTGGAAGAGACGTGGAGGTCACAGTAGCTTAACGAGATGGTTTTAATGCCCCTTGGAAGAGTGGTGGAGGTCGCAGTGGAATAAAAAGACAATATCAATGCCCCTTGGAAGAGTCGTGGAGGTCCCAGTGGAATAAAAAGACAATATCAATGACCCTTGGAAGAGACGTGGAGGTCACAGTAGCTTAACAAGACAATTTTAAAGCCCCTTACAAGAGCCATGCAGTACAGCATAATAAAAACATTATTCCCATTATTGGGGAGTGGGTCTCCCATAGTCTTTGTCTATGCCTTCGAAGCAAAAGCTGCCAAAAATTAGGACGGAGGAACTTGCAATGGCCCTTACAAGAGCCATGCAGTACAGCATATTAAAAACATTATTCCCATTATTGGGGAGTCGATCTCCCATAGTCTTTGCCTATGCCTTCCAAGCAAAAGCTGCCAAAAATTAGGACGGAGGATCTTGCAATGCCCCTTACAAGAGCCATGCAGTACAGCATATTAAAAACATTATTCCCATTAATGGGGAGTGGGTCTCCCATAGTCTTTGCCTATGCCTTCCAAGCAAAAGCTGCCAAAATTAGGACAGAGGAACTTGCAATGCTGGCAACACGGACCACGGTCACCCTGGTGACCAGACTGGTAACGGGCAAGACTTCCGTGTCCTCACCAAGATGATGACAGACCATGCTCTCCTCCTCCTCCTCCTCCTCCCCCCTGTCCTCAGGCCACCCACGCTTGAACCGACGGTATGACAGTTGTACAGGTACTACCGTCTACAGCGCATGATACCAGCTCCTGTTCTTCCTTCTCCTCCTCCGCTCCCTCATTGTTCCCCAATGCACATTGGGATGAGATGAGGCTGGGCTGTGTGTAATCACCCGCTACGGCTTTTTAATCTATCTCATCATACTCTGGCTGCAATGCCTCCTCTTTAATTCTCTGCAGAAAGCGTTCAAAAAGACAGGCAAGTGGGATGCTGACACTAATGATGGCGTCATCGCCACTCACCATCTTGGTGGACTCCTCAAAGTTTGTCAGGATGGTACATCAAAGTCCACTCCTGAGGTCTTATGTGTGGAGTCTGACCTGAATATCGACGGCCTTGTTGCAGCTGGTACTCCAAAACTGCTCTCTTCTGCTCACAAATCCTTTGCAACATGTGGAGAGTAGAGTTCCAACGTGTGGGGACATCACACACCAGTCGGTGTGCCGGAAGCTGCAAACGCTGCTGCAACACAGCAAGGGTGGTGGAAGCTGTAGCCGACTTCCGAAAATGAGCTGACGGGCGGCGTACTTTAACGAACATATCTGGAAACTCGGGGTACGATTTAAGAAACCGCTGAACCACGAGGTTAAGCACATGAGCCAGGCATGGTACGTGTGTGATCTCGCCTCGCCTCAGAGCCGCCACCAGGTTACGGCCATTGTCACACATGACGATGCCTGGATGTAGGTTCAGTGGTCTCAGCCACAGATCTGCCTGCTCTTTCACAGCTGTCCACAACTCACAAGCAGTGTGAGGTTTATCACCTAAGCTTATGAGTTTCAGCACAGCCTGTTGCCGCTTGGCTGAGGCAGTACTGCAGTGCTTCCAGCTTGTAACTGATGTGGTGATATCTGAGATGGAGGCTAAACATGAGGAGGAGGAGGAGGAGGATGATGCGCAGGAGCTGTACACTGTGGGGGCAACTCTGACTGACATAGGGCCCGCAATCCTCGGTGTGAGGAGGATGTGTTCCGTCCCAAGGTCCGACTGGGTCCCGGCTTCCACTGTGTTTACCCAGTGTGCCATCAGGGAGATGTACCGTCCCTGGCCACAAGCACTTGTCCACGTGTCCATTGTCAGCTGGACTCTCCCAGTAACTGCGTTGTTGAGGGCACGGTAGATGTTTTGGGACATGTGCTTTTGTAGTGCGGGGATGGCACATCGGGCAAAATAGTGTCGGCTGGGGGCCGAGTACCAAGGGACAGCCACCGCTATAAGGTTGCGAGAGGATTCCGCCTCCACCAGCCTAAAAGGCAGCATTTCCAAGCAAGCAGTTGTGAAATGTGCGAATTTAGGACTGTGGCCTGTGGGGCGTTGGCTGCGAATTTGCACTTTCGTACAAAGGTCTGGGATATGGACAATTGAACGCTGCGGTGGGACGTGGACGTTGATGCTGTTTGTTGAGAGACTGCCATAACAAGTGAAGACTGAGAGGAGGGGGCATCTTTGCATGCAGTATGGACAGGGGATTGCCTTGCACGCACAACAGGGGGTTCTCTTACACGCACAACAGAGGAAGAAGTAGTGGTGACACCCGCTGACACTGGTCGTGGACCCTGGGGTTTCCCCCCACAAAGTCGGGTGCTTTGCTGACATGTGCCTGATCATGCTGGTGGTGGTCAGGCTGGTAGTTTTGTCACCCCTGCTGATGCTGGCCTGGCGAGTGGTACAAATGGCCTTTTTGGAGTTATCAGCAGAGTCTTTAAAAAATTTCCAGACTCTGGAAGACCTACAGGTTGTACTGGCAACGTCCCTCGTTTTGGTATTACGGGGAACGGTTGCCCGCCTTCTGTCTGTGGCCACCACACAGCTTCTTCCTGCCTGTTGGGGTACTCGGCCTCCCTCCCCCTGTGTGCTGCTGGCCTCGCTCTGCGTGTCCTCCTGCCACGTTGGGTCAGTTAGTAGATCATCCACCACCTCCTCCTCTTCCACATCCACACCACGGTCCTCCTCCTCACTTCGTGGCGATTGTGTCACATCATCATCCACCTCTTGTGACAAATTGCCAGCTTCGCCTTCCTGTGGCCGTGGCAGTTCAAATATTTGGCCATCGCTACATGGGATCTCCGCTTCCACCACTTCAAGCGGAGCAGGCGAGGGGCACAAATCTGCAAATGGACCAGTGAGCAGCTCTTCAGAGTGTCCAACTGTGGGATCAGTTGCTGTCTGATGACACTCGGCATGGTGGGAGGAAGGAGCTACAGGGTGAGGAGGAGTATGCGGTCGAGACACACGGCTACTAAGACTTCACCATGTGGAAGACATACCGGAGGTGGTGATGCCCAGGTGACTGGAAGTATTATCTGCTATCCAATTAATAACCTGTTCACACTGATCAGTTTGCAATAATGGTGTTGTTGTGTGCTTTCATAGTAATTCAGTAAAGAACAGGGAGTGAGAAGATGTGGCTGTTGGTTGTGGCACATTTTCACCTTGGACACGGCCTCGTCCTCTGCACGCACCATCACCAGAACGTCCAGTTCCACGTCCCTTGCCACGCGCCTTGCCCATTGTAAATGAAGTAAAAGAACTTACACTTGCACTATCAATGGCAAAAGGGTAATAAAAAGGAGATTTGTACCGTGGAAGAGGAAAACCACAGTTCTAGTTCTCTGGACTACAACAGAATCTTTTAAACAGATATATTTGTGTCTGAACAGTCAGCGAGACACTCAAACTGTTTTTTTATGTAAAAAAGGCAAAAGGTTGGATAACACCCAGATTTGAATCGTGGAAGAGGAAAACCACA
The DNA here is from genome assembly GCF_046119375.1 of Phyllobates terribilis. Lineage (NCBI taxonomy): Eukaryota > Metazoa > Chordata > Amphibia > Anura > Dendrobatidae > Phyllobates > Phyllobates terribilis. The sequence goes on along the minus strand of NW_027362771.1, from coordinate 57,887,637 downwards.
GTTCTAATTTCCTGGCGTATATCAGACTTTTTTAAATAGATATATTTGTGTCTGAACAGTCAGCGAGACACTCAAACTGTTTTTTAATGTAAAAAGGGCAAAAAGGTGGATTACACCCAGATTTGAACCGTGGAAGAGGAAAACCACAGATCTAGTTCTCTGGCCTACACCAGAATCTTTTAAACAGATATATTTGTGTCTGAACAGTCAGCGAGACACTCAAACTGTTTTTTTAATGTAAAAAGGGCAAAAAGGTGGATTACACCCAGATTTGAGCCGTGGAAGAGGAAAACCACAGTTCTAGTTCTCTGGCCTAGACCAAAATCTTTTAAACAGATATATTCGTGTCTGAACAGTCAGCGAGACACTCAAACTATTTTTTTTTATATAAAAAAGGCAAAAAGGTGGATTACACCCAGATTTGAAATGTGGAAGAGGAAAACCACAGCTCTATTTCTCTGGCCTACACCAGAATCTTTAAACAGATCTATTTGTGTCTGAACAGTCAGTGAGACACTCAAACTGTTTTTTTCTATGTAAAAATCGCAAAAAGGTGGATTACACCCAGATTTGAACCGTGGAAGAGGAAAACCACAGTTCTAATTTCCTGGCATATACCAGACTTTTTTAAATAGATATATTTGTGTCTGAACAGTCAGCGAGACACTCAAACTGTTTTTTTTTATGTAAAAAAGACAAAAAGGTGGATTACACACAGATTTGAACCGTGGAAGAGGAAAACCACAGTTCTATTTCTCTGGCCTACACCAGAATCTTTTAAACAGATATATTTGTGTCTGAACAGTCAGCGAGACATTCAAACTGTTTTTTTCATGGAAAAAAGGCAAAAAGGTGGATAACACCCAGATTTGAACCGTGGAAGAGGAAAACCACAGTTCTATTTCTCTGGCCTACGCCAGAATCTTTTAAATTAATATATTTGTGTCTGAACATTCAGCAAGACACTCAAACAGTTTTTTTTTATGTTAAAAAGGCAAAAAGGTGGATTACACCCAGATTTGAGCCATGGAAGAGGAAAACCACAGTTCTAGTTCTCTGGCCTAGACCAAAATCTTTTAAACAGATATATTCGTGTCTGAACAGTCAGCGAGACACTCAAACTATTTTTTTTCATGTAAAAAAGGCAAAAAGGTGGATTACACCCAGATTTGAACCGTGGAAGAGGAAAACCACAGTTCTATTTCTCTGGCCTACACCAGAATCTTTAAACAGATCTATTTGTGTCTGAACAGTCAGCGAGACACTCAAACTGTTTTTTTTTATGTAAAAATCGCAAAAAGGTGGATTACACCCAGATTTGAACCGTGGAAGAGGAAAACCACAGTTCTAATTTCCTGGCATATACCAGACTTTTTTAAATAGATATATTTGTGTCTGAACAGTCAGCGAGACACTCAAACTGTTTTTTTTTATGTAAAAAAGACAAAAAGTTGGATAACACCCAGATTTGAACCTTGGAATAGGAAAACCATAGTTCTATTTCTCTGGCCTACACCAGAATCTTTTAAATGGATATATTTGTGTCTGAACAGTCAGCGAGACACTCAAACTGTTTTTTTAATGTAAAAAGGGCAAAAAGGTGGATTACACCCAGATTTGAACCGTGGAAGAGGACAGCCACAGTTCTAGTTCTCTGGCCTACACCAGAATCTTTTAAACAGATATATTTGTGTCTGAACAGTCAGCAAGACACTCAAACTGTTTTTTTATGTAAAAAAGGCAAAAAGATGGATTATACCCAGATTTGAACCGTGGAAGAGGAAAACCACAGTTCTAATTTCCTGGCGTATACCAGACTTTTTTAAATAGATATATTTGTGTCTGAACAGTCAGCGAGACACTCAAACTGTTTTTTTTTATGTAAAAAAGGCAAAAAGGTGGATAACACCCAGATTTGAGCCGTGGAAGAGGAAAACCACAGTTCTAGTTCTCTGGCCTACACCAGAATCTTTTAAACAGATATATCTGTGTATGAACAGTCAGTGAGACACTCAAACTGTTTTTTTTTATGTAAAAAAGGCTAAAAGGTGGATAACACCCAGATTTGAACCGTGGAAGAGGAAAACCATAGTTCTAGTTCTCTGGCCTACACCAGAATCTTTTAAACAGATATATTTGTGTCTGAACAGTCAGCGATACACTCAAACAAATTTTTTTTATGTAAAAAAGGCAAAAAGGTGGATTACACCCAGATTTGAACCGTGGAAGAGGAAAACCACAAATCTAATTTCCTGGCTTATACCAGACTTTTTGAAATAGATATATTTGTGTCTGAACAGTCAGCGATACACTCAAACTGTTTTTTTGTAAGGAAAAAAAGGTGGATTACACCCAGATTTGAACCGTGGAAGAGGAAAACCACAGTTCTATTTCTCTGGCCTACACCAGAATCTTTTAAACAAATATATTTGTGTCTGAACAGTCAGCAAGACACTCAAACTGTTTTTTTTATGCAAAAAAGGCAAAAAGGTGGATAACACCCAGATTTGAGCTTGGAAGAGGAAAACCACAGTTCTAGTTCTCTGGCCTACACCAGAATCTTTTAAACAGATATATTTGTGTCTGATCAGTCAGAGAGACACCCAAACTGTTTTTTTTATGTAAAAAAGGCAAAAAGGTGGATTACACCCAGATTTGAACCGTGGAAGAGGACAACCACAGTTCTATTTCTCTGGCCTACACCAGAATCTTTTAAACAGATATAATGGTGTCTGAACAGTCAGCGAGACACTCAGACTGTTTTTTTCATGTAAAAAAGGCAAAAAGGTGGATTACACACAGATTTGAACCATGGAAGAGGAAAACCACAGTTCTATTTCTCTGGCCTACACCAGAATCTTTTAAACAGATATATTTGTGTCTGAACAGACAGCGAGACACTCAAACTGTTTTTTTTATGTAAAAAAGGCAAAAAGGTGGAGTACACCCAGATTTGAACCGTGGAAGATGAAAACCACAGTTCTAGTTCTCTGGCCTACACCAGAATCTTTTAGACAGATATATTTGTGTCTGAACAGTCAGAGAGACACTTAGACTGTTTTTTTATGTAAAAAAGGCAAAAAGGTGGATTACACCCAGATTTGAACCAAGGAAAAGGAAAACCACAGCTCTAATTTCCTGGCATATGCCAGAATTTTTAAATAGATATATTTGTGTCTGAACAGTCAGGGAGACACTCAGACGGTTTTTTTTATGGAAAAAAGGCAAAAAGGTGGATAACACCCAGATTTGAACCGTGGAAGAGGAAAACCACAGTTCTATTTCTCTGGCCTACACCAGAATCTTTTAAATAGATATATTTGTGTCTGAACAGTCAGCAAGACACTCAAACAGTTTTTTTTATGTTAAAAAGGCAAAAAGGTGGATTACACCCAGATTTGAACCGTGGAAGAGGAAAACCACAGTTCTATTTCTCTGGCCTACACCAGAATCTTTAAACAGATCTATTTGTGTCTGAACAGTCAGCGAGACACTCAAACTGTTTTTTTCTATGTAAAAATCGCAAAAAGGTGGATTACACCCAGATTTGAACCGTGGAAGAGGAAAACTACAGTTCTAATTTCCTGGCATATACCAGACTTTTTTAAATAGATATATTTGTGTCTGAACAGTCAGCGAGACACTCAAACTGTTTTTTTTTATGTAAAAAAGACAAAAAGGTGGATAACACCCAGATTTGAACCTTGGAATAGGAAAACCACAGTTCTATTTCTCTGGCCTACACCAGAATCTTTTAAACGGATATATTTGTGTCTGAACAGTCAGTGAGACACTCAAACTCTTTTTTTAATGTAAAAAGGGCAAAAAGGTGGATTACACCCAGATTTGAACCGTGGAAGAGGAAAACCACAGTTCTAGTCTCTGGCCTACACCAGAATCTTTTAAACAGACATATTTGTGTCTGAAAAGTCAGAAACACTCAAACTGTTTTTTTATGTAAAAAAGGCAAAAAGATGGATTACACCCAGATTTGAACCGTGGAAGAGGAAAACCACAGTTCTAATTTCCTGGCGTATACCAGACTTTTTTAAATAGATATAATTGTGTCTGAACAGTCAGCGAGACACTCAAACTGTTTTTTTTTTATGTAAAAAAGACAAAAAGGTGGATAACACCCAGATTTGAACCTTGGAATAGGAAAACCACAGTACTATTTCTCTGGCCTACACCAGAATCTTTTAAACGGATATATTTGTGTCTGAACAGTCAGCGAGACACTCAAACTGTTTTTTTAATGTAAAAAGGGCAAAAAGGTGGATTACACCCAGATTTGAACCGTGGAAGAGGAAAACCACAATTCTAGTTCTCTGGCCTACACCAGAATCTTTTAAACAGATACATTTGTGTCTGAACAGTCAGCGAGAAACTCAAACTGTTTTTTTTATGTAAAAAAGGCAAAAAGGTGGATAACACACAGATTTGAGCCGTGGAAGAGGAAAACCACAGTTCTAGTTCTCTGGCATACACCAGAATCTTTTTAACAGATATATTTGTGTCTGAACAGTCAGAGAGACACTTAGACTGTTTTTTATGTAAAAAAGGCAAAAAGGTGGATTACACCCAGATTTGAACCATGGAAAAGGAAAACCACAGTTCTAATTTCCTGGCATATGCCAGACTTTTTTAAATAGATATATTTGTGTCTGAACAGTCAGGGAGACACTCAGACTGTTTTTTTTATGTAAAAAAGGCAAAAAGGTGGATTACACACAGATTTGAACCGTGGAAGAGGAAAACCACAGTTCTATTTCTCTGGCCTACACCAGAATCTTTTAAACAGATATATTTGTGTCTGAACAGTCAGCGAGACATTCAAACTGTTTTTTTTTATGGAAAAAAGGCAAAAAGGTGGATAACACCGAGATTTGAACCGTGGAAGAGGAAAACCACAGTTCTATTTCTCTGGCCTACACCAGAATCTTTTAAATATATATATTTGTGTCTGAACAGTCAGCAAGACACTCAAACAGTTTTTTTTTATGTAAAAAAGGCAAAAAGGTGGATTACACCCAGATTTGAACTGTGGAAGAGGAAAACCACAGTTCTATTTCTCTGGCCTACACCAGAATCTTTTAAACAGATATATTTGTGTCTGAACAGTCAGCGAGACATTCAAACTGTTTTTTTTTATGTAAAAATCGCAAAAAGGTGGATTACACCCAGATTTGAACCGTGGAAGAGGAACACCACAATTCTAATTTCCTGGCATATACCAGACTTTTTTAAATAGATATATTTGTGTCTGAACAGTCAGCGAGACACTCAAACTGTTTTTTTTTATGTAAAAAAGACAAAAAGGTGGATAACACCCAGATTTGAACCTTGGAATAGGAAAACCACAGTTCTATTTCTCTGGCCTACACCAGAATCTTTTAAACGGATATATTTGTGTCTGAACAGTCAGCGAGACACTCAAACTGTTTTTTTAATGTAAAAAGGGCAAAAAGGTGGATTACACCCAGATTTGAGCTGTGGAAGAGGAAAACCACAGTTCTAGTTCTCTGGCCTAGACCAAAATCTTTTAAACAGATATATTCGTGTCTGAACAGTCAGCGAGACACTCAAACTATTTTTTTTATGTAAAAAAGGCAAAAAGGTGAATTACACCCAGATTTGAAATGTGGAATAGGAAAACCACAGTTCTATTTCTCTGGCCTACACCAGAATCTTTTAAACGGATATATTTGTGTCTGAACAGTCAGCGAGACACTCAAACTGTTTTTTTAATGTAAAAAGGGCAAAAAGGTGGATTACATCCAGATTTGAGCCGTGGAAGAGGAAAACCACAGTTCTAGTTCTCTGGCCTAGACCAAAATCTTTTAAACAGATATATTCGTGTCTGAACAGTCAGCGAGACACTCAAACTATTTTTTTTATGTAAAAAAGGCAAAAAGGTGGATTACACCCAGATTTGAAATGTGGAAGAGGAAAACCACAGCTCTATTTCTCTGGCCTACACCAGAATCTTTAAACAGATCTATTTGTGTCTGAACAGTCAGTGAGACACTCAAACTGTTTTTTTTTATGTAAAAATCGCAAAAAGGTGGATTACACCCAGATTTGAACCGTGGAAGAGGAAAACCACAGTTCTAATTTCCTGGCATATACCAGACTTTTTTAAATAGATATATTTGTGTCTGAACAGTCAGCGAGACACTCAAACTGTTTTTTTAATGTAAAAAGGGCAAAAAGGTGGATTACACCCAGATTTGAACCGTGGAAGAGGAAAACCACAGATCTAGTTCTCTGGCCTACAGCAGAATCTTTTAAACAGATATATTTGTGTCTGAACAGTCAGCGAGACACTCAAACTGTTTTTTTTATGTAAAAAAGGCAAAAAGGTGGATTACACCTGGATTTGAACCGTGGAAGAGGAAAACCACAGTTCTATTTCTCTGGCCTTCACCAGAATCTATTAAACAGATATATTTGTGTCTGAAAAGTCAGCAAGACACTCAAACAGTTTTTTTTATGTAAAAAAGGCAAAAAGGTGGATAACACACAGATTTGAGCCGTGGAAGAGGAAAACCACAGTTCTAGTTCTCTGGCATACACCAGAATCTTTTTAACAGATATATTTGTGTCTGAACAGTCAGAGAGACACTTAGACTGTTTTTTATGTAAAAAAGGCAAAAAGGTGGATTAGACCCAGATTTGAACCATGGAAAAGGAAAACCACAGTTCTAATTTCCTGGCATATGCCAGACTTTTTTAAATAGATATATTTGTGTCTGAACAGTCAGGGAGACACTCAGACTGTTTTTTTTATGTAAAAAAGGCAAAAAGGTGGATTACACACAGATTTGAGCCGTGGAAGAGGAAAACCACAGTTCTATTTCTCTGGCCTACACCAGAATCTTTTAAACAGATATATTTGTGTCTGAACAGTCAGCGAGACATTCAAACTGTTTTTTTTTATGGAAAAAAGGCAAAAAGGTGGATAACACCGAGATTTGAACCGTGGAAGAGGAAAACCACAGTTCTATTTCTCTGGCCTACACCAGAATCTTTTAAATATATATATTTGTGTCTGAACAGTCAGCAAGACACTCAAACAGTTTTTTTTTATGTTAAAAAGGCAAAAAGGTGGATTACACCCAGATTTGAGCCGTGGAAGAGGAAAACCACAGTTCTAGTTCTCTGGCCTAGTCCAAAATCTTTTAAACAGATATATTCGTGCCTGAACAGTCAGCGAGACACTCAAACTATTTTTTTTTATGTAAAAAAGGCAAAAAGGTGGATTACACCCAGATTTGAACTGTGGAAGAGGAAAACCACAGTTCTATTTCTCTGGCCTACACCAGAATCTTTTAAACAGATATATTTGTGTCTGAACAGTCAGCGAGACATTCAAACTGTTTTTTTTTATGTAAAAATCGCAAAAAGGTGGATTACACCCAGATTTGAACCGTGGAAAAGGAAAACCACAATTCTAATTTCCTGGCATATACCAGACTTTTTTAAATAGATATATTTGTGTCTGAACAGTCAGCGATACACTCAAACAATTTTTTTTTATGTAAAAAAGGCAAAAAGGTGGATTACACCCAGATTTGAACCGTGGAAGAGGAAAACCACAAATCTAATTTCCTGGCTTATACCAGACTTTTTGAAATAGATATATTTGTGTCTGAACAGTCAGCGATACACTCAAACTGTTTTTTTGTAAGGAAAAAAAGGTGGATTACACCCAGATTTGAACCGTGGAAGAGGAAAACCACAGTTCTATTTCTCTGGCCTACACCAGAATCTTTTAAACAAATATATTTGTGTCTGAACAGTCAGCAAGACACTCAAACTGTTTTTTTTATGCAAAAAAGGCAAAAAGGTGGATAACACCCAGATTTGAGCTTGGAAGAGGAAAACCACAGTTCTAGTTCTCTGGCCTACACCAGAATCTTTTAAACAGATATATTTGTGTCTGATCAGTCAGAGAGACACCCAAACTGTTTTTTTTATGTAAAAAAGGCAAAAAGGTGGATTACACCCAGATTTGAACCATGGAAGAGGACAACCACAGTTCTATTTCTCTGGCCTACACCAGAATCTTTTAAACAGATATAATGGTGTCTGAACAGTCAGCGAGACACTCAGACTGTTTTTTTTATGTAAAAAAGGCAAAAAGGTGGATTACACACAGATTTGAACCATGGAAGAGGAAAACCACAGTTCTATTTCTCTGGCCTACACCAGAATCTTTTAAACAGATATATTTGTGTCTGAACAGACAGCGAGACACTCAAACTGTTTTTTTTATGTAAAAAAGGCAAAAAGGTGGAGTACACCCAGATTTGAACCGTGGAAGATGAAAACCACAGTTCTAGTTCTCTGGCCTACACCAGAATCTTTTAGACAGATATATTTGTGTCTGAACAGTCAGAGAGACACTTAGACTGTTTTTTTATGTAAAAAAGGCAAAAAGGTGGATTACACCCAGATTTGAACCAAGGAAAAGGAAAACCACAGCTCTAATTTCCTGGCATATGCCAGAATTTTTAAATAGATATATTTGTGTCTGAACAGTCAGGGAGACACTCAGACGTTTTTTTTTATGGAAAAAAGGCAAAAAGGTGGATAACACCCAGATTTGAACCGTGGAAGAGGAAAACCACAGTTCTATTTCTCTGGCCTACACCAGAATCTTTTAAATAGATATATTTGTGTCTGAACAGTCAGCAAGACACTCAAACAGTTTTTTTTATGTTAAAAAGGCAAAAAGGTGGATTACACCCAGATTTGAACCGTGGAAGAGGAAAACCACAGTTCTATTTCTCTGGCCTACACCAGAATCTTTAAACAGATCTATTTGTGTCTGAACAGTCAGCGAGACACTCAAACTGTTTTTTTCTATGTAAAAATCGCAAAAAGGTGGATTACACCCAGATTTGAACCGTGGAAGAGGAAAACTACAGTTCTAATTTCCTGGCATATACCAGACTTTTTTAAATAGATATATTTGTGTCTGAACAGTCAGCGAGACACTCAAACTGTTTTTTTTTATGTAAAAAAGACAAAAAGGTGGATAACACCCAGATTTGAACCTTGGAATAGGAAAACCACAGTTCTATTTCTCTGGCCTACACCAGAATCTTTTAAACGGATATATTTGTGTCTGAACAGTCAGTGAGACACTCAAACTCTTTTTTTAATGTAAAAAGGGCAAAAAGGTGGATTACACCCAGATTTGAACCGTGGAAGAGGAAAACCACAGTTCTAGTCTCTGGCCTACACCAGAATCTTTTAAACAGACATATTTGTGTCTGAAAAGTCAGAAACACTCAAACTGTTTTTTTATGTAAAAAAGGCAAAAAGATGGATTACACCCAGATTTGAACCGTGGAAGAGGAAAACCACAGTTCTAATTTCCTGGCGTATACCAGACTTTTTTAAATAGATATAATTGTGTCTGAACAGTCAGCGAGACACTCAAACTGTTTTTTTTTTTATGTAAAAAAGACAAAAAGGTGGATAACACCCAGATTTGAACCTTGGAATAGGAAAACCACAGTACTATTTCTCTGGCCTACACCAGAATCTTTTAAACGGATATATTTGTGTCTGAACAGTCAGCGAGACACTCAAACTGTTTTTTTAATGTAAAAAGGGCAAAAAGGTGGATTACACCCAGATTTGAACCGTGGAAGAGGAAAACCACAATTCTAGTTCTCTGGCCTACACCAGAATCTTTTAAACAGATACATTTGTGTCTGAACAGTCAGCGAGAAACTCAAACTGTTTTTTTTATGTAAAAAAGGCAAAAAGGTGGATAACACACAGATTTGAGCCGTGGAAGAGGAAAACCACAGTTCTAGTTCTCTGGCATACACCAGAATCTTTTTAACAGATATATTTGTGTCTGAACAGTCAGAGAGACACTTAGACTGTTTTTTATGTAAAAAAGGCAAAAAGGTGGATTACACCCAGATTTGAACCATGGAAAAGGAAAACCACAGTTCTAATTTCCTGGCATATGCCAGACTTTTTTAAATAGATATATTTGTGTCTGAACAGTCAGGGAGACACTCAGACTGTTTTTTTTATGTAAAAAAGGCAAAAAGGTGGATTACACACAGATTTGAACCGTGGAAGAGGAAAACCACAGTTCTATTTCTCTGGCCTACACCAGAATCTTTTAAACAGATATATTTGTGTCTGAACAGTCAGCGAGACATTCAAACTGTTTTTTTTTATGGAAAAAAGGCAAAAAGGTGGATAACACCGAGATTTGAACCGTGGAAGAGGAAAACCACAGTTCTATTTCTCTGGCCTACACCAGAATCTTTTAAATATATATATTTGTGTCTGAACAGTCAGCAAGACACTCAAACAGTTTTTTTTTATGTTAAAAAGGCAAAAAGGTGGATTACACCCAGATTTGAGCCGTGGAAGAGGAAAACCACAGTTCTAGTTCTCTGGCCTAGACCAAAATCTTTTAAACAGATATATTCGTGTCTGAACAGTCAGCGAGACACTCAAACTATTTTTTTTTATGTAAAAAAGGCAAAAAGGTGGATTACACCCAGATTTGAACTGTGGAAGAGGAAAACCACAGTTCTATTTCTCTGGCCTACACCAGAATCTTTTAAACAGATATATTTGTGTCTGAACAGTCAGCGAGACATTCAAACTGTTTTTTTTTATGTAAAAATCACAAAAAGGTGGATTACACCCAGATTTGAACCGTGGAAGAGGAAAACCACAATTCTAATTTCCTGGCATATACCAGACTTTTTTAAATAGATATATTTGTGTCTGAACAGTCAGCGAGACACTCAAACTGTTTTTTTTTATGTAAAAAAGACAAAAAGGTGGATAACACCCAGATTTGAACCTTGGAATAGGAAAACCACAGTTCTATTTCTCTGGCCTACACCAGAATCTTTTAAACGGATATATTTGTGTCTGAACAGTCAGCGAGACACTCAAACTGTTTTTTTAATGTAAAAAGGGCAAAAAGGTGGATTACACCCAGATTTGAGCCGTGGAAGAGGAAAACCACAGTTCTAGTTCTCTGGCCTAGACCAAAATCTTTTAAACAGATATATTCGTGTCTGAACAGTCAGCGAGACACTCAAACTATTTTTTTTATGTAAAAAAGGCAAAAAGGTGGATTACACCCAGATTTGAAATGTGGAATAGGAAAACCACAGTTCTATTTCTCTGGCCTACACCAGAATCTTTTAAATGGATATATTTGTGTCTGAACAGTCAGCGAGACACTCAAACTGTTTTTTTAATGTAAAAAGGGCAAAAAGGTGGATTACACCCAGATTTGAGCCGTGGAAGAGGAAAACCACAGTTCTAGTTCTCTGGCCTAGACCAAAATCTTTTAAACAGATATATTCGTGTCTGAACAGTCAGCGAGACACTCAAACTATTTTTTTTATGTAAAAAAGGCAAAAAGGTGGATTACACCCAGATTTGAAATGTGGAAGAGGAAAACCACAGCTCTATTTCTCTGGCCTACACCAGAATCTTTAAACAGATCTATTTGTGTCTGAACAGTCAGTGAGACACTCAAACTGTTTTTTTTTATGTAAAAATCGCAAAAAGGTGGATTACACCCAGATTTGAACCGTGGAAGAGGAAAACCACAGTTCTAATTTCCTGGCATATACCAGACTTTTTTAAATAGATATATTTGTGTCTGAACAGTCAGCGAGACACTCAAACTGTTTTTTTAATGTAAAAAGGGCAAAAAGGTGGATTACACCCAGATTTGAACCGTGGAAGAGGAAAACCACAGATCTAGTTCTCTGGCCTACAGCAGAATCTTTTAAACAGATATATTTGTGTCTGAACAGTCAGCGAGACACTCAAACTGTTTTTTTTATGTAAAAAAGGCAAAAAGGTGGATTACACCTGGATTTGAACCGTGGAAGAGGAAAACCACAGTTCTATTTCTCTGGCCTTCACCAGAATCTATTAAACAGATATATTTGTGTCTGAAAAGTCAGCAAGACACTCAAACAGTTTTTTTTATGTAAAAAAGGCAAAAAGGTGGATAACACACAGATTTGAGCCGTGGAAGAGGAAAACCACAGTTCTAGTTCTCTGGCATACACCAGAATCTTTTTAACAGATATATTTGTGTCTGAACAGTCAGAGAGACACTTAGACTGTTTTTTATGTAAAAAAGGCAAAAAGGTGGATTACACCCAGATTTGAACCATGGAAAAGGAAAACCACAGTTCTAATTTCCTGGCATATGCCAGACTTTTTTAAATAGATATATTTGTGTCTGAACAGTCAGGGAGACACTCAGACTGTTTTTTTTATGTAAAAAAGGCAAAAAGGTGGATTACACACAGATTTGAGCCGTGTAAGAGGAAAACCACAGTTCTATTTCTCTGGCCTACACCAGAATCTTTTAAACAGATATATTTGTGTCTGAACAGTCAGCGAGACATTCAAACTGTTTTTTTTTATGGAAAAAAGGCAAAAAGGTGGATAACACCGAGATTTGAACCGTGGAAGAGGAAATCCACAGTTCTATTTCTCTGGCCTACACCAGAATCTTTTAAATATATATATTTGTGTCTGAACAGTCAGCAAGACACTCAAACAGTTTTTTTTTATGTTAAAAAGGCAAAAAGGTGGATTATACCCAGATCTGAGCCGTGGAAGAGGAAAACCACAGTTCTAGTTCTCTGGCCTAGTCCAAAATCTTTTAAACAGATATATTCGTGTCTGAACAGTCAGCGAGACACTCAAACTATTTTTTTTTATGTAAAAAAGGCAAAAAGGTGGATTACACCCAGATTTGAACTGTGGAAGAGGAAAACCACAGTTCTATTTCTCTGGCCTACACCAGAATCTTTTAAACAGATATATTTGTGTCTGAACAGTCAGCGAGACATTCAAACTGTTTTTTTTTATGTAAAAATCGCAAAAAGGTGGATTACACCCAGATTTGAACCGTGGAAAAGGAAAACCACAATTCTAATTTCCTGGCATATACCAGACTTTTTTAAATAGATATATTTGTGTCTGAACAGTCAGCGAGACACTCAAACTGTTTTTTTTTATGTAAAAAAGACAAAAAGGTGGATAACACCCAGATTTAAACCTTGGAATAGGAAAACCACAGTTCTATTTCTCTGGCCTACACCAGAATCTTTTAAACGGATATATTTGTGTCTGAACAGTCAGCGAGACACTCAAACTGTTTTTTTAATGTAAAAAGGGCAAAAAGGTGGATTACACCCAGATTTGAGCCGTGGAAGAGGAAAACCACAGTTCTAGTTCTCTGGCCTAGACCAAAATCTTTTAAACAGATATATTCGTGTCTGAACAGTCAGCGAGACACTCAAACTATTTTTTTTTATATAAAAAAGGCAAAAAGGTGGATTACACCCAGATTTGAAATGTGGAAGAGGAAAACCACAGCTCTATTTCTCTGGCCTACACCAGAATCTTTAAACAGATCTATTTGTGTCTGAACAGTCAGTGAGACACTCAAACTGTTTTTTTTTATGTAAAAATCGCAAATAGGTGGATTACACCCAGATTTGAACCGTGGAAGAGGAAAACCACAGTTCTAATTTCCTGGCATATACCAGACTTTTTTAAATAGATATATTTGTGTCTGAACAGTCAGCGAGACACTCAAACTGTTTTTTTTTATGTAAAAAAGACAAAAAGGTGGATTACACACAGATTTGAACCGTGGAAGAGGAAAACCACAGTTCTATTTCTCTGGCCTACACCAGAATCTTTTAAACAGATATATTTGTGTCTGAACAGTCAGCGAGACATTCAAACTGTTTTTTTCATGGAAAAAAGGCAAAAAGGTGGATAACACCCAGATTTGAACCGTGGAAGAGGAAAACCACAGTTCTATTTCTCTGGCCTACGCCAGAATCTTTTAAATTAATATATTTGTGTCTGAACATTCAGCAAGACACTCAAACAGTTTTTTTTTATGTTAAAAAGGCAAAAAGGTGGATTACACCCAGATTTGAGCCGTGGAAGAGGAAAACCACAGTTCTAGTTCTCTGGCCTAGACCAAAATCTTTTAAACAGATATATTCGTGTCTGAACAGTCAGCGAGACACTCAAACTATTTTTTTTCATGTAAAAAAGGCAAAAAGGTGGATTACACCCAGATTTGAACCGTGGAAGAGGAAAACCACAGTTCTATTTCTCTGGCCTACACCAGAATCTTTAAACAGATCTATTTGTGTCTGAACAGTCAGCGAGACACTCAAACTGTTTTTTTTTATGTAAAAATCGCAAAAAGGTGGATTACACCCAGATTTGAACTGTGGAAGAGGAAAACCACAGTTCTAATTTCCTGGCATATACCAGACTTTTTTAAATAGATATATTTGTGTCTGAACAGTCAGCGAGACACTCAAACAGTTTTTTTTTATGTAAAAAAGACAAAAAGTTGGATAACACCCAGATTTGAACCTTGGAATAGGAAAACCATAGTTCTATTTCTCTGGCCTACACCAGAATCTTTTAAATGGATATATTTGTGTCTGAACAGTCAGCGAGACACTCAAACTGTTTTTTTAATGTAAAAAGGGCAAAAAGGTGGATTACACCCAGATTTGAACCGTGGAAGAGGACAGCCACAGTTCTAGTTCTCTGGCCTACACCAGAATCTTTTAAACAGATATATTTGTGTCTGAACAGTCAGCAAGACACTCAAACTGTTTTTTTATGTAAAAAAGGCAAAAAGATGGATTACACCCAGATTTGAACCGTGGAAGAGGAAAACCACAGTTCTAATTTCCTGGCGTATACCAGACTTTTTTAAATAGATATATTTGTGTCTGAACAGTCAGCGAGACACTCAAACTGTTTTTTTTTATGTAAAAAAGGCAAAAAGGTGGATAACACCCAGATTTGAGCCGTGGAAGAGGAAAACCACAGTTCTAGTTCTCTGGCCTACACCAGAATCTTTTAAACAGATATATTCATGTTTGAACAGTCAGCAAGACACTCAAACTATTTTTTTTCTATGTAAAAAAGGAAAAAAGGTGGATTACACCCACATTTGAACCGGGGAAGAGGAAAACCACAGTTCTAGTTCTCTGGCCTACACCACAATCTATTAAACAGATATATTTGTGTCTGAACAGTCTGCAAGACACTCAAACTGTTTTTTTTTATGTAAAAAAGGCAAAAAGGTGGATTACACCCAGATTTGAACCGTGGAAGAGGAAAACCACAGTTCTATTTCTCTGGCCTACACCAGAATCTTTTAAACAGATATATCTGTGTATGAACAGTCAGTGAGACACTCAAACTGTTTTTTTTTATGTAAAAAAGGCTAAAAGGTGGATAACACCCAGATTTGAACCGTGGAAGAGGAAAACCATAGTTCTAGTTCTCTGGCCTACACCAGAATCTTTTAAACAGATATATTTGTGTCTGAACAGTCAGCGATACACTCAAACAATTTTTTTTTATGTAAAAAAGGCAAAAAGGTGGATTACACCCAGATTTGAACCGTGGAAGAGGAAAACCACAAATCTAATTTCCTGGCTTATACCAGACTTTTTGAAATAGATATATTTGTGTCTGAACAGTCAGCGATACACTCAAACTGTTTTTTTGTAAGGAAAAAAAGGTGGATTACACCCAGATTTGAACCGTGGAAGAGGAAAACCACAGTTCTATTTCTCTGGCCTACACCAGAATCTTTTAAACAAATATATTTGTGTCTGGACAGTCAGCAAGACACTCAAACTGTTTTTTTTATGCAAAAAAGGCAAAAAGGTGGATAACACCCAGATTTGAGCTTGGAAGAGGAAAACCACAGTTCTAGTTCTCTGGCCTACACCAGAATCTTTTAAACAGATATATTTGTGTCTCATCAGTCAGAGAGACACCCAAACTGTTTTTTTTTATGTAAAAAAGGCAAAAAGGTGGATTACACCCAGATTTGAACCGTGGAAGAGGAAAACCACAGTTCTAATTTCCTGGCATATACCAGACTTTTTTAAATAGATATATTTGTGTCTGAACAGTCAGCGAGACACTCAAACTGTTTTTTTTTATGTAAAAAAGACAAAAAGGTGGATTACACACAGATTTGAACCGTGGAAGAGGAAAACCACAGTTCTATTTCTCTGGCCTACACCAGAATCTTTTAAACAGATATATTTGTGTCTGAACAGTCAGCGAGACATTCAAACTGTTTTTTTCATGGAAAAAAGGCAAAAAGGTGGATAACACCCAGATTTGAACCGTGGAAGAGGAAAACCACAGTTCTATTTCTCTGGCCTACGCCAGAATCTTTTAAATTAATATATTTGTGTCTGAACATTCAGCAAGACACTCAAACAGTTTTTTTTTATGTTAAAAAGGCAAAAAGGTGGATTACACCCAGATTTGAGCCGTGGAAGAGGAAAACCACAGTTCTAGTTCTCTGGCCTAGACCAAAATCTTTTAAACAGATATATTCGTGTCTGAACAGTCAGCGAGACACTCAAACTATTTTTTTTCATGTAAAAAAGGCAAAAAGGTGGATTACACCCAGATTTGAACCGTGGAAGAGGAAAACCACAGTTCTATTTCTCTGGCCTACACCAGAATCTTTAAACAGATCTATTTGTGTCTGAACAGTCAGCGAGACACTCAAACTGTTTTTTTTTATGTAAAAATCGCAAAAAGGTGGATTACACCCAGATTTGAACTGTGGAAGAGGAAAACCACAGTTCTAATTTCCTGGCATATACCAGACTTTTTTAAATAGATATATTTGTGTCTGAACAGTCAGCGAGACACTCAAACAGTTTTTTTTTATGTAAAAAAGACAAAAAGTTGGATAACACCCAGATTTGAACCTTGGAATAGGAAAACCATAGTTCTATTTCTCTGGCCTACACCAGAATCTTTTAAATGGATATATTTGTGTCTGAACAGTCAGCGAGACACTCAAACTGTTTTTTTAATGTAAAAAGGGCAAAAAGGTGGATTACACCCAGATTTGAACCGTGGAAGAGGACAGCCACAGTTCTAGTTCTCTGGCCTACACCAGAATCTTTTAAACAGATATATTTGTGTCTGAACAGTCAGCAAGACACTCAAACTGTTTTTTTATGTAAAAAAGGCAAAAAGATGGATTACACCCAGATTTGAACCGTGGAAGAGGAAAACCACAGTTCTAATTTCCTGGCGTATACCAGACTTTTTTAAATAGATATATTTGTGTCTGAACAGTCAGCGAGACACTCAAACTGTTTTTTTTTATGTAAAAAAGGCAAAAAGGTGGATAACACCCAGATTTGAGCCGTGGAAGAGGAAAACCACAGTTCTAGTTCTCTGGCCTACACCAGAATCTTTTAAACAGATATATTCATGTTTGAACAGTCAGCAAGACACTCAAACTATTTTTTTTCTATGTAAAAAAGGAAAAAAGGTGGATTACACCCACATTTGAACCGGGGAAGAGGAAAACCACAGTTCTAGTTCTCTGGCCTACACCACAATCTATTAAACAGATATATTTGTGTCTGAACAGTCTGCAAGACACTCAAACTGTTTTTTTTTATGTAAAAAAGGCAAAAAGGTGGATTACACCCAGATTTGAACCGTGGAAGAGGAAAACCACAGTTCTATTTCTCTGGCCTACACCAGAATCTTTTAAACAGATATATCTGTGTATGAACAGTCAGTGAGACACTCAAACTGTTTTTTTTTATGTAAAAAAGGCTAAAAGGTGGATAACACCCAGATTTGAACCGTGGAAGAGGAAAACCATAGTTCTAGTTCTCTGGCCTACACCAGAATCTTTTAAACAGATATATTTGTGTCTGAACAGTCAGCGATACACTCAAACAATTTTTTTTTATGTAAAAAAGGCAAAAAGGTGGATTACACCCAGATTTGAACCGTGGAAGAGGAAAACCACAAATCTAATTTCCTGGCTTATACCAGACTTTTTGAAATAGATATATTTGTGTCTGAACAGTCAGCGATACACTCAAACTGTTTTTTTGTAAGGAAAAAAAGGTGGATTACACCCAGATTTGAACCGTGGAAGAGGAAAACCACAGTTCTATTTCTCTGGCCTACACCAGAATCTTTTAAACAAATATATTTGTGTCTGGACAGTCAGCAGGACACTCAAACTGTTTTTTTTATGCAAAAAAGGCAAAAAGGTGGATAACACCCAGATTTGAGCTTGGAAGAGGAAAACCACAGTTCTAGTTCTCTGGCCTACACCAGAATCTTTTAAACAGATATATTTGTGTCTCATCAGTCAGAGAGACACCCAAACTGTTTTTTTTTATGTAAAAAAGGCAAAAAGGTGGATTACACCCAGATTTGAACCGTGGAAGAGGACAACCACAGTTCTATTTCTCTGGCCTACACCAGAATCTTTTAAACAGATATAATGGTGTCTGAACAGTCAGCGAGACACTCAGACTGTTTTTTTTATGTAAAAAAGGCAAAAAGGTGGATTACACACAGATTTGAACCATGGAAGAGGAAAACCACAGTTCTATTTCTCTGGCCTACACCAGAATTTTTTAAATAGATATATTTGTGTCTGAACAGACAGCGAGACACTCAAACTGTTTTTTTTATGTAAAAAAGGCAAAAAGGTGGAGTACACCCAGATTTGAACCGTGGAAGATGAAAACCACAGTTCTAGTTCTCTGGCCTACACCAGAATCTTTTAGACAGATATATTTGTGTCTGAACAGTCAGAGAGATACTTAGACTGTTTTTTTATGTAAAAAAGGCAAAAAGGTGGATTACACCCAGATTTGAACCAAGGAAAAGGAAAACCACAGTTCTAATTACCTGGCATATGCCAGAATTTTTAAATAGATATATTTGTGTCTGAACAGTCAGGGAGACACTCAGACGGTTTTTTTTATAGAAAAAAGGCAAAAAGGTGGATAACACCCAGATTTGAACTGTGGAAGAGGAAAACCACAGTTCTATTTCTCTGGCCTACACCAGAATCTTTTAAATAGATATATTTGTGTCTGAACAGTCAGCAAGACACTCAAACAGTTTTTTTTATGTTAAAAAGGCAAAAAGGTGGATTACACCCAGATTTGAGCCGTGGAAGAGGAAAACCACAGTTCAAGTTCTCTGGCCTAGACCAAAATCTTTTAAACAGATATATTCGTGTCTGAACAGTCAGCGAGACACTCAAACTATTTTTTTTTACGTAAAAAAGGCAAAAAGGTGGATTACACCCAGATTTGAACCGTGGAAGAGGAAAACCACAGTTCTATTTCTCTGGCCTACACTAGAATCTTTAAACAGATCTATTTGTGTCTGAACAGTCAGCGAGACACTCAAACTGTTTTTTTCTATGTAAAAATCGCAAAAAGGTGGATTACACCCAGATTTGAACCGTGGAAGAGGAAAACCACAGTTCTAATTTCCTGGCATATACCAGACTTTTTTAAATAGATATATTTGTGTCTGAACAGTCAGCGAGACACTCAAACTGTTTTTTTTTTATGTAAAAAAGACAAAAAGGTGGATAACACCCAGATTTGAACCTTGGAATAGGAAAACCACAGTTCTATTTCTCTGGCCTACACCAGAATCTTTTAAACGGATATATTTGTGTCTGAACAGTCAGTGAGACACTCAAACTCTTTTTTTAATGTAAAAAGGGCAAAAAGGTGGATTACACCCAGATTTGAACCGTGGAAGAGGAAAACCACAGTTCTAGTCTCTGGCCTACACCAGAATCTTTTAAACAGACATATTTGTGTCTGAAAAGTCAGAAACACTCAAACTGTGTTTTTATGTAAAAAAGGCAAAAAGATGGATTACACCCAGATTTGAACCATGGAAGAGGAAAACCACAGTTCTAATTTCCTGGCGTATACCAGACTTTTTTAAATAGATATAATTGTGTCTGAACAGTCAGCGAGACACTCAAACTGTTTTTTTTTTATGTAAAAAAGACAAAAAGGTGGATAACACCCAGATTTGAACCTTGGAATAGGAAAACCACAGTACTATTTCTCTGGCCTACACCAGAATCTTTTAAACGGATATATTTGTGTCTGAACAGTCAGCGAGACACTCAAACTGTTTTTTTACTGTAAAAAGGGCAAGAAGGTGGATTACACCCAGATTTGAACCGTGGAAGAGGAAAACCACAATTCTAGTTCTCTGGCCTACACCAGAATCTTTTAAACATATATATTTGTGTCTGAACAGACAGCGAGACACTCAAACTGTTTTTTCTAATGTAAAAAATGCAAAAAGGTGGATTACACCCAAATTTGAACCATTGAAAAGGAAAACCACAATTCTATCTTCTTGGCGTATATCAGACTTTTTTAAATAGATATATTTGTGTCTGAACAGTCAGCGAGACACTCAAACTGTTTTTTTATGGAAAAAAGGCAAAAAGGTGGATAACACCCAGATTTGAACCGTGGAAGAGGAAAACCACAGTTCTAGTTCTCTGGCCTACACCAGAATCTTATAAAGAGATATATTTGTGTCTGAACAGTCAGCAAGACACTCAAACTGTTTTTTTTATGTAAAAAAGGCAAACAGGGGGATAACACCCAGATTTGAGCCGTGGAAGAGGAAAACCACAGTTCTAGTTCTCTGGCCTACAACAGAATCTTTTAAACAGATATATTTGTGTCTGAACAGTCAGCGAGACACTCAAACTGTTTTTTTTATGTAAAAAAGGCAAACAGGGGGATAACACCCAGATTTGAACCGTGGAAGAGGAAAACCACAATTCTAGTACTCTGGCCTACACCAGAATCTTTTAAACAGATATATTTGTGTGTGAACAGTCAGCGAGACACTCAAACTGTTTTTTTTAATGTAAAAAAGGCAAAAAGTTGGATTACACCCAGATTTAAACCATGGAAAAGGGAAACCACAGTTCTAATTTCCTCGCATATGCCAGACTTTTTTAAATAGATATATTTGTGTCTGAACAGTCAGCGAGATACTCAAACTGTTTTTTTTTTTATGTAAAAAAGACAAAAAGGTGGATTACACCCAGATTTGAACCTTGGAAGAAGAAAACCACAGTTCTATTTCTCTGGCCTACCCCAGAATCTTTTAAACAGATATATTTGTGTCTGAACAGTCAGCGAGACACTCAAACTGTTTTCTTTATGTAAAAAAGGCAAAAAGGTGGATTACACCCAGATTTGAACCGTGGAAGAGGAAAACCACATTCCTATTTCTCTGGCTTACAATACAATCTTTTAAACAGATATATTTGTGTCTGAACAGTCTGCAAGACACTCAAACTGTTTTTTTTTAAGGAAAAAAGGCAAAAAGGTGGATAACACCCAGATTTGAACCGTGGAAGAGGAAAACCACAATTCTAACTTCCTGGCGTAAACCAGACTTTTTTAAGTAGATATATTTGTGTCTGAACAGTCAGCGAGACACTCAAACTTTTTTTTTATGGAAAAAAGGCAAAAAGGGGGATAACACCCAGATTTGAACCGTGGAAGAGGAAAACCACAGTTCTATTTCACTGGCCTACACCAGAATCTTTTAAACAGATACATTTGTGTCTGAACAGTCAGCGAGACACTCAAACTGCTTTTTTTATGTAAAAAAGGCAAAAAGGTGGATTACACCCAGATTTGAACCATTGAAGAGAAAAAACACAGTTCTAATTTCCTGGCGTATACCAGACTTTTTTAAATAGATATATTTGTGTCTGTACAGTCAGCGAGACACTCAATCTGTTTTTTTTTATGTAAAAAAGACAAAAAGGTGGATAACACCCAGATTTGAACCTTGAAATAGGAAAACCACAGTTCTATTTCTCTGGCCTACACCAGAATCTTTTAAACGGATATATTTGTGTCTGAACAGTCAGCGAGACACTCAAACTGTTTTTTTAATGTAAAAAGGGGAAAAAAGGTGGATTACACCCAGATTTGAACCGTGGAAGAGGAAAACCACAGTTCTAGTTCACTGGCCTACACCAGAATCTTTTAAACAGATATATTTGTGTCTGAACAGTCAGCAAGACACTCAAACTGTGTTTTTTTATGTAAAAAGGGCAAAAAGGTGGATTACACCCAGATTTGAAGCATGGAAGAGGAAAACCACAGTTCTAGTTCTCTGGCCTACACCAGAATCTTTTAAACAGAGACATTTGTGTCTGAACAGTCTGCGAGACACTCAAACTGTATTTTTTATATGAAAGAGGCAAAAAGGTGGATTACACCCAGATTTGAACAGTGGAAGAGGAAAACCACAGTTCTATTTCTTTGGCCTACACTAGAATCTTTTAAACAGATATATTTGTGTCTGAACAGTCAGCAAGACACTCAAACTGTTTTTTTTTAAGGAAAAAAGGCAAAAATGTGGATAACACCCAGATTTGAACCGTGGAAGAGGAAAACCACAGTTATATTTCTCTGGCCTACACCAGAATCTTTTAAACAGATATATTTGTGTCTGAACAGACAGCGAGACACTCAAACTGTTTTTTTTTTTATGTAAAAAAAGCAAAAAGGTGGATTACACCCAGATTTGAACCATGGAAGAGGAAAACCACAGTTCTAGTTCTCTGGCCTACACCAGAATCTTTTAAACAGAGATATTTGTGTCTGAACAGTCTGCGAGACACTCAAACTGTATTTTTTATATGAAAGAGGCAAAAAGGTGGATTACACCCAGATTTGAACAGTGGAAGAGGAAAACCACAGTTCTATTTCTCTGGCCTACAGTAGAATCTTTTAAACAGATATATTTGTGTCTGAACAGTCAGCAAGACACTCAAACTGTTTTTTCTTTATGTAAAAAAGACAAAAAGGTGGATAACACGCAGATTTGAACCTTGGAGTAGGAAAACCACTGTTCTATTTCTCTGGCCTACACCAGAATCTTTTAAACGGATATATTTGTGTCTGAACAGTCAGCGAGACACTCAAACTGTTTTTTTTAATGTAAAAAGGGCAAAAAGGTGGATTACACCCAGATTTGAACCGTGGAAGAGTAAAACCACAGTTCTAGTTCTCTGGCCTACACCAGAATCCTTTAAACAAATATATTTGTGTCTGAACAGTCAGCGAGACAATCAAGCTGTTTTTTTAATGTAAAAAAGGCAAAAAGGTGGATTACACCCAGATTGAACCGTGGAAGAGGAAATCCACAGCTCTATTTCTCTGGCCTACACCAGAATCTTTTAAACAGCTATATTTGTGTCTGAACAATCAGCGAGACACTCAAACTGTATTTTTAATATAAAAGAGGAAAAAAGGTGGATTACACCCCGATTTGAACCTCTGAAGAGGAAAACCACAATTCTAATTTCCTGGCGTATACCAGACTTTTTTAAATATATATATATTTGTGTCTGAACAGTCAGCGAGACAATCAAACTGTTTTTTTTAAGGAAAAAAGGCAAAAAGGTGGATAACACCGAGATTTGAGCCGTGGAAGAGGAAAACCACAGTTCTAGTTCTCTGGCCTACATCAGAATCTTTTAAACAGAAATATTTGTGTCTGAACAGTCAGCGAGGCACTCAAACTGTTTTTTTTTATGTAAAAAAGGCAAAAAGGTGGATTACACCCAGATTTGAACCGTGGAAGAGGAAAACCACAGTTCTAGTTCTCTGGCCTACACCAGAATCTTTTAAACAAATATTTTTGTGTCTAAACAGTCAGCAAGACACTCAAACTGTTTTTTTTTATGGAAAAAAGGCAAAAAGGTGGCTAACACCCAGATTTGAACCGTGGAAGAGGAAAACCACAATTCTATTTCTCTGGCCTACACCAGTATCTTTTAAACAGATATATTTGTGTCTAAACAGTCAGCAAGACACTCAAACTGTTTTTTTTTTAGGTAAAAAAGGCAAAAAGGTGAATAACACAGATTTGAACCGTGGAATAGGAAAACCACAGTTCTATTTTTCTGGCCTACACCACAATCTTTTAAACAGATATATTTGTGCCTGAACAGTCAGCGAGACATTCAAACTGTTTTTATTTATGTAAAAAAAGCAAAAAGGTGGATTACACCCAGATTTGAACCGTGGAAGAGGAAAACCACATTTCTAATTTCCTGCCATATACCAGACTTTTTTAAATAGATATATTTGTGTCTGAACAGTCAGCGAGACACTCAAACTGTTTTTTTTTTATGTAAAAAAGGCAAAAAGGTGGATTACACCCAGATTTGAACCGTCGAAGAGGAAAACCACAGTTCTAGTTCTTTGGCCTACACCAGAATCTTTTAAACAGATATATTTGTGTCTGAACAGTCAGCGAGACATTCAAACTGTTTTTATTTATGTAAAAAAAGCAAAAAGGTGGATTACACCCAGATTTGAACCGTGGAAGAGGAAAACCACATTTCTAATTTCCTGCCATATACCAGACTTTTTTAAATAGATATATTTGTTTCTGAACAGTCAGCGAGACACTCAAACTGTTTTTTTTTATGTAAAAAAGGCAAAAAGGTGGATTACACCCAGATTTGAACAGTGGAAGAAGAAAACCACAGTTCTATTTCTCTGGCCTACACCAGAATCTTTTAAACAGATATATTTTTTTCTGAACAGTCAGCGAGACACTCAAATTGTTTTTTTTTATTTAAAAAAGGCAAAAAGGTAGATTACACCCAGATTTGAACCATGGAAGAGGAAAACCACAGTTCTAGTTCTCTGGCCTACACCAGAATCTTTTAAACAGATATATTTGTGTCTGAACAGTCAGTGAGACACTCAAACTGTTTTTTTTATGGAAAAAAGGCAAAAAGGTGGATTACACCCAGATTTGAACGGTGGAAGAGGAAAACCACAGTGCTATTTCTCTGGCCTACACCAGAATCTTTTAAACAGATATATTTGTGTCTGAACAGTCAGGGAGACACTTAATCTGTTTTTTTTTATAGAAAAAAAGCAAAAAGGTGGATAATACGCAGATTTGAACTGTGGAAGAGGAAAACCACAGTTCTAGTTCCCTGGCCTACACCAGAATCTTTCAAACAGATATATTTGTGACTGAACAGTCAGCGAGACACTCAAACTGTTTTTTTTATGAAAAAAAGGCAAAAAGGTGGATGACACCCAGATTTGAAACGTGGAAGAGGAAAACCACAGTTCTATTTCTCTGGCCTACACCAGAATATTTTAAACAGATATATTTGTGTCTGAACAGTCAGCGAGACACTCAAATTGTTTTTTTTTTTATGTAAAGAAGGCAAAAAGGTGGATTACACCCAGATTTTAACCATGGAAGAGGAAAACCACAGTTCTATTTATCTGGCCTACACCAGAATCTTTTAAACAGATATATTTGTGTCTGAACAGTCAGGGAGACACTTAAACAGTTTTTTTTATGGAGAAAAAGCAAAAAGGTGGATAATACCCAGATTTGAACCGTGGAAGAGGAAAACCACAGTTTTAGTTTACTGATGTATACCAGACATTTTTAAATAGATACATTTGTGTCTGAACAGTCAGAGGGACACTCAAACTGTTTTTTTTTTATGGAAAAAAGGCAAAAATGTGGATAATACAGAGATTTGAACCATGGAACTGCAAAACCACAGTTCTAGTTATCTGTCCGAAACCAAACTTTTTTAAACAGATATGTTTGTGTCTGAACACTCACAGACACACTCATTTTTTTTTTTTTTTGGGGGGGAATACCAAAATGTTAATAAGCTGGGTATTTGTACAGTCTGACTGAGGAAAAAAAAAAAAAGTGGATTTAGATGGGAAAAAAAGGATTTTTCCTGGCCCCTGAGACCTGGGGCTAAGTCTAGCAATTTGAGCAGCAGCAGCACACAGGACTGTAATGCAGTGTTTGTTGGTATAACCACTGCGTCTCCTATAGAGCCAGCCTGCCTGCCTGCCTGATATCTGGGATAGATATTAGTCCTCAGAAGGACTGTTTGTTTGATTTTGCAGGCTTTAGAGACCCTACACTACCTATTTCGCAGTATAAATCTCTCCCTAGCTCAGCAGCACTCTCCCTACACTGTCTAATCCGGAGCGACTGTGTCCAAGATGGCGGCGCCCGGTTTTAAATACTCGAGGTGACGCTGTGCGGCCAGCCAATCACTGTAATGCCCACAACCAACATGGCTGCGGCGTTACAGTGTCTGGCTGGCAATCCCTGCATGTTCATTGGCTCTGTAAAGAGCACCAAACATGCAGGGCGGAGACCCGAGCTACCGCCCGAGTAACCCAAAAATGCTCGGTGCTAACCGAACATCTTGAGTAGTGAGATGCTCGGGCGAATACCGAGC
This sequence comes from Phyllobates terribilis, assembly GCF_046119375.1. Classification (NCBI taxonomy): domain Eukaryota; kingdom Metazoa; phylum Chordata; class Amphibia; order Anura; family Dendrobatidae; genus Phyllobates; species Phyllobates terribilis. The sequence continues at coordinate 57,861,422 of NW_027362771.1, read as the reverse complement.
AGTGTCGAGCATGCTCGCTCAAGACTACTAATGATCTATTTTTATTATAGCCCTTTGGCATTTTAATTGGTTTTATGTGCATGTTTTCTTGCTTATTTGTTAATAAATATTTAACATTTAACTTTGAGATTGTTTATATTTTTCAACAATTTTGGTTCTCAAGTCCTCAGACAGTTCTCTTCTCTTCTTCCTGTTCGCCATGCTTAGTGTGGCACACACAGACACACATTACAAAGATTGAGTCAACTTCTCCCCTTTTGTTTCAGGTGTGATTTTCATATTGCCCACACCTGTTACTTGCCACAGGTGAGTGTGAATGAGCATCACATGTTTGAAACTAAGTCATTTACCCACAATTTTGGAAACGTGCCAACAATTTTGTCTGGACCATTTTTGGGATTTTGTCCAATTATGTCCAATTTGCCTTTTTTTTGTTTGTTTGTTGTCCCAATACACACAAAGTAAATAAAACATGTATATAACAAAACATGTGTGATTGAAATAATTTTCTGGGAGAAATACTTCATTTTCTGGAACAATTTCAAGGATTCCAACACTTTCGGTCATGACTGTATGTGATTTGGACAGCTTCTCGTAGTTGATGCAAATTAGATGGAGGTACTGGCACCCTCTCACTATCTAATCCTAGAGTTGTTCTATAGCATTAAAATTTGAGAGTGTAAGGTCACATTCACATATTCAGTTATTTGGTCAGAATTTCACATCAGTATTTGTAAGCCAAAACCAGGAGTGGAAGTAAAATGCAGAAGTGGTGACGTGTTTCTATTATACTTTTCCTCTGATTGTTCCACTCCTGGTTTTGTCTTACAAATGCTGATGAAAAATACTGACCAAATACTGAACATGTGAACGTGGCCTTAAAGTCAAAGAAGCAAGAATACTTGTCATGTATGTCCATAAACCAGCCCACAGTACATTGTCCTGCTGAAAATGTTCTTCTGCTATATAATGGACAGCTATCTTGAAGGGATGAATTTGGTTGGCTACAATTCTTAGGTGAGGCCTACTATCCAAACATCCATCCACAGATGTCAGAAGGGTGTGCTAAAAACCCATGTCCCATATTATTGCTCTATGTCAAACAGTCTGAACTTTTAACACCAGGCAGGAAAAGTTTATCAATTCATGCTTCTTGTACCGGTTTCTAGGGGTAATATTTCTCCTTGCGGAGAGTTATGTGTAAAGCACGTCAGGTGAGGAGACTTTTAAAGCCACAATGCTCCTCTGGGAAATATGCAAATTGTCTATTCAGAGAGGAAGAGGACTAGTACTCTAGTGCCACCTACAGAAAGTAGCAATCCTAAAAGTCAATAGTGACCCTTTAATGAGCCTTATCACATGACTTAGGATAAAAGCCAATACCAGAAACTCAATTTGCAGACACTGTGTTTCGGGGTACTGCCCCTCGTCAGTGCAAAGTGTGAGTTCTGGTTTGGCTGGATGAGAGGCGTCAGACCAGTATCTAGTCTTCTTCCTCTCTGAAGAGACAATTTGCATATTTCCCAGAGGAGCATTGCGGCTTTAAAAGTCTCCTCACCTGACGTCCTTAATACTTCACTCTCTGCAAGGAGAAATATTACCCCTAGATATAGGTCTTTGGTCTTCTCGAAGATCATTGTGTTAACACACTCCTGAATTCTCCAGACCAGCGAGCTGCCAAAACTTTTGCTCTTATAGAGGTGGCCAGTGGTCTTGCTTGCTGATGAACAATTAATGAAGAGCATTTAAGTAGCAGTACCAGGATACTACTTACCATATTAATTCCTATGGATTACTACAATCTATTGATTTATGGGATGTATTTAATTTTTCACACATTGCATCTGCATTTTGGCCTAGTTTTTGTTAAATAATGACATGTTGTAATTTGTTATCTTGTTGCTCATCTGAGCTTTCATTTACCTACAGTAATTTTAAGGATCAGATATTTTTTTCATTATGTCCTAATTAGAGATAAATGCAAATCGAATTTCAGTTGAGTTATGAAACTCGCAGGTCCTGGAGAATTCTAACAATTTGCAATTTGGTTTGCGGGAATCGCCAAAAAAATGATGACATTTTACATATAGTATAATTGATCAGTAAAATGGTGTAGCTGTGTCTGTCCTGATGAATTTTTAATTACATGTACACTTTTTTTATTGATTCATAATTCACTAGAAAGCATCAGCAAGGCAGTACAATATATTTTTACAAAAAAAGGAGAAATAATAATAATAATCTTTATTTATATGGCGTCAACATATTCCGCAGCGCTTTACAATTCAGAGATTAGTGTCGGTCAGTGTGCTGTCTACTGGCAATTAATTATACACATTTTTTGCATTTCTGTTTGTGAATGTGTTTAAAAGATGATGCCGTAATCTAAATACATTTCTGATATGCTTGCATTAAAAATTCCCTGCTGTTTCCTAACTACACTATCTAACAACTATTGTACTTTTTTTCCCTACTTCCTGTGGGATGACACTTCGTTTGAGAATCCCAGTGCATGCTGGGATACTCAACAGAAGCATCATTATAGGACGGGCGTGGAGAAGTGGTGAATATTCATGCCCTTTAACAGCGGGCACATGCGATTGCCCAGCAGTAGCAGGAGCCGCGCTGCGGATACACTGTGTGCCGCTATTAAGGAGCATGAATATTCAGTGCTCCCCACGCCTACACTGCTGCCTCTTGTACCCCGCTCCTCCACCGCAACCGCTCACACCACACCCCACACAGTATATATATACATATACCCCCACCCCTAACATTCGGACTATAAGACGCACCCCCCATTTTCCTCCAAAATTTTGGAGGAAAAAAGTGCGTCTTATAGTCAGGAAAATACGGTAACTAAGTACTTAATTTTGATGTATTTAGCAATAATGGAATTCATGTATTCATTAATTGCAGTGTGCTGATACACCATATATGTTTATATTTTTGTATATTTGCTACAATGTATTTGTGTACCTGCATATTAAACGAATACTAAAGGTATGAAGGTCTTTTTTTTTCTTTTTGTAGCTTGCATTGGGAGATGTAGCTCCTTCCAGGTTGTATCCCATTATCCACACATCTTCCCCAAAAAATATCAGCCAAGGCAACATTTTTTCTACTGCTTTCCTCCACAACTGATCAGTTATGCTTGTTCATGATACTGCACTTCAGCCTTATAGTCAATACACGTCTCGAACAGCATTTTTTCAGACTGCAACACATTCTGATGCGTGACTATTATTATTATTATTATTATTTATTTTTAGAGCACCATTGATTCCATGGTGTTGTACATAATGGGTTACATAAAAAATATAAATTCCAATGAACAAACTAACAATGACAGATTGGTACAGAGGGTCCTGCCCTGTGGGTTGGCAATCTACAATATAGCGAGGAAAGAAACAGCAGGTTACGGGGTTGCGGCAGCTCCGGTGGTGGTGAGGTGGGTTATTGCAGTCTGTAGACTTTCTTGAAGAGGTGGGTTTTCAAGTCCTGTCTGAAAGTTCTAAATGAGGTGGATAATCGGACCTGTTGGGGCACAAAATTCTCGTGGATGGAGGTCACTCAGGAGAAGTTTTGTAGGCGATTGGGTGAGGAACAAATAAGTGTGGAGAAGAAGAGGAGGTCTTGGGAGGACCGGAGATTACATGTTGGAAAATACACATACCTTTAAGGATGGACTGGAGAGGTGCAAGAATGTTAGCAAGGAGGCCATAGAGGATGAGATTAGGATGGGTTGCAACTTTGATCACATTCTTGAAGAACCTTTCTTTTTCTTAAGACCACCATACGCTTCTAGAGATATAGGCCTTTATTTGGTGCTAATCTTTATGGTCTTTATCAAAGGGGTACTGCTCTCAGGGTAATAATGCAGCGCATAATAATGAAGGGTAATAATGCAGAGAGTGGAACAGCACACCTCTGTAAACTGAATAGTGAGTCGTGGGTGGAGGTGGGGGGGGGGGGACTGCAGATCCACACTTATTCATTTGAAAACGGGAGGATGTGTAGTACTTCGTCTCAGCCACTACACAGTTTATGGAGCTGTGCAGCTCCACAACTGCTAAAATCCATCCACCACCAGCACCGGGAAAAGCTGATTGGCAAGAGAACCCAGTGTTACACCCCACCGATTTGATATTGATGATCAATCCTAAGGGCAGGCCATCAATATAAAAGTACTAGACAACAATTTGAAAATAATCTTGATGACAGAGTTTGCAGGAATGTTGAATATTTCTGGTTTGCTGTGAAGACAGTACAAAAGGAAAAAACCAACCCTGATTGGTATTTCATCTTTCTCCTTCTGTGAACATTACACTTTATCAAATGCAAAAACACAGTTGGAATCTATCAATTTAAGGATTAAGTTGTTTATTGCACTGAATATTTAATTGTATTGCTGTTAAAAGAGGCTGTGGTGCTCCTGCGACCAAGATGCCCCTTCTTAGCTTAACAGGCTCAGGTTCATACTTTTAGTAGTGGCCATGCCTGGCATTACATTTCAGAGCAGCTCAGTCCCATTTGAGTGTATGCGACTGAGATGTAATGGTAGGCAAAGTCGTGCCTATATGATAGAATCATGCTGTACGTGTAAGGATGTGGACTGCCCTGTCCCAGCCCCTGAAGACAATGTCGAATTATAAGAATAGAGTTGTGGGGTTTTACTGCGTTTTTTATTGTGCCATGTGAAATGTGAACTGTGTCATGCGGTTTTTAGTAATGTAATGTAACTAATGTATAATGTTGTAAGTATTGATGTTGCTGTGTGAATACTGTAAAGGTAAAGCCTAGTCTGAGTAATATATTCTTCAGCAAAAGTATAGGATATACTTTAGTGCTTAGGTTAGAGATAGATAACGACTGTAAGTACATTAGGGCAAGATACAGTTAATGTTTGGGACTAGCCCAGATTGGGAGGGTGTAAAGCAAGTAGAAAGGGGAAACATTTCCTAGTTTAGTGAGCTAGTAACAGAGTTAATGAAAGTGTTCATTGGAGGCAAGGTGAAGTTCAAGGTGCAGTGGGCTGGGAGTACGGTGAAGACAAATCGTTCTGGCAGTATGTACGAAACTCCATGGGCACATTCCTGCAACGCCCGGAGCTCAAAGCTCCAATAGGAGGCTATGGAGAGCTCTGACAACCATTCCATACCTGAAGAAGATGGTCGTGGAACCACATGAGGGAAGTGTAGCGGATCTCGGGAATACGGCGGTACCAGATGGGAAATCCCTACAGCTAACAGGAACCGTGAAAGTAGGGATAGTCCAAGCTGAAAGTAAGAAAATGATGGAAATGTACTATGTGAACGAAGCAAGTGGGGAAGGGTGCTATGCCCGATAATGCATATTAAAGACTGATGAACTTGAACTGTCCAGTAAAGTTGAACTTGTTAAAATAAACCAGTTGTCCCCTGATGTGCGTGCGACTGGTCCTGGAACTGAGGACATGGAGATAGCGTAGACCTCTGGCCTGCAAGTGAGTGTAATGCACCTTATACAGCACAACACATATGGACTGGGAAACGATTTGTTTGTTAAGTGCCAGGGCGTTATGGAGCAGCAGCTCTCCCATCACTACAGTCCTGGGCACCTTACATACAGTACAGACCAAAAGTTTGGACACACCTTCTCATTTAAAGATTTTTCTGTATTTGAAAATTGCACATTCACACTGAAGGCATCAAAACTATGAGTTAACACATGTGGAATTATATACTTAACAAAAAAGTGTGAAACAACTGAAAATATGTCTTATATTCTAGGTTCTTCAAAGTAGCCACCTTTTGCTTTGATGACTGCTTTGCACACTCTTGGCATTCTCTTGATGAGCTTCAAGAGGTAGTCACCGGAAATGGTCTTCCAACAATCTTGAAGGAGTTCCCAGAGCCAGAGATGCTTAGCACTTGTTGGCCCTTTTGCCTTCACTCTGCGTTCCAGCTCACCCCAAACCATCTCGATTGGGTTCAGGTCTGGTGACTGTGGAGGCCAGGTCATCTATCGTAGCACCCCATCACTCTCCTTCTTGGTCAAATAGCCCTTACACAGCCTGGAGGTGTGTTTGGGGTCATTGTCCTGTTGAAAAATAAATGATGGTCCAACTAAACACAGACCGGATGGAATAGCATGCCACTGCAAGATGCTGTGGTAGCCATGCTGGTTCAGTATGCCTTCAATTTTGAATAAATCCCCAAGAGTGTCACCAGCAAATCACCCCCACACCATCACACCTCCTCCTCCATGCTTCACGGTGGGAACCAGGCATGTAGAGTCCATCCGTTCACCTTTTCTGCGTCGCACAAAGGCACGGTGGTTGGAACCAAAGATCTCAAATTTGGACTCATCAGACCAAAGCACAGATTTCCACTGGTCTAATGTCCATTCCTTGTGTTCTTTAGCCCAAACAAGTCTCTTCTGCTTATTGCCTGTCCTTAGCAGTGGTTTCCTAGCAGCTATTTTACCATGAGGGCCTGCTGCACAAAGTCTCCTCTTAACAGTTGTTGAAGAGATGGGTCTGCTGCTAGAACTCTGTGTGGCATTGACCTGATCTCTAATCTGAGCTGCTGTTAACCTGCGATTTCTGAGGCTGGTGACTCGGATAAACTTATCCTCAGAAGCAGAGGTGACTCTTGGTCTTCCTTTCCTGGGGCGGTCCTCATGTGAGCCAGTTTCTTTGCAGCGCTTGATGGTTTTTGCAACTGCACTTGTGGACACTTTCAAAGTTTGCTCAATTTTTCGGACTGACTGACCTTCATTTCTTAAAGTAATGATGGCCACTCGTTTTTCTTTACTTAGCTGCTTTTTTCTTGCCATAATACAAATTCTAACAGTCTATTCAGTAGGACTGTCAGCTGTGTATCCACCTGACTTCTGCACAACACAACTGATGGTCCCAACCCCATTCATAAGGTAAGGAATCCCACTTATTAAACCTGACAGGGCACACCTGTGAAGTGAAAACCATTTCCGGTGACTACCTCTTGAAGCTCATCAAGAGAATGCCAAGAGTGTGCAAAGCAGTCATCACAGCAAAAGGTGGCTACTTTGAAGAACCTGGAATATAAGACATATTTTCAGTTGTTTCACACTTTTTTGTTAAGTATATAAATCCACATGTGTTAATTCATAGTTTTGATGCCTTCAGTGTGAATGTACAATTTTCAAAGTCATGAAAATACAGAAAAATCTTTAAATGAGAAGGTGTGTCCAAGCTTTTGGTCTGTACTGTATGTGGAGGGATGTGGACTGTCTTACCCTGTTCCTGCCCTTGAAGACAACAGACGCACTGTGTGAATGCCATCGTGCGGTCTTATATGTGAAAGTAACATGGCTAATGTAATGTGATATAATGTATTATGGCGATTTTTAGGATATAAAGTGTTAATGCATAATGAGAATATAGCATAAGGGTTAGCTTAAGACAGCATAGAATATAGCAAAAGATAATAGGTTAGCATTTTAGATTGGAAATGGTTAATGTTAGGATTAGTCTAGTTGGAGGGCATTAGTGCTGATAAGAATGGGGGCACTTCCTGGTTAGAGGAGTTCAGTGATATCCAGTGAAGTGTGGAGTGAGTTCAAGTTCAGGTGGGGTGGTGGGTTGCTAAGGGCAGCATATGCCAAATTTTAAGGGCAGTGGGCAGCCAAATGGAGTTCCTTGATGGACATTCCAAGAGAGTCTGAAGCCTAGGGCTCGGGCCAGGTACCATGGAGCAGGCTGGACCTTCCGACATCCCGAGGTCGGCGAGCATGGAGTTACATGAGGGGCAGGAGGCAGGTCCCGGATGCACTGCTGGAGTGAACAACCAATCCCTGGGACTGATTGAGTCATCATGCTTGGGGTTAGTCCAGAATGAAAACATGGCAGAAAAGAAGAGGAGTTGTGCTACGAAGGAGGAAGGAAGTTTGCATTGCTGTGCCCTACTTGTACTCACCTGATAAACTTGGACTGTTTAGTAAAAGTTTAACTGTTTGAAAGAACCTGGTGTCCCATGCATTGTGTGCAGTGACTCCTGAGGATGGAATCAGGATGTAGCGGAGGCCTGAGGCCTACAAGTGGGTGTGATGCACCACACATCCTACTGCACACTAGGACTGGGACACCCATTGTCTGTAAAGTGCCAGAGTGCAACCGGACAGCAGCTGGGTCATGACTACAGCTCTGCAGCACAGTATTTTCAAATGACAGGGCTGCATTTCAGTTCAATTCTGGCCTGTTTTAATACTGGGTATTACTTACATATTTAGCTATTAGTTACCTGCCATCCCAAGCACAAAACGTGACACTTCTCCAGGCACTGAAAATATTATTGGCACATAAGTCAATGTATTTTAAAAGAAAGGTAAAAATGACATTTAAAATTGATATGCTATTTGAGATCTGCTTTAGAGAAAGAACAGCAATGGTGCAAACAATCATTTGCCATTGGATATTATGATTTCCTGCAATTTCAGCTATTGCATATTATTAGAGATTTAGCCTGACTCATTTTATTGCCCATGTGGGTTGTTTTCAGCAAAGTGCTGCCAAAAAAGTTCAATCTATGCAGAGAATAACAATGCCTTAATTGCGCACATTGTGAGTGTACTATATATGGACTAGGGAGTTCAGATAGAAAAGAAAATATGCTGTGAAAGCACTTAGACATTTAGGTACTAAATACAAAGAGAAATAGCATTCTGATCTAATTGGAAGTTTGTAGCTGAGCTGAAACTTTTCTATATATTTATATTGCTTTTACCTTGACATTTCTAAATAAAAAGCTAAACAACTTGATGTATATCAATCTATCTATCTACAGGTGCATCTCACTAAATTAGAATATGATCAAAAAGTTAATTTATTTCAGTTCTTCAATACAAAAAGTGAAACTCATATTATAGAGAGTCATTACAAACAGAGTGATCTATTTCAAGTGTTTATTTCTGTTAATGCTGATGATTATGGCTTACAGCCAATGAAAACACAAAAGTCATTATCTCAGTAAATTAAAATAATTAACAAAAAACATCTGCAAAGGCTTCCTAATCATTTAAAAAGGTCCCTTAGTCTGTTTCAGTAGGCTCCACAATCATGGGGAAGACTGCTGACTTGACAGATGTCCAGAAGGCAATCATTGACACACTTTACAAGGTCCAAGAGTTCCAATTTTCATTTGGAAATCAAGATCCCAGAGTCTGGAAGAAAAGTGGAGAGGCACACAATCCAAGCTGCTTGAGGTCCAGTGTGAAGTTTTCACAATCAGTGATGGTTTGGGGAGCCATGTCATCTGCTTGTGTAGGTCCACTGTGTTTTATCAAGACCAAAGTCAGCGCAGTCGTCTACCAGGAAATTTTAGAGCACTTCATGCTTCCTTCTGCCGACAAGCTTTTTGGAGATGGAAATTTCATTCTCCAGCAGGACTTGGCACCTGTCCACACTGCCAAAAGTACCAATACCTGGTTTAAAAACAACAGTATCACTGTGCTTGATTGGCAATCTCACCTGACCTAAACCCCATAGAGAATGTATGGGGTATTGTCAAGAGGAAGATGAGAGACACCAGACCCAACAATGCAGACCAGCTGAAGGCTGCTATCAAAACAACCTGGGCTTCCATAACACCTCAGCAGTGCCACAGGCTGATCGCCTACATGCCACGCCACATTGATGAAGTAATTGATGCAAAAGGAGCCCCGACCAAGTATTGAGTGCATTTACTGAACATAGATTTCAGTAGGCCAACATTTCGGAATTTAAAAACATTTTTCAAGCTGGTGTTATAAAGTATTCTAATTTACTGAGATAATGACTTTTGTGTTTTCATTGGTTGTAAGCCATAATCATCAACATTAACAGAAATAAACACTTGAAATAGATCACTCTGTTTGTAATGACTCTATATAATATATGAGTTTCACTTTTTGGTATTGAAGAACTGAAATAAATTAACTTTTTGACGATATTCTAATTTAGTGAGATGCTTCTGTGTCTTTTTAAAGGGATTGTCCACCTTTGGGAACAATTTTTTTCTTACTCAACCCCTTTTCCCACCAAGGTGGTTTGCACGTTAATGACCAGGCCATTTGTTTACAATTCTTACCTCTGTCACTTTATGAGGTAATTACTCTGGAACGCTTCACCGAATCCCCCTGATTCTGAGACTGTTTTTTATGACATATTGTATTTCATGATTATGGCAAAATTTCTTCAATATCACTTGCGTTTATTTGTGAAAAACACGGAAATTTGGCAAAAATTTAGAAAATTTTGCAATTTTCAAAATTTTCATCTTTATGCCCTTAAATCAGAGAGATATGTCACACAAAATAGTTAATAAATAACATTTCCCACATGTCTACTTTACATCAGCACAATTTTGGAACCAACATTTTTTTTTATTAGGGAGCTATAAGGGTTAAAAGTTGACCACCGATTTCTCATTTTTTCCAACAACCACGACCACATCATAATTGAAATCACTTTGAGGGGTCTTTATGACAGAAAATACCCAAAAGTGACACTATTCTAAAAACTGCACCCCTCAACGTGCTCAAAATCATATTGAAGAACTTTATTAACCTTTTAGGTGCTTCACAGGAATTTTTGGAATGTGAAAGAAAAAAATTAACATTTAACTTTTTTCACAAAAATGTTATTTAGACCAATTTTTTTTATTTTTGCAGGGGTAAAAGGAAAAAATGGACAACAAAATTTGTTGTGCAATTTCCCCTGAGCATGCAGGTACCCCATATATGGGGAAAGAACACTGTTTGGGCGTGCGGCATGGTTCGGAAGGGAAGGAGCGCCATTTGACTTTTTGAATGTAAAATTTGCTTGAATAATTAGCGGACGCCATGTTGCGTTTGGGGAGCCCCTGATGTGCCTAAACAGTGGAAACCCCCCATAAGTGACACCATTTTGGAAACTAGACGCCTCAGGGAACTTATCTAGATGTGTGGTGAGCCCCTTGGACCCCCAGGTGCTTCACAGACATTTAGAACATGGAGCCGTGAAAATAAAATTTTCACATTTTTCCCACAAAATGTTTTTCAGCCCCCAGTTTTGCATTTTCATAAGAGTAACAGGAGAAATTGCACCATGCAACTTGTTGTGCAATCTCTTCTGAGTAAGCTGATACCCCATATGTGGGGGAAAAACCACTATGCTTGGGCATACGGCAGGGTTCAGAAGGGAAGGAGCACCATTTAACTTTTTGAATGTAAAATTTGCTTGAATAATTAGCGGATGTGCCCCTGATGTGCCTAAACAGTGGAAACTCCCCACAAGTGACACCATTTTGGAAACTAGACCCCTCATGAAACTTATCTAGATCTGTGGCGAGCACCCTGAACCCCCAAGTGCTTTACAGAAGTTTATATCATAGAGCCGTGAAAATAAAAAAATCAAACTTTTTCCACAAAAATGATGTTTTAGCCCCAATTTTTTTATTTTCACAAGGGTAAGAGGAGAAAATAGACCCCAAAAACTTTTGTGCAATTTCTCCTGAGTATGCCAATGCCCCATATGTGGGGAAAATACAGTGTTTGGGCGCACGACAGAGTTCATAAGGGAAGGAGCACTGTGTGACTTTTTGATCGCAAAATTGGCTGGAATTGAGAGCGGACGCCATGTCGCGTTTGGAAAGCCCCTGATGTGCCTAAATAGTGGAAACCCCTACACAAGTGACCCCATTTTGGAAACTAGACCCCTCAAGGATTTTATCAAGGGGTATAGTGAATATTTTGAACTCAGAGGTACGACACAAAATTTGATAACATTAGGTCATCATATTGAATAAGTTGTCATTAGTCTTGAGCACAAGTGCTCACTACTTGAGTTTGCATCTTGTACTCAGGTATGCACCATGTATCGCGCATGCTCGAGTGACATGCTCGAGTCCCCGCCCGCATGTTTCATGGTTAGTAGGCACTAGAGATGAGCGGTGTTCGACTCGAACTGTTCGCCAATCTCAAATTCGAGCTGTTTTGGTCGGTGTTCGAGCCGTTCGGCGAACACGAACAATTTGAAAAAAATTCGGCTGTTCGAGGTTATGTTCGATAACTGTTCGTGCACCAAAATCATAACTGGATTTTTCTCAGTAATGCTGAAAATTAATGTTAATACGCAGTTTGAGTGGGCGGGGAGAGGGGCAGAGGATGGATCTCTGCAGAAATAATGAAGATCTCCATTTTTTTTTCTCTTTCCCGCATTTACAGTGGGGATGTGCAATCTGTCAGCCTATCAGCAGCGCACACATGGAGCTAAGTGCTTTTTTTCACACAAGCAAGGGCATGTGTCATTGGCAATGTATGTCACATGTCCTTGCCCTATAAGACCCAGCCATTTTCCCCGTCGCCACCATTTTTTCACTGCTGCAGCTGCGTGTTAGACGGCACCACTGTTGCTGTGTGCGCTATATTTTCAGTGTTAATTTCAAGCTAATTTTCGCACAAATCTACAGATAGCTTGGGAGTAGGGAATAGTTGTGATTGCAGTCCTTTTAAGGACTAGGTTACATCATTTCCTACAACTTTTATCAGGCAGCTCTGTGCTCTTAAATAGATAGGTTGGGAGTAAAGACTAATTGTAATTGCAGTCCTTTTCAGGGCTAGGTTACATCAGTTCCTATCACTTTTATCAGGCAGGTTTGTGCTCTTAAATAGATATGTTGGGAGTAAAGACTAATTGTAATTTCAGTCCTTTTGAGGGCTAGGTTACATCAGTTCCTATCACTTTTTGCCAGGCAGGTCTGTGCCAGTGCTGTGCAAGTTGTTTTCACAGCATTTGGCTAAATCTAGCAAAGCAAATCCTTTTTGGCCTCTTGCAGTGTGTGTTAGTGTAACATACCTGGCGGCGTCCTTGCATAGTGGTCCATCTCCCACTGTGCAAGAGCGCGCACTTGATCTCCTGTCCAGAATGTCTCTCTGGCTTCCCTCCATGCTGTCTGTTTGTGTCTGTTTCTGCTGCTTAAGGGCGGCGCCCGATCACTTCCTGCTTTTTGTACCTGCTGTGGGTCACACCTCTTGTGCGTCCTCAGCCTATTGCTGTCTGTCACCTGGTATATAGCTCAGCTGCGCCATCTATCCCTGCCTGAGCATAGTGTTTTTTTCAGTGTGTGCTTGCACTCTGAAGGTGCCAGGTCCCGTTCTGTGTTCTCTTGTCTGCCTATCCTGGAGGCTGTATTTCCAGGCCTGTCTGAACACGCTCCTAGCCTGTTCCTTCTGCCTTCTAGGGGCCGATTACCTAGACCTGTTCCTGTATCTTGTCTGACCTGTCTGAACACGCTCCTAGCCTGTTCCTCCTGCCTTCTAGGGGCCGGTTCCCTAGACCCGCTCCTGTATCTTGTCTGTCCTGTCTGAACACGCTCCTTGCCTGTTCATCCTGCCTCTCTGGGGGCCGTATTCCCAGACCCGCTCCTGTATCCCGCTGCAGTGTCGGTCTCCTCCGTACACTCAGTTCCAGTCTGAACTCTCTCCTATCCTTACCTGTTTTTCCTCTATGTCCGTTCCCTTCCTTTTTCTGCAGAGTCTGAACTCGTACCTAACTCCTGCTTGTTGTCTCTGTACTACCGTTTGTGAGTTTGTGGTCCACTCGCTACTTCACTGCAAGTACCCTGTGGGTGTCTGGCTCTGCCTTTCCCTTCCTGTCTGTTCCGTGTGAACAGAGCCCTGTACCCCCTACTCAGCCTAGCCTGCTCTGACTCCTCTGCCCGCTGCTCCGGCAGTCCTGTCCTGCCCTGCTTCTGCCCGCTGCTCCGGCAGTCCTGTCCTGCCCTGCTTCTGCCCGCTGCTCTGGCAGTCCTGTCCTGCCCTGCTTCTGCCCGCTGCTCTGGCAGTCCTGTCCTGCCCTGCTTCTGCCCGCTGCTCCGGCAGTCCTGTCCTGCCCTGCTTCTGCCCGCTGCTCCGGCAGTCCTGTCCTGCCCTGCTTCTGCCCGCTGCTCCGGCAGTCCTGTCCTGCCCTGCTTCTGCCCGCTGCTCCGGCAGTCCTGTCCTGCCCTGCTTGTGCTCGCTGCTCCTGCAGCCCCGTCCTGCTCTGTTCTTGCCCACCGCTTCGGGCGTTCCCTCTCTGCTGTGGTTGTCTACCGCATCTGCGGTTCTGTGACCCAGTCTGTACTGGGTCTTAACCTTTCTGTGCTCCAGCCCGTCCTTTCGGCCAGTACCTCCCTGCCTGCATACTCGCCTGTATCCACCCATCTGCATACCTGCCGTGTTTGCTTATATCCACCAGTCTGTGCCAGCCTAACCTGCCTGTTCCTGAGTCCCAGTGTGTACTGGGTCCTATCCCGCCTGTGTTCCTACCTGCTAGTGCCTCCCTGTCTGCACTCTAGCTGTGCTTGCCTGTACCCCTCTACCTGTATTGTTCCTGAGTCCCAGTGTGTACTGGGTCCTATCCCGCCTGTGTTCCTACCTGCTAGTGCCTCCCTGTCTGCACTCTAGCTGCGCTTGCCTTTACCCGCCTGCCTGCATACCAGTCGTGCCTGCCTATACCCTCCAGTCTGTGCGCCAGCCTAACCAGCCTGATCCAGTAATCCCTGTGTGGGTCAACCCCCGTGTCCGGAGTTTGACCTGGAGTAGCACCTGGTCCCTCTGCCCGGTTTCTCCCTGGTGCACTGGCGTCGTATGCCGTCGTGCCATCTTGGTCGGATCGGCCAGATACTTAGTCACGCCCCTCCAGGCACTCTCCGGTTCATGGTCCAGTGGAATCACTACAATCACACGCACACGCCGCTCAGCCCGGGCGTGTGCATAACAGCAACAGCATGCTCAGGCCATGGTTCCCGTTGAGCCCCACGGCCTTCGCTCTCTGAGAAGTTTTCCAGCGAATACATGCATTAAAATAAATAAATAAATATATATTTTTTTTCCTTTAGCTGAGTTCCAGGCGAATTACGCACCCGTCCAGATGGATCTATCTGCTCTCGTTCCCGCGGATCCGCTACGTTATTATGGGGATCCTAGACAAAGTCGTGCATTTGTGGAGCAATGCATGCTACACTTCAAGTTCTACCCTCTATGTTTTCCCACCGATCGGGTTAAGGTGGCATTCATTATGTCTTACCTGGCGGGTGATGCCTTGGAATGGATCAACCCCATATATGAAACACAGAACCGATCCTCCTGGACCTAATGGCCTTCCTGGTGGCCTTTCTAATGGTCTTCGATGATCCTAACCCGGAGGCTCCTGCTGAAGCTTCACTTCCCAATATCCCGGAGCAGCCCCAATGGGTAATGTGTGTGGGTAGCGCAATAGTCCTCCAGCCCAATGAGACTACTGCCCACCCAGAATCCTCACAGGGTGACTACGCTTTCCGGAATACTTCTCCCAACCTCAAGAGGCAGTCCAGACGTGCTAGACGTAGAGGCAAGCCGTCACGCCAGGGTCTGTCCTCCCTGAGACCTCCTGACCCCAACCTTGAAGTCCCTACTGAAGCTTCATCTCCCTGTATCCCAGAGAAGCCCCAATGGGTAATGTGCGTGGGTAGTGCACCAGTTCTCCTGCCCGAAGAGACTTCTGCCCATCCAGACTCCACACAGGAGAACTTCCTGCACCCGGCATCAGATGCTTCACCCACTTTAACCGGTGTGCATGTTCAAGGATGCTCCAAAGCTGTGGTTACCTCAGAGTCTGTGCACCTCTACTACCTGGCGGAGGACCCCCTGTTGCCTCCTGAATCCTCCGGGATACCACTCGATGACAAATGGAGAGAGAATTCTCTACACCCGGTACTCGATACTTTGTCCGCTTCGTCCTGTGAGCCTGACAATGGGTACCCCAAAGTGGTAGTTACCCCCGAGTCTCTACACCCCTCCGACCAGGCGGAGGACCTCCAGTTGTCTCCTGAACCCTTCGGGGTGCTACCTGGTAGCGAAAGGACAGAGACTCTCCTATACTCTGTACCTGATACCTCGCTCGCTTCGTCCAGTGAGTCCAACCTAGTGTACTCCGAAGCAGAGGTTACTCCCGAGTCTCTACACCCCTCCGACCAGGCGGAGGACCTCCAGTTGTCTCCTGTACCCTCTGGGGTGCCACCTGAAAATATGTGGAGAGAGACTTCCTTGTGTGCTGTTCCTGGTACTCCACCCGTTTCGTCTGTTGCTAAGGGTGGCTGGATGGGAGGTAGCATCCTAGCTACCCAGAGGAGACCAGTTTTTCCGGTGGACAGTGGAAGTGATCTCTTCGAAGTGAAGAATTGGCCCTCGAATTCCCTGCGGAAGATTCTGGCAGGCCTGAAGAAGAGGGGGCGTAAGGGGGGGGGTACTGTAACATACCTGGCGGCGTCCTTGCATAGTGGTCCATCTCCCACTGTGCAAGAGCGCGCACTTGATCTCCTGTCCAGAATGTCTCTCTGGCTTCCCTCCATGCTGTCTGTTTGTGTCTGTTTCTGCTGCTTAAGGGCGGCGCCCGATCACTTCCTGCTTTTTGTACCTGCTGTGGGTCACACCTCTTGTGCGTCCTCAGCCTATTGCTGTCTGTCACCTGGTATATAGCTCAGCTGCGCCATCTATCCCTGCCTGAGCATAGTGTTTTTTTCAGTGTGTGCTTGCACTCTGAAGGTGCCAGGTCCCGTTCTGTGTTCTCTTGTCTGCCTATCCTGGAGGCTGTATTTCCAGGCCTGTCTGAACACGCTCCTAGCCTGTTCCTCCTGCCTTCTAGGGGCCGATTACCTAGACCTGTTCCTGTATCTTGTCTGACCTGTCTGAACACGCTCCTAGCCTGTTCCTCCTGCCTTCTAGGGGCCGGTTCCCTAGACCCGCTCCTGTATCTTGTCTGTCCTGTCTGAACACGCTCCTTGCCTGTTCATCCTGCCTCTCTGGGGGCCGTATTCCCAGACCCGCTCCTGTATCCCGCTGCAGTGTCGGTCTCCTCCGTACACTCAGTTCCAGTCTGAACTCTCTCCTATCCTTACCTGTTTTTCCTCTATGTCCGTTCCCTTCCTTTTTCTGCAGAGTCTGAACTCGTACCTAACTCCTGCTTGTTGTCTCTGTACTACCGTTTGTGAGTTTGTGGTCCACTCGCTACTTCACTGCAAGTACCCTGTGGGTGTCTGGCTCTGCCTTTCCCTTCCTGTCTGTTCCGTGTGAACAGAGCCCTGTACCCCCTACTCAGCCTAGCCTGCTCTGACTCCTCTGCCCGCTGCTCCGGCAGTCCTGTCCTGCCCTGCTTCTGCCCGCTGCTCCGGCAGTCCTGTCCTGCCCTGCTTCTGCCCGCTGCTCTGGCAGTCCTGTCCTGCCCTGCTTCTGCCCGCTGCTCTGGCAGTCCTGTCCTGCCCTGCTTCTGCCCGCTGCTCCGGCAGTCCTGTCCTGCCCTGCTTCTGCCCGCTGCTCCGGCAGTCCTGTCCTGCCCTGCTTCTGCCCGCTGCTCCGGCAGTCCTGTCCTGCCCTGCTTCTGCCCGCTGCTCCGGCAGTCCTGTCCTGCCCTGCTTGTGCTCGCTGCTCCTGCAGCCCCGTCCTGCTCTGTTCTTGCCCACCGCTTCGGGCGTTCCCTCTCTGCTGTGGTTGTCTACCGCATCTGCGGTTCTGTGACCCAGTCTGTACTGGGTCTTAACCTTTCTGTGCTCCAGCCCGTCCTTTCGGCCAGTACCTCCCTGCCTGCATACTCGCCTGTATCCACCCATCTGCATACCTGCCGTGTTTGCTTATATCCACCAGTCTGTGCCAGCCTAACCTGCCTGTTCCTGAGTCCCAGTGTGTACTGGGTCCTATCCCGCCTGTGTTCCTACCTGCTAGTGCCTCCCTGTCTGCACTCTAGCTGTGCTTGCCTGTACCCCTCTACCTGTATTGTTCCTGAGTCCCAGTGTGTACTGGGTCCTATCCCGCCTGTGTTCCTACCTGCTAGTGCCTCCCTGTCTGCACTCTAGCTGCGCTTGCCTTTACCCGCCTGCCTGCATACCAGTCGTGCCTGCCTATACCCTCCAGTCTGTGCGCCAGCCTAACCAGCCTGATCCAGTAATCCCTGTGTGGGTCAACCCCCGTGTCCGGAGTTTGACCTGGAGTAGCACCTGGTCCCTCTGCCCGGTTTCTCCCTGGTGCACTGGCGTCGTATGCCGTCGTGCCATCTTGGTCGGATCGGCCAGATACTTAGTCACGCCCCTCCAGGCACTCTCCGGTTCATGGTCCAGTGGAATCACTACAATCACACGCACACGCCGCTCAGCCCGGGCGTGTGCATAACAGTTAGTCAGTGGAGTAGCAAGCTACACCACCTGTGTATAGAATACAATTTTTTTTACTGCACCTAGTGAAGTAAAACCTTTTGAGCATAGCATAATTCTATTAGTCCATCTATACTAACCTCCACCAGGTTGCAAATTGAATATAATTCAAAATAATTTTTATCTGCATCTAGCTCTGAAAAAATATTTGGGCTTGGGCTTGTAGCAGTGTGTGGTACTTGTTCTATTAGTCCATCTATACTAACCTCGACCAGGTTGCAAATTCAAAATAATTTGTATCTGCATCTAGCTCTGAAAAAATATTTGGGCTTGGGCTTGTAACGGTGTGTGGGACTTGTTCTATTAGTCCATCTATACTAACCTCCACTAGGATGCAAATTCAAAATAATTTTTATCTGCATCTACCTCTGAAAAAATATTTGGGCTTCGGCTTGTAGCAGTGTGTGGGACTTGTTCTATTAGTCCATCTATACTAACCTCCACCTGCTTGCAAATTACAAATAATTTTTATCTGCATCTAGCTCTGAAAAAATATTTGGGCTTCGGCTTGTAGCAGTGTGTGGGACTTGTTCTATTAGTCCATCTATACTAACCTCCACCAAATTGCAAATTCAAAATAATTTTTATCTGCATCTAGCTCTGAAAAAATATTTCGGCTTGTAGCAGTGTGTGGGACTTGTTCTATTAGTCCAGCTATACTAACCTCCACCAGGTTGCAAATTAAAAATAATTTTTATCTGCATCTAGCTCTGAAAAAATATTTGGGCTTGTAGCAGTGTGTGGGACGTGTTCTATTAGTCCATCTATACTAACCTCCACCAGGTTGCAAATTCAAAATAATTTTTATCTGCATCTAGCTCTGAAAAAATATTTCGGCTTGCAGCAGTGTGTGGGACTTGTTCTATTAGTCCATCTATACTAACCTCCACCAGGTTGCAAATTCAAAATAATTTTTATCTGCATCTAAGCGAGCCAATACTTTTGGGCTAATACCACAGTTTGGCCACTCAGCTCTGCTCGGTTCCCATCCATTGTTTTTTGTGCAAACAACTCCAGAGTTGTGAATTATTTAACCACCAAAATGAGTGGAAAAAGGCCTGCTGCTGGTGGAAAGGGGAATAGGCGTGTTGGGAAGGGAAAAAAAAAGTTGTGTCCATGGGGTAGGTGTTAAAGCAACAGTAACATCTGCAGAAGAAAGACCATCTTCCAGCCAAACTAAGATGTCTACTTCTTTTAGCGGACAATGTGATAAGATCCCTTTCTTACGGCCACGCCAATCGCTACAAATTCCAGATGGGGCACAAAAAAAGCAGGTGCTTCAACGGATATCAAGTGTTCCTTTAAGTGTGCTCTCCTCCACCTCAACTTCAACATCACAAATACTCCAGTCCTCAGAGGTGTCACCCCAATCGCACTTGCTTCCTCACAGTTCCCAAGTCTCCAGCTGCCCGTCTGAGTATGGGGTAGAACAGATGGTTGAGTCTGCAGAGCTGTTAATTCATACTATAGCCTGGGAATCAGAGGTCAGCTCCAGAGCTTCTGTGAATCCAGACGAGGAAATGATCTGCACTGATACCCAGAATCTTTATGAGTCGGATCCAGGAACAGATGCAGAAGGTTCTGACCATAATGTAGACCTTTGTTCCCAAACTGTAACACCTGTTGGTGGAGACAATGAGGAAGACGATGATGAGACTCAAATACCTGATTGGAGCGACAACTTTAGTTTTTTGTCAGGGCAGGAAGAGGTTTGCTCTGAGGAATACGGGTGTGATAACACACAGGGTGATGATGACGAAGTTGGAGATCCCACTTACTGTGAACCAACAGTCAGCCAGTCGATGAGGTCAGCAGAGGAGGTGGAGGAGGATACTAGTGACGACGAGGTCAGGTTGCGCCTTTCTGGATAGAGACGTAGTACTGGAAGCATGTCAGCAACTGCATCCTCAAACACAACTCTGCCTCTGACCACAAGTCGTGGTGGCTCTTCAGGTCACATGGGTGCTAAGCCTTGCATAGCCTGGGCATTTTTTCAGATCGATAAAGATGACCCAACTCGTGTTATCTGTAACATTTGTCAGCAAAAGCTAAGTAGAGGCCAAAAAATACATAGTTTGAGTACTTCATGCATGAACCGGCACATGGATATGAAGCATAAGTTGCAGTGGGAAGCTCACTGTGCTACAATGCGGCCTAGCCGCCCGGGCCACCCACCGTCTGCCACATCTTGTGCATCCGCGGCCTCTTCAGCCTCTGTGACTGGGGGGACAGCAGTCACACCTGTTTTGGGATGCAGACCTGCCACCTCTTTACCCGCAACAGCCAGCGTGATTGGCAGGTCATCATTTTCTTTGCAGGTGGAAACACCAGCTGGTGTTCAGCGCTGTCCGACATCGATAGCACCACCTTTGGATCAAGGCAACCTAACATGTCCACCTGCACCTTCCTCACAGACCGGCAGTTTGCCGGGGACACCCTTCTCAACCCTGTCTAAGCACAACAGCCAGCCCTCGCTCCCTCAGATGTGGACAAGTAAAAGACCATTTCCTCCTAGCCATGAGAAAGCTAAGAGGTTGAATTTCACCATCTGCAAGCTCTTGGCTACAGAAATGCTGCCTTTCCGCCTGGTGGACACAGAGGATTTTCGAGACCTTATGTCCGTCGCAGTGCCCCAGTACCAGATGCCCAGTCGGCACTACTTCTCAAAGAAAGGTGTGCCTGCACTCCACCAGCATGTCGCACACAACATCACTTCTTCTTTGAGAAACTCTGTGTGTGAAAGGGTGCATTTCACCACAGACACTTGGACAAGTAGGCATGGACAGGGGCGTTACATGTCGCTGACTGGGCACTGGGTAACTATGGTGACAGCAGGACAAGGGGCTGCTGTCCAAGTCTTGCAGTCCCCACGAGTTGTGCGTCAATCCTCTTTATCTCGAAGTTCCTCCACTGCTTCTGCCTCCTCAACCTCTTCTCGGTCCTCCACCTGCACCCAAAGCCTGTCTGGTCATGCCACAAGCTTTCTAACTGCGCAGAAGGCATCCTGCACACTTCCTTACTATGCTGGCAGCAGGGCTCAATGTCATCAGGCAGTTTTTACTTTGAAATGTCTGGGAAATGTGAGTCACACAGCTGAGGAGTTGTGGTCAGCTCTGTAGAACCAGTTTCATGAATGGTTGTCTCCACTGGACCTGAAATCAGGGAAGGCCGTGTGCGACAATGCTGCAAACCTGGGTGCGGCCCTTCGCCGGGGCAATGTCACACACGTGCCTTGTATGGCTCACGTGTTGAACCAATTTTTAGCCCACTATCCCGGACTAGATGGCCTTCTGCAGAGGGTACGGTCGCTGTGTGCTCACTTCCGCTGTTCGCATCCCGCAGCTCTGCGACTTACATCTCTACAGAAGTCGTTGGGCCTGCCACTTCACCGGCTAAAATGCGATGTGCCTACCCGGTGGAATTCAACTCTGCACATGTTGCAGCGACTGTGGCAGCACCGACAAGCCCTGATGCAATAAGTTCTGACGTATAGCCTGGGCCAACGAGATCCAGAGGTGGGGCAAATCACACTGGAGGAGCGGTCTCAGATCAGGGACCTATGCACCCATCTGCACAGTTTTGAAATGGCGACGAAGATGTTTAGTGCTGACGATGCCATTATCAGCATGACTATTTCAGTGATTTACATGCTGGAGCACATGTTAAACAGAATTTGGAGTCAGGTGGTGGCACAAGAGGAGGTGGAGGAAGAAGAGGAGGAGGAGTTGTATGTGGAAGGGCTAACATCTGCAAGGTCCAGACGGTGGGCAGCACCAAGGCGGCAGGCATGTGAGGGAGGGGGAGATGGTTTTACCAGGGCGCATGGTAGCAGCCAAACTAGTGAGGAAGGTGCAGGAGCCCAGGAAGTAGTGGAGGATGAACTGATGGAAGACTCATCAGATGAGGGAGACCTTGATCACTTCTCTGTTGTGCGAGGTTGGGGGGAGAGGGCAGAGGAAGGAAGCATGATTGTTACCTCGCCACCAACACAACAGGGACTTGGTGCTCCTGAATGCGCAAGACACATGAGTGCCTTCTTGCTGCACTACCTGCAACATGACCCTGGAATTGTGAGAATTAGAAATAATCCTGACTACTGGGTTGCCACACTGTTAGATCCCCGGTACAAAAGTAAATTTGCAGAAATTATTCCTGCCATAGAAAGAGATGCACGCATGCAGGAGTATCAGCAGAGACTGTTGCAGAATCTTACATGTGCTTTTGAACAAAACACTAGTGGTGCACGTAGTGAATCTCACAGTTCCAACTTGCCAACCGTGGGACCATCAAGTGTTCAGCACTCAAAGCGTAACAGAAACACAGTATCTGCCGGTAACATCAATTTTACAGAATCATTTCACCACTTTTTTAGCCCATCCTTTGCAATGCCACAGGAGACAAGAAGTCTGACACATAGTCAACGCCTAGAGACGATGGTACAGGAGTATCACCAAGTAAACATTGAAGCCATGACTGTGTCACTGGACCCTTGCTCTTTTTGGGCTTCCAATCTGGATAAATGGCTGGAGCTCGCCACTCATGCCTTGGAGATCTTGTCATGCCCCTCAGCCAGCGTTCTGTCTGAACGTGTGTTCAGCGCTGCTGGTGGTGTGCTGACAGATAAGAGCACGCGGCTCTCCACTGATAATGTAGACAGACTCACGTTCATAAAGATGAACAAATCATGGATCCGAAACGACTTTTCTACCCCTGTGTCATCCTGGGGAGAGTAAAAGCTTGATGATTTGTTAAAATTACCTCACCAACCGTTTTAAGCTTTCAAATTACTAATCATGTTTATCTGTATCTTGGCTGGAAAATAATTTGGGCCTTGTAGCAGTGTGCAGTACTGATTCTATTAGGCCATCTATACTAAACTCCACCAGATTTAAAATTACTAATCATGTTTATCTGTATCTTGGCTGGAAAATAATTTGGGCCTTGTAGCAGTTTGCAGTACTGATTCTATTAGGCCATCTATACTAAGCTCCACCAGCTTTCAAAATAATAATAATTTTTAGCTGCATCTAGCCCGGAAAATTAATTTTGGAGCTCCTAGATGCGCAAGACACATGAGTGCCTTCTTGCTGCACTACCTGCAACATGACCCTCAGATTGTCAGAATTCGAAATAATCCTGACTAGTGGGTTGCCACACTCTTAGATCCCCCACACTCTTCGATCAACCTTTTCATTTTAATAAAGAAACCAAAAAATGGTCATTTTTGAAACTATAAGCATTAGCAGGTTATTAGAAACTGAAATCAAACAGTTTTCAACTCAAAACTTTATTCTAGCTGATGTTACATTTTCACATAGGACCCCTTGTTCGAAAGGAGCTTCTGAACTTTCTCGTCCATTGAATTTGTCAGGTTTTGGATGGTTTCTGCTTCAGTTGTTTTGCATGAGGACAGAATACCCTCCCAGAGCTGTTGCTTAGATGTGAACTGCCTCCTGCCATCATAGACACTCCTTTTGATGATGCTCCAGAGGTTCTCAATGGGGTTGAGGTCAGGGGAGCATGGGGGTCACACCATAAGTTTGTCCCCTTTTATGCCCATATCAGCCAGAGATGCAGATGTGTTATGTGCAGCATGAGACGGTGCATTATCATGCATGAAAATGATCTTGCTGCAGAATACACGGTTCTTCTTCTTGAACCATGGCAGGAAGTGCTGTTTGAGAAACTCCACATACATTATGGAGTTCATCTTTACCCCTTCAGGGATCCTAAAGGGGCCGACAATCTCTCTCCCCATGATTCCAGCCCAAAACATTACTCCACCTCCTCCTTGTTGGTGCCGTAGCCGTGTTTGCATGGAGTGTCCATCAACCAGCCATCCTCCACTCCATCCATCTGGACCATCGAGCGTTGCACGGCACTCATCGGTGAACAAAACAGTTTTGAAGTCAGTCTTCATGTATTGTTTGGCCCACTGGAGCCGTTTCTGCTTGTGTACAGTGGACAGAGGAGGTCGACAGGATGGCTTACGCACAGCTGCAAACGTCTGAAGGACCCTGCATCTTGTTGTTCGGGGGACGTTGGAGGCACCAGCAGCTGCAAAAACTTGTCTGCTGCTATGACAAGGCTTTTTTGCCGCTGCTCTTTAAACCTGACGTAATTTCATGTAGGAAAGAGTCCTCAATTTTCCCTTATCAGCACGCACACGTGTGTACTGTGAATCAGCTACATAGTTCTTGATTGTGCGATGATCAGGATGAAGTGTCTTGGCAATGTTGATTGTAGTCATGTCTTGACCTAAACACTCCACAATTTGTTGCTTCTCAGCAGCCGACACATCCTTTTTCTTTCCCATTTTGGCAGAAAATGTAGGCTGCTTAATAATGTGGGACAGCCTTCTTAAGTAGTCTTGCCTTTCATTGGACACACCTGCCAAACTAATTAGCACAGGTGTCTACAATTGCTTACAGTGATATAAAGAGCCCTGACACACATCACCATCAATGAGTTTAACTGACAAACAAAAAAATTCTTCCCTTATCACTCCTAAACACTTTTTGCATAATAATTTGGAACACAGTGTGCATGTGCTTTTCCACAAAACACCAGTGGTTCACGTAGTGAATCTTACAGTTCTAACTTGCCAACCGAGGTCTGTATGGAGTTGTCCAATAAAGGGCCTAAAATTAAGATAACATAGACGGGAGAGGTCTCTATTAGTGTTGAGCCACCCCCGTAGTGTTCGAGTTCGGTTCGGTTCGTCGAACACCCGTGTGTTCGCCGAACTGTTCGTCGAACTGTTCGTCGAACACCTTCGAACTCCGTTAAAACCAATGGCAGGCAAACAAAAACACATAGAAACACATAGAAAACACCTTCAAAGGTGTCCAAAAGCTGACAAACTGCTCAGAAGACACAACTAACACATGGAAAAGTGACAAGTACATATAGTCATGCGAAAATAAAAGAGGTGGAGGAGTAAAAGGAGGGGGAGACACAGATATAGGCATGTCATGCCCTTCTAAAATCCAAAAAGTGAGAAGCCGTCACGGCCAGTCCGCTCCTGCCCGTGCCACCTCCGTGTCGCCGGGTTTGTGCCAGAGCCGCGGTGAACCCTGATGGCCAGCCCCCCTCTCCCAATACTGGTGCCTGTCCGCTGGTGGGTCGAGCGAGCCCCCCTGTGGTGGAGGCAGCTCTAAGCTTTTTAATTTAAATTGTCTCTCTAATTTGAATGAATACACTTTAAATCCATTTACAAGGATCTATTGGAGGGCAAGTCTCATGCCAGCAGCCGCGTAATTCCAGCTCCAGTAGCGTCCACTAAAGCTGCTGCAGTTAAAAAGCTTTTATAAGGATCGAGATCGGCTGTCCACCGCAAGGCATCCTACTGCCAGTCCCAGCCCCTATGCCTTGGGGTGCCTCCTGATGCTCTTCACTGAGTATCCCATGGTCCCGAAGCATTTCCTTTGAAAAAATTAAGTGTCTAAACTACAGGTGGTGTAGCTTGCTTAACAGCCGGGATAATCCGCTGACTAGCAGACACTGCTACTAGGCACAAAGTATTTCCTGGGCTAGATGCAGTTAAAAATTTGTAATTAGATACTCTCGTTGGATGCTGAGAAAGCATTCCATAGAGTCTCCTGGCACGCCATATATGATTCTCTTAAAAAGCTTGGGGTAGGGGTCTAGGGGACCCTTTTATAGCCAAAATCACGGCCCTGTATCGCAATACGTCACCTAGGCTGAAGATAAATGGAACTGTAGCACCCTGAGGGCTCGGTTGCTACAGACGTATTGCACCTCACCCAGAGGTGTGATATCTCACTCTCAGGTAAGGATGGAGTGTGGATCAGGACCCGACACCTGCATGCATTACACCACATTGCCGTGGGGCAGGGCGACCAATATGCCCCTGAGATGGGCACGACAGTCCCTGTCCCTGGCTGGAGTGGGGGGAGGGAACACTGAGGAAGGGGAACCCTGTAGTGCAGGAGCAGGGAGGAAGCAGTTCCTGGGTGCATTGAGAAGGGAGTATAAAAGGTGGGCACCATCTTAGTTCAGTGCAGAGAAGTCTGAGCAGAAGTGGCAGGGAGCAGGGGCTCTGCATGAGCTCTGCTCCGGAGGCGGGCCTAGTAACAGAGGCCCAGGCCTGGAAGAGGGAGAAGGAAGGAAGAGGAGCGGAGAAGGCTCCAGGAATGAGGAATGAAGGGATCCCAGGGGTGCGGACGGGCGAGTCGCCACCGCACGCCCGAATCCACCTGCGTGGAGGGGTCAGGCCAAAGGGGGAGACCGGTCCCCGAACTAGTGGAGGCAGGAAACGACCCTCAGCTAGAAACCGGAGGCTCTGACATTTTATGTGGCGCAGCCCCTCGCTACACCCGCTAGGAAGGCACCACATAGGGTCAGGGAAACTGGTGCCAAGTTTACCAAAAGGAGGCCCGAGGCAGCCGGACAGAAGTGTTGGTAAGAAAGGCCAGACAAAGGACACACAAAGGGGGTCCTGTGAAGTGCTCCAAAGTTATCTGGGAGTTGTCTGAGCCCCTCACCTGGTGAGCACAGTACGACGTGGGCAGCCGTTACCTGCAGACGTGGTCTGGATATTAAGAACTGTGAGTAAAAGCCCTGGACTGCATCACTGACTCCGTGTCGTTACTGCTGCTGCCCTGCACCATCACCCCCATCCTCCGCATACACTGCCCTGAGGCTATACTCCTCCCGTGGGGAGTTATGCTACGCTCTGCTGCACCCACAACACCAGCCTCAGCGGTCTGCCCTGTAGCGGCGGTTCACTCTGACCGCAATCCACGGGTGGCGTAGTCGGACATTTAAACATCAAAACCACATAAATAGTTCCGCCACTGGTTTGACCGCCCTGAGCCACGGAACCGGGTCGCCACCACGAAGACTACAACCACCAGCATCCACCAAAAAGGGTCCGGCTCCGGGTGTCCCAAGGCCCAGGGGGTGCGTCAGAACATTTTCATCACCTTTCACAATCACCAATGGGACAAGGCAGGGATGTCCTCTGTCCCCTCTCTTATACATCCTAGTGACGGAGCACCTGCTCTCATCAATTCGCCATAACCCCAATATTAGGTGGATTGAGGTGGGAGGCACCGAGTACAAGTGCTCTCTATTTGCTGATGATGTCCTAGTATATATCACTCAATCACATATATCCATCCATGCTGTTATGGCTGAAATAGATCACTTTGTTACATGGTAAAATTTTAAAATCAATGCAGCGAAGTCTGAGGCCCTCGATGTCTCCCTCCCCAAATCCATATAGGATTCCATCCAGTCCAACTTTCCCTTTGCCTGGCCCTCACAGGGTATCAAATACTTAGGAATTCCTATTCATAGAGACCTCTCCCATCTATGTTATCTTAATTTTGGGCCCTTTATTGAACAATTCCATACAGACCACGGTTGGCAAGTTAGAACTGTAAGATTCACTACGTGAACCGCTGGTGTTTTGTGGAAAAGCACATGTACACCGCGTTCCAAATTATTATGCAAAAAGTGTTTAGGAGTGATAAGGGAAGAATTTGTTTGTTTGTCAGTTAAACTCATTGATGGTGATGTGTGTCAGGGCTCTTTATATCACTGTAAGCAATTGCAGACACCTGTGCTAATTAGTTTGGCAGGTGTGTCCAATGAAAGGCAAGACTACTTAAGAAGGCTCTCTCACATTATTAAGCAGCCTACATTTTCTGCCAAAATGGGAAAGAAAAAGGATGTGTCGGCTGCTGAGAAGCAACAAATTGTGGAGTGTTTAGGTCAAGGCATGACTACAATCAACATTGTGCGATGATCAGGATGAAGTGTCTTGGCAATCAAGAAGTATGTAGCTGATTCACAGTACACACGTGTGCGTGCTGATAAGGGCAAATTGAGGACTCTTTCCTACAGGCAATTACGTCAGGTTGAAAGAGCAGCGGCAAAAAAGCCTTGTCATAGCAGCAGACAAGTTTTTGAAGCTGCTTGTGCCTCCAACATCCCCCGAACAACAAGATGCAGGGTCCTTCAGAGGTTTGCAGCTGTGCATACGCCATCCTGTCGACCTCCTCTATCCACTTCACACAAGCAGAAACGGCTCCAGTGGGCCAAACATTACATGAAGACTGATTTCAAAACTGTTTTGTTCACGGATGAGTGCCGTGCAGCGCTCGATGGTCCAGATGGATGGAGTGGAGGATGGCTGGTTGATGGACACCCCACGCAAACACGGCTACAGCGCCAACAAGGAGGAGGTGGAGTAATGTTTTGGGCTGGAATCATGGGGAGAGAGATTGTCGGCCCCTTTAGGATCCCTGAAGGCGCTAAAGATGAACTCCATAATGTATGTGGATTTTCTCAAACAGCACTTCCTGCCATGGTTCAAGAAGAAGAACCGTGTATTTCACAGCAAGATCATTTTTCTGCATGATAATGCACCATCTCATGCTGCACATAAAACATCTGCATCTCTGGCTGATATGGGCATAAAAGGGGACAAACTTATGGTGTGACCCCCATGCTCCCCTGACCTCTACCCCATTCAGAACCTTTGGAGCATCATTAAAAGGAGTGTCTATGATGGCGGGAGGCAGTTCACATCTAAGCAACAGCTCTGGGAGGGTATTCTGTCCTCATGCAAAACAATTGAAGCAGAAACCATCCAAAACCTGACAAATTCAATGGACGAGAGAGTTCAGAAGCTCCTTTCGAACAAGGGGTCCTATGTGAAAATGTAACATCACCTAGAATAAAGTTTTGAGTTGAAAACTGTTTGATTTCAGTTTCTAACAACCTGCTAATGCTTATAATTTCAAAAATGACCATTTTTTTGGTCTTTATTAAAATGAAAAGGTTGATCGAAAAGTTTGGGGGATCTAAGAGTGTGGCAACCCAGTAGTCATGATTACTTCGAATTCTGACAATATGAGGGTCATGCTGCAGGTAGTGCAGCAAGAAGGCACTTATGTGTCTTGCGCATCTCGGAGCCCCAAAATTATTTTCCGGGCTAGATGCAGCTAAAAATTATTTTTAATTTTAAATCTGGTGGAGCTTATTATAGATGGCCTAATAGGATCAGTGCTGCACACTGCTACAAAGCCCAAATTATTTTCCAGTCAAGATACAGATAAACATGATTAGTAATTTGAAAGCTTAAAACGTTTGGTAGGGTGATTTTAACCAATCATCAAGCTTTTACTCTCCCCAGGATGACACAGGGGTAGAAAAGTCGTTTCGGATCCATGATTTGTTCATCTTTATGAACGTGAGTCTGTCTACATTATCAGTGGAGAGCCGCGTGCGCTTATCTGTCAGCACACCACCAGCAGCGCTGAACACACGTTCAGACAGAACTCTGGCTGCGGGGCATGACAAGATCTCCAAGGCGTAAGTGGCTAGCTCCGGCCATTTATCCAGATTGGAAGCCCAAAAAGAGCAAGGGTCCAGTGACACAGTCGTGGCTTCAATGTTTACTTGGAGATACTCCTGTACCATCGTCTCTAGGCGTTGACTATGTGTCAGACTTCTTGTCTCCTGTGGCCTTGCAAAGGATGGGCTAAAAAAGTGGTGAAATGATTCCGCAAAATTGATGTTACCAGCAGATACTGTGGTTCTGTTACGGTTTGAGTACTGAACACTTGACTGTCCCACGGTTGGCAAGTTGGAACTGTGAGATTCACTACGTGCACCACTGGTATTTTGTGGAAAAGCACATGTAAGATTCTGCAACAGTCTCTGCTGATACTCCTGCATGCGTGCATCCCTTTCTATGGCAGGAATAATTTCTGCAAATTTACTTTTGTACCGGGGATCTAACAGTGTGGCAACCCAGTAGTCAGGATTATTTCTAATTCTCACAATTCGAGGGTCATGTTGCAGGTAGTGCAGCAAGAAGGCACTCATGTGTTTTGCGCATCCAGGAGCACCAAGTCCCTGTTGTGTTGGTGGCGAGGTAACAATCATGCTTCCTTCCTCTGTCCTCTCCCCCCAACCTCGCACAACAGAAATGTGATCAAGGTCTCCCTCATCTGATGAGTCTTCCATCAGTTCGTCCTCCACTTCTTCCTGGGCTCCTGCACCTTCCTCACTAGTTTGGCTGCTACCATGCGCCCTGGTAAAACCATCTCCCCCACCCTCACATGCCTGCCGCCTTGGTGCTGCCAACCTTCTGGACCTTGCAGATGTTAGCCCTTCCGCATACAACTCCTCCTCCTCTACTTCCTCCACCTCCTCTTGTGCCACCACCTGACTCCGAATTCTGTTTAACATGTGCTCCAGCATGTAAATCACCGGAATAGTCATGCTGATAATGGCATCGTCAGCACTAAACATCTTCGTCGCCATTTCAAAACTGTGCAGAAGGGTGCATAGGTCCCTGATCTGAGACCACTCCTCCAGTGTGATTTGCCCCACCTCTGAATCTCGTTGGCCCAGGCTATACGTCAGAACGTATTGCACCAGGGCTTGTCGGTGCTGCCACAGTCGCTGCAACATGTGCAGAGTTGAATTCCACCGGGTAGGCACATCGCATTTTAGCCGGTGAAGTGGCAGGCCCAACGACTTCTGTAGTGATGTAAGTCGCTGAGCTGCGGGATGCGAACGGCGGAAGTGAGCACTCAGCGACCGTGCCCTCTGCAGAAGGCCATCTAGTCTGGGATAGTGGGCTAAAAATTGCTGGACAACCAGGTTCAACACGTGAGCCATACAAGGCACATGTGTGACATTGCCCCGGCGAAGGGCCGCACCCAGGTTTGCAGCATTGTCGCACACGGCCTTCCCTGGTTTCAGGTCCAGTGGAGACAACCATTCATGAAATTGGTTCTCCAGAGCTGACCACAACTCCTCAGCTGTGTGACTCACATTTCCCAGACATTTCAATGTAAAAACCGCCTGATGACGTTGAGCCCTACTGCCAGCATAGTAAGGAGGTGTGCAGGATGCCTTCTGCGCAGTTAGAAAGCTTGTGGCATGACCAGACAGGCTTTGGGTGCAGGTGGAAGACCGAGAGGAGGTTGAGGAGGCAGAAGCAGTGGAGGAACTTTGACATAAAGAGGATTGACGCACAACTCGTGGGGACGGCAAGACTTGGACAGCAGCCCCTTGTCCTGCTGTCACCATAGTTACCCAGTGCCCAGTCAGCGACATGTAACGCCCCTGTCCATGCCTACTCGTCCAAGTGTCTGTGGTGAAATGCACCCTGTCACACACAGAGTTTCTCAAAGAAGCGGTTATGTTGTGTGCGACATGCTGGTGGAGCGCAGGCACACCTTTCTTTGAGAAGTAGTGCCGACTGGGCATCTGGTACTGGGGCACTGCGACGGACATAAGGTCTCGAAAATCCTCTGTGTCCACCAGGCGGAAAGGCAGCATTTCTGTAGCCAAGAGCTTGCAGATGGTGAAATTCAACCTCTTAGCTTTCTCATGGCTAGGAGGAAATGGTCTTTTACTTGTCCACATCTGAGGGACCGAGGGCTGGCTATTGTGCTTAGACGGGGTTGATAAGGGTGTCCCCGGCAAACTGCCGGTCTGTGAGGAAGATGCAGGCGGACATGTTAGGTTGCCTTCATCCAAAGGTGGTGCTATCGATGTCGGACAGCGCTCAACACCAGCTGGTGTTACCACCTCCAAAGAAAATGATGACCTGCCAATCACGCTGGCTGTTGCGGGTAAAGAGGTGGCAGGTCTGCGCCCCAAAACAGGTGTGACTGCTGTCCCCCCAGTCACAGAGGATGAAGAGGCCGCGGATGCACAAGATATGGCAGACGGTGGTTGGCCCGGCCGGCTAGGCCGCATTGTAGCACACTGAGCTTCCCACTGCAACTTATGCTTCATGTCCATGTGCCGGTTCATGCATGAAGTACTCAAACTATGTATTTTTTGGCCTCTACTTAGCTTTTGCTGACAAATGTTACAGATAACACGAGTTGGGTCATCTTTATCGATCTGAAAAAATGCCCAGGCTATGCAAGGCTTAGCACCCATGCGACCTGAAGAGCCACCACGACTTGTGGTGAGAGGCAGAGTTGTGTTTGAGGATGCAGTTGTTGACGTGCTTCCAGTACTACGTCTCTGTCCAGGAAGGCGCAACCTGACCTCGTCGTCACTAGCATCTTCCTCCACCTCCTCTGCTGACCTCATCTCTTGGCTGACTGTGGGTTGACAGTAAGTGGGATCTCCGACCTCATCATCATTACCCTGTGCGTTATCACACCCGTCGTCCTCAGAGCCAACCTGTTCCTGCCCTGACAAAAAACTAAAGTTGTCGCTCCAATCAGGTATTTGAGTCTTATCATCGTCTTCCTCATTGTCTCCACCAACAGGAGTTACAGTTTGGGAATGAGGGTCTACATTATGGTCAGAACCTTCTGCGTCTGGTCCTGGATCCGACTCATAAAGATTCTGGGCATCAGTGCAGATCATTTCCTCGTCTGGATTCACAGAAGCGCTGGAGTCGACCTCTGATTCCCAGGCTATAGTATGAGTAAACAGCTCTGCAGACTCAACCATCTGTTCTACCTCATACTCAGACGGGCAGCTGGAGATTTGGGAGCTGTGAGGAAGCAAGTGCGATTTGGGTGACACCTTTGAGGACTGGAGTATTTGTGATGTTGAAGTTGATGTGGAGGAGAGCCCACTTAAAGGAGCACTTGATATCCGTTGAAGCACCTGCTGTTTTTGTGCCTCATCTGGAATTTGTAGCGATTGGCGTGGCCGTAAGAAAGGGATCTTATCACATTGTCCGCTAAAAGAAGTAGACATTTTAGTTTGGCTGGAAGATGGTCTTTCTTCTGCAGATGTTACTGTTGCTTTAACACCTACCCCACGGACACAACCTTTTTTCCCCTTCCCAACACGCCTATTCCCCTTTCCACCAGCAGCAGGCCTTTTTCCACTCATTTTGGTGGTTAACTAATTCACAACTCTGGAGTTGTTTGCACAAAAAAACAATGGATGGTAACCGAGCAGAGCTGAGTGGCCAAACTGTGGTATTAGGCCAAAACTATTGGCTGGGTTAGATGCAGAAAAAAATTATTTTGAATTTGCAACCTGATGGAGGTCAGTATAGATGGACTAATAGAGAAAGTCCGACACACTACTAGAAGGCCAAATATTTTTTCAGAGGTAGATGCAGAAAAAAATATATTCAGTTTGCAACCTGATGGAGGTCAGTATAGATGGATTAATAGAACAAGACCCACACACAGCTAGAAGCCCAATATTTTTTCAGAGGTAGATGCAGAAAAAACTATATTCAGTTTGCAACCTGATGGAGGTCAGTATAGATGGACTAATAGAACAAGTCCCACACACTGCTAGAAGCCCAAATATTTTTTCAGAGGTACTGTAGATGCAGATAAAAATTAGTTTTAATTTGCAACCTGATGGAGGTCAGTATAGATGGACTAATAGAGAAAGTCCGACACACTACTAGAAGGCCAAATATTTTTTCAGAGGTAGATGCAGAAAAAAATATATTCAGTTTGCAACCTGATGGAGGTCAGTATAGATGGACTAATACAACAAGTCCCACACACAGCTAGAAGCCCAAATATTTTTTCAGAGGTACTGTAGATGCAGATAAAAATTAGTTTGAATTTGCAACCTGATGGAGGTCAGTATAGATGGACTAATAGAGAAAGTCCGACACACTACTAGAAGGCCAAATATTTTTTCAGAGCTAGATGCAGAAAAAAATTATATTCAGTTTGCAACCTGATGGAGGTCAGTATAGATGGATTAATAGAACAAGACCCACACACAGCTAGAAGTACAATATTTTTTCAGAGGTAGATGCAGAAAAAAATATATTCAGTTTGCAACCTGATGGAGGTCAGTATAGATGGACTAATAGAACAAGTCCCACACACTGCTAGAAGCCCAAATATTTTTTCAGAGGTACTGTAGATGCAGATAAAAATTAGTTTTAATTTGCAACCTGATGGAGGTCAGTATAGATGGACTAATAGATAAATCCGACACACTACTAGAAGGCCAAATATTTTTTCAGAGCTAGATGCAGAAAAAAATTATATTCAGTTTGCAACCTGATGGAGGTCAGTATAGATGGACTAATAGAGAAAGTCCGACACACTACTAGAAGGCCAAATATTTTTTCAGAGGTAGATGCAGAAAAAAATATATTCAGTTTGCAACCTGATGGAGGTCAGTATAGATGGACTAATAGAACAAGTCCCACACACTGCTAGAAGCCCAAATATTTTTTCAGAGGTACTGTAGATGCAGATAAAAATTAGTTTTAATTTGCAACCTGATGGAGGTCAGTATAGATGGACTAATAGAATGATGCTATGCCCAAAAGATTTTACTTCACTAGGTGCAGTAAAAAAATTGGTATTCTATACACAGGTGGTATATCTTGCAACACAGATAGGCTACTCCACTGACTAACACACTCTGCAATAGGCCAAAAAGGATTAGCTTTGCTAGATTCAGCCAAATGCTGTGAAAAAAACTTGCACAGCACTGGCACAGACCTGCCTGGCAAAAACTGATAGGAACTCATGTAACCTAGTCCTGAAAAGGACTGCAATTACAATTAGTCTTTACTCCCACAACCGATCTATTTAAGAGCACAGACCTCCCTGATAAAAGTCGTAGGAAATGCTGTAACCTAGTCCTTAAAAGGACTGCAATCACAACTATTCCCTACTCCCAAGCTATCTGTATATTTGTGCGAAAATTGGCTTGAAATTAACAAGGTATAGCGCACACAGCAACAGCGGTGCCGTCTAACACGCAGCTGCAGCAGTGAGAAAATGGTGGCGACGGGGAAAATGGCTTGGTCTTATAGGGCAAGGACATGTGACATACACTGCCAATGACACATGCCCTTGCTTGTGTGAAAAAAAGCACTTCGCTCCGTGTGTGCGCTGCTGATAGGCTGACAGATTGCACCTCCCCACTGTAAATGCGGGAAAGAGAAAAAAAAATGGAGATCTTCATTGTTCCTGCAGAGATCCATCCCCTGCCCCTCCCCCCACCCCGCTGTACACTCAAACTGCGTATTAACATTAATTTTCATCATTACTGAGAAAAAATCCAGTTATGATTTTGGTGCACGAACAGTTATCGAACATAACCTCGAACAGCCGAATTTTTCTCAAATTGTTCGTGTTCGCCGAACGGCTCGAACACCGCCCAAAACAGCTCGAATTTGAGATTGGCGAACAGTTCGAGTAGAACAACGCTCATCTCTAGTCTCTATGAATTGGAATTCCTAAGTATTTGATACCCTGTGAGGGCCAGGCAAAGGGAAAGTTGGACTGAATGGAATCCTGTATGGATTTGGGGAGGGAGACATCTAGGGACTCAGACTTCGCTGCATTGATTTTAAAATTTGACCATGAAACAAAGTGATCTATTTCAGCCATAACAGCAGGGATGGATATATGTGATTGAGTGATATATACTAAGACATCATCAGCAAACGCAGAGCACTTGTACTTGGTGCCTCCCACCTCA
Organism: Phyllobates terribilis; assembly: GCF_046119375.1. Taxonomy (NCBI): domain Eukaryota; kingdom Metazoa; phylum Chordata; class Amphibia; order Anura; family Dendrobatidae; genus Phyllobates; species Phyllobates terribilis. Next base: position 57,825,780 of record NW_027362771.1, on the reverse strand, counting down.
ATCCACCTAATATTGGGGTTATGGCGAATTGATGAGAGCAGGTGCTCCGTCACTAGGATGTATAAGAGAGGGGACAGAGGACATCCCTACCTTGTCCCATTGGTGATTATGAAAGGTGATAAAAATGTTCCATTTATCTTCAGCCTAGGTGATGTATTGCGATACATTGCCGTGATTTGCCTATAAAAGGGTCCCCTAGACCCCTACCCCAAGCTTTTTAAGAGAATAATATATGGCGTGCCAGGAGACTCTATGGAATGCTTTCTCAGCATCCAACGAGAGTATCTAATTACAAATTTTCAACTGCATCTAGCCCAGGAAATACTTTGTGCCTAGTAGCAGTGTCTGCTAGTCAGCGGATTATCCCAGCTGTTAAGCTAGCTACACCACCTGTAGTTTGGACACTTAATTTTTTCAAAGGAAATGGTTCGGGCCCCCGGGACACTCAGTGAAGAGCATCGGGGAGGCACCCCAAGGCACAGGGGCTGGACTGGCGGTAGGATGCCTTGCGGTGGACCGCCAAGCTCGATCCTTATAAAAGCTTTTTAACTGCAGCAGCTTTAGTCGACTCTACTGGAGCTGGAATTACCACGGCTGCTGGCATGAGATTTGCCCTTCAATATATCCTTGTAAAAGGATTTAAAGTGTACTCATTCAAATTAGAGAGACAATTTAAAATAAAAAGATTAGACCTGCCTCCACCGCAGGGGGGCTCGCTCGACCCACCAGCGGACAGGCACCAGTATTGGGAGAGGGGGGCTGGAAGTCAGGGTCCACCATGGCTCTGGCACAAACCCGACGACACGGAGGTCGCACGGGCAGGAACGGACTGCCGTGTCGGCTTCGTACTTTTTTGGTTTTTTGAAGGGCATGACATGCCTATATCTGTGTCTCCCCCTCCTTTTACTCCTCCACCTCTTTTCTTTTCGCATGACTATATGTACTTGTCACTTTTCCATGTGTTAGTTGTGTCTTCTGAGCAGTTTGTCAGCTTTTGGACACCTTTGAAGGTGTTTTCTATGTGTTTCTATGTGTTTTTGTTTGCCTGCCATTGGTTTTAACGGTGTTCGAAGGTGTTCGACGAACATTTCTGCGAACATACGGGTGTTCGACGAACCGAACCGAACTCGAACACTACGGGGGTAGCTAAACACTATTAGGCACCCCAAAAAAAACATGCGAGGATCGCTCGTGCATGGCAGGCAATCCCCGCAAGTTTTTTTTGGTCGCGAATCATATGAGGCTGAGACTCGAGCATACCCGAGCACCTGATGCAAACTCAAGTAGCGAGCACTTGCGCTCAACACTAGTCGCCATATCGTCCTCTTTTTTTTTTACTTTTGAAAAAAATCCCAACCCTAAACCTAGCCCAACCCTAACCCCAACCCCAACCCTAACCCTAACCCAACCCTAACCCCAATCCTAACCCTAGCCTAACCCTAACCTTAGCCCAACCCTAATCCTAACCCCAACCCCAACCCTAGCATAACCCCAGCCCTAACCCTAGCCCAACCAAACCCTAACCCTAGCCTAACCCTAGCCCACTCCTAATCCTAACCCCAACCCCAACCCTAACCCTAGCCCAACTCTAACCCCAACCCTAACCCTAACCCCAACCCTAATCCTAGCACAACCCTAACCCTAGAGTTTATTTTTTATGCCGTTCTTCGTGCGGTATAAGTGATTAGACAACTTTATTCTTCGGCCGGTGTGATTACAGCGATACCAGATTCATATCGGGTTTTTATGATTGACAGCTCTCACACACTAAAAGACGCATTTTTTTGTAAAATCTAGTTTTTGCATCGCCATATTTTGAGAGCTATAATTTTTCCATATTTTGGCTGACAGAGTCATGTGATGGCTTGTTTTTTGCGGGATGAGTTGGTACCACATTTATATAGTTTTTCTATGTTTTGCCGCTTTTACACAATAAAAGCTATTTTATAGAAAAAAATATTTTTTTGCCTCGCTTTATTCTGAGAGCTATAACTTTTTTATTTTTCGGCTGATGGAGCTGTATGGCTTGTTTTTTGCGGGACAAGATGACGTTTTCGTTACCATTTTTATTTATATTTGTCTTTTTGATCGCGTGTTATTCCATTTTTTGTTTGGCGGTATGATGATAAAGCATTGTTTTTTGCTTCATATTTTTTTTTTTTTACCGTGTTCACTAAAGGGGTTAACTTCCGGGAAAAGTCCGTGTTCGGAGTTCATCACCGGACAGTACAAACAGTTCGGGTATGGTCATCTCTAGTAATTAGTGAAAAAAAAAACACTTTTTAATTTAATTAAATGTGGTTTATGAACAGAAATGTTTGTACAATACTTTAGAAATACATGTAATTGACAAATAGTATCACCTATGGGATTTGAACATTGAACATACCTACAGATTATCTGTTTGTATGAAAACAGCACACAATGTTTGATGTTACGATGTAACGAGCGCTATTCAACCATTTCATTCATGATTGACATCCTGTGTAAACACTTGTCTGACATTGTTTGCTAGTTGTGAGATACGATCACATTGTTCATCATCATTTAATCAATTATATCTGCTCGACTAAACGAACCCTTAGGTTCCATCCAAATTGGGGTCACCTAGGCGTGGTTGGATGGCTTTTACACTTTTTAATAAAAATGTTAGCTAAATAACAGCAAAAGTTGAATTTATGTATTCATTAATCACAGTGTGCTGACACAAATTGTATGTATATATGCTATGTTTAAAAAGTCTTATATTTAGAAACTTAAAATGATTTAACACATACAGTGGCATGTGAAAGTTGGGGCACCACTGGTCAAAATTACTGTTATTGTGATCAGTTAAGCAAGCCATTAATCTAATAATGTGCACATTTTTGATTAATAAGGTACTAACCTTGCAGGGTGCCCAAACTTTTGCATTGACCCATTTTCCGTTTTGTAATTTCAACCATTTTAATATTTTTCAAGGTTTTTTACGCAAATATTTGTCAATCTATAGTATATTTTAAATCAATTTTAGTTGTGCATAATACAGCTATGAAAAAGCAGCAATAGACATGGCAGTCTTAAAATATTGAGCACTCCTCTAAAATATATTTAAAAAAATATTTTAGAGGAGTGACAACAACAAATAACTCAAATGACATGCAGGGTGCCCAAACTTTTGCATTGACCCATTTTCCGTTTTGTAATTTTTAAAATGTAAAACATGACTTTTTTTTTTTGCCTAAAATACGAAGGAAATGTGTCATCTTTAACTTTAAGCCTTTTGCAGATCATTTAATCTTCAACTTGCTTAACTATTCACAATAACAGTAACCAGGAGTGCCCAAACTTTTACATGCCACTTTTCACTGAAAAGAAAAAAAAAATTCCAGAATTGCAATTTTTGGTCACATCGCCTCCTTAAAAAAAATGAAATAAAAAATATTTTTTTATTATTTTTTTTACTCCTAAATGTTACCAGTAAAATGTCAGCTCACATCGCAAAAATAACCAAGCCATTACATTGTTCCTTCAGTGGAAAAATGAAAAAAAATTATGGGTCTTAAAAAATGGTTTGGTCAAAAAGAGGTAACGGATGTCTCCAGGATCAGATAATTAAAGGATTATCCTTACATTAGTCAATGGATATCAAATCAATATCATACAGCTGCAGTTGTGTAAAGGACGGTCAAGGTCATGGAGTGCTAAAACTATCTATATATCTATTTATCATGGTACTGTGTTTGGTAGTGCAGCTCCTGTGCCTGGTCCATGACTGCACTGTTATAGTACAATAATTCACAAAAACTTATTTCTCATGACATGCTATTATGACGCAGGCTTTTAATAGGTTACAATTTCATTTTTAAGCTAGACAGTCATTTTAATCTTTTCCAAGTTTTTTAAGCAAATATTTGTCAATCTATAACATATTTGAAATACATTTTAGATGTGCATAATACAGCTATGAAAAAACAGCAATAGACATGGCAGTCTAAAAATATTGAACACATATGTAAAATATCTTTAAAAAATTATTTTAGAGGAGTGACAACAACAAATAACTCAAATGACTAAAATGCAGTCTCATGTCTTGTGTTCTACTAAAGTGATAAAAATCATTTAACATTTCATAAAACAATTTCTACAAGTCATCAACAAGGACACACATTTCATACCAAAAAGAATATATTTTTAAATCCATTTATCCAGATGATTGACTTATATTTACAGAATGAACGTGCAGAGCTTTTCTTGCACCTCAGAATTACATTGGAATGACTCCCGACGAGCAATCAAATGATAGAGTTGTTTAAACGCTCAGGGAACAAACATTACAAATGAATTTCGCCGTAGGTGTTCTAAGTCAGACACATGAATTTGTACTTGGCCAATTTAATGGAAAATGCAAAGGGATTACACTGCTTTGAATCCAAATAAAAAGTAAATATTAGGGCTGAAAGAGAAAGGTTAAAGAATATTGAAAAATGTTACAAAACTGTCAACTAGTTTTAATTGTAATTGAAGAACACGTTTTCATTAAGTTTATGTAAAATTGTTAAAAAGTCCATGTAATGGAACTCAGAGAATATATGAAACAATAGAGAAGGAAGTCTATTGATTGTCAACTAAGGCTATGTGCTCACTAACAGGTTTTGAAGGAAAATTTTCCTGAGCGTTTCTGCATCTCCTTGGCAGGAAAAATGCTGCTGAAAAAAAGTGCAGTTTTGCAGCAATTTTGATGCGTTTTTGACGCGGTTTTTAATGCGTTTTTTGAAGCGTTTTTTGAAGCTTTTTTGTACATCAATGAATGCTTTTTGGAGCTAAATAAAGTTATTTGATGGGACATTGCTTAAACCTTGGATTACCATCAGAACTGGGGTCAGCATATTGGTTAATTTAAATGATTAAAGTATGTGTCTGTTGTATTTCAAATAAAGTGTTTGCTCTGTGACTGTGTGTTTATTTAACTCTTTACTTTACTTTAATTAGGTTTGGTCATGAAAGGGTCTGATTGACACATTGTCATCACCAAACCAAAGAGCTAGGTGTCAGCTCGTCCCATTCACCCAATCTTCATTAGCATTTCAATTCACGTAATTTAAGCTGCAGCATTGAGCTGCTATTTTTAGCCTAGGAAGGTGCCATTAGGCAAACATGGTCCCTGGCCATTATTAACAGCTCACAACTGTTTTGTTAGCCGCTATGTCCCCACGAACAGCAAGAAACAGCTCTTTGGACGCAGTGTATTTTTTCTGCGTCCCAAACACGATGTTCTAATGCCGCACTTTTATCGGTAATGTGAATCCACCGCATATAATGACACTTCAATTGGTCAAAATCTGCAGCGGAGACTAGCGTGTCCGGTACAGAAATTGACTTGCTGCGGATGAGTTTGGGTATGTGGCCACGGTCAGGAGCCGCATCGGAGGCTACTGTTAGAACCCTCCACTTTGTTTTTTCTATCTTGTGGTTTACGGTCATGTGACCATTTGCCTTTATATTCCTGCTCTGCCCTTCTGGCTGTGCTGGACTTCAGTGTTCTACTGTCTCTCTATGCCTTTCTCTGTCAAGTTTGCTTGGTCCTCTGGGACCTCTAGTACTTTTTGTCAGTTTGTCTTTTTGTGTTCTGCAACAACTTCTGTTTAGGAGGTGTCCCTTTTTGTCCCAGTCCTTAGTTCTTTTAGGGACCCCTCCCCTTAATTCTATAGGTCTTCGTTCAGACTAGCCGAGGACTAAGGCGGGTCTGTTCACTAGGAACAGGCAGCCCGCTATATCGTAGGGATTCAGCTTAGTCTTACTGTAGGGACAGCTTTCCCCTATCTTTCCTTAGTACATGATGCAGATCATAACAGTAAGTCCAGCCCAAAAAACTAAAAGGAAAGAAATTTGGGGATCAGTATGGTTTCCGTCCAGGTTTTGGTTCAACGTCTGCAGGGATTGTCTCTGGAGGTGGCCGAGCTTCAGCAACACGTGAGTAGCTGTCCTGGAGCGCATTTTGTCGAACCCAAGGTAGGACTGCCTGATGTTTTTTATGGTAAACAGCAAGATTGTTTTTCCTTTAAAAATGCTTGTTTGGTATATTTTCGTTTGAGACCAAGGTCCTCTGGGAATGAATCACAGCGCATTGGTTTTATTATGTCACTTTTGCGCAATGAACCACAGGGGTGGGCCTTTTCTCTCCAGCCTAATAATCCGTGTTTAAGGTCTGTTGAAGAATTTTTTTCTGCTATGGGGCTATTATATGACGATCCTGATCGAGTCTCATCTGCTGAATCAGAACTTAGACGTTTGAATCAGGGGTCAGATGATGTTGAAAATTATTGCACACACTTTAGGAGATGGGCTTCAGAAGTTAAGTGGAATGATTTGGCACTGAGATGTTTATTTCTTGCTGGTCTGAGTGAAAGGGTTAAGAATTTGCTAATTGCATTCCCTGCACCTGTGACTCTGCAGGAAGCTATGCAGTTAGCTGTTCGTATAGACCGGAGACTGAGGTGCAGACTCAATGAGGTAAAGACTCCTGTAATGTCAGGTCCTAGTCCCCAGAAAATCTGCTTTGACGGCAGGGAACCAATGGAGGTTGGGGCGATGTCACTCCACTCTCAAGAAAGAGATCGGAGATTCGCCGAGGGATTGTGTCTTTATTGTGGTAAAGCTGACCATTTGATTAAGTATTGTGAGCATCGTTTAAGTAAAGAAAAAAAAAAGGTCAGTTACGCCCGTATAGCTTGTTACGCACTGCAGGAGTATTTCTTTCTAGGAGTACTACTCTGCAGTGAGATTTGATTGAATTTCAGGTAATTGTGGATTGTGGTTCAACACTTAATGTGATTCATAAAGGGTTTTTGGAAAATCTTAAATTGAAATCCAAATCTTTGTCATCACCTATTTCTGTGATTGCAATTGATAACACTCCTTTGAAATGTATTACTCACAAGACTGCAGCATTTCCTCTCACTATCAATGGAGTTCATCAAGAAATTTTGGACTTGGTTGTTTTGGATAATTTGCCCTCTCCAGTTGTTCTAGGATTGCCTTGGTTAAGACTGCACAATCCTTTATTGGACTGGACTATGAATGTGATTAAGTCTTGGAGTCCGAAGTGCTATGATAAATGTTGTAATGGTCGCATTGCGGCTGTGGAAAAAGGGGAATTACCAGTACCTATTCAAGATTTTTGGAGGGTTTTTTCGGAGGAGTCGCAAGTTTTACCTCCTCATAGGGATTATGATTGCGCCATTGAGTTTGTTCCGGGTGCTTCTCTTCCCAAAAGTCGCTTGTTTAATCTGACTATCCCTGAAAGAAAGGCCTTGGAGGAGTACATAGAGACTAGCCTGGTTGCTGGTCACATTAGAACTTCTAAGTCACCTGTGGCATTTTGATTCTTCTTTGTTAAAAAAAGGACGGCGGTTTACGTCCATGTCTGGATTTTCGTGAAATTAATAAGATTACCGTACGCAATTCCTACCCATTGCCGTTAATTCCTGACTTGTTTAACCAGTTAGTGGGAGCCAAGTTGTTCTCCAAAATTGATCTCCGGGGGGCATACAATTTGTTACATGTGAAGGAGGGTGATGAATGGAAAACTGCTTTTAACACTCCGGTAGGCCATTTTGAGAGTCTGGTGATGCCTTTTGGTCTTACCAATGCACCTGCATTTTTTTTAGGACCTTATTAATGACATCCTGAGACCTTTGATTGGTAAGAATGTGGTGGTGTATTTGGATGACATTTTGATTTTATTCACCAGATTTAGAGTCCCATTGGCAGAGTGTACGTGAAGTTTTGCAGTTATTGAGTGATAATTCACTCTTTGCTAAGCTGGAGAAATGTGAGTTCGCTGTGCAGAAAATTATTTTTTTGGGCTACATTGTCTCCAGCGAGGGCTTTGAGATGGACCCTGTGAAGGTTCAGGCTGTGCAGGAATGGCCTAGGCCTATTGGTTTGAAATCTATACAGAGATTTTTGGGTTTTGCCAATTATTACAGGAAATTCATTAAGAATTTTTCTGTAATTGTTAAACCTCTAACTGATCTCACCAGGGAAGGTGTGAATATGGCCTAGTGGACTACTGAGGCCATTGCAGCGTTTGAGTATCTCAAAGAGAGGTTCAGTTCTGCCCCTATCCTTTTACAGCCTGATGAGACCAAACCTTTTTTGGTCGAGGTCGATGATTCATCGGTGGGGGTCGGAGCAGTTTTGTCTCAGGAAAACAAGGGTGGAGTACATCCTTGTGCCTTCTTTTCGAAAAAACTTTCGGAAACCTAACTGAATTATGATGTTGGAAATCGGGAGTTGCTGGCTATTAATCTTGCGTTTGAAAATTGTCATCATTTTTTGGAAGGCGCTAGATTTCCTATTCAGGTTTTCACAGATCATAAGAATTTGATCTATCTGGATGCTGCCAAGCGCTTGAATGCCCGTCAAGCTAGGTGGGCACTTTTTTTTCTCGGTTTCATTTTGCTGTTACCTATTTCCCTGGTACTAAGAATGTTTAAGCCGATGCTTAATCTCGCAGCTTCTCTCCTATGGTTGGTGCCAAGGAGGAGGAGAGCATTTTGCAGAAAGGAGTTGTGGTGGCGGCTTTGGACTCCGTTTTGGAGAATGGGATTCTGAATGCTCAAGATGATGCTCCATCTAACACTCCCCATGGGAGGTTGTTCGTGCCTAGAGCCTTTAGGAGAGATTTGTTTGTGGAGTGTCATGAGTCTGGGTTGGCAGGTCATCCAGGAGTTTCGGAGACTAAGAGACTTATCAGTCGCAGTTTTTAGTGGCCTGGATGGCAGAAGGAAGCTATCAAGTGGAGATATCCAGTCCTTGTTGAATTTAATTAGAGTAAGTATGTCTGCGTTTTTCGTGGAGAGGCGTGTGCGCCTATCAGTGATGATTGCCCCAGCGGAACTGAAAACACGTTCTGACACCACACTAGCAGCCGGGCAGGCCAACACCTCCAAGGCATATAAGGAGAGGTCGGGCCAAGTGTTCAGCTTAGACACCCAATAATTAAAGGGAACTGAAGCATCAGAAAGGACGCACGTATGGTCACTTAAGTACCCCTTGACCATGTTCTGCAACTTATCCCTCCTTGGCATTGTTATAGGCACAGATCACCCTTGCTGTTGTGCTGGTTTATTGAAAATTGCCCAATTTGTGCACATTTTCCCCCCTCCTCTGTTGGAGCTGGTGTTCGTATCTCTCTCCGTTATCCCTTGGTGTTGAAAAAAGCCGGTACCTCTGCCACCAGCATGGTCTGAGGGTGATGTTTTTAGCAACTGATCTACAACGGCCTCTTGAATGACTCCATTGTAAAACTCTTTGGTGACTCCAAAAGGAGATAAGGAAATTTCTCCTTGTACCGTGGATTGAGAAAGTTGGCCAACCAGTATAGGTCGCTCTTGTCACCCGCACCTTAACAACATCTCCAGAATCTGACCTTATCTCACCTTTGAAACTGTTAAAACTCTTACTGTCGCTCTTATTCACTCTCGTCTGGATTACTACAACTCTCTTCTGATCTGTCTCCCTCTTATCAAACTTTCTCCTCTCCAATCCGTCCTGAATGCAGCAGCCAGGGTCGCATTTCTGTGCAGCCGCTTCACCGATGCCTCCATCTTGTGACAGTCATTACACTGGCTGCCCATTCGCTAGGGTCCAATATAAACTCATCACTCTCACCCACAAAGCGCTCCACAGTTCTGCACTGCCTTATATCTCCTCTCTCATCTCTATCGCCCTACATGTGCCCTCCGTTCTACAAATGACCTAAGACTAACATCCCCCATAATCCAAATCTCGCACCTCCGTCTCCAAGACTTCTCTCTTGCTGCACCAGTTCTCTGGAATGCTCTACCCCAGACGATCCGACTGATACCTAGCCCCCACGTCTTCAAGTGCACTTTAAAAACCCATCTCTTTAAACAAACCTACCACCTCAACTACTCAGTAAACTAACTTTCCCCTGTTCCCTCCTTCTAAATATTATTCAGAATCTGCACCTACTATTCATCTGTCTCCACACCCTCCATGCACACGATAACTGCACTCAATACTTGATTATTGCACTTAAGCATACTGGCTGATGACCGGATCATACAGCTTTATATGAAAATCCCTACTTATTATAATTGCCAGGCCGGAAATAACAAGCACTTTTCATCTATTGTGTCCACCCATTTCCTTGTAGAATGTAAGCTTGCGAGCAGGGACCTCACTCCTAATGTAACTGTTTAAACTGTGTTACCTTGTACTGAATTTATTGTTTGTACATGTCCCCGCTTAATTGTAAATTGCTGCAGAATATGTTGGCACTATATAAATAAAAATTATTATTATTATTGTTGGATAAAATGTGTATCACGCGAGAGTTTTGCCACATACACTTTCATATGATCTGTGCCATGTGGGCCAAGCTGCAAAAAGGCAAATGTTCTATGTCCCCAGCAATAGAAACAGTACACATCCTCTCCTCACGCTGACTTGCCGCCTCCTCCTCTTCCACCTCCTCCTCTCTAGCCCATCCAGACTGGATAGATATGAAGCTTGGGTTGGGTGTCCCCTCTGTAGCATTACAAGTCCTCTCGGTAGCACAGAAAAGTCCTCTTCCTCCTCATCCTCCTCATCTTCCTCCTCATCACCCAATGTTGCCTCAGAATATTGGCTGGGCTAAGTAGTATCACCCATTGGGAAATCTGGCTCCATACCAACATGCTGGGCATTCAAAGCTTCCTCTTTAAGATTATGCGTAGAGGCCTTGTCTGTTATCTGTAAGGTGCCCCAGCGAGGTAGTCGTGGACGAGCTGTAGTCCCCACCCGCTATGGCACCCTACAGACAATACGTGTCCTCCCTCTGCAGTGTGGCTGTGTATGTGGTGCTCTTCACTTACTTCAAGCCATCCGATCGCAGCTGTCTCCAGGCATTTCTCTTCTGGGACCAGGGCAGCAATAAATTCAGAGGACACGAGGTTCTTAACCAGAACTTGAACTTTACTTGGGGAAGAGGAATATATACAGTATTTACAGGCAGATATAATGGATAAGGCCCGACAGGCTATCATCTCTCTCACAGGCGCTGGCAACATCTTCAGCCCTGGTTCCCTCTTTAAATGAAGCATCTCTGTGACTCTAATCTCTGGCCCAAGAGACTCTTCTGTAACACTGACAGTGACCTGGATCCGATCTCTCCCCCACGTCTTAGCCTGGAGTCCTATTTGTCTTCCTCTGCTTCCTGCAGACTAGAAGTGCCCCGGGTTCTCACTACCTCTGATGAGCTTCTCCGGCCGGCTAACAGGACTCTTGCTCTTGCGTAAAGAGACTGTAACACTAGTGATCCCACTGTCTGAGGGTATGGAGCTCCCGTCTACCCTAGCAGCCACTATAGTCAGGCTGCCTGAACGATTTACTGTCCAATCTCTTACTCAGTGACTCCTCCTGCTTTCTGGAAACTTAAGCAGGAATTTTCCCAAAGTGCCCACCCTCGGTGAGCTGTCATCACACAGCATTAACTCATCACTGCCTGTAACCCTGCTAGCAGACTCAACCTGACATCTGCACCCAGGACAGTGGCATCTTGTGGCTGTTTACAGGTACTGCAGCCCACAATGAATTATGCCAGGAACAAGCTCTATATCACTCAAGGCTTGATCCGGGCACTAAGTTCCCCCTTTACTCTACTGACTGGACCACTAAAGCTAACCCCTTAGCTTGGTCTACCAACAGTTCAGAGAGGTCTGACTCAAGGAACACTTCCTTTAACTATCTCAGTACCAAGGGAAGGCTACGCCCTTCCCCACTATTACATATCGAAGACAGAATCTGCTCTCGCTCTTCTGGCTTCCACACACGTTTACGTTCCAGACGGGGATTTTTTTCCAGGATCATAGTGGATGCATCAAGCTTCTTCTGACTTGACACAGACTGAGTGACTTCTTGCGCACCACTGAAAACACCACGTCCACATCCACGTCCCTTAACAACAGACTTCTTTGGCATTTTGGGTTTTGTTGACAGATTTTCAGATGTTGATGGCACAAGCCAAGCTATCTGTCACAGCCAAAATAGTGAGTCAACTATGACTCAGCCCATAGGGCTAATTTTTACAAACCCTATGCACATCGTGCAGTGGACAAACCAGGACAGTATTCCTACTCAAGCCTAACTACTATTTGTGATTGGAGGCCCTTGGGATGGTGGCTTCCTGCATCAACCATGACTCAGCCCATAGGGCTAATTTTCACAAACCCTATGCACATTGTGCAGTGGACAAATCTGGAATGTACAGTGGTCCTACCAAACTAATATTTGTCACTGGAGGCCCTTGTCACAGGTTCTGCCACATTGTGACTGAGATAAGGGATACATATTCAATAGAAATGTACTGTCAGTCACCCTATTTGGCAAAAAACATGCCTGGCTTCTGCCACATTGTGACTGAGATAGGGGATACATATTCAATAGAAATTTACACTGACTGTTGATGACCGACTGATGGCCCTGTGAAAACTTGAATTGAGGGACACAACTACTACAGTACTCCATCGTAGATAATGTTTGTCAAGGGAGACCCTTGTCATGGAATCTTCCTGCATTTATGACACAGCCACCAGGAGTAATTTTTGGAAATACGATGCACATTCTGCACTGGACCAAGAAGTCTTCTCTTGCTATATAATCTGGGGAATATTGACAATCAAAATCTCTGAGCCATTTGGAGAAACTTCTCCAACGCATCCTGGAGGGGGGGCACCATATATCCTTTGTTCATTGACTTGCACAAGTGATATATTTGAGCTCGTCATCCAGTTGACTAGTGCAGCTTTTTTTTCCGGGTTCACAAAGTTCAGCCATACCTGAGTATCGCAGGCCACACTCACTGCTACCTACTAGTACTCCATTTCTCTTGTCTTTTTCTCTGTAGTCTCTGCCCTTAAATTAGTTAAATAATAGAGTGAGGGCCCTACAATATGAATAAGTGAGGGCACTCTCAAATGTACACAAGAGGCACCTTCAAAATTTCTAGAGGAGCGCACTTCAAAATGTATGTTACAGGGCCACACGAGGGCTCTCACAAAACTCAGCTTTCCTGCCTACTGCAGGCCCTATGAACATTTGAATTTAGGGCCACATTATCACATGGTGGTGGAGGGGGAGGACGGTCAAGCCCAACGCTACAATGGGCACATTGTAAACTGCTATGGAATATGTATTCCGCCCAAATGACTAAGTAACAGCTGTCCCTCCAAAAGACATGTTACAGAGCCGCCTGAGGCCTCTCAGGTCAAAGATCAACATACCTACTGGTGCGTTCTAGCTGTGCTTGTAAAGTGCAGGGGAATAGCGAACTAATAATTATGTATGACAGAGGGACCTACAAAATGTATAAGTCAGGGCCCTCCCAATTGTGAAAGGTGAAAAAAGACTCAACAATATGTGTGAACAAATGTTAAAAGGGGTATTTTTGGGGTTTCTATGGTTTATTTAGCCTTATATAAGTGATTATGCAGGAAAACTGTTTCTTAACCTTTTTGGCCTGTTAAAGCAATTTAGGTTAGGTTTGGTAGTTGTTCTTGTGTGTCTGTAAAAGTGCCGTAATACTGCGACAAACTTATTCCCAGAAACCATATGTGAGTTAGAAATGCATGCAGGCATATTCTCCAGGCTCTTCCCATTCTGTTTCATCACTTTCTCATCCATTTCAGCTTTTTCTTCAGGCCCCCAGACCCCTTTGTAGGGTCCAGCAGAAAATTACTTGCATTTCCCATTGACTTACATTGTACTCGCTATTCGGAACGAATACGCGATTATTACAAAGTACTCGTTACAAGTATAGCGATTATGAATATTACGGTCCTCGCTCATCACTATCCATGACATTTACAGTGGTAAGTATGAAGTTCAAGCGACTGAGCTTAGAATCTGCACAACTAAGATGGAACCCCAGGGGAGTAACAAGAGACCTAGGGAATACAGGACATTTTGGCATGCCACCACCAGCGTGTGGCTTGAATTTTAGAGTCTATAATGATCTATTCTTCCTTCTCAGGAAGTAATATAAATAATATATTGTGACAGAGTCACTGGTGTTATATGTGAGGGGAGGTATGTGTAACTCCGGCTGATAGCCTGTGTGAACTGAAACCTACAAACTTTCTGCCAGTATGCTATTTGCTGGGGGTTAATTAACTTAAAGGGTGTGTTTTTTTGTGAATGGCAAAGAGGGTGGGAAGTCATTCATACTATGTCCCCTCAGGGTGTGGCTGAGCAAGCTTAAATGCTCAGTTGCTAGTTTTTTTTTCAGTTGTTGTGTTTGGAGAGGTGAGGTCTCCAAACTGGAAAAGCCACAGCTCAGGAAGGAGCTGGAGGCTGGGACTACAACCTGCATGGGAGAACCCCACACTCCCATGGACTGTGCTATCGTTTATCTTTTGTTTTGTTGTTTTACCTGTAAGGCCGTGTTTATTTACTGCTGGAGCTGCAGGGCTTTATGCCACACAATAAAGCCTGCAGAGAAAACCCGGTCCCCGAGTCTACTTCCGGAAGCGGCCGAACGAGTCGTCTTACCACAATATATATAAAGTGTGAGACAGTGAGGGGAATTATATGCGAGTCACGGTATGTATCCCCCAGGATGCGCATAGGGGCATATTGAACCCACTGGAGTGCATTGCAATCACAGAAACAACTGTTCTTGCAGTGAAAAATAAAAGTAAAGTTTGGACTTGGTCAAGCTATTTGACCAAGTTGGATTTAAGAAAACCTGACCTGGACTTTTATTTTTGAGTGATCTGCAGGATGGTAGTGGGGTTGGTCACTCCCTCCAGCCCGGGTATTACAACTGGCTCATGTCCGGCATTCACATTTAAACCTCAGCAAAGGTTTGGGTGTATCAGTGTTTTGTTTACTAGCTGAAGAGCAGGAGCCTCTGTGCAAGACAGGCCTGTGTGAAGTGAACACAGAGCCAAGGGAAGCAAAACTCTTGGTGCACCTCAGAGTGATGCGGCAATGCAGTTGCCCACGGCAATGAGTTTAAAAATGGACTGTTTTCTGATGACCCAGCTGCGATCCAGAGGATACCGTTTGCCTTTAATTTGTGAGTTTTGGAAATTAAAGACATTTACATTGAACTTTCCTGGGTCACTGCCTTTTACCACACTGTGTGAATACAGCTGCACTACAATACTCATGGCCAAAAGTGTTAGCACCTTTGAAATTCTTCCAGAAAATGAAGTATTTCTCCCAGAAAATGAATGCAGTTGCACATGTCTTGTTATGCACATGTTTATTTCCTTTGTGTATTGGAACAACACAAAAAAAACAAAGAAAAAAAGGCAAATTGGACAAAATTTTACACAATACCCCCAAAATGTGCCAGACAAAATTGTTAGCACCCTAAACTTAATATTTAATTGCACACCCTATGAAATAAATATAAATCGCTTCCTATAGTCATCAACAAGCTTCTTATGCCTCTCAACTGGAATTTTGGATCACTCTTCTTTTTCAAACTGCTCCAGGTCTCTCATATTTGAAGGGTGCCTTCTCCCAACAGCAATTTTAAGATCTCTCCAGATGTGTTCAATGGGATTTAGATCTGCACTCATTCCTGGCCCCTTCAGAACTCTCCAGCGCTTTGATTCCATTCCATTCTGGGTGCTTCTTGAATTATGTTTGGGGTCATTGTCCTGCTGGAAGATCCATGACCAAGGACGCAAGCCCAGCTTTTTGACACTAGGCACTACATTGCGACCCAAAATCTTTTGGTAATCTTCAGATTTCATGATGCCTTGCACACAATCAAGGCATCCTGGGCCAAAGGCAGCAAAACAACCCAAAAACATATTTGAACCTCCACTATATTTGACTCTAGGTACTGTGTTTTTTTCTTTGTAGGCCTCATTCCATTTTCGGTAAACAGTAGTGCTTTACCATAAAGCTCTGTCTTGGTCGCAACTGTCCACAAAAAGCTTTCCCACAAGGATTTTAGATTACTCACATACATTTTAGCAAACTGCAGTCTTGCTTTTTTATGTCTTTGTCAGCAGTGGGGTCCTCGTGGGTCTTCTGCCATAGCGCTTTAATTAATCCAAATGTCGACAGATAGTTTGGGTTGACACTGATGCACTCTGAGTCTGCAGGACAGCTTGAATTTCTTTGGAACTTGATTGGGGCTGCTTATCCACCATCCGGTCCATCCAGTGTTGCAACCTTTCATCAATTTTTCATATGGGTTGTAAATGTCTTGATTATGTTATGCATCGGGAACAAAGGAAAATCAAGATCTCTGGAGATGGACTTATAACCTTGAGACCATAAATATTGTTTAACAATTTTGGTTCTCAAGTCCTCAGATAGTTTTCTTCTCCTTTTCCTGTTCTCCATGCTTAGTGTGGCTTTATCTCTGCCCTCCGCCCGACGTTATCCAGGCCCCCGCCACTTCTATACTAGCTAGCGCCTTAGGTATTTATTCAGTGTCCTGACAGGACACTCACTTGCATATACCCCCTTGTGGGACAAATGGCTATTTATTCTTGGATCCATTATATTCCATCATCGGGTCCCTTCTTTTGCATCTTTTCAGTAGTGTGGGTTTTTTCCACCTCTGAATGGCACGCAATTTGTGGCTTCACAGCACTTTCAATCATGAAGGTTATCTCATTTGGGTTGGTATTTATTCAAGCAATGCATTAATTCATATTGATATACACATAGTTTTTCATTATTAAATATGTCATTGTTTGTTTATTCAAATTTGATCTTATTCTACAAATTTTTTGTGCATATATTCATTCATTTATTATCTACCTAATGGTACCTTTTCCATGTATATTTGTGGGGATCCTCTAAATCATGTATTGTAATAGTAATTGATTATTATTCCCCATCCATCTTTATAGTTGATCAGATTTGAGTGCCTATATCATTGTTTAATTTGAGATCTGTCATGTGTGGGGGGCATTTTGCATGCCAATTCATGGCTTTTTAAATGTTTTTAATCTGTGGTGTCCAATAAACTTTTTTTCTATATTGTTCTATATAGGAGGTGTGCTCGTCTATTATGTAGTGCTTTCTTTCTTTCACGAATTTTAGTGTGGCACACTCAGACACACAATGCAAAGATTGAGTCAACATCTCTCTTTTTATGTGATTTCAGGTGTGATTTTCATATTGCCCACACCTGTTTCTTGCCACAGGTAAGTTTGAACAAGTATCACATGCGTGAAACAAAGTTGTTTTCCCACAATTTTGGAAAGGTGGCAACAATTTTCTCCTGTCTTTTTTGTGTTAAATTATGTCCAATTTACATTTTTTCTCAGCTTTTTTTAATTATTCCAATACCCACAAAGAAAACAAACATGTATATAACAAAACATGTGTAATTGCAATAATTTACTGGGAGAAAATCTTCATTTTCTGGAACAATTTTAAGGGTGTCAACACTTTCGGCCATTCCTGTGTATATATACAGTACAGACCAAAAGTTTGGACACACCTTCTCATTTAAAGATTTTTCTGTATTTTCATGACTTTGAAAATTGTACATTCACACTGAAGGCATCAAAACTATGAATTAACACATGTGGAATTATATACTTAACAAAAAAGTGTGAAACAACTGAAAATATGTCTTATATTCTAGGTTCTTCAAAGTAGCCACCCTTTGCTTTGATGACTGCTTTGCACACTCTTGGCATTCTCTTGATGTGTCCCTGAAGTGCCAGGCTTCGGTGATGTGGGACCCGGAGAAGCAGGTTCCAGTACACATAGTGCTGAGAGGAATTTAATGGGCCCGGATTACAGGGCCGAGTTTTACGAGCTGCTGAAAGAGCTGGGGGGGAACAGCTGCTCACTTACCTGCAGTCCAGGTCTTGGAAGGCTGATTTAAGACAGCTGCGCCTGTCTCAGTCTGTCTGTCTGTGTGTGTTGGGCAAGGTGAGCAGACCTTGCATGTACTGCTCAGACTCTGCTGGAGGCAGAGGAAGGCATTTTGTTTAAACGGCTGAGGCCGTGCTGCATGGACTTGTTATTTTGAGCTTTGTTCTGTTATTCCTTTTTGTGCCAGGAAAAGGCTGTTACTTTTGTTTCCTCACTGGTGTATGGACACTAATATAAACCACCAGTTTGTTTGAACCCGCGGACTGCAACACTGTGTGAACCTGTGCCTACCTCCAAACGCGGCTCAGTGAGTACAAATGCCTACAGTTGGTGCTAGAAACACGGGTACAGATCCCAAGCGGCAGTGTGACTGATAAAAGAAGAAGTATTTGTCCTGGGTGAAGTCGGCCATATGCCAGCAAGTGTCGCCGGACAAAATGGAGGACCTGCTTAAACATCTGTTGCAGGCACAGCAGGCGCAACTTCAGCAACAACAGGCCCAGCAGGCGCAGTTCCAGCAGCAGTACCTGCAGAGCCAGCAGAGCATGCAGCAGAGCCAGCAGAGCATGCAGTAGAGCCAGCAGAGCATGCTATAGCAGCAACGGGAGCAGCAGCAGGAAACAAATAAACTTCTGATGCAGCAGATCCAACAGCAGCAAAGACAAATGGAAATCCTGGCAGAGCAGATCCGTGGCAGGACAACTGCCACATCCTCAAATCCAGGTGATGACTCACACGTCAGGAAGACGGTAAGAAGAGCATTACAAAAGATGACCCCGGGTGATGACGTTGAGGCATTCCTGACGAGAGGGTGGCAGAGTGAGAGAAATTGCCTCCAGAGCAGTGGGCGGAGGTAATGGTGCCCTATTTGACAGGCGAGCCGCAGAGGGCCTATTATGACTTGGCCTTGCAGGACGCGAAAGAGTATGCTAAGTTGAAAACTGAGATTTTGTCACACTTGGGAGTGACTCTGACTATCAGGGCGCAACGGGTGCACCACTGGGCCTATTGCAGTGACAAATCTCCCTGGTCCCAGATGTTATACCTCCTACACCTGGTCCAAAAGTGGTTGCAACCTGAATCTTCCTCCCTAGCACAGATGGTGGAGAAGGTTGTTATAGACAGGTTTATACACTCTCTTCCGAAGTCAGTGCAATCCTGGGTTGCTCAGGGAGATCCCCATAATGTCGATGACTTGGTGGGGTTGGTGGAAAGATACCAGGCGGTTGAGAGTTCATTGGGAAAACAAGGGGTTGTAGCCTCTCAGGACTGGGGTTCCCAAAAAGGGGGTGAACACCCAAAAGAAGGGAGCTAGAGCCACACCTGAGGGGCGTCCTAGAGTTCAGGAGGGGTCTCAGTTGCTGCCCAAGGTCCCACCCATATTATAGTGTGTTGGAGATGTCATACCCCTGGTCATATTGCCACCCGGTGTCCCATAAACTCTGAGCCAATAGACTGCAACATAGGCCGGCGTTGCTCCTATGTTGCCTACCTCGCCTGCAGCGCGGTTCCTCAACATGGCGAGGGCCCTTAGGCATGCTCTGTGTCAGTAAACGGGGTAAAAGTCTCTGGACTATTGGACTCAGGAAGTTTGGTGACCCTGATAAGGGCCACACTCCCTCATTGACTGGTTCCTGGGAAGGTGGTGGGTGTCCGGTGTATTTATGGGGACGCTAAGAACTATCCTGTGGCCCAGGTGGATGTCAACACGGACTGAGGCACCACATCTCATGAAGTGGCGGTCATTAAAGACCTTTGCATCCCATAATAATTGGACGTGACTTCTGGGAAATGTGGGGAAAAGCGGGGACACCTGGCTGCTCGGACGACAGCCAGATCGCCCCTAAGGAAACTTACTCGCAGAACATGGTAGATGAGATTTCTATTTGTGTGTTTGTGGGCGATGAGGATGAGGCAACATCCCCTGAGGCCAATATCCCTGAGCTGGAGGTGTCCAAGGGAAACTTTGGAACTGCCCAACTCAGGAATTTAACTCTGAAAGGGGCCTTTGAAAATGTTACTGTGTTAAATGGGGTGCTCAGGAACCGGGGGTTGACACTCGGTTCCCTCATTTTGCTGTGAATGGGGATTTGCTGTACAGAGTAACCAAGACAAGGGGTGAGGTAATAGAACAGTTGCTGATGCCAGGGCCCTATAGACGCAGGGTGTTAGACATGGCTCATTCTCATGTGTTGGGTGGTCACCTGGGTGCAGACAAGACTCAGGAACGGATCCTCCAGAGATTTTACTGGCCAGGTTGCTATAGAGAAATAAAGAGTTATTGTCGTTCCTGCCCCACATGCCAGATAACCTCCCAGTGGCCCACTTCCGCAGTCCCTAGTGCCCCCACCCATCATCGAGGTTCCATTCTAACACATAGCAATGGATCTAGTGGGGCCCCTGGTCGAGTAAGCCTGAGGGCATCAGTATATCCTGGTGGTATTAGATTATGCTACACGGTATCCGGAGGCCGTACCACTATGAAACTCCTCCACCAGGTGTATTGCCCGGGAGTCAGTCCACATATTTTCAATAACGGGGTTGCCTAAGGAGATCCTAACAGATGAAGGAACTCCATTTATGAGGAAATTGTGCAAGACATTGCAGATTGCACAACTGAGAACCTCCGTGTACCACCCCCAGATGGACGGACTGGTCGAGAGATTTAACAAAAACCTTGAAAGCAATGTTGAGGAAAGCAGTGGAAAAGGATGGCCGAGACTAGGACTGTCTGCTTACCTGTCTGTTGTTCGCCATCAGGGAAGTTACCCAAGCTTCCACAGGTTTCTCCCCGTTTGAACTGCTCTATGGATGACACCCTTGAGGACTCCTGGAAGTGGCGAAAGAGTCCTGGGAAGCTGAGACCACTCCCTATAGGAGCGTGGTGGAGCACATTGCCCAGATGCAAGAGAGGATTACCTATGTGATGCCAATTGTGAGAGAGTGCCTCCTCAAGGCATGAGAGGCACAGTCCAGGGAGTATAATAGCTCGGCCAGGGTGAGACCGTTCAACCCAGGAGATCGAGTGCTTGTGCTGGTGCTCACAGTGGAGATCAAGTTCATGGCCAAGTGGCAGGGCCCCTATGAGGTAGTACAGAAAGTGTGGGAAGTCACCTATAAAATCCACCAACCAGGGAAGAGGAAACCCTACCAAATTTACCATGTTAACTTGATTAAGCCATGGCAATATAGAGAGTCCGTGGAAGCTCCTTGTTTAGTGGCTGTTGCTGACGCTGATGTGAAAGAGGTCAAGGTGGCAGAGTCACTGTCACGTGCCCAAAAGCAACAGTGCAAAGAGTTTCTACAGCGAAATAAAGACCTGCTTTTGGTGTTGCCAGGACTCACTCAGGTCAAAGAGCATGAGGTACTCACAGAGCCTCATGTTCGTGTCAATCTAAAACCATACAGGATCCCAGAGGCCCGCAGAGAGGTGATCTCAAAAGAAGTGAGGCGGATGCTTAACCTGGGAGTCATTGAAGAGTCCAAAAGTGGATGTTCCAGTCCTATAGTCTTAGTGCCGAAACCAGATGAGGAATGGCGGTTTTGCAACAACTATAGGAAGTTGAACGAGGTCTCGAAGTTCGACGCCTACCCAATGCCTAGGGTAGATGAGCTTATCGAAAGGCTAGGACCTGCTCGGTACATCACCACCCTGGACCTCACCAAAGGATATTGGCAAATTCCCCTGTCCAAAGAGGCCAAGGAGAAGACAGCCTTTTCGACGCCAGATGGATGTTATCAATACGTCAGGATGCCGTTAGGGTTGCAGGGAGCTCCGGCCACCTTCCAGAGAGCCATGGACCGGATCTTAGCACCCCACAAAAAGTATGCAGTGGCCTACATAGATGACATCGTCATATTCAGGCAGGACTGGGAAAGTCATCTGGACAAAGTTCAAGCCATACTTGATGCCCTAAGGTAGGCGGGCTTTACCATCAACCTGAAGAAATGTGCCTTGGGAATGGAGGAAGCCAAGTACCTAGGGTACGTGGTTGGTAGAGGGGAAATAAAACCACAAATAAATAAGGTCGAGGCTATCTTGAACTGGCCACAGCCCCTCTCGAAGAAGCAGGTCAGGGCATTTCTAGGCATTGTGGGCTACTATCAAAGATTTGTCCCTAGCTTTGCCCTGATAGCAGCCCCGCTGATGGATCTTCTGAAAGGGACAAAGTCGGCTATGGCCAAGTGGTCCCCGGAAGCAGAAGCGGCCTTCCAGGAAAAAGTTTGTGGTCCAGACAGATTCATCGGATGTTGGGCTGTGAGCAGTCTTGTCCCAGGAGATTAACGGAGAAGAACACCCTGTAATATACCTCAGTCGGAAGCTCTCCACTTGTGAGAAGAATACTCCATTGTAGAAAAAGAATGTTTGGCCATTAAGTGGGCGTTAGACACTCTGAGGTATTACCTGTTAGGTAGAAGGTTCAGGTTAGTGTCAGACCATGCCCCACTGAGGTGGATGCGAGAAAAGAAGGGTGATAATGCCAGAGTGGCTAGGTGGTTCCTGGCTCTACAAGATTTTAGTTTCCGGGTAGAGCATAGGCCTGGGAAACAACATGGGAATGCTGATGCCTTGTCAAGGGTTTATTGTATGGTGACAGAAAGTGCCAAGCCCCCCGGCTTTGGGCAGAGGGGGGGTATGTAAGGTGGCTGCCGGACAGGTCGTGGACGGGAGGCATGTGTCCCCGAAGTGCCAGGCTTCGGTGATGTAGGACCCGGAGAAGCAGGCTCCAGTACACATAGTGCTGAGAGGAATTTAATGGGCCCGGATTACAGGGCCGGGTTTTACGAGCAGCTGAAAGAGCTGGGGGGGAACAGCTGCTCACTTACCTCCAGTCCAGGTCTTGGAAGGCTGATTTAAGACAGCTACGCCTGTCTCAGTCTGTCTGTCTGTGTGTGTTGGGCAAGGTGAGCAGACCTTGCATGTACTGCTCAGACTCTACTGGAAGCAGAGGAAGGCACTTTGTTTAAACGGCTGAGGCCGTGCTGCATGGACTTGTTATTTTGAGCTTTGTTCTGTTATTCCTTTTTGTGCCAGGAAAAGGCTGTTACTTTTGTTTCCTCACTGGTGTATGGACACTAATATAAACCACCAGTTTGTTTGAATCCGCGGACTGCAACACTGTGTGAACCTGTGCATACCTCCAAACGCGGCTCAGTGAGTACAAATCCCTGCAAAGCATAAAAGTGCTTACTGATAAAATTCCTTGCTTCAAATTAACATTTAGATAATGTAAAGCAACATTGCACTTTTCACTTACAGTAACCTTAATCCAGGTTAGAAAACTTATAGTATTTTTCGGATTAGAAGACGCACTTTTTCCCCCAAAATTTGGGAGGAAAAAGGGGGTGCGTCTTATAATGCGAAGGTATGGTATTTTACCTGGGATGGCGGCATCGGGGGAGCGATTTCACAGATTCAGGACGCTGGCGGCAGCGGCAGCAGCGAGAGCAGGGCGATGCTGCGGGCCCCATCCTCTCAGAAGGGTCACTGATTCAGGATGACTTGGGCAGTGGTTGCGGCGGGAATGGGGCAATGCTGCGGGCCCCATCCTCTCAAAAGAATTTGGCGGTGAGCAGAGGTTCCCTTCTCACATACATGGCTCTGCTGTGGGCTTCAGGAAAATAGCCGCCGGAGACGAGATCTCGTCTCTCGAGAAGTCGATCTGCGCATGCTATGGCGTCCATTTTTCCTAAGCCCACTGCAGGGTTATGTACGGGAGAGGGAACATCCGCTCATTGCTGACTTCTTCTGAGGACAGGACCTGCATCATCGCCCCACTCCTGCCCCCACCACCGCCCAAGTCATCCTGAATCAGCAACCCTTCTTTTGAGGATGAGGCCCGCAGCATTGCTCCTCTCCCGCCACTGCCCCTAACCTCCTGAATCAGCGACCCTTCTGAGAGGACAGGGCTCGCAGCATCGCCCGACTCCTGATGCATTTCCACCAACCTCTTGAAGCAGTGACCCTGCCTCCTGTGACCCCCGCTCCACCGGAAAAGAAAACCATCATCCCTTATTCATGGCCAACAGTGTTGACACCCTTGAAATTGTTCCAGAAAATGAAATATGTCTCCCAGAAAATTATTGCAATTACACATATTTTCTTATACACATGTTTATTTCCTTTGTGTGTATTGGAACAACACAAATAAACAGAGAAAACAAGGCAAATTGGACATAATTTCATACAAAACCCCAAAAATGGTCTGGTCAAAATTGTTGGCGCTTTAAACTGAATATTTGGTTGCACACCCTTTGGAATAAATAACTACAATCAATCGTATCCTATAACCATCAACAAGCTTCTTACACCTCTTAACTGGAATTTTGGACCACTCTTCACTTACAAACTGCCCCAGGCCTCTCATATTTGAAATGTACCTTCTCCCAACAGCAATTTTAAGATCTCTCCACAGATGTTCAAAGAGATTTGCGTCCAGACTCATTGCTGGCACCTTCAGAACTCTCCAGCGCTTTGTTTCCATCAATTTCTGGGTGCTTCTTGAAGTATGTTTGGGGTCATTGCCCTGCTGGAAGACCCATGACTTAGGATGCAAACCCAGCTTTCTGACACAGGGCACTACATTGCAACCCAAAATCCTCTGATATTCTTCAGATTTCATGATGCCTTGCACACGGTCAATGCACCTAGAGCAAGAGACAGCAAACAACACCAAAATGTCTTTGAGTCGCCACTATATTTGACTGTAGGTACTGTGTTCTTTTCTTTGAAGGCCTCATTCCATTTTCAGTAAGTAGTAGAATGATGTGCTTTACCAAAAAACTCTATCTTGGTCTCATCTGTCCACAATAAGCTTTCCCAGAAGGATTTTGACTTACGTACATTTTGGCAAACAGCCGTCTAGTTTTTTAGTGTCTCTGTGTCAGCAGTGGAGTCCTCCTGGGTCTCCTGCTATAGGATTACATTTTATTCAGATGTTGACGGATAGTTCACGCTAACACTGATGCACCCTGAGCCTACAGGACAACTTGAATTTCTTTGGAACTTGATTGTGGCTGCTTATCCACCTTCTGGACTATCCTGCGTTGCAACCTTTCATCAATTTTTCTCTGCCATTCATTTCCAGGGAGATTGTAAACATCTTGATTAGGTTGCGTACTGTGGACAAAGGAAAATCACGATCTTTGGAGATGGACTTGTAACCTTGGGATTGTTGATATTTTTTAACAGTTTTGGTTCTCAAATCCTCAGTCAGTTCTCTTCTCCTCTTCTTGTTCTCCATGCTTAGTGTGGCATACACAGACACACAATGCAAAGATTGAGTCAACTTCTCCCCTTTTTATATGGTTTCAGGTGTGATTTTCATATTGCCTACACCTGTTACTGGCCACAGGTGAGTACGAATGAGCATCACAAGTGTGAAACAAAGTTGTTTACTCACATTTTTGGAAAGGTGCCAACAATTTTGTCCTACCCATTTTTGGGGCTTTGTGTGAAATTATGTTCAATTTGCATTTTTTTCTCTGTTTTTTTTTTGTGTTCCAATACACACATAGGAAGTAAACAGGTGTACAACGAAACATGTATAATTGCAATCATTTTATGGGAGAAATACTTCATTTTCTGGAACAATTTCAAGGGTGACAACCCTTTCGGCCGTAACTGAATATATTACAAAATAATACATAATAAGTATATTTGCAAAATAAAAATGCATACAGTTTTACTTGAAAATTTGTGAACCTTTAAGAATTTTCCATTCTCAGGAGAATGTGGGTAATGCAGAAAGTCAACATTCCAAAGCACAAAAAAAAGAAAAAGTTAACATTTTGGAATGGCCATGTCTAAGTTCAGACCATAATTCTGTGGAAAAGTTGATGAAAGACCAGAAGTGTGCAGTTCATGGGAGAAAATCCATCAACAGTTGAAACTGTTTTATGGGGATGAATGGGCTAAAATTCCTCCTAGTCAATGTGCAAGACTAAATAATTACTGGAAATATTTAGATTCAGTTATTGCTGCCCTGGGGGTGGGAGGTCAAAGGTAAAAGTAAAGAATTAGTCATGGGTTAAACAGTTTGGGGAGATGTGGTATATTGCTAGTGCAATATTTATTTCAGACTTAGGGCTTGTTCACAGGTTGTGTTTTAGCTGCATTTTTTTCCGTGCATTTTTGCCACAAATAAATGTAGTATTTTACTGTATCTATAAAGTGAATGAGAATCCTGAAGTCTCATGCATATGCTGCTTATTTTTTCTTTGCAGATTTGAAGCAGTTTTAAATCTGCAGCATGACATTTCTTTATTTGTCAGCATTTTTCACTTATTAAAAAAATGAATGGGAAAAAAACGCACAAAAAATGTGGCAAAAACACTTGTATTTAAGAAGCATTTTTCCTGCCCGGAAACACAATTTTGGTGCACAAATGTCTGAAGCAAATACTTAACCATAGGCTAGTTTCTAACGATTAGTATTCAGTGAGTTTTTGATCGAAATAGTGTCAAGTAAGTACCCTATGTTATTTACCTGTACTATTACACCTTATTTATATACTTTTTAAAGGTTATTTGCTCATTTTGTTTTTATTTTAATATCAGAATACAAAGCATAGAGCAAACACACCACTAAGTTAAAAGCTAGAACTGTTAAGGTCTGATAATAGCCAGCCAGAATAAAAGCCAGTTAATCACCCAGAACGGATAACATCTGGAAGACCATGCAGGGTCGGACAGATTATGCAGCTGGGCTGTCAATCATAATACCAACAGCCCAACATACCCCTGCCTCACATTGGACGATTGGGATGTCACTGACAATACTGACAGCTCAGCGCAGCTCTATCCAATAGAGTGGTTGAGCTGTCACTCAAAGTGTGGTGGAATTGTGACAGTACTTCCTCTTTCAGGTTGGGCCATTGAACCCCCAGGTTTCCCAGGAAGCCTAGAATTTAGGGCCCTTGCCAGAAGATTGGCCTTCACGAATCAGGCTGGAACCCAGGATTTCTCTATTGAGCTGTACTCCTTCCAATGGATAAGGTACTGGAGGAAATTTTGGGCCCTCCAAGGATCCACGACTCTCTGTACCTCATATTCTGAATTGCCATCAAGAAACCAGAGGAGGTGGGGATGAGGAAGATAAAATCGAAGGGCAAATTTCTTTCACAGGGATCTTTTGAAGACGTTAGGGATGCGAATGTAAAGCTTGAAGACGTTAGGGATGCGAATGTAATGCTGGTGAGTGTGGACACCCTGTGCCATGGGTTGGACTTATCCTGGAGAGGCATGACTAAGCGTCTTCCGGGTATTGAGGATAGGATGGGCCGCCTGTGGACACCAGATACCACTCCAGGGCACTCCCCAGGACTGCAGCAGCTGACCTATACAAGATACAGCAAAGGCGAGACAGAAGCGTAGTCAGATGGTTTGTGGTCAGGGTAGGCAGAACGGGTTCAGAATACTAAGCCAAGGTCAGGAGCAGAGAGGTCAGTATAAACAGGTAGGCAAGCCGGGTCAGAAAACAGGAGACAATTCAAGAGAGCACCTTACAGGGATCTAGACAGAGACTGAACTAGAACCTTAGATCAGGCGAGGAGTGGAGGGAGGAGCTGCCTTATATAGCACCTGCTGGTGGGTGATTGGCTGGGGAATCCAAACTCTGCAGGACACAGCAGGGTTAAATTCTTGCAGAATCTGGCCGCGTCCCCTATAGCCATGTGGAGACAACAGGGATATGCTGCAGAGTTGCAAGTGCTGCCAGACATGAGGATAAGCAGAGTGGCGGACGCAGATAGTAGCACAACGTCGGGAATATATGCAAAATACTGCCGTAACAGCGAAGACATGGAGGTAGGTTCAACCTAAAAGCCACCAGATTCATCAATTCCAGAATCTCATAGGGACCAATCAACTTCGGACGCAACTTTGTTGATGGTATTTTAAGTTTCATGTTTTTAGATGACATTGACAACCAAATTGCACTCCCTTATCTTGCACAATGTTAAGAGGAATTCCATGCAATCTCACAACATGACAAATGAACAACCAGGAGAGTGTCTTGGCATTAGATAACCCTTACAAAGGAACAAAATGAGCCTGTTTGCTTAATCGGTCAACCACCACCCAAATAACAGATTTCCCATTAGACAGCGGCAAATCCATAATGAAATCCTTGAACAGATGAGTCCACGGTAGTGATGAGCAAGTACCGTAATATTCGTAATCGCTATACTTGTAACAAGTACTTTGTAATAATCGCATATTCGTTCCGAATAATGAGTACAATGTAAGTCAATGGGAAATGCGAGTAATTTTCTGCTGGACCCTACAAAGGGGTCTGGGGGCCTGACAAAAAAAGCTGAAATGGATGGGAAAGTGATGAAACAGAATGGGAAGAGCCTGGAGAATATACCTGCATGCATTTCTGACTCACATATGGTTTCTGGAAATAAGTTTGTCGCAGTATTACGCCACTTTTACAGACACACAAGAAGAACTACCAAACCTAACCTAAATTGCATTTATCAGGCCAAAAAAAGTTAAGAAACAGATTTTCCTGCATAATTACTTGTATATACGGCTAAATAAACCAGAGAAACCCAAAAATATCCCTTTTAGCATTTGTTCACACATACTCTTGTGACTTTTTTTGCCTTTTACAATTGGGAGCGCCCTGACTTATACATTTTGTAGATTCCTCTATCATACATAATTTTTAGTTCGCTATTCCCCAGCACTTTACAAGCACAGCTAGAATGTACCAGTAGATATGTTGATCTTTGACCTGCGAACAGGGGTGGATTAAAAGTAGCAAGGGCCCCGGGCAGTTTAGAAGGCGCGGGCCCCCCCCCACCACCACACACACACACCTGATGCATCACATGTCACATGATCCCCTGTGATAGATCATGTGATAGTTCACGTGAAATTCATTTGGCACAATATTAATATATTAGTTATAATAATTTTTTTTAGGCTGTGTGCCCACTATGCGTTTTTTTAGCGTTTTTCCGCAGGGGCAATTCCGCTGCAGAAACGCTTAAAAAACGCTTGGTAGTAGGTCTGCCATGTTCTCCAATGACAATCCGCATGTGCTGTGCACGTGCTATGGAAATTTCCGCTGCGCATTATCATTGCGGAAAAATCCTCAGCACTACCAATTATTTTGCGGAAGCGCGGCGTTTTCGCCACTGCATCTGTACATGAGGATTCCATGCAATTCAATGGTACCCGGATCTGGAGAATAGGAGACTCTCCTCCAGACCTGGGTACCATAGAACCTGTAAAAAAAAAGAATAACATAAAAAATATATATTATACTTACCTTCTGATGGCCCTCGGTGTCTTTATCCGATGCGTCCTGGCTTGCCGGCAGCTCGCGGTAGACTAAAGGACCTGTGGTGACGTCATTTAGTCATGTGACGGGTCACGCGACCGCTGACGTCTGCAGGTCATCAAAAGGTAAGTATATATTTATTTTTTATTTTTTACCATTCTTTTACGGTCACACTATATAAATACATGCCGGTTGCATGGATTTATATAGTGTGACCAAGTTGTCAAGTACTTTTCCAAGTGATGCTAAAATCGCTTGGAAAGCACTTGACAACCCGCATGCGGAAATGCATGTGAAGAACGCTTCACTTCCGCTTGTCCCTGGCAGGAAAAACGACTGTACAATCCGCATGCGTTTTTTCTGCCAGAAAGATGCAGAAAAGCTCAAAAAAATCCGGAGCATTTCTGCATCGTGGGCACATAGCCTTACATTAATTGCATAACTTAATATTGAGCACACGTAGCCATCTATACACAGCAGGAGGCAGAACGGCGCCATCTATACACAGCAGGAGGCCGCACGTAGCCATCTATACACAGCAGGAGGCCGCACGTAGCCATCTATACACCGCAGGAGGCCGCACGGCACCATCTATACACAGCGGGAGGCCGCACGTAGCCATCTATACACAGCAGGAGGCCGCCCATAGCCATCTATACACAGCAGGAGGCAGCACGTAGCCATCTATACACAGCAGGAGGTTGCACGGCGCCATCTATACACAGCAGGGGGCCGCACGCAGTCACACACACACGCAAACATATACAGACATATACATACAGGCATAACATTTGAAACACAAAAATACATATAAACAGACATCACACAATGATATCTGCCTGCACACACACACTCACTCACACACACACTCTCACACACACACGCACACTCTCACACACACTCTTACACACACTCTCACACACACTCACACACACACACTCACCATCCCCCCGCTCGGCTCCAGTCCTCCAGCTCCTCTCCGATGCAGCAGTGCAGGGCGCGCACTGCGTGACGTCACACTAGCAGACACCGCCGCGCACAGGGCCGTGTCTCCTGGCTGTAACGTGGCTGGGCGAGCAGACAGGGAAGTTAACAGGTGCAGTGCTGGCCCGGCCGAAGAAGAAGTAGCGGCCGTTCGCCGCTGCTCGGGGAGCGGTCCGCCACTGTCTGCCAGTATGTGCCGCGGCGCCGCACATATTATAATGAGGGCAATCTGGCCATGGACCCCTGGAGCCCCAGGCCCCCTGGAGCCCCGGGGCCCCGGACGGTAGCCCAGATTGCCCTCATTATAATCCGCCTATGCCTGAGAGGCCTCAGGTGGCTCTGTAACATGTGTTTTGGAGGGACAGCTGTTACTTTTTGCGGTCCCTCCATCATTGACACTCAGATAGTTGAATACATAATCCATAGCACTACCAATTATTTTGCGGAAGCGCGGCGTTTTCTCCACTGCATCTGTACTTGAAGATTCCATGCATTTCAATGGTACCCGGATCTGGAGAATAGGAGACTCTCCTCCAGACTTGGGTACCATAGTACCTGTAAAAAAAAAGAATAACATAAAAAATATACATTATACTTACCTTCTGATGGCCCCCGGTGTTTTTATCCGATGCGTCCTGGCTTGCCGGCAGCTCGCGGTAGACTAAAGGACCTGTGGTGACGTCATTTGGTCATGTGACGGGTCACGCGACCGCTGACGTCAGCAGGTCATCAGAAGGTAAGTATATATTTATTTTTTATTTTTTACCATTCTTTTATGGTCACACTATATAAATACATGCCGGTTGCATGGATTTATATAGTGTGACCAAGTTGTCAAGTACTTTTCCAAGTGATGCTAAAATCGCTTGGAAAGCGCTTGTCAACCCGCATGCGGAAATGCATGTGAAGAACGCTTCACATCCGCATGTCCCTGGCAGGAAAAACGCATGTACAATCCGCATGTACAATCCGCATGCGTTTTTTCTGCCAGAGAGATGCAGAAACGCTCAAAAAAATCCGAAGCATTTCTGCATCGTGGGCACATAGCCTTACATTAATTGTATGACTTAATATTGAGCACATGTAGCCATCTATACACTGCGGGAGGCCGCACGTAGCCATCTATACACAGCAGGAGGCCGCACGTAGCCATCTATACACCGCAGGAGGCCGCACGGCGCCATCTATACACAGCGGGAGGCCGCACGTAGCCATCTATACACAGCAGGAGGCCGCCCATAGCCATCTATACACAGCAGGAGGCCGCAAGTAGCCATCTATACACAGCAGGAGGCCGCACGGCGCCATCTATACACAGCAGGGGGCCGCACGCAGTCACGCACACACACAAACATATACAGACATATACATACACGCATAACATTTGAAACACAAAAATACATATAAACAGACATTACACAATGATATCTGCCTGCACACACACACACACACTCACTCACACACACACTCTCACACACACTCTCACACACACACTCACACACACACTCACACTCTCACGCACACTCTTACACACACTCTCACACACACTCACACACACACACTCACCATCCCCCGGCTTGGCTCCAGTCCTCCAGCTCCTCTCCGGTGCAGCAGTGCAGGGCATGCACTGCTTGACGTCACACTAGCAGACACGGCCGCGCACAGGGCCGTGTCTCTTAGCTGTGACACGGCCGGGCCAGCACACAGGGAAGTTAACAGGTGCAGTGCTGGCCCGGCCGAAGAAGAAGTAGCGGCCGTTTGCCGCTGCTCGGGAAGCGGTCCGCCACTGTCTGCCAGTATGTGCCGCGGCGCCGCACATACTATAATGAGGGCAATCTGGCCATGGACCCCCGGAGCCCCAGGCCCCCTGGAGCCCCGGGGCCCCGGACGGTAGCCCAGATTGCCCTCATTATAATCCGCCTATGCCGGAGAGGCCTCAGGTGGCTCTGTAACATGTGTTTTGGAGGGACAGCTGTTACTTTTTGCGGTCTCTCCATCATTGACACTCAGATAGTTGAATACATAATCCATAGCAGTTTACAATGTGCCCATTGTAACGTTGGGCTTGACCCTCCTCCTCCTCCTCCAC
This sequence comes from Phyllobates terribilis, assembly GCF_046119375.1. NCBI lineage: Eukaryota > Metazoa > Chordata > Amphibia > Anura > Dendrobatidae > Phyllobates > Phyllobates terribilis. Next base: position 57,793,564 of record NW_027362771.1, on the reverse strand, counting down.
CACCACCATGTGATACTACGTCCCTAAATTCAAATGTTCAGAGGGCCTTCAGTAGGCAAGAAAGCTGAGTTTTGTGAGAGCCCTCATGTGGCCCTGTAACATACATTTTGAAGTGCCCTCTTCTAGAAATTTTGGAGGTGCCTCTTGTGTATATTTGAGAGTGCCCTCACTTATTCATATTGTAGGGCCCTCACTCTATTATTTAACTCATTTAGGGGCAGAGACTACAGAGAAAAAGGCCAAGAGACATGGAGTACTAGAATGTAGCAGTGAGTGCAGACTGCGATCCTCAGGTATGGCTTAACTCTGTGAACCAGAAAAATAAAGCTGCACTAGTCAACTGGATGACGAGCTCAAATATATCACTTGTGCAAGTCAATGGACAAAGGATATATGGTGCCCCTCTCCAGGATGGGTTGGACAAGCTTCTACAAATGGCTCAGACATTTTGATTGTCAATATTCCCCAGATTATATAGGTAGAGAAGACTTCTTGATACTGTACTACTTGGTCCGGTGCAGAATGTGCATTGTGTATCCAAAAATTGCTCCTTGGGGCTGTGCCATAGGTGCAAGAAGATTCCATGACAAGGGCCTCTCTTGACAAACATTATCTACGATGGAGTACTGTAGTAGTTGTGGCCCTCAGTTCAAGTTTTCAGAGGGCCATCAGTCGGTCAACAGTCAGTGTAAATTTCTATTGAATATGTATCCCCTATCTCAGTCACAATGTGGCACAACCTGTGACAAGGGCCTCTAATGACAAATATTAGTTTTCCAGAAAATGTGTCCACTGCACAATATGCATAGGGTTTGTAAAAATTAGCTCTATGGGCTGAGTCATGGTTGACGCAGGAAGCAACCATCCCAAGGGCCTCCAATTACAAACAGTAGTTAGGCTGCAGTAGGAATACTGTCCTGGTTTGTCCACTGCACAATATGCATAGGGTTTGTAAAAATTAGCCCTATGGTTGACGAAGGCAGGAAACGGGCTTTTATGGGAATGGGGTGACTTTAACAGCAGTAGCATGAATCTGCATTTTTGGTGAATTTAGGTTGGCTTGCTGTCATCTGGAGGGATTACAAACTGTGAAGATATCTAGTCCTTGTTGAATTTAATAAGAGTAAGTCTGTCTGCATTTTCCGTGGAGAGGCGTGTGCGCCTATCAGTGATAATTGGCCCAGCGGAACTGAAAACACACTATGACACCACTCTAGCAGCCTGGCAGACCAGCACCTCCAAGACATATAAGGAGAGGTCGGGCCAAGTGTTCAGCTTAGACATCCAATAATTAAAGGGAACTGAAGCATCAGAAAGGATGCATGTATGGTCACTTAAGTACCCCTTGACCATGTTCTGCAACTTATCTCTCCTTGGCATTGTTACAGGCACAGATAGCCCTTGCTCTTGTGCTGGTTTATTGAAAATTTCCCAATTTGTGCATATTTTTCCCCCACCTCTGTTGGAGCTGGTGTTCGTGTCTCTCCCCATTATCCCTTGGTGTTGAAAAAAGCCGGTACCTCTGCCACCAGCATTGTCTGAGGGTGATGTTTTCAGCAACTGATCTACAATGGCCCTCTTGAACAATTCCATTGTAAAACTCTTTGATGACTCCAAAAGGAGAGAAGGAAATTTCTCCTTGTACCGTGGATCGAGAAAGGTGGCCAACCAGTATAGGTTGTTGGATAAAATGTGTATCACTCGAGGGTCTTGCCACAGACACTTATACATGAACTGTGCCATGTGGGCCAAACTGCAAAAAGGCAAATGTTCTGTGTCCCCAAGAGTAAAAAAACTACCCATCCTCTCCTCACGCTGACTCACCTCCTCCTCCTCCTCTCCAGTCCATCCAGGCTGGACAGACACGAAGCTTAGGTTGAGTGTCCCCTCTGTAGCATTACAAGTCCCCTCGGTAGCACAGAAAAACAAATCCTCTTCCTCCACATCCTTCTCATCTTCCTCCTCATCACCCAATGTTACCTCAGAATATTGGCTGGGCAGGGTAGCATCACCCATTAGGAAATCTGGCTCCATAGACCTGTGTTGGTGCTACATATCCATCTTCCTCTGTGTTGCTGTCATGACTATGCATGCCAACGGTCCAGGTCGGATCAGTGGACTCATAATCGACCACCTCGTCTTTCATCTCATCCTTATTCCCAGTTGACATTGTAGGCTGACCTGATGGCAACTGTGTCTCGTCATCATCAGCCTCCACCTCTGGAGACAGTAAATGATGTTCCTCCAAGTGGCTTTCTTCTGGCCGTAGGTCCTCAAATACTTGAGCATCAACGCACGCCACCTCCTCTTGTCCCTCTTCAATGCTGCATGGTGATAGGCCAGAGCCAACCAAAGGATACGTACCAAACAGATCCTCGGAGTGTCCAAGCTTGGGGTCATATGTCTCCTGTGACTGATAATGGTGGGAGGAAGGAGAACCAGCTTCAGGATTGTATGGGCCTGCCTTCCGTGTATCGACAGTAGACTGTGTGGTCGTGGAAGATTTGATGCTGCTTGGCAAATGCGTAGAGGCCTTGTCTGCTATCCAAGACAGAATCTGCTCTCGCTCTTCTGGCTTCCACACGCGTTTACGTTCCAGACCGGGAAATTTTTCCAGGAACATAGTGGATGCATCAAGCTTCTTCTGGCCTGACACAGACTGAGTGCCTTCTCGCGCACCACTGACAACACCACGTCCCTTAACAAAAGGCTTTTTTGGCATTTTGGGTTTTGTTGACAGATTTTCAGATGTTGATGGCACAAGCCAAGCTAGCTGTCACAGTCAAAATAGTGGGTAAAATGGCCTGGAGCGTGCTTGGTAGCAGGCAGTAGGAAATGTTTGGACTACTGCTTTGTGTAGTGCACTAAACACTTTTTTAAACGGACTAATGTGGACAGAAGGCAGGCTGTCACCTCAAAAACAGTGGGGAAAATGGCCTGGTGCGAGCTTGATAGCAGGCAGAAGGAAATGTTTGGACTACTGATTTGTGAAGGGCACTAAACGCTTTAAATGGACTAATGCATACAGAAGGCAGGCTGTCATCCCGAAAACAGCAGGGAAAATGGCCTGGTACATGCTTGGTAGCAGGCAGTAGGAAATGTTTGGACTACTGCTTTTCGTAGGGCACTAAACACCTTTTTAAGTGGACTAATGTGGGCAGAAGGCAGGCTGTCACCCCAAAAACAGCAGGGAAAATGGCCTGGTGCATGCTTGGTAGCAGGCAGTAGGAAATGTTTGGACTATTGCTTTGTGTAGGGCACTAAACGCCTTTTTAAGTGGACTAATGTGGACAGCAGAAGCCAGGTTCTGACCCCTAAAACAGAGGGGAAAATAGACTGGTTCTTTTAAAAAAAAAAGGCAGCACAAAATGCTACTACTCTGTGTGCTGGAAAAATATTGCTTTGCCTCTGAAAGAGCTGTTTTAAGATGAACACTGGCAGAACACTTTAACCTCTTCCTACCTAATACACAATCTCTCCCTCCCTGTACTCTGACTTTGTTGTGTGTCTTCAGCTCTGAAAAGAGCTATTTTTTGGTGGTATTATGGAGCTAGTGAGCGGCTCCTTTAAACTGTCTCTGCTCGAGTATTTCTCCCTCCCTACTCTACACTGAACTAGTATACACTGCAGGTAGCCATTAAAGGGAATCTGTCACCTCCCTGGGCGATATCAGACTTCTACTATGGCCATACAGGTGATAGAAAAGTAAATCTATACTTACCTGTATGGCCCATAGCAGAGGTCTCATTGCAGAGAAATCTGGTTTTAGAAAGTCTGTTTTCCAGAGGCTTGGCGTCCGGGGGATGCCAAGCAAACCCATCCCATCTGCTTATTACCCATCCTATCTGCTTATGTAGCGCCCCGAGGGTTCGGTCGCTACAGAGGTATTGCATCTCACACAGAGGTGTGATATCTCACTTCCAGGTAAGGATGGAATGTGGCTCAGGACCCTAAAACCCACATGCACTACACCACATTTCCGGGGGACAGGGTGACAATGCTCCCAAGAGTGAGCACAACTGCCCCTGTCCCTGGCTGGAATGGGGGGAGGGAACACCTAGAAAGGGGGAACCCAGTAGTGTGTAGGTGGGGAGAGTAGATCCTGGGTGCACTGGGTAGAAGATTTATAAGGTGGGCACCATCTTAGATCTGTGTTCAGTTCAGTCAGAGAGGAAAGGAGACAGGGAGCAGGAGCTGAAGAGGTCCAGATTGAGTAGGATCAGACCGGGGAGGACCTGATGGGGTTCTTGCAAGAGACGCGGGTGGACGCAGCCCGCTGGCGAGAATTCTGCTGCCGGGAAATAGCACAGCTGGAGAAGGAGAAGCAGGCGCGGCGCCAGAGACAGGAGCAGCTACAGGCCCTGAGCGCGGAGGAAAAGACCCGGACCCGCTGAGACCCCCAGGCTGCACGCGGTCCCAGAGTCACCGGGATCGTGGTCAGGTTCCACCAGGAGAAGGGGTCGGGGTTCATTCGGGACTCAACGACCAACACAGACCTCTTTGTCAATTGGAGGGATGTGGAGAGTCGCCTGCCCGCGGGTAACCCGAAACGGGATCTATTCCCGGGGGATCAGGTATCATACACCCGACACTGAGGCCTGAGGGGGTGGTACGCCCTCAACGTTCAGCGGGTAGAGGAACAGCACTACCCTGAATCCTGCTACATGGAGGACCCGGACGGGTCTGAAGACTACGAGGAGCAGGAACGTCCACAAGGGGGATACCGCTACTAGTAAGCAGCAGCAGAAACTGTACATAGTTACCCATCAGGGTGGAAGAGGAAGAATCACGCCAATTTGCGGATTATAAAAAGTTTGCCCTGTTCGGGATTGTTGTAAAGTTACCCGAAAAGGGTCTATGAGCTATGCGGCTGAGGACTGGGAGCAGCCAACCCTTGTAAATAGTTGCACTTCTTAAAGTGCCCCCTATTGGTTTTATAAACTCCTACCTCAATAGATACCTGAAGGTGGTTGAAAGTTTGCACTTAGTAAAATTGCACCTTGTTGGGTGACATGGACACCTGGTCCCGACAAGGACTGTGACCTGCTAAAGAAACTTCGTCGCAAGAATGCTGTTGAGAATAGTTTGTGTTTTCTACTTGAAGAGATGTTTTATATACATATATATACCGAGAGTTATATATTTGAAAGAAAATTTTATATATATTAAAAAGTAAAGTTTAATAATGCTGAAAGTAACAGGAAAAGTTGTCTCCCATAAAGGGAAAAAGAAAATGTTGAATTGCTTTTATATGGTTGCATTTAAAATGTTTTTGCATGTCTTGAAATCAATTGTCTTTTTCTCTGTTCCAACCCGCGGACGTGCTGTCATTTACCAGGGGGGAATGTAGCGCCCCGAGGGTTCGGTCGCTACAGAGGTATTGCATCTCACCCAGAGGTGTGATATCTCACTTCCAGGTAAGGATGGAGTGTGGTTCAGGACCCTAAAACCCACATGCACTACACCACATTTCCGGGGGACAGGGCGACAATGCTACCAAGAGTGAGCACAACTGCCCCTGTCACTGGCTGGAGTGGGGGCGGGGACACCTAGAAAGGGGGAACCCGGTAGTGTGTGGGTGGGGAGAGTAGATCCTGGGTGCACTGGGTAGAAGATATATAAGGTGGGCACCATCTTAGATCTGTGGTCAGTTCAGTCAGAGAGGAAAGGAGACAGGGAGCAGGGGCTCTGTACGGGCTCTGCTCCGCAGGCAGGCCAAGTCTCAAGGCCTGGGCCTGGAGGAGAAGAAAGGAGAGGAGAGGAACGGAGGAGGCTCCAGGAGTGGAGTGAAGGGACCCCAGGGGTGCGGACCGGCGAGTCGCCACTGTACGCCCACCGCTACCAGAGTAGGGGAGTCAGGCCAAGAAAGGAAACCGGATCCCTCATCTAGTGGAGGAGAGCAACCACCCTCAGCTAGTAACCGGAGGCCGTGGCATTGCACGTGTTACGGCCCCTCACTACACCCGTTAGGAAGGCACCATATAGGGCCCAGGGAAATGGAACATACGTTTGCCCGCCAAGGCCCGAGGCAGCTGGACAGAAACCTGGTCAATTGTGGGGCACGACAGGCCCGTGAAAGGACACACGAAGGGGGTCCTGAAAAGCATCCCAAAGGTACCTCGGAGTTGGCCGAGCCCCTCACCTGGTGAGCACAGTACGACGTGGGCAGCCATTACCTGCAGAAGTGGCTTGGAGTGTAAAACTGTGAGTAAAGACCCTGGACTGCATCACTGGACTCTGAGTCATTACTGTTGCTCCCGCGCACCATCACCCCCATCATCTGCACTCACTGCCTTGAGGCTATACTCCTCCCGTGGGGAGTTATACTACCCTCTGCTGCGCACACAACATCAGCCTCAGCGGTCTGCCCCGCAGCGGCGGTTCTCAGTGACCGCAATCCACGGGTGACGTAGTCGGACATTTAAAACATTACAAAACCAAATAAACAGATCCGCCACTGGTTTGACCATCCTGAGCCACGGGACCGGGTCACCGCCACGGAGACTACAACCCCCAGCATTACACAGAGACCCGGCCCCAGGTATTCCCTCACACATGGCCCAGGGGGGCGCGTCAACTTTGGCTTAGTCGGCAGGATCGAAACCAACCCGTTATCATCGGGAATTGTGTGCCTTGAGACTGTTTCACTGTATTGAATGTGGCGCCTGCCCCAGAAGAACGGACGTCATTATGTGCACGCCAAAAGACAACGAGAAGCCACCTCCCATCGTGGGCCAGGTCCCAGAATGGCGCCAAAGACGGAGCCCACCCCCAACGGCCATGAGTGCGGCTGTATAGATGTCCATCAACATGGGGGAGCTGCCCCTGAGAGTGATTGTTAGCAGATTGCCCCGGGACCACCCCCAAAAGGGGCGGAAGGGAAAGAAAACCGAAGGGCAGGGTGTGGTTTGGATCAGTCTTGGCAGACCACACCCGAAGATGGCGAGCAGCACCAGCCCCAGTACCCGTGCCAGTGGCCTGCTGCAGGCCGAAGCGGCTTCGTGCAGCCTTGCGGAGCTGATGGCCCTGCTCCCCAGAGAGGACCCTGAATTCCTCCGGGCTGGACTGGAGGATTTGGACCGGAGGATGGTCCAGGCACAGCGGGAGGCCATAGTGGGATGGAAGGAGGAAATGGACCGGCGGGTCGCGACCCGGCAGCGGGTGGCGTTGCCAGCACCCGAAAGCGTGCCTGCCCCTGAGGACAGAGGAGGACCACCGGAGGCTAAGAGCAGCGCTGCAAAGGGAGCAGGTAAGGGGGACGCCCCTGCTACAAGCCCAGACGCCACTTGCCTGCCCCTGGACCCCGTCGCGGAGCCGATCGCCCCAGAAGTCGCAGCACCTCCTCCGCTCCCACCGCCTACACCTAGGCCCCAAGCGTGAAGCGCAGCCACCGGACTACACCCTAAGCCGTGCCCCGTGATCCCGGGTGCGGTCGGAAGCGGCCAGCTCCAAGCCTGGTCGCAATGTCTGATGCCCCCAGGCTCCTTCCACCAACGAGCGCCCCCGGTCCCAACACTACCATCTCTGGGCACGGACTTATATAGTCAGCTTGCCGGTCCTGATGGAGAGCCGGTCCCCCTGCTACGCGGATGGGTTCACCCTTGCCATCGGAGGGACCTGTCCACAGAGGCCAAAGCCCCTCTTCCTCCGCTCCTGCTCGCTCCGCAGCCAATCACCATTCCCCAGCCCCCGGATGAAGAGGTCCAGATTGAGTGGGATCAGACCGGGGAGGACCTGATGGGGTTCTCGCAAGAGACGCGGGCGGATGCAGCTCGCAGGCGAGAATTCTGCAGCCGGGAAATAGCACAGCTGGAGAAGGAGAAGCAGGCGCGGCGCCAGAGACAGGAGCAGCTACAGGCCCTGAGCGCGGAGGAAAAGACCCGGACCCTCCGAGACCCCCAGGCTGCACGCGGTCCCAGATTCACTGGGATCGTGGTCAGGTTCCACCAGGAGAAGGGGTGGGGGTTCATTCGGGACCTGACGACCAACACAGACCTCTTTGTCAATCGGAGGGATGTGGAGAGTCGCCTGCCCGTGGGTAACCCGAAACGGGATCTATTCCCGGGGGATCAGGTATCATACACCCGACACCGAGGCCTGAGGGGGTGGTACGCCCTCAACGTTCAGCGGGTAGAGGAACAGCACTACCCTGAATCCTGCTACATGGAGGACCCGGACGGGTCTGAAGACTACGAGGAGCAGGAACGTCCACAAGGACTTCAGTCAGAGAGGAAAGGAGACAGGGAGCAGGGGCTCTGTACGGGCTCTGCTCCGCAGGCAGGCCAAGTCTCAAGGCCTGGGCCTGGAGGAGAAGAAAGGAGAGGAGAGGAACGGAGGAGGCTCCAGGAGTGGAGTGAAGGGACCCCAGGGGTGCGGACTGGCCAGTCGCCACTGTACGCCTGCCGCTACCAGAGTAGGGGGGTCAGGCCAAGAAAGGGAACCGGATCCCTCATCTAGTGGAGGAGAGCAACCACCCTCAGCTAGTAACCGGAGGCCGTGGCATTGCACGTGTTACGGCCCCTCACTACACCCTTTAGGAAGGCACCATATAGGGCCCAGGGAAACGGAATATACGTTTGCCCGCCAAGGCCTGAGGCAGCTGGACAGAAACCTGGTCAATTGTGGGGTACGACAGGCCAGAGAAAGGACACACGAAGGGGGTCCTGAAAAGCATCCCAAAGGTACCTGGGAGTTGGCCGAGCCCCTCACCAGGTGAGCACAGTACGACGTGGGCAGCCGTTACCTGCAGAAGTGGCTTGGAGTGTAAAACTGTGAGTAAAGACCCTGGACTGCATCACTGGACTCTGAGTCATTACTGTTGCTCCTGCGCACCATCACCCGTGGGGAGTCTTACTACCCTCTGCTGCGCACACAACATCAGCCTCAGCGGTCTGCCCCGCAGCAGCGGTTCTCAGTGACCGCAATCCATGGGTGGCGTAGTCGGACATTTAAAACATTACTAAACCAAATAAACAGATCCGCCACTGGTTTGACCACCCTGAGCCACGGGACCGGGTCACCGCCACGGAGACTACAACCCCCAGCATTACACAGAGACCCGGCCCCGGGTATTCCCCCACACACGGCCCAGGGGGCGCGTCACTTACTATTCCCCTAAATCGCTGCCTCTGTGCTAAATTACCATATCCCCACTGTGACAGGCCCTCAGACTTCTTCTATGGGCCATACAGGTAAGTATAGATTTACTTTTCTAGCACCTGTATGGCCATAGTAGAGATCTGATATCGCCCAGGGGGTGACAAATTCCCTTTGAAAGGGCTTTTATTTTATCAAGAGTCCTAAACACTCTCCCTAGCAGCTCAGCGATCTCTCCCTATGCTTGTAGAATGCATGCTCCGGACGCAATGTGCACAAAATGGCGGCGGCAGGGCTTAAAAAGACCTTATGACGCTGGGCGGCCAGCCCATCACAGTAATACCACAACCAAGATGTCTGCGGCATGACTGTGATTGATTAAGAAGCCCAGCATGTTTAGTGGCTGCAAAGGAGGTGCCAAAACTGCAGGGCAGGACATCCGAATATAGCGAGGCGAGTACACAAATACTCGCAATATAACGAGTAACCCGAATACCATATTATCCGTGCGAATAGTGAATAGTAACGAATACACTCGCTCATCACTAGTCCACGGTCTTTCTGGCATTGGCAATGGAACCAACATCTGCCTCTAACAGCAGTGATTGGCATGCCTGCTGAATGCTTCTGTTAACTTTTTAATTGTCTCTGTCAATTACTGACAGTGGCATCCAAGTGCAGTGATCTGATCTGGACATTAGTTTGAGCGCCCATCAGCCCTCCCATAACACATTGAGCCGATGGGTGGCATGTCAGTTATGCGATCTCTTTTTTGATGTCCAGCCTATGGCTGGGCGTCAAAGGAGACTTTTTTTTTTTACTATATAGAACAATTTCATGGTATTGCTACATCTAGTACAAGAGATCAAGTCCTGTAAGGGAGCTAACAAATAAAGTTAATTGTAGTAAATACATTTTTTACAAATATTAAAAAAAGTATAAAAAACACTTCCTTTTGCCAAGTTACCAATAAAGAAATGTGAAAATTAAAAAATATATACATATTTGGTATCACTGTGGCCAGAAACATTCAATCTGTCGAAATATAACATTAATTTTAGCCTATCGTAAATGCTGTAAAAAGTATAAAAAGCAAAACACCACAATAGCGCTTTTTCGGTCACTGCAATAATGCAGAAAAGATGCAATAAGAAGCGATCAAAACATAGTACATAACTGAAAATTGTATAAATAACAACACTAGTTTGCCATGCAATAAATCAAGCCCCTACACAGTTCCAATAATGGTAATGTAAAAACCACACCCAAAAAAACATCAGAAAAAAACAAACCATTTTTTTACCAGATTCAGAATGAAATAAAAATAAAAGCAAAAAAAAACTTTGTGTTTGTTTTCCCCATAATCATATTGACCTGTGGAATCATGTTCACAGGTTATTTTTACTGCACAATTAAATTAAAACCCCAAAACATTGGTGGAATTGCATTTTTCACCACTTCACCACACATGGATATTTTTTAGCGATTTTCCCTTACTCTATATGGTAAAATGAATAGTGTTAATCAAAACTACTTCCCATCCTGAAAAAATCAAGTCTTTGCTAGTGTAAAAAATAAAAGAAAAAAAAGATGTCTATTTAAACAAGGATAGGACAAAAGGAAATCACAAAAAACGAAAATTGGTTGCAGAGGGAAGGGGTTAATCTGTCAAGAATGCATGGCCTGCTTTCTGCTGGTGGCTGGGATAAAAACCAATCTGTCCTATTGACAAGTCCAAAACACTTTTGTGAAAAAACTATTATGTAAAATCTATTATGAACTCAACCAAATGTTTTTCAAACAATAGCAAATATTAATGAAAGCAGAAATGTTCTCCATTGTGTGCGCTAATTGCACTATTGTAATGCAGAAAAACCTCTTGATTGCCGGTATTAAATAATCAGGCATATATTTCACCCAAGCCTCAGTGTTTGTTTAACCAATTAATTAGGCAAAAGGGATATTCTGCATTGATTATCATAGAAATGAGAGAATAAATTCCCCATGGTGAAAACATCTACATATGTTCAATGTTTTATCTGCTTCCTTAGTTTAAGCAACAATAACTAATTTCATGTGCTGGGGGAAAACCTGTAGGATGTATTAATAATCAGCTGCACCTTAAAATTCATCATGCATGGTAAACAGACAAGTAGGACTCTAAAGAAGTAAATGTTATTCACAAAAGGGAATGTTATTAAGCTTATTAAAACAAAATACACAATTTAGGTTTCTTAGTTTTTCAAACTTTTTTTGTTATATGTTAAAGCAATTAATTAGAATACTGAGAAACATAGACAAGTACTCACTTATGACTTCTATAGAGTTTAACTGAAGTTGGAATTAATTCAGACCAGAACAATTAAAGTAACTTTACTGGATTAAATAGCTGAACGCATGGAGGATTTCTGCTTTGAATAGAGCACTCTTGTGTTCAAACTTTACAGCAGTAAAATACAAATAATCTGACATCTGTAATGGTTGATTTACTACACAAGCACAAGGAGGGCCTGGATGCCTTTCTTGAAAATGATAATATTACAGGTTATGGATACTAAATTCTGTGATGGGATGTTTACCCAGGGAACTAGTCTGATTGCCATGTTTGGAGAAGGTAAATAATTTTTTCCCTAAGGGCTCATGCAGACGACCATATTATCTGTCCTTGTGTGCGACCTGACAAAACATCAGATCGCACTCAGACCATTGTTAGTCTATGGGGCCATGCACATGCCCAATTTTTTTCCTCGGACAGAGTCTGTCTGAGGGAAAATTCTCTACATGGCCAAGTTTGATCCGATATTTGAATTGCATTTGGCAATGCAAGTCAATGAAGGCATGGAAAACATGACACAATGGAGAAGATGGAGAAATTTTGCTCTCCATCTTCTTCTCACAGTGTGCTCCGATTTTCTCATACAAGAGAATTAAATCACACTCTTATCAAACTCTAATCAGAGTCTGATCAAAGTGTCATTTGCATAATCGGCCCAATTCTATCAGATGAGAGAATCTACGGCCGTCAGCACCTGCCCTAATATTGGGTAATTAGCATCTTCCTCATGGTTTTTTTGCCTTCCTCTGCATCAACATGTTGGGCTATTTGTTGAATTTGATGGACTTATGTCTACCATCAATCTTAAAACCTATGAAACTACGAAACTATCTTTTGAGTCAGAAATTCATTCATTCGTTAATTCATATTTACCATAGACCTATTTTGAACAGGTGTCACATAGCTTTTTTTCTTTTGGAGCATAGTAAATTTGCACACTTTTAAAATTTTGTAAGAGTCATTATGCCAGCTATCAGTATCCAAAAGGAGAAACCTTAGTCACTACAGAAGCAGTCTTTTTACAATAATTGCTGCCTGTGGAATGAAAATTCCCTCCCAGCTTTCCAATGACAGTAATCAAGCTGATATTGCTGAACTCTGCCTATAACTACTTTGTTCACCAGTCACTCTACTTGATCCCACTCCAGCAAGGTATGTTTTGTAGCTCTTTATGAGAGTTGCGATCCCACGCTGATGACCATGCCCTTTGACAGAGTTTAATGTCAGTATAAAACTGTACACCCAATTGTTGTAATCTTCTTGTAATCTGATAATTCATTTTATTCCTGGACAAGGTTAATACTCAACCACAAGGCAAACAAACATTCCCCAGACTGTGTTAAAATTATCCAAAGCTGCCACAACATGTCAATAAATTGTTCAGTACTAAAAACACCATGAAAGGGTAGTTATCCGGCAACTCGTGAAATTGACTTAAAAAATAGCCTTTATTTTGAAAAAATTAAAAACATGAGACTATAGTGCAAATAAAAGCGTACAGAGGCTTACGCCTTTCGGATACGTAGATCCTTACTCATAGCATAATACAATGTTGAAATGGAAAAACTTTTAAGGCATATGGAGAAAGTAGCCACCGACCGACATCACCTGTTCAGTAGCTCAATTACACATGAGTCCAGAGTCTCAGAAAACTCAGTTTATACCCTAAATGAACTGACTATTTCTATTTAAAAAAAAAAAAAGAAAAAAATGAAAGGTTGACAAAATAATTACAAACTCCATAAATATAGCTCGCTAAGTATAAGTCACATAAATGTCACTAGACAGTATATTTGTCCCTCATTATTAATTACCGATTTGTTGTTATTAATCATGTATGGACACAAGCCACATTGCCTTTGTCCACACTTAAATGAGCCTTTTGTGGACAGCCAAGAATTCCCCCTCTTTCTATGTTCGTTATTTCTAAATTCACTAGGAGAAATAATGTTCCCCACTGTGCATGACCTCTTTGGAACAAATTTGCATCCATTTTTCAAAATTTCCTTTAAAGTACTATCGGTATAAAGCAATGGCAAATATTTCCGTACAACACCAATAACATTATAATAATTTTTGTTATATATGTGGTTGAGAATATCACTTTTTTCGGGAATTTATTTATTCTATTTGCATTTTTGGAACTCTGTGCTAAATATTGATCCCTGGTCTTACCATTAGCTTTATCTTTTGATGCTTCTATGGTTTTAGTGTCATACCCTCGATTTATTAGCCTCTCTTTAATGATTTGACATTCCTGTTCATATTTGACGTCATCAGTGCAACACCTGCGTGCCCTTATGAACTCTCCTGTGGGTATGTTGCTAATAACATGTTTAGGGTGCTGGCTCGAGGCGTGCAATATAGAATTGCCAGCTATTTTTTTACGAAAAAAGTTGCAATCCAATCTATGGTTATTAATATCACCCTTTAATTTCAAATCTAAAAAGGAAATTTCTTCCTTTCTTGCTTCAATAGTAAAGGATAAATTCAATTCGTTAGTGTTTAAATAATTTTCAAACCCGAAAATGTCACTCTCCTGTCGGCTCCAAACAATTAAAATATCATCTATGAAGCGCATGTAATACCGCAGATAGTCTGAAGAAGGGTTAGAAATAGCATAAATGTATTTAGATTCCCACCAGTTCATGTACAGATTTGCCAGAGATGGTGAGAATTTGGCCCCCATGGAACATCTAAGGCACTGTACATAAAACTGATGGGAAAACTTGAAGTAATTATTTTGAAGCAAGAAAAGAGTAACATCAAGAATGTATTCCGTCATTTCATCAGAGTAATTAGAATTCGCATTTAGTTGTTCCCTTAATGCTTGAATGGCCAAACTGTGCGGAATGCAGGAATATAAAGGTCATCCAAGTTAGATCCTCACTCCATGTCACATCATTCATGATAGTTAGAACAAGCTTACTGTCTCTCAAATAGCTGGGTGATATCACTACCAATGGTTGTAACTAGTGTTGAGCGAGCACTAAAATGCTCGGGTGCTCGAAGCTCGGGCGAGCTTGCCGTGATACTCGGGTGCTCAACCCGAGCAGCGAGCCCAATGTTAATCTATGGGAGACTCGAGCATTTTTGCGGTGGCACACCCGGCAGTCTTTTAAAAGCCTAACAAGTGCCCAAAACGATAGTGACAGTGCTCAAATGACATGGGGACAGCATGGGGATCGCCCCAGGAAGCATTTCTGACCCCCAGGTCACTGCTGTCAACAACGTGGTCAGAGGTATTAAGCCACTTTTACGGACTCACAATAAAACGTTCAAAAACTAAAGTGAAACTTTTTTCTTGTGAAATATGTTAAGGAACATCCTTTCCAGGGAAAAGACTTGTGTATAAGTTAAAATAAATGACCAAAAACAAAAATACTCCTCCACACCTTCAGCTACGTTCACAAGTAGCATTTTTTATGCGTTTTTGCACTTTTGTATTGCTTTCAACTATGACAAATGCATTCACCGGGAAATGTCATTTTAACATTTTACAACCTTATCTGGCCATGTGCTGTGTGACACATGCATAAAGTGCAGAAAAGACATGGGAACAGCATGGGGAAGACCCCTGGAAGCATCTCTGACTCCCAGGTCACTGTCTAAAAGTGTGCCCATCATAAGTGATCCTTGCCGCATCAGAAGATGCAGACTTGCAACTATCCCCATGCAAGTTCTAGTCCCAGGGCAGTGTTCAATTGTACCTCCCCCATTCCTTGCAATACAAGCGCAAGTATGCAGCCTGCCACCCACCCACCCCCAGGCTGCAATACCATACTGCTTGCTTGCTTGAACTTGAAATTGGGCCTTTTAGGAATGTGGAGGCGGAATCTGGCCACCACGTCATGGCTGTGTTGGCGGCCTGGAATCCATACTCAGTCCCCAGACGCCCGGCGGTCGGGTGTCCATACTCGGTCCCCAGCTGCCCCGCGGTCGGGTGTCCACACACGGTCCCCAGCCGCCTGGGGGCAGCCGGGTGTCCATAAACGGTCCCCAGCCGCCCCTATTTCTCCTTGGAACCTCCCCCCACACACTTTTCTTAGCCCGGCCTGCTTTAGGCAGCATTGGACGAGCCCACCAGAGAACCAGACTCCTCCGGTGGGCCCTGACTTCTCCATCGGTGGAGTTGAGAGTGCCAAGGTGAGGAGCATGATGATAATGACAGAAGTTAGCATCTGCTATGTTTTCTTTTAATGCAAGTGTAAGTGTGCAGCCTGCCACCCACCCACCACCAGACTGCAATTCCATACTGCTAGCTTGCACTTGAAATGGGGCCTTTTAGTTTGGAGGAGGCCGAAGCTGGCCACTACCTCATGGCTGCTTCGGCAGCGAGGTATCCATACTCAGTCCCCAGCCGCCCCTATTTGTCCTGGTGTGCCTTATACATAAGATTAAGCGCATATACCAAAACATTACCTGTGTCGGCGGTCTGGTATCCATACTCAGTCCCCAGCCACCTGGTGGCCGGGTGTCCCCGCTTGCTCCCCAGCCTCCAGGGGGTGGCCGGGTGTCCATACTCGGTCCCCAGCCACCCCTATTTGTCCCGGTAACCTTTCCCACACTTTTCTTAGCCTAGCTTGCTTTAGGGCAGCATTGGCCGAGCCCACCGGACTATCAGACTCCTCCGGTGGGCCCTGCCTTCTCCATCAGGGGAGTTGAGAGTGCCAAGGTGAGGAGCATGATGAGGATAATAGAAGTTAGCATCTGCTTTGTTTTGTTGTAATGCAACGCATGTATGTAGTAGCGGCTAGGCCTGAGGTGGTCAGCGTTTTGGCGCATATCCTACCTCCTCCGAGGATTGCTGGATGTTTTCCTGCTACTATCCAAGTTCTATGACTCCTGTTAAAACAAAGCTTCAGGTGATAAATGATGGATGAGGTAGTGGCAAAGGAGAAAGAGCAGGAGGAACAGGGACCATTCACATCAATATCAGGCCAGTCAACCAGATATGTCTTGAAGGATATGTTTCTGTAACAAAAGGAGCGGTTCGGCTACACAGTTATAGGGCATACAGTGAGTGCAATACCTACCAAAAATTTCGAGGCACTCCAATGCCCCTTGGAAATGACATGGAGGTCAGAGGGCGTTAGCTAAACCTTTTTTTCCATTTATAGCAACTGGGTCTCCTGTGCACTGTTGGCCTAAGCAGTGAATGGAAGGCTTTCCAAAAATTATGAGGAACTGCAATGCCCCTTACAAGAGCCATGTGTGGCACCCCAGGGGTCTGGTCACCACAGTAATAGAGATATTACGTCGGAGAGCAAGTGGGAGGTTTCCTGGTCAGGATCCCTTAAACATGCAACATCCTCCTGCCCCAGTCCTGGGAGGGGAGAATTCTGCCCTTATAAACTGGATCTGGGGCGGGGTTGAGTGAGTCAGAGAACAGAGAACAGTCAGAGTCAGAGTGAGAGCAAGGGAAAGTAACAGCAAGGAGCTCTGTAGGAGCTAGGAGCCAAAGACCAGGGGCTTGAAGCTGAGCAGAGCTCGCTCTGGCAGAAGACAATAGGAACCGGACACAGGAGTCCGAGGCTGTGAGGCCTTATATATCCAGCAGCAGAAACCAGCCGGCAGGGGATTTCAGGTCCTCTGGCCATAGAAGCCCGGAGGCTCAGTCACAAGAAAGGGACCAGCACCGCCGTCGTGGAGCGGAGGCTAACAGAAGGCCCCAAGTCACCAGCCATACGGGTAAGCACTACAAGGTACACTCAGGGACGTGGGCTACTTCTACCTGCTTACAGCAAGATAGCCAGGAAGAGTGCCGACAGATGGGGAGGCCTACAACTCCACCTGGCCAGGGGAACTCCCGCTTGCTCACAGACTGACCAGGCCTCTCATGCTAGCCAGTACTCCCGGGAGGGTCTACCTTATAATCATCAGTAAAGACCCTGAACTGCACTGCAAAGACTCTGAGTCATTCCTGCTGCGCTCGTGCACCATCACCCCCATCATCCACACTCACTGCCCTAAGGCTATACTCCTCCCGTGGGGAGTTATCCCATTCTCTGCTGCACACACAACACCAGCCTCAGCAGTCTGCCTCGCAGCGGTGGTACTCCCTGACCGCAATCCACGGGTGGCACAGTCGGATAATTAACCTCAAAACCTAAGAAAGACTGCCACTGGTTTGACCAGCCTGAGCCACGGGACCGGGTCACCGCCACGGAGACTACAGACCCCAGAGACCCGGCACCGGGTATCCCACACACGTGTACACACGGCCCAGGGGGCTCGTCACATGCAGTACAGCATATTACAAACATAAGTCCCATTATTGGGGAGTGGGTCTCCCATAGTATTTGCTTATGCCTTGCAAGCAAAAGCTGCCAAAAATTATGATGGAGCAACTTGCAATGCCCCTTACAAGAGCCATGCAGTACAGCATATTACAAACATAAGTCCCATTATTGGGGAGTGGGTCTCCCATAGTATTTGCTTATGCCTTGCAAGCAAACGCTGCCAAAAATTAGGACGGAGCAACTTGCAATGCCCCTTACAAGAGCCATGCAGTACAGCATATTACAAACATAAGTCCCATTATTGGGGAGTGGGTGTCCCATAGTATTTGCTTATGCTTTCCAAGCAAAAGCTGCCAAGAATTAGGACGGAGCAACTTGCAATGCCCCTTACAAGAGCCATGCAGTACAGCATATTACAAACATAAGTCCCATTATTGGGGAGTGGGTGTCCCATAGTATTTGCTTATGCTTTCCAAGCAAAAGCTGCCAAAAATTAGGACAGAGCAACTTGCAATGCCCCTTACAAGAGCCATGCAGTACAGCATATTTCAAACATAAGTCCCATTATTGGGAGTGGGTGTCCCATAGTATTTGCTTATACCTTGCAAGCAAAAGCTGCCAAAAATAAGGACGGAGGAACTTGCAATGCTGGCACCCTGGTGGTATAGTGGTGGTGGAGGCTGAGGATAAGGAGAAGAAGATAAAACAGCCGAAACGAGGAAGCGTATACCCATGTGTGGGTGTGAAGCGGTGCATGTGAATACACCTCCCGAAATAACACAGTGGATATGACTTTATGTTACTCTGCTGTCATTTGGTGGTGATGAGAAGTCTGGCCCAATCCAGCCCTTGTTCATTTTGATAAGGGTCAGCTTGTCAGCATTGTCAGTTGATAGGCGAGTGCGCTTATCAGTTATAATTCCCCCAGCGGCACTAAAAACACGCTCCGATAACACGCTAGCGGCAGGGCAGGCCAGGACCTTCAAGGCGTACAGAGCGAGTTCATTCCAAGTGTCCAGCTTGGATACCCAATAATTAAAAGGCACAGAGGAATCACGGAGGACGCTGGTACGGTCGGCAAGGTACTCCCTCACCATCTTTTGAAACTTTCCACTCCTTGTGAGAGTACCCCGCGCCTCAGGGCCTGTAAGCTGGGCGGGTGTCAGAAAACTGTCCCAGAACGTTGACAGTGTTCCCCTGCCTCTGCTGGATTGGAGTTGCATCTCTCTCACCTGTACGCCTTGGTTGGGCAACGAACTGTGACCTCTGCCACTAGCGTGTTCACGTGGGAATTTTTTTAAGAGTTCTGCAGCAAGGGCCTTCTGGTACTGCCCCATTTTTGTAGACCTCTCCACCTCAGGAATAAGAGAGTGAAAGTTCTCCTTGTAGCGGGGGTCTTCAAGTCTCACCAACCAGTAATGACTGTCACCCAACATTTTGACAATGCGAGGGTCACGGTTAAGGCAGCGTAACATAAAGTCAGCCATGCGTGCCAGACTGGTAACGGGCAAGATTTCCGTGTCCTCACCAAGATGACGACTGACCATGCTCTCCTCCTCCTCCTCCTCTTTCTCCTCCCCCCTGTTCTCAGGCCACCCACGCTGAATCGACGGTATGACACTTGTACAGGTACTACCGTCTACAACGCATGATAGCAGCTCCTGTTCTTCCTCCTCCTCCTCCTCCTCCTCCTCCTCTCCCTCATTGTCCCCCAATGCACGTTGGGATGAGATGAGGCTGGGCTGTGTGTAATCGCCCGCTACGGCTTCTTGATCCATCTCATCATACTCTGGCTGCAATGCCTCCTCTTTAATTCTCTGCAGAGAGCGTTGCAAAAGACAGACAAGTGGGATGCTGACACTAATGATGGCGTCATCGCCACTCACCATCTTGGTGGCCTCCTCAAAGTTTGTCAGGATGGTACATATGTCAGACATCCAGGTCCACTCCTGAGGTCTTATGTGTGGAGTCTGACCTGAATATCGACGGCCTTGTTGCAGCTGGTACTCCACAACTGCTCTCTTCTGCTCACAAATCCTTTGCAACATGTGGAGGGTAGAGTTCCAACGTGTGGGGCCATCACCCACCAGTCGGTGTGCCGGAAGCTGCAAACACTTCTGCAACACAGCAAGGGCGGCTGAAGCTGTAGCCGACTTGCGAAAATGAGCTGACAGGCGGTGTATTTTCACGAGCAGATCTGGCAACTCGGGGTACGATTTAAGAAACCGCTGAACCACGAGGTTAAGCACATGAGCCAGGCATGGTACGTGTGTGAACTCACCTCGCCTCAGAGCCGCCACCAAGTTACGGCCATTGTCACACACGACCATGCCGGGATGTAGGTTCAGCGGTCTCAGCCACAGATCTGCCTGCTCTTTCACAGCTGTCCACAACTCACAAGCAGTGTGAGGTTTATCACCTAAGCTTATGAGTTTCAGCACAGCCTGTTGCTGCTTGGCGGAGGCAGTACTGCAATGCTTCCAGCTTGTAACTGATGTGGTGAAATCTGAGATGGAGGCTGAACATGAGGAGGAGGAGGAGGAGGAGGATGCGCAGGAGCTGTACACTGTGGGGGCAACTCTGACTGACATAGGGCCCGCAATCCTCGGTGTGGGGAGGATGTGTTCTGTCCCAAGGTCCGACTGGGTCCCGGCTTCCACTATGTTTACCCAGTGTGTCGTCAGAGAGATGTACCGTTCCTGGCCACAAGCACTTGTCCACGTGTCCGTTGTCAGGTGGACTCTCCCAGTAACTGGGTTGTTGAGGGCACGGCAGATGCTTTGGGACACGTGCTTGTGTAGTGCGGGGATGGCACACCGGGCAAAATAGTGCCGGCTGGGGACCAAGTACCGAGGGACGGCCACCGCCATAAGATTGCGGAAGGATTCCGTCTCCACCAGCCTAAAAGGCAGCATTTCCAACGCAAGCAGTCGTGAAATGTGCAAATTTAGGACTGTGGCCTGTGGGGCGTTAGCTGCGAATTTCCGCTTTCGTTCAAAGGTCTGGGATATGGACAATTGAACGCTGTGGTGGGACGTGGACGTGGACATTGATGCTGTTTCTTGAGAAACTGCCATAACAAGTGAAGACTGACAGGAGGGGGCATCTTTACATGCAGTATGGACAGGGGATTGCCTTGCACACACAACAGGTGGTTCTATTGCACGCGCAACAGTGGAAGAAGCAGTGGTGACACCCGCTGACACTGGTCGTGGACCCTGGGTTTCGCCCCACAAAGTCGGGTGCTTTGCTGCCATGAGCCTGATCATGCTGGTGGTGGTCAGGCTGGTAGTTTTGTCACCCCTGCTGATGCTGGCATGGCAGGTGGAACATATGGCCTTTTTGGGGTTATCAGCAGAGTCTTTAAAAAAATTCCAGACTCTGGAAGACCTACCGCTTGTACTGGCAACGTCCCTCGTGTTGGTGTTACGGGGAACGGTTGCCTGCCTTCTGTCTGCGGCCACCACACTGCTTCTTCCTGCCTGTTGGGGTACTCTGGCTCCCACCCCCCTGTGTGCTGCTGGCCTCACTCTATTTTCAACAGTTATATTTGTGTCTGAAAAATCAGAGACACGTTTTTTTTTGGGGGGGGGGTGGACACACCAAAAGGTTAATAAGACGGGTATTTGTACAGTGTGAAGGAGGAAAAAAAAAGGAGGATTTAGATGAAAAAAAAAGGATTTTTCCTGGCCCCCGACACCTGGTGCTATGTCCAGCAATTTCAGCAACAGGAGCACACAGGACTGTAATGCAGCGTTTACTGGTATAACCACTGTGTCTCCTATACAGCCTGCCTGCCTGGTATCTGGGATGGATATTAGTCCTGAAAAGGACTGTTTGTTTGTTCTGGCAGCCTTTACAGACCCTACACTAACTATTTCGCAGTTTATATCGCTCCCTAAATCAGCAGCGCTGTCCCGACACTGTCTAATCCGGAGCGACTGTGTCCAAGATGGCGGCGCCCGGTTTTAAATACTCAAGGTGACGCTGTGCAGCCAGCCAATCACTGTAATGCCCACAACCAACATGGCTGCAGCATTACAGTGACTGGCTGGCAATCCCTGCATGTTCATTGGCTCTGTAAAGAGCGCCAAACATGCAGGGCGGAGACCCGAGCTCCTGCCCGAGTAACCCGGAAATGCTCGGTGCTCGCCGAACATCCCGAGTAGCGTGATGCTCGGGTGAGTACCGAGCAGTGTCGAGCATGTTCGCTCAACACTAGTTGTAACCTATCATCCAACCATGAACTCAATCTCTCCAGCAGTGAACCTATGCCTGAGACTATAGGTCATAGAGGGGGTGGAAACTGGTCCTTGTGCGTTTTTGGTAACGCATGAAAAATCGGTATTCTTGGATTACTAGGTTGTAAATAATCCTTTTGCTTTAAATTCAGGATACCAAGGTCCACCCCTTCGTGTAAGATCTTATCCAATTTTTCTCCTATTATCTGTGTGGGATCATAACTTATCTTACGGTATGACTGTTCATCATTCAAAATTTTGTTTACCTCTCTAGCATAAAGCTCTTTATCCAATACTACCACTGACCCCCCTTTGTCAGAATTCTTCACTATAATATTGGGATTATTTTTGATGTTATTTAGAGCTCTTCTTTCCCCCCTTGTTAGATTATCCTTATCTGTTTTTTTAGAATAGATTTGTTTTAAATCATTTTCTACCATTAACCGAAAATCATCCATGATGGGAGCCCTCGACTGTATGGGATAAAATCCTCATTAGATATTCTAGAAAAAAACATGCCACCATTCACAAGGTTTTCTTTCATGTCATTCTCTGACAGGGTGTTCAGTTGTATAATGGAAAACTGTTCCTGAAATGAAAGTCCTTTATAAATATTCTCTGGTAGCACAGGTGATGTCGGTGGGCGGCTACTTTTTCCATATGCCTTAAAAGTTTTCCATTTCAACATTGTATTATGCTATGAGGATCTACATATCCGAAACGCGTAAGCCTCTGCACGCTTTTATTTGCACTATGGTCTCATGTTTTTAATTTTTTCAAAATAAAGGCTGTTATTTAAGTCAATTTCACGAGTTGCCGGATAACCACCCTTTCATCATTGCCTAATGTCTCCCAGACGGGGATCTTTACAATCCGAGCACTGTGCCTCATGAAAAAGTGGACCGAGCCGGCTGACCCAGGTGAGCTGAAATATTTTGTCTACATTACTAAAAACACCATGTATTTTTGCTTCGTCCCATAATAATATGCCTGGGAACTGTATTGCTGTAATTGTATTAAGCTTTATTGCTACAAACTTTAAAGGGAATCTGTCAGCAGGTTTTTTCTATATAATCTGAAGACAACAGAAGATAGAGGCTGAGACACAGAGTTGTTTACTTATAGTGAAGGTTTCATCACCTTGTGATTAGCATTGCTGGACAACACTAGTCCTACCACGCCCTCCCGCTGTGATAAGCAGCTCACTGTCTATAGACAATGTACATAGAAAGCCTGGTGTGGGAGGGGTTAGCTTTCTTATTTCTGCTTCATCTTACATCTAAAAACTCTGATTGTGTCACAACTGCTGCACCCAGTAAACTAAGTGATACATCGCTGGAATCAGGGTCTCTTCCTAAATTATGCTGCTCTCGGATGAGGTAGCAAAAACCTGGTGACAGATTCCAATTAAGTGTATTTCCTATATTAAGTGCCAGGAACATATAATGTCTTGTCCAACTGTTGCCTTTTCTGCCTTCAGCTGAGTAATTCCATTACAAGTTAGCTTAGTCTCTTACATCGTCTCGCTGGGACATACAGGGTAAGGCAATCACCAGCAGAACCCTTGTCCAAATCTACAAGAAGGCCACAGATTGATTCTAAATATGAATATCTTATTAATACAGTAATCAGTTATTGAAAAAGCAAATATATTATGGGCCATTTACATAGGACAGATAGCAAAAATTTAAACTTTTGTCTTTTAAAAGGTATCTTTCACCTGTCTTGCAAGCTGCTAAACTGACCCATTTGAGGGATTTAAAAATCCCACAAGTATCTATTTATTGTAGAGTTCTCTTTTATTTTTAATTTATTTCACTTCTGAGTTCTACATCTCAATGCACTGTTAAGTAGAGATGAGCGGTGTTCGACTTAAACTGTTCGCCAATCTCAAATTCGAGCTGTTTTGGGCGGTGTTCGAGCCGTTCGGCGAACACGAACAATTTGAAAAAAATTCGGCTGTTCGAGGTTATCATAGAATCATAGAATGGTAGAGTTGGAAGGGACCTCCTGGGTCATCTGGTCCAACCCCCTGCTCAAAGCAGGATTCACTAAATCATCTCAGACAGATGTCTGTCCAGCCTCTGTTTGAAGACGTCCATTGAAGGGGAACTCACCACCTCTCGTGGCAGCCTGTTCCACTCATTAATCACCCTAACTGTCAAAAAGTTTTTTCTAATATCTAATATGTGTCTCCTCCCATTTAGTTTCATCCCATTGCTTCTAGTCTTTCCTTGTGCAAAAGAGAATAAAGATGATCCTTCTACAATGTGACAGCCCTTGACATATTTGTAGACAGCTATTAAGTCTCCTCTCAGTCTTCTTTTTTGCAAGCTAAACATTCCCAAATCCTGCAACCGTTCCTCATAGGACATGGTTTGCAGACCAGTCACCATTCTGGTCGCTCTTCTCTGAACTTGCTTCAGTTTGTCTATGTCTTTTTTAAAATGTGGTGCCCAAAACTGTACACAGTATTCCAGATGAGGTCTGACCAAAGAGGAGTAAAGACCAATAATGACTTCACGTGATCTAGACTGTATGCTTCTGTTAATACATCCCAGAATTGTATTTGCCTTTTTTGCTGCTGCATCACACTGTTGACTCATGTTCAGTCTATGATCTATTAGTATACCTAAGTCTTTTTAACATGTACTGTTGCTTAGCTCTATTCCTCCCATTCTGTATATGCTTTTTTCATTTTTATTGCCCAGATGTAGTACTTTGCATTTTTCCCTGTTAAAAACCATTCTGTTGGTTGCTGCCCACTGCTCCAGTTTATTTAGGTCTTTTTGAATCCTCTCTCTCTCTTCTCTAGTATTAGCTATCCCTCCTAGCTTTATGTCATCAGCAAATTTAATCAGTTTACCCTCAATTCCTTCATCTAAATCATTGATAAAGATGTTGATATGTATGTTATGTTCGATAACTGTTTGTGCACCAAAATCATAACTGGATTTTTTCTCTAATGCTGAAAATTAATGTTAATACGCAGTTTGAGTGTACAGCGGGGTGGGGGGAGGGGCAGGGGATGGATCTCTGCAGAAATAATGAAGATCTCCATTTTTTTTTCTCTTTCCCGCATTTACAGTGGGGAGGTGCAGTCTGTCAGCCTATCAGCAGCGCACACACGGAGCGAACTGCTTTTTTTCACACAAGCAAGGGCATGTGTCACTGGCAGTGTATGTCACATGTCCATGCCCTATAAGACCCAGCCATTTTCCCCGTCGCCACCATTTTCTCACTGCTGCAGCTGCGTGTTAGACGGCACCGCTGTTGCTGTGTGTGCTATACTTTGATAATTTCAAGCCAATTTTCGCACAAATCTACAGATAGCTTGGGAGTAGGGAATAGTTGTGATTGTAGTCCTTTTAAGGACTAGGTTACATCATTTCTTACGACTTTTATCAGGCAGGTCTGTGCTCTTAAATAGATAGGTTGGGAGTAAAGACTAATTGTAATTGCAGTCCTTTTCAGGGCTAGGTTACATCAGTTCCTATCACTTTTTGCCAGGCAAGTCTGTGCCAGTGCTGTGCAAGTTCTTTTCACAGCATTTGGCTAAATCTAGCAAAGCAAATCCTTTTGGCCTCTTGCAGTGTGTGTTAGTCAGTGGAGTAGCCTATCTGTGTTGCAAGCTACACCACCTGTGTATAGAATGAAATTTTTTTACTGCACCTAGCCAAGTAAAACCTTTTGGGCATAGCATCATTCTATTAGTCCATCTATACTAACCTCCACCAGGTAGCAAATTCAATATAATTTTTATCTGCATCTAGCTCTGAAAAAATATTTGGGCTTCGGCTTGTAGCAGTGTGTGGGACTTGTTCTATTAGTCCATCTATACTAACCTCCACCAGGTTGCAAATTCAATATAATTTTTTCTGCATCTAGCTCTGAAAAAATATTTCGGCTTCGGCTTGTAGCAGTGTGTGGGACTTGTGCTATTAGTCCATCTATACTAACCTCCACCAGGTTGCAAATTCAATATAATTTTTAGCTGCATCTAGCCCGTAAAATAATTTTGGGCTTAGTAGCAGTGTGTGGTACTCATTGTATTAGGCCATCTATACCAAGCTCCACCAGCTTTGAAATTAATAATAATTTTTAGCTGCATCTTGCCTGTAAACTAATTTTTGGCATATTAGCAGTGTGTGGTACTCATTCTAATAGGCCATCTATACTAAGCTCCACCAGCTTTGAAATTAATAATAATTTTTAGCTGCATCTTGCCTGGAAAATAATTTTGCGCATAGTAGCAGTGTGTGGTGCTCATTGTATTAGGCAATCTATACCAAGCTCCACCAGCTTTGAAATTAATAATAATTTTTAGCTGCATCTAGCCCGAAAAAAAATTTTTCTCCCCAATAGTGGCAGCAATAGAAATATGGGGCGCGCTCCTGGCTAACAAAAATATACGCTTCATAACAAAAAACACCAGCCTAGCGCACTGCATTAATAAGATGGCATCATCGTCTCTCCCGTCTACGCCGGCTAGCATTCCTGTGCCTAAAACACAATGCATGGGTCCGCGCTAGCCATGATGCTGAGGGGTCTAAAGCTGCTGCTAACGCTTTATCACAATTCAATTGGCAGATTTTCACAGAGCTCCTCCCCAACGCCCACCCATCGGGCAACAGTTGCCCACCCTCCCTAGTGGGATCTAGTGGCGAATAGTTGATGCCATTAATCAGAGCGTCAGTTGCCCTGTCGACGTGGCAAGCATACGGTAAGGCATGGGAAGAGTGGACACGACTAGTAGCAGGCAGATGGGTTAACCAATGTGAACCAGCCCGATTACAAGTCACCATAGAATTTCTCCACAAGCTAATGATGAGGGGCATATCAGGGGCGTCAGCGCAGCGGTGTCTGACCGGAGTAGCATTTCACTTCCAACTACTGAATTGGGGAGATGTGACAAAGAGATTCATCATCAGACAATCCATAAAAGGGTGGAAAAGGGGTCAGCCAAGTCAGGAGTGTAGACGTCCTGTCCCTTGTCACTAAAACTGATTTCTCACATCATATCCCTTACACCATTAACATGACACTCACAATTTGAAGCAACACTACTGTCTACTGCATTTGCGATCGCCTTCTTCGGGGGGCGCTATGCATAAGCGAATTAGTCCCTCAATGCAAAATTACCACCAGTGGAGGCTTATTACACCAGGAAGTAGTCATAGCCAATAATGCAATACGTCTACGCATACGCCAATTGAAAACGGTTCCAGCGGGCAGGGGCACTTGGGTACTTCTGCAACCCACAAACGGTACACTGTGTCGGGTAACAATAGTAAAAACATATATAACCATCAGATCACAAAGTAATTTCTTGCTATCACACATTGATGGAATGCCATTATCAAGATACCAGTTCCAAGCTATATTTAATAAATGCATAAAATCGGCAGGCAACCACAAAGATTACGGCCACGGAAGCTGCAAGAGCAGGACTGTCAGAAACGGAAGTTCAGAGGATAGGGAGATGGCGATCCACGTGTTTGGTGAGATACATAAGACCGGACTTGTTATCCTAACGTGGTTTGTTTCTTTTACAGGTGACGCTAAGCCAACAGTGTGGGTGATAGGCCACTCGTATATATATTGGGCAGAAAAAAGGGCGAAAGTCCACCCAGGTGGGAGGAAATTAGAGTTTCATAACACATATTTCAACTGGAGAGGTATTAGAGGCCTTCTATGGCCACAGGTACTAATGGAGGTAATCAAGGTAGGGAGAGAGGCAAGAGGTCCGGTCATCTTAGTTATACAGGCCAGGGGAAATGACCTAGGTCATCACAAGAGCGCATAACTAATGGCAATAATGAAACTAGACACTGAGCGCTTCAGAGAATTTTTCACAAAACTAACTATAGTATGGTCAGAGATTGTGCCGATAGCGGTATGGCAAGGTGCGCGAGACAACACAGCCATCGAACGGACAAGGCGGGTAATAAATATTCGGATGGCAAAATTTAGAAGAGACCGAGGCGGTGTAGTGAAACAACACCGACAACTGGAAGGAGATAAAGCAGGCCTCATACGGCCCGACGGTGTTCACTTGATGGATATTGGACTGGACATATCCCTGTCAGGACACAAGGACGGAGTGGAACAAGCGTTAAGAGTGATGGATGGGGGTCAGAGTCCTGCATACGCGTACACTGGATCCTCCGTGGCCTGGAAATAGAAAGGACATGTTGGAGAGTTACACTTGTTGGCCAACTTGCCGGTGTGGAGACCCAGGGCATGCTGCAACAAGCTGAATTATTTTTGAAATAAAATGCCTTGCTAATGGAATGAGTATAAAGAGTTAATAAAGCTGTGACCGATCCTCACCCATCCAGTTGTAAGAGTTACATTATTGTATTGTCAAGGAAAGGGAGGCGGTAGGGGGGCTGAGCGTCTGGGTTTGGTTGGGGGTCCCCACAGTCTGCCTAGGCTAGATGCATTTAAAAATACTTATTAGATACACAGGCGGTGCAGCTTGCTTCGCAGCTGGGCTAGTATGCCCAAAGTATTGCCTAGGCTAGATGCAGTTAAAAATTCTACGCTGACTAGCAGACACTGAAGCTTTGGAGCAGACCTCTGAGTAAACAGCTCTTCAGACTCAACCATCTGTGTTACCCCAAGCCATAGTGTATGTAGTTTCTTACAGCTAAAAGGGGGGAGGGGTGACCCAACCCACCTGGAATTGACGATGCCAACGTCACGTAAAACACAGCAAGGGGACTCCAAAAAGAGTCTCCATTTTTTCCAAAAATTGTGGCACAGACACCACTTAAGTGGCATCAATTGCCCCAGCGTTGCTTAAATCGGTTGGTGAGGTGATTTTACAAAATCCTCAAGCTTTTAGTCTCCCCAGGATGACACAGGGGTAGAAAAGTCATTGCGGATCCATGATTTGTTCATCTTTATGAACGTGAGTCTATCTACATTCTCAGTGGACAGCCGCGTGCGCTTATCTGTCAGCACACCACCAGCAGCACTGAACACATGTTCAGAGAGAACGCTGGCTGCAGGGCATGACAAGATCTCCAAGGCGTGAGTGGCGAGCTCCAGACATTTTTCCAGATTGGAAGCCCAAAATGAGCAAGGGTCCAGTGACACAGTCATAGCTTCGATGTTCACTTGGAGATACTCCTGTACCATCCTCTCTAGGCGTTGACTATGTGTCAAACTTCTTGTCTCCTATGGCCTTGCAAAGGATGGTCTAAAAAAGTGGTGAAACGATTCCACAAAATTGCTGTTACCAGCAGATACTGTGTTACTGTAATGGTTTGAGTGATGAAGACTCGACAGTCCCACAGTTTGCAAGTTAGAACTGTGAGATTCACTATGTGCACCACTGGTGTTTTGTGGAAAAGCACATGTAAGATTCTGCAACAGTCTCTGCTGATACTCCTGCATGCGTGACTCCCTTTCTATGGCAGGAATTATTTCGGCAAATTTACTTTTGTACCGGAGATCTAAGAGTGTGGCAACCCAGTAGTCAGGATTACTTCGAATTCTGACAATCCGAGGGTCATGTTGCAGGTAGTGCAGCAAGAAGGCACTCATGTGTCTTGCGCATCCAGAAGGACCAAGTTGTTGTGTTGGTAGTGAGGTAAGAATCATGCTTCCTTCCTCTGCCCTCTCCCCCCAACCTCGCACAACAGAAATGTGATCAAGGTCTCCCTCATCTGATGAGTCTTCCATGCCCATCGCCAGTTCGTCCTCCACTTCTTCCTCGGCTCCTGCACCTTCCTCAACAGTTTGGCTGCTACCATGCGCCCTGGTTAATCCCTCTCCCCCACCCTCCCATGCCTGCCCCCTTGGTGCTGCCGACCGTCTGGACCTTGGAGATGTTATCCTTTCCGCATACGACTCCTCCTCTACTTCCTCCACCTCATCTTGTCCCACCACCTGACTCTGAATTCTGTTTAACGTGTGCTCCAGCATGTAGATCACCAGAATAGTCATTCTGATAATGGCATCGTCGTCAGCACTAAACATCTTCGTCGCCATTTCAAAACTGTGCAGAAGGGTGTGTGGCGCCCCTGAGGGTTCAGTCGCCACAGAGGTACTGCATCTCACCCTGAGGTGTGGTATCTCACCCTCAGGTAAGGAAGGAGTATGGCTCGGGACCCTAACACCTACATCCAACACATACCCGCAGTGGGGGTAGGGCGAGATTGCTCCTAAGGGAGAGCACAGTCCCAGGTCCCTAGCTGGTGGGAGGGTCCTATGTAGTGGGTGTGGGTGGAGAAAGCAGCTTAGGGGAGCACATGACAGGGAGAGTATAAATAGGAAGCCATCTTAGAAAGAGCAAGCCAGTCAGAGGAGGAGAAGTGACAGGAGCAGAGGCTCTGCATGAGCTCTGCTCCGGAGGCGGGCCTAGTCTGGGAGGTCCAGGACTGAAGAAGAGAAGAGAAGAGTGGGAGCAGGAAGGCTCCAGGAACCGAAGGGACCCAAGGGGTATGGGCCGTGCAGAAGGCCACCCGTACGCCCGCTGCTACCAGGAGGTAGAGGGGTCAGGCCAGATAAGGGGAACCGGTCCCACAACTAGCAGAGAAACAGCAAGGCTCAACTAGAAAAAGGAGGCTGCAGCATTTCATGTACTGCAGGCCAAAGTCCACACCAGTCTCACTAAGAAGGTAGCCACATAGGACCCAGGGGATGGAACACACGTTGCCCGCCAAGGCCCGAGGATACCGGATAGAAGTGTCACTGGGTGTGAGGTGCAGGGAGAAGGCCAGAGAAAGGACACACAGAAGGGGGTCCTGCTAAGTACTCCAGAGCTATCTGGGGGTGGATTGAGCCCCTCACTGAGTACGCACAGCACGACGGGGGAGATTGCTCTGGTACCTGTAATCTGGACTGCAACAACTGTGAGTAAAGATCTTGGGACTGCATCACACGGACTCTGTGTTCATTACTGACTCCCTGCACTACAACCACCATCATCAACCCACACTACCCTGAAGCTACACTCTTCCTGTGGGGAGTAATAATACCATTGCTGCAAAACCACCAGCTTCAGAGGACTGTTCCGCAGCGGCGGCCCCCTTGGCCGCACTCCACAGGTGGCATAGTCGGACATTATAAAACCCATATATACAAATTACCCTTGGATTGACTGCCCTGGGTCACGGACCGGGTCGCCGCCACAGTGACTACAACCCCCAGCATCTACCGGCCCGGCTCCGGGTACCCCACGGCCCAGGGGGCACGTCAACTTCATAGGTCCCTGATCTGAGACCACACCTGCAGTGTGATTTGCCCCACCTCTGGATCTCGTTGGCCCAGGCTATACGTCAGAACGTATTGCACCAGGGCTTGTCGGTGCTACCACAGTCGCTGCAACATGTGCAGAGTTGAATTCCAACAATGTCGGTACATCGCATTTCAGCTGGTGAACTTGCAGGCTCAACGACTTCTGTAGAGATGTAAGTCGTTGAGCTGCGGGATGCGAACGGCGTAAGTGAGCACACAGCGACCGTGCCCTCTGCAGAAGGCCATCTAGTCCGGGATAGTGGGCTAAAAATTGCTGGACAACCAGGTTCAACACGTGAGCCATACAAGGACACGTGTGTGACATTGCCCCGGCGAAGGGCGCACCCAGGTTTGCAGCATTGTCGCACACGGCCTTCCCTGGTTGCAGGTCCAGTGGAGACAACCATTCATGAAACTGGGTCTCCAGAGCTGACCACAACTTCTCAGCTGTGTGACTCACATTTCCCAGACATTTCAAAGTAAACACCGCATGATGCCATTGAGCCCTGCTGCCAGCATAGTAAGGAGGTGTGCAGGATTCCTTCTGCGCAGTTAGAAAGCGGGTGGCATTACCAGACAGGCTTTGGGTGCAGGTGGAGGACCGAGAGGAGGTTGAGGAGGCAGAAGCAGTGGAGGAACTTATAGATAAAGAGGATTGACGTACAACTCGTGGGGACGGCAAGACTTGGACAGCAGCCCCTTGTCCTGCTGTCACCATAGTTAGCCAGTGCCCAGTCAGCGACATGTAACGCCCCTGTCCATGCCTACTCGCCCAAGTGTCTGTGGTGAAATGCACCCTGTCACACACAGAGTTTCTCAAAGAAGCGGTGATGTTGTGTGCGACATGCTGGTGGAGCGCAGGCACACCTTTCTTTGAGAAGTAGTGCCGACTGGGCATCTGGTACTGGGGCACTGCGACGGACATAAGGTCTCGAAAATCCTCTGTGTCCACCAGGCGGAAAGGCAGCATTTCTGTAGCCAAGAGCTTGTAGATGGTGAAATTCAACCTCTTAGCTTTCTCATGGCTAGGAGGAAATGGTCTTTTACTTGTCCACATCTGAGGGACCGAGGGCTGGCTGTTGTGCTTAGACGGGGTTGAGTAGGGTGTCCCCGGCAAATTTGCTGGTCTGTGAGGAAGATGCAGGCGGAAAAGTTAGGTTGCCTTGATCCAAAGGTGGTGCTCTCGATGTCAGAGAGCGCTCAGCACCAGCTGGTGTTTCCACTTCCACTGGTGACAAATATTACAGATAACACGAGTTGGGTCATCCTTATCGATCTGAAAAAATGCCCAGGCTATGCAAGGCTTAGAGCACATGCGACCTGAAGAGCCGCTATGACTTGTGGTCAGAGGCAGAGTTGTGGTTGAGGATGCAGTTGTTGACGTGCTTCCAGTACTCCGTCTCTGTCCAGGAAGGCGCAACCTAACCTCGTCGTCAATAGCATCTGTGACGCCCAGCTGCGCTTGGTATCACAGATCCTAGAAGAGTGCACTGATGGAATCCTCCACAAGAGGCCCCCATAAACATTCACACATCTCCACCTTCCACCTCAGACCAGCAGAGGGAGCCCGTTAGGGATATAAATAGGGAAGGAGGAGCTAGGCAGTTCAGTTCCTCTGATGAGTTCCTGCAGTAGAGAAGCCTAAGAGAGGTCAGTCTGTAGTGGAGCTCAGTCTAGTCTAGAGAACTCAGTTAAAAGTTCAGCAGTGGAGCACGAGGCTCCTGTTAGCTAGATTCAGGGAGCCCAGTTAGAGCTTAAGGTGTGCCTGCGCCATAAAATCGGTGAAGCGCGGCAAGTTGCCGTTAGTGTGTATAGCCTAGTGAGGGCCTGAGTAGGCCGAAGGCGAGTGGAGAGTTAGTACATAGGGGGCAGAGGAGCTTAACCAGCTGATCCCGAAGCATTTACCGGACACCGGATCCGAGCTTACCGGGATCTCTATGACCCAGTAAGGCATAACCGGAATCCCTGGAGAACTACAAGTCCCAGGATTGCTAACGTGCTGATACGTAACAGAGCCAGGAGACGCTTAGGCCCCGCATACTGGGAGCGTGAACTCCAAGACAAGGCCCTACCACAAGGTCAGCCAGCACAGGACAGAGACAAAGTTAGGCCTAGCTCCAGGCAGGTCAGAAACTTACTATGCAGAGGCAAGAAACAGGAGGCCCTACACCCGCTCATTGGGGAGGATCCAGATATGCACCCTTCACCCTACAGTGCTCCGGGATGTGCCTGAATTTCCACCAGTAAAAGGTACTGAAGTGACTACCGTGTCCGTTCCCGTTCTTGCTCTGACCCAGCTGGGTCTCGCCTGTCCTGCATTCCCCCTGCATACGCTTTTCTGAGGCCTAGCTCCACCTGTGGGGAGCTATACCATCGAGCTGCCTTATCACCGGCCTCAGTGGACTACTGCAGCGCTGGTGCTTCTCACCAGATACCACAGGTGGCATCACGAACTCTTATAAAATTAACAATTATCCACCCTTTTAAAGACTGACCCCAGGGTACGGGCCCGGGAGCCGACCACCGCGACATCCCAAAGGCCAGGCAAAGGCCCGGGTACCGAGTCATCCCCATCCCCTGGGCTAGTCACATCTTCCTCCACCTCCTCTGCTGACCTCATCGACTGGCTGACTGTGGGTTGACAGTAAGTGGGATCTCCAACCTCGTCATCATCACCCTGTGTGTTCTCACACCCGTCGTCCTCAGAGCCAACCTCTTCCTGCCCTGACCGAAAAGTCAAGTTGTCGCTCCAATCAGGTATTTGAGTCTCATCATCGTCTTCATCATTGTCTCCACCAACAAGAGTTACAGTTTGGGAACGAGGGTCTACATTATGCTCAGAACCTTCTTCATCTGGTCCTGGATCCGACTCATAAAGATTCTGGGCATCAGTGCAGATCATTTCCTCATCTGGATTAACCGAAGCTCTGGAGCAGACCTCCGTTTCCCAGGCTATAGTAAGAGTAAACAGCTGTGCAGACTTAACCATCTGTGTTACCCCATACTCAGACGGGCAGCTGGAGACTTGGGAGCTGTGAGGAAGCAAATGCGATTGGGGTGACACCTCTGAGGACTGGAGTATTTGTGATGTTGAAGTTGAGGTGGAGGAGAGCCCACTTGAAGGAGCACTTGATATCCATTGAAGCACCTGCTGTTTTTGTGCCTCATCTGGAATTTGTAGCGATGGGCGTCTCCGTAAGAAAGGGATCGTATCACATTGTCCACGAAAAGAAGTAGACATCTTAGTTTGGCTGGAAGATGGTCTTTCTTCTGCAGATGTTACTCCCCCACCACCGCGGGGGGGGCTCGACCCACCAGCGGACAGGCACCAGTATTGAGAGAGGGGGGCTGGCCGTCAGGGTCCACCGCAGCTCTGGCACAAACCCGGTGACACGGAGGTCGCACGGGCAGGAACCGACTGGCCGTGTCGGCTTCGCACTTTTTTGGTTTTAGAAGGGCATGACATGCCTATATCTGTGTCTCCCCCTCCTTTTACTCCTCCACCTCTTTTCTTTTCGCATGACTATATGTACTTGTCACTTTTCCATGTGTTAGTTGTGTCTTCTGAGCAGTTTGTCAGCGTTTGGACACCTTTGAAAGTGTTTTCTATGTGTTTCTATGTGTTTTTGTTTGCCTGCCATTGGTTTTAACGGTGTTCGAAGGTGTTCGACGAACAGTTCGACGAACAGTTCGGCGAACATACGGGTGTTCGACGAACCGAACTCGAACACTACGGGGGTGGCTCAACACTACTGTTAAGCCCCCCAGACACTCTAGACAGCTGTTGGATGAACAATTTAGATGATTGTCCTACCGGCATCCATCTCATCCGACGATCCCACTAACAGGAGGTCTGGCTCTGCCAGTCACTCCTGTGTTCTCTATGAGAAACCCTCTGCTAGACATCTCTGTTGGCAGCTTGTCTCTTACAGAATAAAAGGATTGGCAGTTCGTAATCAGGATACATATCTTCCCCAACATTATCTAATGGGGGAGAGACTGGATTCCCAACACACATTAAACTGTAGGCTGTACTTGTCAATATCAACAGGTTCAGCTGTCATTAGTCTACTATGTATGGTGGCCTCTCCTTACCATCATATCCTTGAGTCTGCATCATATTTGCTTTTTTTGATTACCTAATTTGTTTGAATAATTTGTAATCTTTAATTTAATTTTAACTTTTGTATTGATTTTTACAATATAATTAGGTCAAAAATGCATTCTTATAAACAAAGATGAGTAATGGCAATGGGTTTTAGACTACATAGCCTGCATAAGTTTGATAACTTTGCTATGCATCATTATTACGCCTAACTTACTGTACATGGTGATATCCGGTTCTGTTTTGTATGGGGCTAAAATATATGTATTGGGGCTCCACCATACCTCTTTTCTCACATTCTACATATAAAGGTATTCTATCTGAAGGAGAATAACTTTTTGTAATTCAATTTGGAAGAGCCACTTATTCTAGTAATTAGAGCAGAAACTGTTCCCAGGAGTCTTCACGATCTTGAAGACTGTTATTGGTGTACAAATTATTTTTGAGACTCATTCCATTAAGGCAAAACAACCCAGATTAGTACATGTTGTGTTTTTTTCACAATTGGTGTCCTTGTGCACTTTGGCATATAGGTTATTATTAGGTCAGTTAACTGTCTGTTATACACACAGAAAGCACAGTGACCTAAGATATGGCCATTTTAACCCGGTCTAAGGAGATCAGAAACTTTGACAAAGTGTCAAATTTACCCTGTTAGCCGCTACGTCATTGGAGCCAAAAAGATCCACAGATAAAAACGGTGCCCTGTGTACCAGTGGACGTCAAACATTTTTTGCTACCATTTTAAATATAAGAATAGATAGTATCAGCTATAATAATATACTAATGCTAAGTACCTAACCCAGTTTCTGAAAGGTAACTCAAGAACTTTGCTTTTATAAGATCGACACATATATTCTCTATGGGATAAGATGACATGCACACAGTCTTTAGCTACTGCTGCCTCAAAGTAAAAATATCTGTGCTGGTTTATAAAAACTAGCCATGCTTCCTTATAAATGTTACTTTTTATAGGCAAATATACTACTTCTCATACTTATTATGACCCCATTCTTTCATGTAAAATCATAACAAATGACAAATGTGTCCATTGAGCTCCTTCATTGTTCTCTGAGCCTAGCTTTTTTTTCACTGATTTTCCTTCCATGTCAAAGCCTCATTAACATGTGGCTTAATGTGACTAATGAAAGCTCTTGTACACATATTATTGACCCATATAAAGTGCAATATATTTTCAAAACAATCTGATCAATTTGTTTCACGCACGGAAATTAGACAAATGTGCACAGTGTGTTTAATTCTGATAATATAATATTATGTTTCACTTGTTAAATCGTTATGAAACGTCCAGATTCATAAAGATTTACCAACTCCTGATAAGGGATTCAATATTCTGTAATTAGGGTAAAGTGATATGTCAACAAATTATACATTTAATTAATTAAGACAAATTTATTATGCTGTTAATGGATACAACTACAACATATTTTTCCTTCTCTCAGAGAAATCTGTGGCAACAATTAGACTAAATAATGTCTCCATCCTTCACATCTCTGTGCCGACAGAAAGTCCAATTAAAAAAGAGCATCTCACTATACAAACTACAGGTTTTATTATACAATCCTCAACTTTAAGATTGCAACATCATGAAGGAAAAGTTGTAAAGTTATGGAAATAACAGGTAAAAAAAAATAAACATGATATGCAAATGATGAAAAAATGGAAACATTTTCAAAACACTCAATTTATTCAGTTTCAGTATGAGCGTTATATGCAGAAATACACGCGCTTACATGCCTTGGCATGTTATCAATGAGATTATTAATGGTTGTCTGAGGAAAATTCTGCTACGCTAATTGCACTTGGTCATGCAAATCATTTCAGACCCGTGTGGACAGTTTGCAGTTCAATTGCTGACTAATGATATCTCATATGAATAAATCCAAAGGCGGTGTAGATAGAGATATACGTCCGCGCCGCTGAAAAATCCTCAAATCAGGAACATATAATAAAATCCTTGTTTATTGGTAAATGCCTACGCGTTTCTGGGTGTTCCACACCCCTTCATCAGGGCACCAACAGATATATCCCTGATGAAGGGGTGTGGAACACCCAGAAACGCGTAGGCATTTACCAATAAACAAGGATTTTATTATATGTTCCTGATTTGAGGATTTTTCAGCGGCGCGGACGTATGTCTCTATCTACACCGCCTTTGGATTTATTCTGGTCCTGTGGGACACCTATTGGAGATCCGATGCAGCTGCCTTTTATACGTGATGGTAGTTGTGTCCTCACACAACCAAACCAGGTGAGAACCACCTTTTTACTATTATCCCCTATGCTTACAGGTGTAACCCTATTGGGCTTTGCGCTCTCTCTCTCTTTGTATTTTATCTCAGATGAATGGGAGACAGGTCTGAAGAAGCTATAGGCCATTGTAACATGTTCAGGCCACACAGGCTGCTGACAGTAGTGTGAGTAACATGTGGCCAGGCATTGTTGTGTTGAAAATTGACTTCTAGGATAATTTGGAGAAATGGAGATAACACTAGTTCCATCACCAAATCAATGTAATGCCAAGATGTTAGTGTACATAGAATGTATGTGACATGCAGAAGTAGTGCTGTTGCTTTAAAAGCATTCAGCAACTATTAGAAGTAACACAAGCACATGTTTACTGTCTGGCTGGAGCCCAAGAGAAAGGTGGTGTGTGTGTTCTGTATCTCACAGAAGCGCCTCTGCAAGTGAAAAGGATTCAAGTCAGGAGTGAAGCTTAGCACAGGTCAGGTAGAGTTCCTGAACTAGCAGTGTGAGGGGTGCATGGTGGTTGTAGTGGCGAGAGACTGTTGTTGTGTTCCTACACCCTGGCTCCCTGACAAAGACAAATGTTCCAATTCTTCTGTGCAATGCATGTGGTGTAAAACACTCACATTTTGGTCGCAGATCTCTGCTGTCTTTGGTTTTTCCACATCAGGAACTGCCGCACACACAATAGGGGACTTTCACTCCATTTTATAAAAAAAAACTTAATAGTCCAACTTCAACATGAGGGAACATGCAGTATTGGGTGCATACTTTCCAGGTTCACAGTTTATTGCACAGCATATTTTAATATTCACGGTCCATTTGTCCTGAGCCGTCCCTTCCATAGTCGACCTCTTTGACCTCTGTGACGCTCGCAGTTTTAAGAGTCTCGTATTGTCTCCTCTGTACTGTTCCCCGTTCGACTTCCCCTCTTGGGAAGATTTTTGAGACAAGCCGCTCTGCTCGCTCCTATGCACCGTGGGCTCCGAACATTAAGGGAAAGTCTGTTTCAGAGTTCCTGACTAAAATTCCTCTGCTGCTGGACCGAACGTGCTTCTGTGCCCCCTGGACCACCAACTACTGCTCTGTCACATCTCTCCCTCAGACTGTAACTAACTAACTGACAGGAAAAAACTTTGCTCTGCCCTGGCCCAAACTCCTCCCCCTTTTGACTGGACCAATCACCAATCCTCCTTAGGTTGCTGGGCAGACTTCCCCATTACTACCCTAGCTCCTCTTTCACTGGAGCTATTGATAAACACATTAACTGTTTTTATCCTAAACTATTGTTCCCACCACTGCACTGTACCCAGTTCCTGATCTAATACTCTATCTATATCTAACCTATACTGACCCTATAAGTAACACATCAGACATTAGATCACATACATACACATATATAAACACAGAGTACAGCAATATGCGCAGTAAGAGGGAAGAGGCGCATGACCATCCCGGTCACCTTCTTACATTCCTCCCTCCTAAAACATGGTCATCCCGATCATGACAACACCTGTAAAAACACCAATGCACATTTAAAACATTTAACACACGTTTATATCAAAATGCACAACAGATGAATATACTCTTTTTCCAGTGTTTTTTTTCTCTCTGGTCATCCTTGACCTCGGTCCCTCTTGATTGGGACCCTGGAACACAGAGTTCAAGCCTTTAATTTAAATCGGCCATTTTGGCCTACTTTAGTAGTTGCTCAAACGCATAGGGGCAAATTTCTCAACTCGGCATGCACATCGGGTCATCCGAACAACTAAATGGGACCGACTGACCCCGGTCCCCTTGCTCCTGGGACCCACAAAAGAGTCTATTTTAAAACACAATAGGCCCGTTGGCCAACAAATCCTGCTCCGGGTTTACCAAACACAGGAAGTCCTTTTGTTTTAAAATACAATGGCCCACTGGCCAACTTATATTAGCTCCAACAGTCCAGGAGCAATGACATGGCACAATGCTCGGGTCGTCCTGACAGTTTCCAACCTCCCTCCTTTTTGCTGGGTACGGTCCCTTTAAGACCTAGGTGTTGCTCAGTAGCTCCTATTGCAAGGTAAAACAAGAGAACAGTCCATTAGAGCAGTTGCACATGGTCCATTTAGTGAGGGATGTTTAACCCTATCCGGGTTCAGTTCCGTAATCCAGCAGGGGAATGCACAACAGGCGCAAAAACCTGGAGGGGGGGAAACAAACAAGAAAGATTTTTCTCTTTCAGCTGGGGTTGGACTGGCCAATACTAGCTGTTCAAAATAAACCTCCATTTCAAAAGAGAGAAAACTTAACTTTTATTCAAAATACAGATATACAGAGATATAGAAACTATCATAGAGATCCCCTAAAAGATACTACTAAAATTTAATGTGTGCAGAAATGAATGTTAGAATTTCAGTGGGTAAGATATCCTATCAGTAATAATACAGATGATCACCCCTATAACAGTTTGACAGGTAGCTTCTATCAAATTCTATCTCGTTTAGCCCTTTGAGCTGTAACCGAATG
Source organism: Phyllobates terribilis (assembly GCF_046119375.1). Classification (NCBI taxonomy): domain Eukaryota; kingdom Metazoa; phylum Chordata; class Amphibia; order Anura; family Dendrobatidae; genus Phyllobates; species Phyllobates terribilis. Next base: position 57,753,520 of record NW_027362771.1, on the reverse strand, counting down.
AGATAACCTGATAAGTAGACTCCACAATTAGGCTAGCATTTTACGGTTAGCTCCATATATGGACTATGAACGGCAGAACATAAATTGACAGATCCATAGATTATTCCATTACAATTAGTGCAAAAAAATCAAAACCAGCCTGCTAGGAATACTTTTAAATTTCCTTTGATTTTAAAGTGTAATGAAATAATAGCAATATAGACATTTACATTCATTTGTTACCGTCACAACACAATTTTTTCTGCAATATTGTGGCAAATGTTTAAAACCTAGAGAATTGGGTGCTAATGGAAGAGGAAGATGAGGAGGGATAGGAGCTAGTTTCCTGCGCTAAAGACGGTACTAGCCACACCACATTTATACCGTCTGTTCAGCATATATGGTCTGAGGAAAGGGAGAATGAAGAAGAAGAGGATGAGGAGGAGAGCATGGACAGTCGTGCTCTTGGTGAGGACAGGGAAATCTGGGCTGTTGGCGGTCTGGCACACATGGCTGACTTTATGTTCTGCTGCCTTTCCTGTGACCCTCTCGTTGTACGCATTTTGGCCGACAGTAATTACTGGTTGGACACACTTCTAGACCCACACTATGAGGAGAACTTTCTATCTCTCCTTCCCGTGACGGAGAAGTCTAGTAAAACGTTGCAGTACCAGAAGGCCCTTGTTGCGGAATTATTCAAAAAAAATTCTCATCTGAAAACGCTGGTGGCAGAGGTCACAGTTCCTTGGACAACCAAGGAGTACATGCGAGGAAGACACAAATACGATGCAGCAGAGGCAGGAGAACACTGTCAAAGGTGTGGGACAGTTTTCTCAGACCCTCCCAGCACCCAGGCCCTGATGTGCGGGGTATTCTGACAAGGAAGGAAAAGTTTTGGAAGATGCTGAAGGAGTATCTTGCTGACCGTACCAATGTCCTCCTTGATTCCTCTGTGCCTTATAATTATTGGGTATCTAAGCTGGACACGTGGCAAGAACTGGCTCTTTACGCGTTGGAGGTCCTGGCTCCTTGCCTGGCCTGCCACTAGCGTTTTGTCAGAGCGGATTTTTAGTGCCACCTGGGCATTATAACTGATAGGTGTGACGCGCCCCTGGGCCTGTGTCGCGCTGCGTTGCACACGCGGGAGCTTACCCGGAGCCGGATCTGTTGAGGGTTGTAGTCTCGTGGCGGTGACCCGGTCCGTGCCCAGGGAGTCAAACTGAGCGGCGATGTATCAGCGGTAGATGTAGGACGACTACGCCACCCGTTGAGTACAGCTAAGGAGCTGCTGCTGCAGGGCAGACCGCTGAGGCCGGTGGTAGGATTGTGCAGCGTGATAGTATAACCCCCAACGGGAGGGGTATGGCCTCAGGGCAGCCGACGTGGATGATGGGGGTAGCAGGAACCACTCGGAGACGGTACGGTGTAGTTCAGGGTCTTTACTGGTGACAAAGATAGACCCTCCCGGAGTACTGGCTAGCGATTGGGGCCTGGTCAGTCCTTGAGCAGATGGGATCTCCCCTGGCCAGGCGGAGTTGTAGGCCTCCCAAACTAACTGTACTCTTCTGGCTACCTTGCTAGAGGCGGGTATAAGTAGCCCACGTCCCTGAGTGTACCGTGTGGTGCTCACCCGTATGGCCGGTGACTCGGGTTTCTTGGCCAGAGGACCTGGAATCCCCTGCCTGACGGATTCTGCTGCTGGGTAGGAGTTAGTCCCCACAGCCTCGGACTCCGGGTCCGGTAAGAAATCTTCTCAGTCAGGGCGAGCTCTGCAGCTGCCAGCCCCTGACTCCTTGTAACACTGCTCCCACAGAGCTCCTGATGTTCTGTTCCTATATTTGCTTCTTTTCTCTGTCTCTACTTCTTCTCTACTCACTAACCCTGCCTCAGCCCTAGGTTTATATAGGGGAAGTTCTTCCCCTCCCAGGACTGGGCAGGAGGTGTCGCATGCATAGGATTCCTGACCAAGAGACCTCCCACCTGCTCTCAGACGTAATATCTCTATCACTGTGGCAACCAGACCCCTGGGGTGTCACATTCCCCCCTAGTGAAATTTAGTACTCCGGGACTAAACATATTTTAGAAAAACATAACAAGATATAACAATAACAATACAATAAAGAAACACATAAAGGTGGTCACGGCATGTCCGTAACCGGGTGCAGTCTTTGAAGAAAGCAAGGTGTCCATTTCACCAAAACAGGGAGACGTAACCAGGCAGGGGTCTGTCCTGCCCCGAGTCCTTAACAGTCTTTAGTCCGTCCTGGGTTACGCTCCAACTATGTACACAGGATTCCCGGTAAATCCACCAAAGACTCCTATAAACAACTAGAAACACATAATTATACACAAGCAACAAGAAAAACAGGTAACCACAAATAAAACAATTTATACACTTCAAATCCTCCAACGTGCGGGTAACTGGCCTCTAGTGGCCCTAGTGGACCTACGGAGCTGACTGTCTGGCCCTGAACTACAGGGTGTAGGAGCTGTCAAGGGTAAATTGGGCAGCTGTCTATGGGCCCTTTGGCTCACTAGGGATATGGCAGGCTCACTGCAAGCAGAGGGTTGATCCTCCTGATCTGCTGGTGTGGGATCTTCTGCCTCCTGGACCGGCTGTTCTTCCAGCTCTACCTGTTGCTCCGTAGGTGCTTGGGATGCTGGTTGGAGGAAGGTGAGTACGGGTACCACAACTGCACCATTGACTTGAGTCCAAGACCGAGGGAAGTCTCCGAGCACAGTACTAACCATATCTTCCCTTTCCTCTACGGGTCGATGGTCTTCTTGTTCCTCTTCAGGGTTCCGTAGCTGTTCAGGACACTTCTTCAGGTGATCCCGGGATACAATGGCTGTGGTCTCCCCTCCGTCTTTACTGATGGTACAGACCTTCGGGTTCTCGTGGCTTGAGGGCAGTACGGTGTACGGGTCCTTCTCCCACTGGTCGTCCAACTTGTGGAGCCGTCTTTTCCTCTTCAAGACCTGCTCTCCGGGCACCAGGGGAACAGCGGGAGCATACTGGTTGTAAGTTTTCTCTTGTCTCTCCCTAGCCTGACAGAGACTTCGCTCCACGCTCTCCTGTACTTTCCGGTACTGCTGCTGCCTCTCTGTGTCCCAGTCTGCTTCTGGTGAAGTGTCCTCGGGTGTCAGGACTCCCATTTCCAGGTCAACAGGTAACTTACCAGGTCTCGCCCTCATTAGGTAAGCCGGGGTACAGTTGGTGGAACCTACCGGGATGTGGTTGTATAGGTCCACCAGATCAGGCAGCTTCTCAGGCCACAGACTGCGTTCTTCCAGGGGCAACGTTTTCAGAAGATCCATTACCACCTGGTTCATTTTCTCACAAAGTCCATTAGTTTGCGGATGATAGGGTGTCGTCCTTATCTTCCGGCAGCCATACAGATTGCAGAATTCCTGGAAGACCTCCGCTTCAAAGGCAGGTCCCTGGTCCGTCAGCACTTGGTCCGGGTACCCGTGTGGACGGCAAAAGTGCTGCTGGAAGGCTCTAGCTGCTGTTTGAGCCGTTAAGTCCTTGACGGGGACGACAACCAAGAACCGGGAGTAATGATCCACGATGGTTAACGCGTAGACGTAGCCACTTCTGCTTGGGGTCAGTTTTACATGATCCAAGGCTACCAGTTCCAACGGCTGCCGGGTGATGATGGACTGCAGGGGAGTCTTCTGGCTGGCATGGTCCTTCCTCCTCAGGTTGCACGGGCCACAGTCTCTGCACCACCTCTCGATGGTTCCACTCATGCCTACCCAATGGAACCGCCCGCGCAGCAGGAACTCCAGCTTCTTCCATCCGAAATGCCCAGCTCCATCGTGGTATGCCTCCATCACCATGGCTGCGTCTCGTCGTGGCACCACTACTTGCCAGATTAGTTCATGCGTCCGGGAGTTAACCATCCTGCGGCACAACTTCCCCTTGTAAAGGAACAGTCTACTCTTTTCTGCCCACAGTTGCTTGGCTTCCTCCGGAGCGTCTGGGTCAAGGCGAGCCTCTGGCCGAGTCAGCATCTCCTTCACCAGCCGGACGGCAGGGTCACTGTCTTGCGTTTCCGCCCAGTTGTAGTGAGGTAAGGGGTTAAGCGTAGCGCCTTGCTTGCTCCTTACCCGATGGGAATACTGGATAGTCCCATGACGGTGAAACGCGGGGAGTTCGACTTCTTCCAGTCCCTCTGGATCTTCTCCTACGTCCGGTAGGTTTGGCATCCTGGACAGGGCGTCCGCGTTGGTATTGGAGCGTCCTGCCCGGTATTTGATGGTGAACTCGTAGTTGGACAGGCGGGCCATCCATCTCTGCTCTAGGGCACTGAGTCTTGCCGTGTCCAGGTGTGTCAACGGGTTGTTATCCGTGTACACGACGAACCGGGAAGAAGCGAGGTAGTGCTTAAAGCGTTCGGTGACTGCCCACACCACTGCCAGGATCTCTAGCTTAAATGAGCTGTAATTCTCAGGGTTTCTTTCGGTGGGTCGCAGTTTTCGGCTGGCGTAAGCGATTACTCGCTCTTTCCCCTGCTGGATCTGGGACAGCACGGCTCCTAGCCCGATGTTACTTGCGTCGGTGTAGAGGATAAAGGGCTGGCTGTAATCCGGGTACGCCAGGATTTCATCCCCCGTGAGGGCCATCTTCAGCTGGCGGAAGGACTCTTCTTCCAACTTCTCCCATCTGAAGGGCGGCTTCTGGTTCTTGGCCTTCCGGGACTGGCCTATCAGGAGGTCCTGCATAGGAGCTGCCTTTTTGGTGAAACCGGGGATGAACCTGCGGTAGTAGCCTACCAACCCGAGGAACTGCCGCACTTCCTTTACACTGGAGGGACTTGGCCATTCCTTAATTGCGGTGATCTTATCAGGGTCGGGAGCCACTCCGTCAGCGCTCACCACGTGTCCCAGGTACTGCACCTTTGGTTTCAGGAGGTGACACTTGGAGGGTTTCACCTTTAGGCCGTAGCTTGCCAGAGCTTCGAACACTTCCGCCAGGTGTTTCAGGTGGTCCTCATAAGTCTAAGAATATACGATGACATCGTCCAGGTACAACAGGACCGTCTCGAAGTTTCTGTGGCCCAGACAGCACTCCATTAATCGTTGGAAGGTTCCTGGTGCGTTGCAGAGTCCGAACGGCATACAGGTAAACTCGCTAAGTCCCATCGGGGTGGTGAATGCGGTCTTCTCCCGGTCCGCCTCTGCTACAGGAACCTGCCAGTACCCACTAGTGAGATCCAAGGTAGAGAAGAAGTTAGCAGATCTTAAAGCAGCCAAAGACTCCTCTATCCTTGGTAAGGGGTACGCATCCTTGTGTGTGATACGGTTGATTTTCCGGTAATCTACACACATCCTCATGGTGTTGTCTTTCTTTTTGACTAAGACTAGTGGAGCTGCCCAGGGGCTACAGCTATCCCTGATCACCCCAGCCTCCTTCATGTCTCTAAGCATCCCCTTGGCGTGTTGGTAGTGTGCAGGGGGTACGGGTCGATACCTCTCTTTTATGGGAGGATGGTCTCCCGTGGGGATGTGGTGTTCTAACCCTTGACTCGCCCGAAGTCTAACGGGTGTTTACTAAACACTCTCTCGTACTCTTGAACCACCCGATAGACTCCCTGTTTCTGGTGTGAGGGAGTGGAGTCAGTACCCAAATGTAGTTGCTGACACCAGTCCTCCATTGTTTTCTTAGAGCCGTTACCTTCCTCCGGGTGAGATGGAGGCAAGGGTTCCACAGATTGTATAGCATTTTGGTTAATGGTATATAATTTGGCTAGCGTGGCATACCGGGGCAGGTACACTTCCCTCTTCCCGATATTGATTATGCGAACGGGCACCCTCCCATGGCGTACATTAACCACCCCCCGTGCTGTCAAGATGGTGGGCCTACTGTCTGAGTAAACTGGTTCTACCATTGCCTGGTAATCTCTACCTCTCAGACCAATAGCTGCCCGGCACCAAATCATCATTTCACTTTTTGGGGGCATGGCAATAGGGAAAGGGTCACACATTCTCACGCTACCAATCTCACCGCCGGAGAGTTCCACCTGTTGCCGTCGCATCAGTGCCCGGATCTCTTTTTGGAGCACTCGCTGCTCGCCGGAGCTGGCGTTCTTGGCAACCTGCTGTAAATGGAAAATCACCTCTGCAAGACAATTTTCAATTACATTAGTTCCTAGAGTTATCTTTGGGTGACTCTCGTGTTTGTCAACGTCTACAATGATCAGTCCCTGTGCTGCCAGTTCAACTCTACCAATTTTAATGGTCACCTCTTTAAATCCGATCTGTGGCACGGGCTGACCATTGCTGGCGATGATACTCAAGTCGTCGTCAGGGTAGCGGGTAATATCCGAGTCATTCCAGTACTGCTTGAAGAGCACGTACGGGATGGTGGTGACCTGTGACCCGGTGTCCAGTAGGGCACTCATAGGAATGCCATCCAGTACCACAGGCAAGACTGGACGTCCTCCCACATATTTGTCGCGCCAGTTCGATGGGCCTGATGATCTTTTTCCTAGGGGTTGGCCCTCTACCCTAGGTTGTGCCAGTTTAAAGGACAGTACCTTGCCATATGTCCGGGTTGATTACAGCGGCGGCAGATGGGTCGTCCGTCCTCGTTGTATCGGTCGCTGGGTCTTCCTCTGGCCGGTGGGGTCCTCCTTGGTCGACGCCACGGGATGTCCTCCGGTCCGGATGCCAGCTGGATCTTCCCTGGAGTAGAAACCTGTAAAGACTGCACAGTTCGGGTTAGCGCAGCAACGCTTTTAGCTAGCTCTTGGACCTGATGGTGCAGGTCTGGAGCCGGGTCATTGTTCAAAGCCTGCGCATCAGCTCCCACAGGCCCTGCCGACAAGGGCGCCGCCTCCTGGTGGTAAGTGGTAGTGGGGCGTCTGGGGGTCACAACGCCACTTGGTGCCGGTTCTCGAAGCACCCGGATGGCTCTGTCCTTGAACTGTGCAAATCTCAGATGAGGGTCCTGTAAGGCCATTGCCCGCAACTGGGTTCGGTGGGCATTGCAATATAAACCCTCTGTAAATTGTTCAGTCAACAGCCTGTCCTCGTCTCCCACGCCGTCAGGGTCGGTCTGCTTAATGGCTCTCAGGGCCTCTTGTAGGTTCAGGGCATAGTCCCTTATACTCTCATGTGCCCGCTGTTTGCACCCGTAGAATCTAAGCTTGATCTCGGCTGAGGGGCGGGTATCAAAGGAGTCCCTCAGCCGGGTTAGTATCCCTGCGACAGTACTCCCCCCAGGTGGCCAGGACTTTACCTCCCTTCGGGCTGCCCCAGTTAATTGGGCCACCAGGATGCTCACTTTTTGCTCTTCTGTGAGGGGGTACACCTGGAAGAGGCTATCCAGCTTTTCTCTAAAGTCATGCAGGGTATGTGACTCCCCTGAGTACTGGGGTAGCCAGGCCGCTCCCGGGATATAGGGCATGGTGAAAGGCATGACTGCAGCAGCGGTGGCGCTGGCGGGGGTTGAGGCAGTGAAGCTCTCCTCCATATCCGACATCCTCCTCCCCCCTAGTGGACCGTGGCCTACCTTGCGATGATCCTCTTCCGTAGGCCGCGGCTCCGCAGTAGATCGTCAGGGATGAGGACCTTCCGTCGCGCTCCTGTGACGTCGGCGTCTGCTGGGCTCCTTCCAGGACCTTACGCGACGTCCGGACGTGAGGCGGGGCTTCAGTTCTCGCGCGCTTTCGGAGTCCACGCCCCTCTTCTTCCCGCGCGACGTCTTCAAGATGGCGTCCAACGGCGGGAAAACTCCACGGAAGGCGGGAAGAAGGCTGGAAATGGCGCCGGATGGCGGGAATCTTCACCGATGGCGGGAAGAAGGCTGAAGATGGCGCCGGATGGCGGGAATCTTCACCACAGGTAAGTTTGAACAGTCTTTTTCAGGCACGCAGTACCCGGTGGTTGCGGGCACGAAATCCTGCCGACTACGCCAAAAGTTGACGCGCCCCTGGGCCTGTGTCGCGCTGCGTTGCGCACGCGGGAGCTTACCCGGAGCCGGATCTGTTGAGGGTTGTAGTCTCGTGGCGGTGACCCGGTCCATGCCCAGGGAGTCAAACTGAGCGGCGATGTATCAGCGGTAGATGTTGGACGACTACGCCACCCGTTGAGTACAGCTAAGGAGCTGCTGCTGCAGGGCAGACCGCTGAGGCCGGTGGTAGGATTGTGCAGCGTGATAGTATAACCCCCAACGGGAGGGGTATGGCCTCAGGGCAGCCGACGTGGATGATGGGGGTAGCAGGAACCACTCGGAGACGGTACGGTGTAGTTCAGGGTCTTTACTGGTGACAAAGATAGACCCTCCCGGAGTACTGGCTAGCGATTGGGGCCTGGTCAGTCCTTGAGCAGATGGGATCTCCCCTGGCCAGGCGGAGTTGTAGGCCTCCCAAACTAACTGTACTCTTCTGGCTACCTTGCTAGAGGCGGGTATAAGTAGCCCACGTCCCTGAGTGTACCGTGTGGTGCTCACCCGTATGGCCGGTGACTCGGGTTTCTTGGCCAGAGGACCTGGAATCCCCTGCCTGACGGATTCTGCTGCTGGGTAGGAGTTAGTACCCACAGCCTCGGACTCCGGGTCCGGTAAGAAATCTTCTCAGTCAGGGCGAGCTCTGCAGCTGCCAGCCCCTGACTCCTTGTAACACTGCTCCCACAGAGCTCCTGATGTTCTGTTCCTATATTTGCTTCTTTTCTCTGTCTCTACTTCTTCTCTACTCACTAACCCTGCCTCAGCCCTAGGTTTATATAGGGGAAGTTCTTCCCCTCCCAGGACTGGGCAGGAGGTGTCGCATGCATAGGATTCCTGACCAAGAGACCTCCCACCTGCTCTCAGACGTAATATCTCTATCACTGTGGCAACCAGACCCCTGGGGTGTCACAGGTGCATCCGCCTGTCAACTGAAAATGCTGACAGCCTAACTCTTATAAAAATGAACAAGGGCTGGACTTCTCAACATCACCGGATGATAGCAGTGGAAAATAAAGTCAAATCCAGTGGCTTTTTTGGGGGGGTCTATTCCCATGCACCTCTTCACACCCAGTCATGGATATACACTTCCTGATTTTTTCTATTTTCTGTTGCCCTCCTCCTTCTCCTTCTCCTCATCCTCTACCACCATATCACCAGGGTGACTCTGATGCAACACTCACATAAAAGGGTGTTTATGATGCCCATAGGAAATTTTTTTAGAGGCCTACCTCTAACATTCTGTATGTTATACAGTATGTTATACAGTATGTTCTGTTCAAGTATAACTCCCAGGGGTAAATGTTTTTCAGCTAATGCATTTAGTGCATGGGCATTACCAGTATAGGACACCCATTCCTTAGCAATGGTAACAATTTTTTTAATGAGGACCTCCTCTACGTCTCTTCAAAGGGGTATTGGAGTGCGTCCAATTTTTGGCCAACCCTTACAGTCACTGCATGGGCATTACCAGTATAGGAGACCCATTTCTTAACAATAGTAACAATTTTTTTAATGAGGACCTCCTCTACATCTTTTCAAAGGGGTATTGGAGTGCGTCCAATTTTTGGCCAGCCCTTACAGTCACTGCATGGGCATTACCAGTATAGGAGACCCACTCCTTTATAATGGAAACACTATTTTTACTGAGGCCCTCCTCTATGTCTCTTCAAAGGGGTATTGGAGTGCATGCAAATTTTTGGTAACCCTTGGGAATTTTTTTTTTACTGAGACCCACCTCTATGTCTCTTCAAAGGGGTATTGGAGTGCGTCCTAATTTTTGGCACAACATGCAGTCACTGCATGGGCATTACCAGTATAGGAGACCCACTCCTTTATAATGGGGACATTTTTTTACTGAGGCCCTCCTCTACATCTCTTCAAAGGGGTATTGGAGTGCATCCTAATTTTTGGCAGCCCTTGTAGTCACTGCATACGCAATAATAGTATAGGAGACCCACTCCATTATAATGGAAACATTATTTTTACTGAGGCCCTCCTCTATGTCTCTTCAAAGGGGTATTGGAGTGCATCCTAATTTTTGGCAGCCCTTGAAGTCACTGCATACGCAATGACAGTATAGGAGACCCACTCCCTTAAAATGGGAATATTTTTTTTACTCAGGCCCTCCTCTATGTCTCTTCAAAGGGGTATTGGAGTGCATGCTAATTTTTGGTAACCCTTACAGTTATTGCATATGCTATAACAGTATAGGAGACCTGATCCTTAATAATGGGAAATTATTTTTTTAAATCAGGTCCTCTATGTGTCTTCAAAGGTGTATTGGGGTTTTTCCAAATTTTGGGCAGGCCTTACAGTTACTGCATACCAGTATAGGAGACCCGCTTCTTAATAATGGGAAATTATTTTTTCAAATCAGGCCCTCTATGTGTCTTCAAAGGTGTATTGGGTTTTTTCTCAATTTTTGGCAGGTCTTACAGACACTGCATATGCTGTAACAGTATAGGAGACCCGCTCCTTAATAATGGGAAATTTATTTTTTAAATCAGGCCCTCTATGTCTCTTCAAAGTATAATGGGGTTTTTCAAAATTTTGGGCAGGCCTTACAGTTACTGCATACGCTATACCAGTATAGGAGACCCGCTCCTTAATAATGGGAAATTATTTTTTTAAATCAGCCCCTCTATGTCTTTTCAAATGTGTATTAGAGTTTTCCTAAATTTTGGCCAGGCCTTACAGTCACTGCATGGGCATTACCACTAAAGGAGACCCGCTCGTTAATAATGAGAACAACAAAGCACAGCCAGCTGATGGCCCTCTAACAATAGTGAGGGTCGACTGCTGGCCCTTTAACAATAGTAAGGGTCATCTGATGGCCCTATAAAAATAGGCTTTGTGACTTTCAGAGTCCCTCCTTCATAAATGAAACAGGATATGTCTGATCATGTCTCACATACCACATCGGCAGATAAGGTAGGAAAATGTTAAAATGACATTTACTGGTGAAGGTGTCTTTCCCCATTGAAAGCAATGCCAAAGTACAAAAGTGCATCAAAAACATAGGCTAAATTGTGGAGGAGCATTTTTTTGGGGGGTTATTTATTTTTTTATTCTGCTTTATATGCAAGTCATTACTCTGGAAAGAATATTCCTTAATGTTTTTCCCAGGAAAATCCATTTTGGTTTTGTTTTTGTATGTTTTATTGTGAGTCCATAAAAGTGGAATAATACTCTGACAACATTGTTCACAGCAGTGACCTTGGAGTCAGAGATGCTTCCAGGGGTCTTCCCCATGCTGATCCCACGTCAGTTGAGCACTGTTCCCATAGATTATGGCAATTTTAAGGCCCCATGCAGACCTTACCGTGAGGGGGGGGGGTTGCCGGAAAAATGTTCAAGTTTCCCTTAGTCTTACATTGGGCTCGTTGTTCAGGTGGAGCACCAGAGCATTACAATTTGCTCGACCCAAGCAACGAGTACCCGAGCATTTTAGTGCTCACTGATCACTAGTAATCACTATTCAGTGAGAACCAAACAAAAAAAAAGTAAAAAAGTGATAAAGTACAGTACTACACAGTTCATATTAATCACAAGTGTAGCTTCAATTTTTCAATATCAGTAGATACTGACAAACAGAAAGTTTTGATGCCTTAAACATAAAAATAAATAATTTCTTGTATGGAACCGCTACTTGTATCTTTCACTTTGTCATGTCAAAGGATTTACATAACCTAATTCAGACAAGATGTTCACAAATATGGAAAAACTATTGAAAAAGCATTCACATAAATCATTTTAATGTTCTTTGCAGAAGTAATTAAAAGCATAAAAAATTGACTCTCAAACTTGACTGGATCCATCAATGACACTTGCAATTTTATGTAAATGGGAGAGAAAATATTCCTTAAATGTCTGCATTGATACCAGCATTGTTAATGGTATTGCAATAAGTTTTATCTGAATTTAACTGTTGGACATAAAGTTTATAAGGAGGTTGAACTTTATATGTTCCATTCACAGCACATGGACTGATAATTTACCCTTTAAAATAATTGCCAGTTTCTTTAAATTGACTAATTAGTTATCTGATCACAATACTCTGCAGTATAACTAAGTAATAATATTATTTCTGACTGTGGGAATAACAACATTTTTGTTTTCCAGGTGCAAAGGGGAGGTATGTACATTGGCTTAAAAGGGCATTTCCATCATAGCTATTTATGGCTTAAATATGAATATCTGTTGATATCCCACAACCAGATGTGGTCTGGATTACAGCAATAGCTAAGTAGGTTGTGGGATAGGTCATCAATCAACATAAGATTACTGGGGTTCCAACACCTGGGACTCCGACCGATCAGCTATTATTTATTATTATTTATAAGACTTATGGCTGAGATAAGTGGCTGCTGCTGAGTACTATAGTTTATCGCCTATTTCAAGAGTGAATGGGAGATTGCAAAGACATACTAATAGGGAATGTACATTGTGAGCCCCAATGGGGACAGTGCCACTAATGTCTGTAAATTGTCTGAATTGTAAAGCGCTGCGGAATATGTTGGTGCTATATAAATAATAATATTATTATTATTGTTATTGCAGTACTCAGCGGCCTCTGTACAGTCTATGGAGGTGCTGCATTCCTTTCTGTACATTGCTTACATTTGACTGCTGCTAAAGCAAATAACAGTTGATTAATGGGGTTGCCTGCTATCAGAAGCCAACTGATCCCATATCGATGACCTATCCTTACTATAACTCCGAGAAAATCTCTTTAAAGAATCAATATAAAACAGCAAGCCTCTAGTTGTCATATGTGGACAGATATTCCCATCCTAAACATGAGTGGCTGAGATTGGAATACTCCTTTTATTTTTGGAAAGTTTTGGTGATGGCTGAGAAGTTGTTTATATGGTTATGGTGATGCAATCTGACACAAGTCCATCAGGAGTAGCTGCTAAGAGTAACATTGAGGGGTACATACAGTGAATGGTTTGGCGCCAATATCGGAGAATGTAGATGGTGTCTACTGGAGCTGCAGTTGACTTGAGCGTTCTTCTTTAATTATATGGTTTTTTTGCTTCATTGTTTTTAAGGCTGAAAGTAGGCATACATCTATCAAGTTCAACCTATAAACTACCATATTGTAAAGGGGATCTATTCAAAAGAAACACTCATGTTGCAGCTAATAATTCAATGAAAACACTTTGTGCTGGGAGGTCACTCTGTAGTAGTGGTGGTCATATATCTATTAGGAAACAGGGCATGGTGAAGGCAGGTGATCTGTGAAGGTGGGAATAACTAAAATGGTCCTTGTTTCACTGAGAGAGCAGGCTGTCCATAGCAGAGTAGCAGCACTTAGTGTGGGGAAAAGAGCTGCACACTGATTTATTGTCTTCATTCTATGAGATCAGTCAAGGATGGCTTCAGGGTTATTATTATTTATTATTATAGCACCATTACTTTCATTGCGCTTTACATGTTTAAAAGAAAACAACAAGTACACTAATTAGAACAAAAACGAGTCAGCAACTGGTACAGGAGGAGAGAGGATTCTGCCACGAGAACTCACAATCTACAAGGAATGGGTGAGAATACAGTAGGTGACGGTAGAGCTGGTCGTGCAGTGGTATGGTGGAGCGAGGGTTACTGCAGGTTGTAGGCTTGTCGGAAGAGGAGGGTCTTCAGGTTCCTTTTGAAGGTTTCCACGGTAAGCGAGAGTCTGATATGTTGGGGTAGAGAGTTCCAGACTAGGGGAGATGCACGACAGAAATCTTGTATGCGATTGTGGGAAGAGGAGATAAGAGGGGAGTAGAGAAGATCTTGTGAGGATCGAAGGTTGCGTGCAGGTATGTACCAGGAGACTAGGTCACAGATGTATGGAGGAGACAGGTTGTGGATATCTTCATATGCCATGGTTAGGGTTTTGATCTGGAGTCTGGGCAATGGGGAGCCAGTGGAGGGATTGACAGAGAGGAGAGGCTGAGGAACAGCGGGGGGACAGGTGGATTAGTCGGGCAGCAGAGTTTAGGATAGATTGGAGGAGTGCGAGAGTGTTAGAAGGGAGGCCACAGAGCAGGAGGTTGTAGTAGTCGTGGCGAGACATGATGAGGGCATGCACTAGGGTTTTTGCAGATTCATGGTTGAGGAATGTGCGGATCCGGGATATAATTTTGATCTTGAGTAGAGATGAGCGTTGTTCTACTCGAACTGTTCGCCAATCTCAAATTCGAGCTGTTTTGGGCGGTGTTCGAGCCGGTCGGCGAACACGAACAATTTGAGAAAAATTCGGCTGTTCGAGGTTATGTTCGATAACTGTTCGTGCACCAAAATCATAACTGGATTTTTTCTCAGTAATGATGAAAATTAATGTTAATACGCAGTTTGAGTGTACAGCGGGGCGGGGGGAGGGGCAGGGGATGGATCTCTGCAGGAACAATGAAGATCTCCATTTTTTTTTCTCTTTCCCGCATTTGCAGTGGGGAGGTGCAATCTGTCAGCCTATCAGCAGCGCACACACGGAGCGAAGTGCTTTTTTTCACACAAGCAAGGGCATGTGTGATTGGCAGTGTATGTCACATGTCCTTGCCCTATAAGACCAAGCCATTTTCCCCGTCGCCACCATTTTCTCACTGCTGCAGCTGCGTGTTAGACGGCACCGCTGTTGCTGTGTGTGCTATACCTTGTTAATTTCAAGCCAATTTTCGCACAAATATACAGATAGCTTGGGAGTAGGGAATAGTTGTGATTGCAGTCCTTTTAAGGACTAGGTTACAGCATTTCCTACGACTTTTATCAGGCAGGTCTGTGCTCTTAAATAGATAGATTGTGGGAGTAAAGACTAATTGTAATTGGAGTCCTTTTCAGGACTAGGTTACATCAGTTCCTATCAGTTTTTGCCAGGCAGGTCTGTGCCAGTGCTGTGCAAGTTTTTTTCACAGCATTTGGCTGAATCTAGCAAAGCTAATCCTTTTTGGCCTATTGCAGAGTGTGTTAGTCAGTGGAGTAGCCTATCTGTGTTGCAAGATATACCACCTGTGTATAGAATACCAATTTTTTTACTGCACCTAGTGAAGTAAAATCTTTTGGGCATAGCATCATTCTATTAGTCCATCTATACTGACCTCCATCAGGTTGCAAACTGAATATAATTTTTTTCTGCATCTAGCTCTGAAAAAATATTTGGGCTTCTAGCAGTGTGTGGGACTTGGTCTATTAGTCCATCTATACTGACCTCCATCAGGTTGCAAATTAAAAATAATTTTTTTCTTCATTTAGCTCTGAAAAAATATTTGGGCTTCTAGCAGTGTGTGGGACTTGTTCTATTAGTCCTTCTATACTGACCTCCAGCAGGTTGCAAATTGAATATAATTTTTTTCTGCATCTAGCTCTGAAAAAATATTTGGGCTTCTAGCGGTGTGTGGAACTTGGTCTATTAGTCCATCTATACTGACCTCCATCAGGTTGCAAATTAAAAATAATTTTTTTCTGCATCTAGCTCTGAAAAAATATTTGGGCTTCTAGCAGTGTGTGGGACTTGGTCTATTAGTCCATCTATACTGACCTCCATCAGGTTGCAAATTAAAAATAATTTTTTTCTTCATTTATCTCTGAAAAAATATTTGGGCTTCTAGCAGCGTGTGGGACTTGTTCTATTAGTCCATCTATACTGACCTCCATCAGGTTGCAAATTAAAAATAATTTTTTTCTGCATCTAGCTCTGAAAAAATATTTGGGCTTCTAGCAGTGTGTGGGACTTGGTCTATTAGTCCATCTATACTGACCTCCATCAGGTTGCAAATTAAAAATAATTTTTTTCTGCATCTAGCTCTGAAAAAATATTTGGGCTTCTAGCAGTGTGTGGGACTTGGTCTATTAGTCCATCTATACTGACCTCCATCAGGTTGCAAATTGAATAAAAAAAATTTCTGCATCTAGCTCTGAAAAAATATTTGGGCTTCTAGCGGTGTGTGGGACTTGGTCTATTAGTCCATCTATACTGACCTCCATCAGGTTGCAAATTAAAAATAATTTTTTTCTGCATCTAACCCAGCCAATAGTTTTGGCCTAATACCACAGTTTGGCCACTCAGCTCTGCTCGGTTACCATCCATTGTTTTTTTGTGCAAACAACTCCAGAGTTGTGAATTAGTTAACCACCAAAATGAGTGGAAAAAGGCCTGCTGCTGGTGGAAAGGGGAATAGGCATGTTGGGAAGGGGAAAAAAGGTTGTGTCCGTGGGGTAGGTGCAGAAGAAAGACCATCTTCCAGCCAAACTAAAATGTCTACTTCTTTTAGCGGACAATGTGATAAGATCCCTTTCTTACGGCCACGCCAATCGCTACAAATTCCAGATGAGGCACAAAAACAGCAGGTGCTTCAACGGATATCAAGTGCTCCTTTAAGTGGGCTCTCCTCCACATCAACTTCAACATCACAAATACTCCAGTCCTCAAAGGTGTCACCCAAATCGCACTTGCTTCCTCACAGCTCCCAAATCTCCAGCTGCCCGTCTGAGTATGAGGTAGAACAGATGGTTGAGTCTGCAGAGCTGTTTACTCATACTATAGCCTGGGAATCAGAGGTCGACTCCAGCGCTTCTGTGAATCCAGACGAGGAAATGATCTGCACTGATGCCCAGAATCTTTATGAGTCGGATCCAGGACCAGACGCAGAAGGTTCTGACCATAATGTAGACCCTCATTCCCAAACTGTAACTCCTGTTGGTGGAGACAATGAGGAAGACGATGATAAGACTCAAATACCTGATTGGAGCGACAACTTTAGTTTTTTGTCAGGGCAGGAACAGGTTGGCTCTGAGGACGACGGGTGTGATAACGCACAGGGTGATGATGATGAGGTCGGAGATCCCACTTACTGTCAACCCACAGTCAGCCAAGAGATGAGGTCAGCAGAGGAGGTGGAGGAAGATGCTAGTGACGACGAGGTCAGGTTGCGCCTTCCTGGACAGAGACGTAGTACTGGAAGCACGTCAACAACTGCATCCTCAAACACAACTCTGCCTCTCACCACAAGTCGTGGTGGCTCTTCAGGTCGCATGGGTGCTAAGCCTTGCATAGCCTGGGCATTTTTTCAGATCGATAAAGATGACCCAACTCGTGTTATCTGTAACATTTGTCAGCAAAAGCTAAGTAGAGGGCAAAAAATACATAGTTTGAGTACTTCATGCATGAACCGGCACATGGACATGAAGCATAAGTTGCAGTGGGAAGCTCAGTGTGCTACAATGCGGTCTAGCCGGCCGGGCCAACCACCGTCTGCCATATCTTGTGCATCCGCGGCCTCTTCATCCTCTGTGACTGGGGGGACAGCAGTCACACCTGTTTTGGGGCGCAGACCTGCCACCTCTTTACCCGCAACAGCCAGCGTGATTGGCAGGTCATCATTTTCTTTGGAGGTGGTAACACCAGCTGGTCTTGAGCGCTGTCCGACATCGATAGCACCACCTTTGGATCAAGGCAACCTAACATGTCCGCCTGCATCTTCCTCACAGACCGGCAGTTTGCCGGGGACACCCTTATCAACCCCGTCTAAGCACAATAGCCAGCCCTCGGTCCCTCAGATGTGGACAAGTAAAAGACCATTTCCTCCTAGCCATGAGAAAGCTAAGAGGTTGAATTTCACCATCTGCAAGCTCTTGGCTACAGAAATGCTGCCTTTCCGTCTGGTGGACACAGAGGATTTTCGAGACCTTATGTCCGTCGCAGTGCCCCAGTACCAGATGCCCAGTCGGCACTACTTCTCAAAGAAAGGTGTGCCTGCGCTCCACCAGCATGTCGCACACAACATCACCGCTTCTTTGAGAAACTCTGTGTGTGACAGGGTGCATTTCACCACAGACACTTGGACGAGTAGGCATGGACAGGGGCGTTACATGTCGCTGACTGGGCACTGGGTAACTATGGTGACAGCAGGACAAGGGGCTGCTGTCCAAGTCTTGCCGTCCCCACGAGTTGTGCGTCAATCCTCTTTATGACAAAGTTCCACCACTGCTTCTGCCTCCTCAACCTCCTCTCGGTCTTCCACCTGCACCCAAAGCCTGTCTGGTCATGCCACAAGCTTTCTAACTGCGCAGAAGGGATCCTGCACACCTCCTTACTATGCTGGCAGTAGGGCTCAACGTCATCAGGCGGTTTTTACATTGAAATGTCTGGGAAATGTGAGTCACACAGCTGAGGAGTTGTGGTCAGCTCTGGAGAACCAATTTCATGAATGGTTGTCTCCACTGGACCTGAAACCAGGGAAGGCCGTGTGCGACAATGCTGCAAACCTGGGTGCGGCCCTTCGCCGGGGCAATGTCACACACGTGCCTTGTATGGCTCACGTGTTGAACCTGGTTGTCCAGCAATTTTTAGCCCACTATCCCAGACTAGATGGCCTTCTGCAGAGGGCACGGTCGCTGTGTGCTCACTTCCGCCGTTCGCATCCCGCAGCTCAGCGACTTACATCTCTACAGAAGTCGTTGGGCCTGCCACTTCACCGGCTAAAATGCGATGTGCCTACCCGGTGGAATTCAACTCTGCACATGTTGCAGCGACTGTGGCAGCACCGACAAGCCCTGGTGCAATACGTTCTGACGTATAGCCTGGGCCAACTAGATTCAGAGGTGGGGCAAATCACGCTGGAGGAGTGGTCTCAGATCAGGGACCTATGCACCCTTCTGCACGGTTTTGAAATGGCGACGAAGATGTTTAGTGCTGACGATGCCATTATCAGCATGACTATTCCGGTGATTTACATGCTGGAGCACATGTTAAACAGAATTCGGAGTCAGGTGGTGGCACAAGAGGAGGTGGAGGAAGTAGAGGAGGAGGAGTTGTATGCGGAAGGGCTAACATCTGCAAGGTCCAGACGGTCGGCAGCACCAAGGCGGCAGGCATGTGAGGGTGGGGGAGATGGTTTTACCAGGGCGCATGGTAGCAGCCAAACTAGTGAGGAAGGTGCAGGAGCCCAGGAAGAAGTGGAGGACGAACTGATGGAAGACTCATCAGATGAGGGAGACCTTGATCACATTTCTGTTGTGCGAGGTTGGGGGGAGAGGACAGAGGAAGGAAGCATGATTGTTACCTCGCCACCAACACAACAGGGACTTGGTGCTCCTGGATGCGCAACACACATGAGTGCCTTCTTGCTGCACTACCTGCAACATGACCCTCGAATTGTGAGAATTAGAAATAATCCTGACTACTGGGTTGCCACACTGTTAGATCCCCGGTACAAAAGTAAATTTGCAGAAATTATTCCTGCCATAGAAAGGGATGCACGCATGCAGGAGTATCAGCAGAGACTGTTGCAGAATCTTACATGTGCTTTTCCACAAAATACCAGTGGTGCACGTAGTGAATCTCACAGTTCCAACTTGCCAACCGTGGGACCGTCAAGTGTTCAGCACTCAAACCGTGACAGAACCACAGTATCTGCTGGTAACATCAATTTTGCGGAATCATTTCACCACTTTTTTAGCCCATCCTTTGCAAGGCCACAGGAGACAAGAAGTCTGACACATAGTCAACGCCTAGAGACGATGGTACAGGAGTATCTCCAAGTAAACATTGAAGCCACGACTGTGTCACTGGACCCTTGCTCTTTTTGGGCTTCCAATCTGGATAAATGGCCGGAGCTAGCCACTTACGCCTTGGAGATCTTGTCATGCCCCGCAGCCAGCGTTCTGTCTGAACGTGTGTTCAGCGCTGCTGGTGGTGTGCTGACAGATAAGCGCACGCGGCTCTCCACTGATAATGTAGACAGACTCACGTTCATAAAGATGAACAAATCATGGATCCGAAATGACTTTTCTACCCCTGTGTCATCCTGGGGAGAGTAAAAGCTTGATGATTGGTTAAAATCACCCTACCAACCGTTTTAAGCTTTCAAATTACTAATCATGTTTATCTGTATCTTGACTGGAAAATAATTTGGGCTTTGTAGCAGTGTGCAGCACTGATCCTATTAGGCCATCTATACTAAAGCTTCACCAGATTTAAAATTAAAAATAATTTTTAGCTGCATCTAGCCCGGAAAATAATTTTGGGGCTCCGAGATGCGCAAGGCACATAAGTGCCTTCTTGCTGCACTACCTGCAGCATGACCCTCATATTGTCAGAATTCGAAGTAATCATGACTACTGGGTTGCCACACTCTTAGATCCCCCAAACTTTTCGATCAACCTTTTCATTTTAATAAAGACCAAAAAAATGGTCATTTTTGAAATTATAAGCATTAGCAGGTTGTTAGAAACTGAAATCAAACAGTTTTCAACTCAAAACTTTATTCTAGGTGATGTTACATTTTCACATAGGACCCCTTGTTCGAAAGGAGCTTCTGAACTCTCTCGTCCATTGAATTTGTCAGGTTTTGGATGGTTTCTGCTTCAATTGTTTTGCATGAGGACAGAATACCCTCCCAGAGCTGTTGCTTAGATGTGAACTGCCTCCCGCCATCATAGACACTCCTTTTAATGATGCTCCAAAGGTTCTGAATGGGGTAGAGGTCAGGGGAGCATGGGGGTCACACCATAAGTTTGTCCCCTTTTATGCCCATATCAGCCAGAGATGCAGATGTTTTATGTGCAGCATGAGATGGTGCATTATCATGCAGAAAAATGATCTTGCTGTGAAATACACGGTTCTTCTTCTTGAACCATGGCAGGAAGTGCTGTTTGAGAAAATCCACATACATTATGGAGTTCATCTTTAGCGCCTTCAGGGATCCTAAAGGGGCCGACAATCTCTCTCCCCATGATTCCAGCCCAAAACATTACTCCACCTCCTCCTTGTTGGCGCTGTAGCCGTGTTTGCGTGGGGTGTCCATCAACCAGCCATCCTCCACTCCATCCATCTGGACCATCGAGCGCTGCACGGCACTCATCCGTGAACAAAACAGTTTTGAAATCAGTCTTCATGTAATGTTTGGCCCACTGGAGCCGTTTCTGCTTGTGTGAAGTGGATAGAGGAGGTCGACAGGATGGCGCATGCACAGCTGCAAACCTCTGAAGGACCCTGCATCTTGTTGTTCGGGGGACGTTGGAGGCACAAGCAGCTTCAAAAACTTGTCTGCTGCTATGACAAGGCTTTTTTGCCGCTGCTCTTTCAACCTGACGTAATTGCCTGTAGGAAAGAGTCCTCAATTTGCCCTTATCAGCATGCACACGTGTGTACTGTGAATCAGCTACATACTTCTTGATTGCCAAGACACTTCATCCTGATCATCGCACAATGTTGATTGTAGTCATGCCTTGACCTAAACACTCCACAATTTGTTGCTTCTCAGCAGCCGACACATCCTTTTTCTTTCCCATTTTGGCAGAAAATGTAGGCTGCTTAATAATGTGAGAGAGCCTTCTTAAGTAGTCTTGCCTTTCATTGGACACACCTGCCAAACTAATTAGCACAGGTGTCTGCAATTGCTTACAGTGATATAAAGAGCCCTGACACACATCACCATCAATGAGTTTAACTGACAAACAAACAAATTCTTCCCTTATCACTCCTAAACACTTTTTGTATAATAATTTGGAACGCAGTGTACATGTGCTTTTCCACAAAACACCAGTGGTTCACGTAGTGAATCTTACAGTTCTAACTTGCCAACCGTGGTCTGTATGGAGTTGTTCAATAAAGGGCCCAAAATTAAGATAACATAGATGGGAGAGGTCTCTATGAATAGGAATTCCTAAGTATTTGATACCCTGTGAGGGCCAGGCAAAGGGAAAGTTGGACTGGATGGAATCCTATATGGATTTGGGGAGGGAGACATCGAGGGCCTCAGACTTCGCTGCATTGATTTTAAAATTTTACCATGTAACAAAGTGATCTATTTCAGCCATAACAGCATGGATGGATATATGTGATTGAGTGATATATACTAGGACATCATCAGCAAATAGAGAGCACTTGTACTCGGTGCCTCCCACCTCAATCCACCTAATATTGGGGTTATGGCGAATTGATGAGAGCAGGTGCTCCGTCACTAGGATGTATAAGAGAGGGGACAGAGGACATCACTGCCTTGTCCCATTGGTGATTGTGAAAGGTGATGAAAATGTTCTGACGCACCCCCTGGGCCTTGGGACACCCGGAGCCGGACCCTTTTTGGTGGATGCTGGTGGTTGTAGTCTTCGTGGCGGCGACCCAGTTCCGTGGCTCAGGGCGGTCAAACCAGTGGCGGAACTATTTATGTGGTTTTCATGTTTAAATGTCCGACTACGCCACCCGTGGATTGCGGTCAGAGTGAACCGCCGCTACAGGGCAGACCACTGAGGCTGGTGTTGTGGGTGCAGCAGAGCGTAGCATAACTCCCCACGGGAGGAGTATAGCCTCAGGGCAGTGTATGCGGAGGATGGGGGTGATGGTGCAGGGCAGCAGCAGTAACGACACGGAGTCAGTGATGCAGTTCAGGGCCTTTACTCACAGTTCTTATTATCCAGACCACGTCTGCAGGTAACGGCTGCCCACGTCGTACTGTGCTCACCAGGTGAGGGGCTCAGACAACTCCCAGATAACTTTGGAGCACTTCACAGGACCCCCTTTGTGTGTCCTTTGTCTGGCCTTTCTTACCAACACTTCTGTCCGGCTGCCTCGGGCCTCCTCTTGGTAAACTTGGCGCCAGTTTCCCTGACCCTATGTGGTGCCTTCCTAGCGGGTGTAGCGAGGGGCTGCGCCACATAAAATGTCAGAGTCTCCGGTTTCTAGCTGAGGGTCGTTTCCTGCCTCCACTAGTTCGGGGACCGGTCTCCCCCTTTGGCCTGACCCCTCCACGCAGGTGGATTCGGGCGTGCGGTGGCGACTCGCCCGTCCGCACCCCTGGGATCCCTTCATTCCTCGTTCCTGGAGCCTTCTCCGCTCCTCTTCCTTCCTTCTCCCTCTTCCAGGCCTGGGCCTCTGTTACTAGGCCCGCCTCCGGAGCAGAGCTCATGCAGAGCCCCTGCTCCCTGCCACTTCTGCTCAGACTTCTCTGCACTGAACTAAGATGGTGCCCACCTTTTATACTCCCTTCTCAATGCACCCAGGAACTGCTTCCTCCCTGCTCCTGCACTACAGGGTTCCCCTTCCTCAGTGTTCCCTCCCCCCACTCCAGCCAGGGACAGGGACTGTCGTGCCCATCTCAGGGGCATATTGGTCGCCCTGCCCCACGGCAATGTGGTGTAATGCATGCAGGTGTCGGGTCCTGATCCACAC
This sequence comes from Phyllobates terribilis, assembly GCF_046119375.1. Lineage (NCBI taxonomy): Eukaryota > Metazoa > Chordata > Amphibia > Anura > Dendrobatidae > Phyllobates > Phyllobates terribilis. The sequence continues at coordinate 57,730,433 of NW_027362771.1, read as the reverse complement.
TCCATCCTTACCTGAGAGTGAGATATCACACCTCTGGGTGAGGTGCAATACGTCTTTAGCAACCGAGCCCTCAGGGTGCTACAGTTCCATTTATCTTCAGCCTAGGTGACGTATTGCGATACAGGGCCGTGATTTTGGCTATAAAAGGGTCCCCTAGACCCCTACCCCAAGCTTTTTAAGAGAATCATATATGGCGTGCCAGGAGACTCTATGGAATGCTTTCTCAGCATCCAACGAGAGTATCTAATTACAAATTTTTAACTGCATCTAGCCCAGGAAATACTTTGTGCCTAGTAGCAGTGTCTGCTAGTAAGCGGATTATCCCGGCTGTTAAGCAAGCTGCACCACCTGTAGTTTAGACACTTAATTTTTTCAAAGGAAATGCTTCGGGACCATGGGATACTTAGTGAAGAGCATCAGGAGGCACCCCAAGGCATAGGGGCTGGGACTGGCAGTAGGATGCCTTGCGGTGGACAGCCGAGCTCGATCCTTATAAAAGCTTTTTAACTGCAGCAGCTTTAGTGGACGCTACTGGAGCTGGAATTACCGCGGCTGCTGGCATGAGACTTGCCCTCCAATAGATCCTTGTAAATGGATTTAAAGTGTATTCATTCAAATTAGAGAGACAATTTAAATTAAAAAGCTTAGAGCTGCCTCCACCACAGGGGGGCTCGCTCGACCCACCAGCGGACAGGCACCAGTATTGGGAGAGGGGGGCTGGCCGTCAGGGTTCACCGCGGCTCTGGCACAAACCCGGCGACACGGAGGTGGCACGGGCAGGAGCGGACTGGCCGTGTCGGCTTCTCACTTTTTGGATTTTAGAAGGGCATGACATGCCTATATCTGTGTCTTCCCCTCCTTTTACTCCTCCACCTCTTTTATTTTCGCATGACTATATGTACTTGTCACTTTTCCATGTGTTAGTTATGTCTTCTGAGCAGTTTGTCAGCTTTTGGACACCTTTGAAGGTGTTTTCTATGTGTTTCTATGTGTTTTTGTTTGCCTGCCATTGGTTTTAACGGTGTTCGAAGGTGTTCGACGAACAGTTCGACGAACAGTTCGGCGAACACACGGGTGTTCGACGAACCGAACCGAACTCGAACACTACGGGGGTGGCTCAACACTAATCTTGAGTCGGCAGGAAGTGGAAAGGGCTTGGATATGACATTTGAAGGAGAGATCAGAGTCAAGGGTTACCCCGAGGCAGCGAGCTTGAGGGACTGGGGAGAATGGACAGCCATTGACTTTGAAAGAGAAGTCAGATGGGGCGGTTGAGCGAGATGGCTGAAAGATGATGAATCCATTTTTATTCATATTAAGTTTTAGAATCTAGCAGAGAAGAAAGATGAAATAGCAGACAAGCAGTGTGGGATTCTTGTTAGTAAGAAGGTGATATCAGGTCCAGAGAGGTAGATCTGTGTGTCGTCAGCATAGAGGTGATACTGAAGCCGTGAGATTCTATGAGCTGTCCCAGGCCAAAGGTGTAGATGGAGAAGAGCAGGGGTTCTAGAACTGAGCCTTGGGGATCGCCGACTGATAGGGGGCGAGATGAGGAGGTGGTGTGTGAGTGGGAGACGCTGAATGTCTGGTCTGTTAGGTTACGAGGAGATCCAAAATAGGGCCAAGTCTGTGATGCCGAGAAATGAGAGAGTCTGTAGTAAGAGGAAATGGTTTACTGTGTCAAAGGCAGGTGACAAGTCCAAAAGGAGAAGGACAGAGTAGTGTCGCTTGGATTTGGCAGTCAGTAGGTCGTTGGTGACTGTAGTCAGGGCAGTTTCAGTACAATGATGTGGTCGGGAAGCCAGATGGGAGGCGATCAAACAGGGAGCAGGAGGAGAGGTAGGAGGACAGCTCAAGATGGACGTGTTGTTCCAGTAGTTTTGAGGCATAGGGGAGAAGTAATATGGGGCGATAGCTAGACAGAGAGGATGGGTCAAGGGATGGCTTTTTGAGGATGGGTGTGTTTGAGGCATGTTTGAAGCATAAGGGGAAGACACCGGTTGTTAGTGACAGGTTGAAGAGGTGGGTTAGGTTTGGGATGAAGACTGCGGTAAGGTTTAGGATGAGGTGGGATGGGATTGGGTCAAGTTCACAGGTGGTGAGATGTGACTTGGAGAGTAAAGAGAATAGTTAATCTGTGATGACGGAGATGCTGGTTTTGGAGGAGGAGAGTTGAGTAGATATGAGAAGGGACTGTGGGAACTTATGGCAAAAGCTTTGTCTGATGGTGTCAATCTTCTGCTTGAAGAATGAGGCAAAGTCATCAGCTGAGATGAGTGGAGAGGGAGTAGGTGCTGGGGGATGGTGGAGAGAATGGAAAGTACTGAATAGCTGTTTAGGGTTGTGAGACATGGAGGATACGAGAGATGAGAAGTATGTTTGTTTTGCTGCAGTGAGTATGGACCTGAAAGTAGTGAGGGTTTGCTTGGATGTGATGAAGTGCTCGTTGGAGTGGGACCTTTTCCATCACCGCTCAGCAACCCTGGAAGCCCGTCTCAGTTCTTTAGTCTGGCTGGTGTGCCAGGGTTGCCTGTTGATTGTGTGAGCTTTGGTATGTTTGTGGGGGGAGAAAGATTCAAGAGCTGCAGCTGTTGTGGTGTTATTTAAGGTGGCAGCAGCATCTGCATCGTGTAAGGAATTTATGTCTGTAAGAGGGAGGAGGGATTCAGAGAGTGAGTGTAGGTTGAGGTGTTTGAGATTTTTGCGAGGGTGTGCAAGTTTCTGGATGGGGGACTGTGGACCTGGAGAGGAGAGTGGAGAGAATGTGAGTAAGTTGTGGTCAGAAAGAGGGAGAGGAGAGTTAGAGAGGTTGGATAGTTAACAGACGCGGGTGAAGATGAGGTCCAGTGTGTGGCCATCTTTATGAGTGGGGGCTGAAGACCATTGAGCAAGGCCAAAGGAGGAAGTGAGGGATAGAAGCTTAGAGACAGATGAGTGGGAAGTGTCAATGGGGATGTTGAAATCGCCCATGATGATAGTGGGAATGTCAGCGGAAAGGAAGTGAGGTAGTCAGGTGGTGAAGTGGTCTAAGAAGATGGTGGCTAGCCCTGGAGGGTGATAAATGACAGCCAGTTAGAGGTTGGAGAGGGAGTAAATGCACATACAGTGCACTTCAAAAGAGGGGAGAGTAATGGAGTGTGGCAGTGGGATATGTGAGAAGGAGCAGTTGTCTGACAGGAGAAAGCCAACTCCTCCACCATGCTTGCCGCTGGGACAGTAGATGTGGGAAAGGTGGAGTCCGCCATATGAAAGTGCAGCTGGATAGGCCGTGTCAGAAGGGTGAGCCAGGTTTCGGTGATGGCGAGGAAGGAAAGTTTGTTAGTGATGAAAAGATCATGGATGTACGAAAGTTTGTTGCAGACAGAGTCAGCTTTCCATAGAGCTCCTGTTAGTGCGACTGGGGAAGCGGGGGCTGGGCGGATGGGTATAAGGTTAGAGAGGTTGTGGAATTGTGTGCCAGATCTAGGATGAAAGGTTGAAGTTATTCTGGGGATGTGGTGAGGAGGGCCAGGATTTGGAGAGATATCGCCAGCAGTGAGGAGAAGCAGAGAAAGTGTTAGCAGGTGGGAGCAGGAGAGGGCATGAGGTGGCTGTCTGTGCTTAGAGATGCAGGATTGCATGTTGAGGAATAGTTCTGAGGAGGAGGTGAGGTGGATGGAGGAAGAGATGATCAGTTCCTTATTAGGTGTAGGGATTAGGGGAGTTAGTAGAAAGTTAAGGATTATAGAGGAGAGAGTGAAAACAAACAGGAACATTGTTTACTGTGACTGAGTATCCAGTTCCCTTCAGGTCTAATTCAGAGCTGTACACTTCTTTAGTACACTTCTATGCTACACTTGTATGCTACGCTGGCAGACATCGTCCTGCAGATGTATAGCTCACAAATATATTTGCAACAAAGTGCAGGCCGCTGTTAAACAGAGGGACGTGGCCTCTGTTCACCTACTGTATATCAGATAATACTGGGCCAGATGCAGGATATTTAAACCAGAGTAAACAAGGAGGTTGTAAATAAGGGTAGGGGTAGAACAGCGAGTAGGTGAAATGCATACCAGAGACTAAAGCCAGCAAAGGAGGGAGAAATCACAGCATAGGAAAAGGATTCACTCTATCCCTATTCCATTAACTAGAAGTAGAGCTTGGAGCTCAGTAAAGGTGAGGGAGCTGTGGTAGAAGTTGCTTGGAGGCTGCTCTGACCAGTAAAACTACAATTTTGTAATTTTCTTGACAATATGTGTAGTGTGTGAACACCGGGTACTGTGTCTACAGGATAGTTATACAAGCACAACACAGTAGCTTGGTTTGTTAGAGAGCAAACCATTATGGCATATCCTGACATACACATGTCAGTATAAAACGTAAAGGTGCTTCTCACTAAATTAGAATATCATCAAAAAGTTAATTTATTTCAGTTCTTCAATACAAAAAGTGAAACTCATATTATATAGAGTCATTACAAACAGAGTGATCTATTTCAAGTGTTTATTTCTGTTAATGTTGATGATTATGGCTTACAGACAATGAAAACACAACAGTCATTATCTCATCTCAGTAAATTAGAATACTTTATAACAACAGCTTGAAAAATGTTTTTAAAATCTAAAATGTTGGCCTTCTGAAATGTATGTTCAGTAAATGCACTCAGTACTTGGTCGGGGCTCCTTTTGCATTAATTACTGCATCAATGTGGCGTGGCATGAAGGCCATCAGCCTGTGCCACTGCTGAGGTGTTATGGAAGCCCAGGTTGCTATGATAGTAGCCTTCAGCTCGTCTGCATTGTTGGGTCTGGTGTCTCTCATCTTCCTCCTGACATAACCCCATACATTCTCTATGGGGTTAAGGTCAGGTGAGTTTGCCGTCCAATCTAACACAGTGATACTGTTGATTTTAAACCAGGTATTGGTACTTTTGGCAGTGTGGACAGGTGCCAAGTCCTGCTGGAGAATGAAATTTCCATCTCCAAAAGGCTTGTCGGCAGAGGGAAGCATGAAGTGCTCTAATATTTCCTGGTAGACGGCTGCACTGACTTTGGTCTTGATAAAACACAGTGAACCTACACCAGCAGATGACATGGCTCCCCAAACCATCACTGATTGTGGAAACTTCACACTAGACCTCAAGCAGCTTGGATTTTGTGCCTCTCCTCTCTTCCTCCAGACTCTGGGACCTTGATTTCCAAATGAAAATTGGAACTCTGGGACCTTGTGGAGTGTGTCAATGACTGCTTTCTGGACATCTGTCAAGTCAGCAGTCTTCACCATCATTGTGGAGCCTACTGAAACTGACTAAGATACCTTTTTAAACACTTAGGAAACCTTTGCAGGTGTTTTTTGTTAATTATTTTAATTTACTGAGATAATGACTTTTGTGTTTTCATTGCCTGTAAGCCATAATCCTCAACATTAACAGAAATAAACACTTGAAATAGATCACTCTGTTTGTAATGACTCTATATAATATATGAGGTTCACTTTTTGTATTGAAGAACTGAAATAAATTAACTTTTTGATGATATTCTAATTTAGTGAGATGCACCTGTATGTTTGCGAAATACATAGCTAGAATTTTTTTTGCTTCTCTTTTTATAATGTTAAAACAGGATGAAATCTTTCTAAAATAAATTAATAATAATATAATATTTAATTTACTACATAGGAAAGCATCTACTGAGTACAAAAGGTACCCTTCCATTGAGAATGAGAATCTACACATGGAGAAAGTGAATTAAACACAGCAGCATTTGAGAAATAGTGAGTGTAACTGCAGTAAGTGGAACAGTTGTTATAAGATCTATCTATTGTTCTAGCGCAGGCAATGACTTCGAAATTACTTTTCAATAACATATACATATACAGTATGCGTCTGCATACTGCAATTAATGAATACATTAATTCCACAATTTCTATATATGTAAAAAATGTGAGGTACTTGGATAACATTTTGTTTATTAAAAAGCATAGAATTATAGGTGGGCAAATTAATTTAAGTGGAATTTAATTCCACTCAAATTTTCCAAAGATCTGTATTCTCCAGAATATGAATTTTTTTTGTAATTCACTCCTTAGATGGCTGGCACAAGATTAAAAAAAAAAACAAAAACAAGCTAATACTCACATCACCACTCACCTGTCTGATTGCTCGCTTTCTCCTGTATGGTTCTTGGTGCATCTTCTTATCGCTGCTGCATGCTGCATCTTCACACTAAGCCGTGACTTCTGGACATGACTCTTCCTGGGTCTAGTTGATGCCAGAAGTTTCAGAATAAAGTACATGTCATGATTTTGCAGTGTACGTAGTGACGTCGTTGCGACCTTACAACGTGCATGTGCTGGGTCGTTCCAGGCATGGTCAAGGCCGGAAGTCCCAGGCTGGTGTGAAGATGAAGTGCGAGGACAAAAGAGGGGAGAGTGAGCCGCAAAGGTGAATGGTGAGGTGAGTATTAGTTATTACATTTAATATTCCTTGGAGTTTTTCCACACCCCAGAGCTTAATAAGGAATATTCAATTTGCGGAGAATAAATTTGTTGCAAAATTTATTTCCTGGTAAAATCCTCACAACTTGACAAATTTGAATCTTGTCAGATGTGCTCATCTCTACATAAAACATAAGTCATCAAACCATAATGTACCTCATATGGATGGGCCCTAATTCAAATAACTCTTACCTCTTTATGTGCATATTAAGGCCTCAATTGAATTGAGGAAATTCTAGAACCAAGTCTCAGCTCTAATGAAAACCTGTCTGGGATAACTGGGTGGATATAGAAATATCTCTAACTGCTGCTTTCTACAACTATGCCTAAAATACATACAGATCCTGATAATAAGATACAATCAGGGCCAAAACCCTATTTGGTATCTCTTCCCCATTTCATTTAACGTCTTGACACGCCCATAGCTGAGTCACTAGAGATGGGGACCATCTATATGAGGACACTTTGGTGTGGTTGGATGGCTTTTACACTTTTTGATCAAAAATGTTAACTAAGTATATCACATTTTGACCATGTATAGCAACAATGGAGTTCATGTATACATTAATTGCAATGTGCTGATGCATAGTGTATGTATTTATGTTTGTATAAGTCACAGTGTATTTGTGCACCTGTGTATTAATTTTACTGTATACTATAGGTGTTTGGGTCCTTTGCTGTTCTTTTCAATAACAGAAGCACACATTAGTAAAATATTCTTTATACTTTTCTTATGCATTCAGCATTTCAACAGCATTTAAAGGGAATCTGTCAGTATACAGGTAACTACAAAGACTGCAAATTGCTGAAAAATTGATTTAATCCCCGAGACATCCCGGGAGGAGGTTAGGCAGCTGGTATAACATGAATATATGTGGAATTATTAATTAATACATTCATTTTATTTTTATTACTTCAAAAATTTCTTTAAAATAAGAAAATAATGGTATTCAGTGTGCTAGTAGGTCTATCTAATTGTTTCTGCAGCAAGTTAGACAGGCACCACAATGTGTCAAGGAGGTAAAGAAATAAAAGTTAAATAGTAACTTGCGCTGGACCTAGGTCTAGAAATGAGGAGGAGGCAATAGGTAAAAGCAAGGTAAGGTTATTGATTAATTATATAAAATTATAAAAATGGTAAAATAAATAAAGGTATTACTGAAGTATAACGGGGGAGGGAAGGAAGTTGGGAAGGAAGAGGATGGTCCTCCATAGGCTGGATGGCGGTAGGGCTGATGAGGAGTGGTGCTTCCAGTTATTGGTTGGAAGGAATTAGGTGGATGCTGGATCCCAGGAGTTGGTGAGTCCTGGTAGGGGAAGAGTTTTATTAATAATATTTAATCAGCAGTGAAGCACTGTGCAGGGTAGATATTGCTACTGAAATATCCAAAGTATGGTATTTACCTATAAGATAGGAGGCAGATACATAGGATGATCCAATGTAGCTGTGTGGATCATCTTTGATGACATAAGGCTTAAGGATAAAGTGGTTTTATTGATATAAATGTTAGAAAAAATGTGTTATTTGTTATAAGATGTAACATAAGATACCTACTGTAGATGGTCCTGAGGTGAATGCGTAGTCCTCCTGGAAGGAGGCAAGTCGGTCAGGCGTTGTTTAGAGAATGTTGAGGGGTGTAAGCCCTTAGTCCTGCCGTGACCATTGTTACTGAATTGGTGAGTCTCTATGGTTCTATGATAAAGTAAGGACAACTGGGTGAGTGAGGCCAAAAGGGGAAAATAGTTGTACTACTGGAGGAATTCAAAAGTTTTAATTGGAAAAAGGAGGACGCTACCTCTGGTGAGAAATAAATAAATATGAGGCTGGTTGGGGTCCCTGTTGAGGGTGAGGTGTAGTCCAGGTTGACTGGGTAGGAGAGGCACAGTCCCTGTGGGGATCTAGAATCGATGCCTGTATCAGAAATATAAAAGGTTAAAATACAAAGGCTAAAAACTAGGGGGTAAATATAGATGTTAGTAGTAGGATTAGTAGAAAGAGCCTAGGTGGGGGGTCCCGCTGTGGGAATAGGAGAAGTATTAGTGACGATGGCGGAGGTAGCGCTCGGCAATGGTTACTCACTGGTAAGAAGAGCCCGCAGCATGTGGAGGTACGTTGCCGGTGTGCCTGAGATATTCAGTGCACCGGATTCTGTGGAGCGCAGAGGTAGTGGCAGGGGTGATAGCGGTGCTGCAAAACCCTGTTTATGTCTGCCTCTGGTGAGTGGTGCGCCGGGTTACCTGATCCACGTGGTGATGGTAGTAGTGGTGTCGGGTCCTGCGCCGGCTGGCGGACTTCAGACGTCAGGCCTCCCAAGTTCTGATTTACTTTTTGTGATAGAGAACTCTTATCCAATCAGCAGCTGTCTTTTAATGAATGACAGCCCAACACTATGTATACAAAGGACCCTATGCCTAGTCTGGACCAACCCTGATGAAGGAAATCACTTCAGTTTCCGAAATACATTGGTTTTGCTCCCACTAGTCTTCCGTACAAGCTTGGACCTTGTGCACGTCACTTGTTTTGATTCATCGCAGGTCCTTCCCTGACCTGCTACTACCACACGTTCAGGCAGACCTTGGAGTATCTAAGTCACCGGTCGGGACTTTTCTCCTGTCTCCCCTCACCTCCCTTACCATTCCCCATGCAGGATGTCACACCCCCCCTCCCTTATAATGCCCCATGCAGGATGTCACACACCCCCCTTCCCTTATAATGCCCCATGCAGGATGTCACCCCCCCCCTTATATTGCCCCATGCAGGATGTCACACCCCCCCTTCCTTATAATGCCCCATGCAGGATGTCACACACCGCCCTTATTATGCCCCTGCAGGATGTCACCCCCCCTCCCTTATAATGCCCCATGCAGGATGTCACCCCCCCTCCCTTTTAATGCCCCATGCAGGATGTCATACCCCTCCTCCCTTATAATGCCCCATGCAGGATGTCAACCCCCCTTATAATGCCCCATGCAGGATGTCACACCCCCTCCCTTAAAATGCCCCATGCAGGACATCACCCCCCCTCGCTTATAATGCCCCATGCAGGATGTCATACACACCCCCCACCTCCCTTATAATGCCCCATACAGGATGTCAAACCCCCCCTCCCTTATAATGCCCCATGCAGGATGTCACACACCCACCTTCCCTTATAATGCCCCATGCAGGATGTCACCCCTCCTTATAATGCCCCATGCAGGATGTCACCCCCCTCCCTTATAATGCCCCATGCAGGATGTCACACCCTTCCCTCCCTTATAATGCCCCATGCAGGATGTCACCCCCCCCTCCCTTATAATGCCCCATGCAGGATGTCACACCCCTCCTCCCTTATAATGCCCCATGCAGGATGTCAACCCCCCTTATAATGCCCCATGCAGGACATCACCCCCTCTCGCTTATAATACCCCATGCAGGATGTCATACACACCCCCACCTCCCTTATAATGCCCCATACAGGATGTCACACCTCCCCTCCCTTATAATGCCCCATGCAGGATGTCACACACACCCCTTCCCTTATAATGCCCCATCCAGGATGTCACACACCCCCCTCCCTTATAATGCCCCATGCAGGATGTCACACACCCCTATCTCTTATAATGCCCCATGCAGGATGTAACACCCCCCTCCCTTATAATGTCCCATACAGGATGTCACACCCCCCCTCGCTTATAATTCCCCATGCAGGATGTCACACTCCCCCACCCCACCCCACCATATAATGCCCCATGCCTCCATACAATGAAAAAAAAATCAAATACTCACCTCACATCTCACCTGCTGCCACTGCTCCGAACTCCTCACGCGCGCGGGCGTCTTCCCGCTTTGCGCTGTGATGGCTCAGGAGAGATCGCGGTGCAAAGACGTCCGCGCGCCCTTTGACCTGAGACGTCACTGTGCAGCAGCCGCGGAAGAGACAGGACCTGCTGTGGAGGCATGAGGAGAGGTAAGTATTGCGCTGGGTGCCGGGGTCCTGAGCAAGCAGGGGGGAACGGGCGCTGGCACCGCTCTCCTCCGCTCACGGGTCCCATAGCGCGGCGGGGTGCCCGACGACGGCGAGTGGGCCCCCCCGCATGCTCAGGGCCCCGGCACTTGCCTGGGTGCCCCGGGTGCTGACGCCGGCCCTGCCCCCATATAATGCCCCATGTAGGATGTCATCCCCCCTTATAATGCCCCATGCAGGATGTCACACCCCCCTCCCTTATAATGCCCCATGCAGGATGTCACATCACCCCTCTTTTATAATGCCCAATGCAGGATGTCACCCACCTTCCCTTATAATGCCCCATGCAGGATGTCACACCCCCTCCCTTATAATGCCCCATGCAGGATGTCACACACCCCTCCCTTATAATGCCCCATGCAGGATGTCACCCCCCCTCGCTTATAATGCCCCATGCTGGATGTCACACCCACCCCCCCTACCTTATAATGCCCCATGCAGGATGTTATACCCCCCCTCCCTTATAATGCACCATGCAGGATGTCACACACCTCCCCTCGCTTATAATGCCCCATGCAGGATGTCACACACACACCCCTCCCTTATAGTGCCCCATGCAGGATGTCACACCCCCCCTCCCTTATAATGCCCCATGCAGGATGTCAACCCCCCTTATAATGCCCCATGCAGGATGTCACACCCCTCCTCCCTTATAATGCCCCATGCAGAATGTCACACACCCCTTCCCTTATAATGCCCCATGCAGGATGTCACACCCCCCCCTTATAATGCTCTATGCAGGATGTCACACCCCCCTCGCTTATAATGCGCCATGCAGGATGTCACACTCCCTCACCCCACCATATAATGCCCCATGCCTCCATACAATAAAAAAAATCAAATACTCACCTCACTTCTCACCTGCTGCCACTGCTCCGGACTCCTCACACGCGCCGGCATCCTCCCGCTCTGCGCTGTGACAGCTCAGGAGAGAGCGCGGTGGAAAGACATCACACTGCCCTCTAACCTGAGACGTCACTGTGCAGCAGCCGAGGAAGAGACAGGACCTGCTGCGGAGGCACGGGTAGAGGTAAGTATTGCGCCAAGTGCCGGGGCCCTGAGCAAGTGGGGGGGAGCGGGCGCTGGCGCTGCTCTCCTCCGCTCACGGGTCCCATAGTGCGGCGGGGTGCCCAACGGCGAGTGGGCCCCTCCACCTGCTCAGGGCCCCGACACTTGCCCGGGTGCGCCGGGTGCTGACACCGGCCCTGCTCCTCCTATTCCCACAGCAGGACCCCCCCACCAGCCTCATACTTATTTATTTCAAACCAGAGTTATTGTCCGCATTTTTCCAATTAAAAGTTTTGAATTCCTCCAGTTGTGCACAACTATTTTCCCCTTTTGGACTCACTAACCCAGTTGTCCTTATTTTATCATAGAACCATAGAGACTCACCAATTCAGGAACGATGGTCACGTCAGGACTAATTGGTTACACCCCTCAACTTCCTCTAAACAACGCCTGAACGACTTGCCTAGGTATCTTATAACAACTTTTTTTCTAACGTTTATATTAATAAAACCACTTTATCCTTACGCCTTATCTCATCAAAGACCATCCACACAGCTACATTGGATCATCCTATGCATCTGCCTCCTATCTTATAGGTAAATACCATACCTTGGATATTTCAGTAGCAATATCTACCTGCACAGTGCTTCACTGCTGATTAAATATTATTAATAAAACTCTTTCCCTACCAGGACTCACCACCTCCTGGGATCCAGCATCCACCTAATTCCTTCCAACCAATAACTGGAAGCACCACTCGTCATCAGCCCTGCCGCCATCCAGCCTATGGAGGACCATCCTCTTTCATCCCAACTAGTGTTGAGCCACCCCCGTAGTGTTCGAGTTCGGTTCGGTTCATCGAACACCCGTGTGTTCGCCGAACTGTTCGTCGAACTGTTCGTCGAACACCTTCGAACACCGTTAAAACCAATGGCAGGCAAACAAAAACACATAGAAACACATAGAAAACACCTTCAAAGGTGTCCAAAAGCTGACAAACTGCTCAGAAGACATAACTAACACATGGAAAAGTGACAAGTACATATAGTCATGCGAAAATAAAAGAGGTGGAGGAGTAAAAGGAGGGGGAGACACAGATATAGGCATGTCATGCCCTTCTAAAATCCAAAAAGTGAGAAGCCGACACGGCCAGTCCGCTCCTGCCCGTGCCACCTCCGTGTCGCCGGGTTTGTGCCAGAGCCGCGGTGAACCCTGACGGCCAGCCCCCCTCTCCCAATACTGGTGCCTGTCCGCTGGTGGGTCGAGCGAGCCCCCCTGTGGTGGAGGCAGCTCTAAGCTTTTTAATTTAAATTGTCTCTCTAATTTGAATGAATACACTTTAAATCCATTTACAAGGATCTATTGGAGGGCAAGTCTCATGCCAGCAGCCGCGGTAATTCCAGCTCCAGTAGCGTCCACTAAAGCTGCTGCAGTTAAAAAGCTTTTATAAGGATCGAGCTCGGCTGTCCACCGCAAGGCATCCTACTGCCAGTCCCAGCCCCTATGCCTTGGGGTGCCTCCTGATGCTCTTCACTAAGTATCCCATGGTCCCGAAGCATTTCCTTTGAAAAAATTAAGTGTCTAAACTACAGGTGGTGCAGCTTGCTTAACAGCCGGGATAATCCGCTTACTAGCAGACACTGCTACTAGGCACAAAGTATTTCCTGGGCTAGATGCAGTTAAAAATTTGTAATTAGATACTCTCGTTGGATGCTGAGAAAGCATTCCATAGAGTCTCCTGGCACGCCATATATGATTCTCTTAAAAAGCTTGGGGTAGGGGTCTAGGGGACCCTTTTATAGCCAAAATCACGGCCCTGTATCGCAATACGTCACCTAGGCTGAAGATAAATGGAACTGTAGCACCCTGAGGGCTCGGTTGCTAAAGACGTATTGCACCTCACCCAGAGGTGTGATATCTCACTCTCAGGTAAGGATGGAGTGTGGATCAGGACCCGACACCTGCATGCATTACACCACATTGCCGTGGGGCAGGGCGACCAATATGCCCCTGAGATGGGCACGACAGTCCCTGTCCCTGGCTGGAGTGGGGGGAGGGAACACTGAGGAAGGGGAACCCTGTAGTGCAGGAGCAGGGAGGAAGCAGTTCCTGGGTGCATTGAGAAGGGAGTATAAAAGGTGGGCACCATCTTAGTTCAGTGCAGAGAAGTCTGAGCAGAAGTGGCAGGGAGCAGGGGCTCTGCATGAGCTCTGCTCCGGAGGCGGGCCTAGTAACAGAGGCCCAGGCCTGGAAGAGGGAGAAGGAAGGAAGAGGAGCGGAGAAGGCTCCAGGAACGAGGAATGAAGGGATCCCAGGGGTGCGGACGGGCGAGTCGCCACCGCACGCCCGAATCCACCTGCGTGGAGGGGTCAGGCCAAAGGGGGAGACCGGTCCCCGAACTAGTGGAGGCAGGAAACGACCCTCAGCTAGAAACCGGAGGCTCTGACATTTTATGTGGCGCAGCCCCTCGCTACACCCGCTAGGAAGGCACCACATAGGGTCAGGGAAACTGGCGCCAAGTTTACCAAGAGGAGGCCCGAGGCAGCCGGACAGAAGTGTTGGTAAGAAAGGCCAGACAAAGGACACACAAAGGGGGTCCTGTGAAGTGCTCCAAAGTTATCTGGGAGTTGTCTGAGCCCCTCACCTGGTGAGCACAGTACGACGTGGGCAGCCGTTACCTGCAGACGTGGTCTGGATAATAAGAACTGTGAGTAAAGGCCCTGAACTGCATCACTGACTCCGTGTCGTTACTGCTGCTGCCCTGCACCATCACCCCCATCCTCCGCATACACTGCCCTGAGGCTATACTCCTCCCGTGGGGAGTTATGCTACGCTCTGCTGCACCCACAACACCAGCCTCAGTGGTCTGCCCTGTAGCGGCGGTTCACTCTGACCGCAATCCACGGGTGGCGTAGTCGGACATTTAAACATGAAAACCACATAAATAGTTCCGCCACTGGTTTGACCGCCCTGAGCCACGGAACTGGGTCGCCGTCATGAAGACTACAACCACCAGCATCCACCAAAAAGGGTCCGGCTCCGGGTGTCCCAAGGCCCAGGGGGTGCGTCAGAACATTTTCATCACCTTTCACAATCACCAATGGGACAAGGCAGTGATGTCCTCTGTCCCCTCTCTTATACATCCTAGTGACGGAGCACCTGCTCTCATCAATTCGCCATAACCCCAATATTAGGTGGATTGAGGTGGGAGGCACCGAGTACAAGTGCTCTCTATTTGCTGATGATGTCCTAGTATATATCACTCAATCACATATATCCATCCATGCTGTTATGGCTGAAATAGATCACTTTGTTACATGGTCAAATTTTAAAATCAATGCAGCGAAGTCTGAGGCCCTCGATGTCTCCCTCCCCAAATCCATATAGGATTCCATCCAGTCCAACTTTCCCTTTGCCTGGCCCTCACAGGGTATCAAATACTTAGGAATTCCTATTCATAGAGACCTCTCCCATCTATGTTATCTTAATTTTGGGCCCTTTATTGAACAACTCCATACAGACCACGGTTGGCAAGTTAGAACTGTAAGATTCACTACGTGAACCACTGGTGTTTTGTGGAAAAGCACATGTACACTGCGTTCCAAATTATTTTACAAAAAGTGTTTAGGAGTGATAAGGGAAGAATTTGTTTGTTTGTCAGTTAAACTCATTGATGGTGATGTGTGTCAGGGCTCTTTATATCACTGTAAGCAATTGCAGACACCTGTGCTAATTAGTTTGGCAGGTGTGTCCAATGAAAGGCAAGACTACTTAAGAAGGCTCTCTCACATTATTAAGCAGCCTACATTTTCTGCCAAAATGGGAAAGAAAAAGGATGTGTCGGCTGCTGAGAAGCAACAAATTGTGGAGTGTTTAGGTCAAGGCATGACTACAATCAACATTGTGCGATGATCGGGATGAAGTGTCCTGGCAATCAAGAAGTATGTAGCTGATTCACAGTACACACGTGTGCGTGCTGATAAGGGCAAATTGAGGACTCTTTCCTACAGGCAATTACGTCAGGTTGAAAGAGCAGCGGCAAAAAAGCCTTGTCATAGCAGCAGACAAGTTTTTGAAGCTGCTTGTGCCTCCAACGTCCCCCGAACAACAAGATGCAGGGTCCTTCAGAGGTTTGCAGCTGTGCATGCGCCATCCTGTCGACCTCCTCTATCCACTTCACACAAGCAGAAACGGCTCCAGTGGGCCAAACATTACATGAAGACTGATTTCAAAACTGTTTTGTTCACGGATGAGTGCCGTGCAGCGCTCGATGGTCCAGATGGATGGAGTGGAGGATGGCTGGTTGATGGACACCCCACGCAAACACGGCTACAGCGCCAACAAGGAGGAGGTGGAGTAATGTTTTGGGCTGGAATCATGGGGAGAGAGATTGTCGGCCCCTTTAGGATCCCTGAAGGCGCTAAAGATGAACTCCATAATGTATGTGGATTTTCTCAAACAGCACTTCCTGCCATGGTTCAAGAAGAAGAACCGTGTATTTCACAGCAAGATCATTTTTCTGCATGATAATGCACCATCTCATGCTGCACATAAAACATCTGCATCTCTGGCTGATATGGGCATAAAAGGGGACAAACTTATGGTGTGACCCCCATGCTCCCCTGACCTCTACCCCATTCAGAACCTTTGGAGCATCATTAAAAGGAGTGTCTATGATGGCGGGAGGCAGTTCACATCTAAGCAACAGCTCTGGGAGGGTATTCTGTCCTCATGCAAAACAATTGAAGCAGAAACCATCCAAAACCTGACAAATTCAATGGACGAGAGAGTTCAGAAGCTCCTTTCGAACAAGGGGTCCTATGTGAAAATGTAACATCACCTAGAATAAAGTTTTGAGTTGAAAACTGTTTGATTTCAGTTTCTAACAACCTGCTAATGCTTATAATTTCAAAAATGACCATTTTTTTGGTCTTTATTAAAATGAAAAGGTTGATCGAAAAGTTTGGGGGATCTAAGAGTGTGGCAACCCAGTAGTCATGATTACTTCGAATTCTGACAATATGAGGGTCATGCTGCAGGTAGTGCAGCAAGAAGGCACTTATGTGCCTTGCGCATCTCGGAGCCCCAAAATTATTTTCCGGGCTAGATGCAGCTAAAAATTATTTTTAATTTTAAATCTGGTGAAGCTTTAGTATAGATGGCCTAATAGGATCAGTGCTGCACACTGCTACAAAGCCCAAATTATTTTCCAGTCAAGATACAGATAAACATGATTAGTAATTTGAAAGCTTAAAACGGTTGGTAGGGTGATTTTAACCAATCATCAAGCTTTTACTCTCCCCAGGATGACACAGGGGTAGAAAAGTCGTTTCGGATCCATGATTTGTTCATCTTTATGAACGTGAGTCTGTCTACATTATCAGCGGAGAGCCGCGTGCGCTTATCTGTCAGCACACCACCAGCAGCGCTGAACACACGTTCAGACAGAACGCTGGCTGCGGGGCATGACAAGATCTCCAAGGCGTAAGTGGCTAGCTCCGGCCATTTATCCAGATTGGAAGCCCAAAAAGAGCAAGGGTCCAGTGACACAGTCGTGGCTTCAATGTTTACTTGGAGATACTCCTGTACCATCGTCTCTAGGCGTTGACTATGTGTCAGACTTCTTGTCTCCTGTGGCCTTGCAAAGGATGGGCTAAAAAAGTGGTGAAATGATTCCGCAAAATTGATGTTACCAGCAGATACTGTGGTTCTGTTACGGTTTGAGTGCTGAACACTTGACGGTCCCACGGTTGGCAAGTTGGAACTGTGAGATTCACTACGTGCACCACTGGTATTTTGTGGAAAAGCACATGTAAGATTCTGCAACAGTCTCTGCTGATACTCCTGCATGCGTGCATCCCTTTCTATGGCAGGAATAATTTCTGCAAATTTACTTTTGTACCGGGGATCTAACAGTGTGGCAACCCAGTAGTCAGGATTATTTCTAATTCTCACAATTCGAGGGTCATGTTGCAGGTAGTGCAGCAAGAAGGCACTCATGTGTGTTGCGCATCCAGGAGCACCAAGTCCCTGTTGTGTTGGTGGCGAGGTAACAATCATGCTTCCTTCCTCTGTCCTCTCCCCCCAACCTCGCACAACAGAAATGTGATCAAGGTCTCCCTCATCTGATGAGTCTTCCATCAGTTCGTCCTCCACTTCTTCCTGGGCTCCTGCACCTTCCTCACTAGTTTGGCTGCTACCATGCGCCCTGGTAAAACCATCTCCCCCACCCTCAC
This sequence comes from Phyllobates terribilis, assembly GCF_046119375.1. Taxonomy (NCBI): domain Eukaryota; kingdom Metazoa; phylum Chordata; class Amphibia; order Anura; family Dendrobatidae; genus Phyllobates; species Phyllobates terribilis. Next base: position 57,712,708 of record NW_027362771.1, on the reverse strand, counting down.
ATGCCTGCCGCCTTGGTGCTGCCGACCGTCTGGACCTTGCAGATGTTAGCCCTTCCGCATACAACTCCTCCTCCTCTACTTCCTCCACCTCCTCTTGTGCCACCACCTGACTCCGAATTCTGTTTAACATGTGCTCCAGCATGTAAATCACCGGAATAGTCATGCTGATAATGGCATCGTCAGCACTAAACATCTTCGTCGCCATTTCAAAACTGTGCAGAAGGGTGCATAGGTCCCTGATCTGAGACCACTCCTCCAGCGTGATTTGCCCCACCTCTGAATCTCGTTGGCCCAGGCTATACGTCAGAACGTATTGCACCAGGGCTTGTCGGTGCTGCCACAGTCGCTGCAACATGTGCAGAGTTGAATTCCACCGGGTAGGCACATCGCATTTTAGCCGGTGAAGTGGCAGGCCCAACGACTTCTGTAGAGATGTAAGTCGCTGAGCTGCGGGATGCGAACGGCGGAAGTGAGCACACAGCGACCGTGCCCTCTGCAGAAGGCCATCTAGTCTGGGATAGTGGGCTAAAAATTGCTGGACAACCAGGTTCAACACGTGAGCCATACAAGGCACGTGTGTGACATTGCCCCGGCGAAGGGCCGCACCCAGGTTTGCAGCATTGTCGCACACGGCCTTCCCTGGTTTCAGGTCCAGTGGAGACAACCATTCATGAAATTGGTTCTCCAGAGCTGACCACAACTCCTCAGCTGTGTGACTCACATTTCCCAGACATTTCAATGTAAAAACCGCCTGATGACGTTGAGCCCTACTGCCAGCATAGTAAGGAGGTGTGCAGGATCCCTTCTGCGCAGTTAGAAAGCTTGTGGCATGACCAGACAGGCTTTGGGTGCAGGTGGAAGACCGAGAGGAGGTTGAGGAGGCAGAAGCAGTGGAGGAACTTTGACATAAAGAGGATTGACGCAAAACTCGTGGGGACGGCAAGACTTGGACAGCAGCCCCTTGTCCTGCTGTCACCATAGTTACCCAGTGCCCAGTCAGCGACATGTAACGCCCCTGTCCATGCCTACTCGTCCAAGTGTCTGTGGTGAAATGCACCCTGTCACACACAGAGTTTCTCAAAGAAGCGGTGATGTTGTGTGCGACATGCTGGTGGAGCGCAGGCACACCTTTCTTTGAGAAGTAGTGCCGACTGGGCATCTGGTACTGGGGCACTGCGACGGACATAAGGTCTCAAAAATCCTCTTTGTCCACCAGGCGGAAAGGCAGCATTTCTGTAGCCAAGAGCTTGCAGATGGTGAAATTCAACCTCTTAGCTTTCTCATGGCTAGGAGGAAATGGTCTTTTACTTGTCCACATCTGAGGGACCGAGGGCTGGCTATTGTGCTTAGACGGGGTTGATAAGGGTGTCCCCGGCAAACTGCCGGTCTGTGAGGAAGATGCAGGCGGACATGTTAGGTTGCCTTGATCCAAAGGTGGTGCTATCGATGTCGGACAGCGCTCAACACCAGCTGGTGTTACCACCTCCAAAGAAAATGATGACCTGCCAATCACGCTGGCTGTTGCGGGTAAAGAGGTGGCAGGTCTGCGCCCCAAAACAGGTGTGACTGCTGTCCCCCCAGTCACAGAGGATGAAGAGGCCGCGGATGCACAAGATATGGCAGACGGTGATTGGCCCGGCCGGCTAGGCCGCATTGTAGCACACTGAGCTTCCCACTGCAACTTATGCTTCATGTCCATGTGCCGGTTCATGCATGAAGTACTCAAACTATGTATTTTTTGGCCTCTACTTAGCTTTTGCTGACAAATGTTACAGATAACACGAGTTGGGTCATCTTTATCGATCTGAAAAAATGCCCAGGCTATGCAAGGCTTAGCACCCATGCGACCTGAAGAGCCACCACGACTTGTGGTGAGAGGCAGAGTTGTGTTTGAGGATGCAGTTGTTGACGTGCTTCCAGTACTACGTCTCTGTCCAGGAAGGCGCAACCTGACCTCGTCGTCACTAGCATCTTCCTCCACCTCCTCTGCTGACCTCATCTCTTGGCTGACTGTGGGTTGACAGGAAGTGGGATCTCCGACCTCATCATCATCACCCTGTGCGTTATCACACCCGTCGTCCTCAGAGCCAACCTGTTCCTGCCCTGACAAAAAACTAAAGTTGTCGCTCCAATCAGGTATTTGAGTCTTATCATCGTCTTCCTCATTGTCTCCACCAACAGGAGTTACAGTTTGGGAATGAGGGTCTACATTATGGTCAGAACCTTCTGCGTCTGGTCCTGGATCCGACTCATAAAGATTCTGGGCATCAGTGCAGATCATTTCCTCGTCTGGATTCACAGAAGCACTGGAGTCGACCTCTGATTCCCAGGCTATAGTATGAGTAAACAGCTCTGCAGACTCAACCATCTGTTCTACCTCACACTCAGACGGGCAGCTGGAGATTTGGGAGCTGTGAGGAAGCAAGTGCGATTTGGGTGACACCTTTGAGGACTGGAGTATTTGTGATGTGGAAGTTGATGTGGAGGAGAGCCCACTTAAAGGAGCACTTGATATCCGTTGAAGCACCTGCTGTTTTTGTGCCTCATCTGGAATTTGTAGCGATTGGCGTGGCCGTAAGAAAGGGATCTTATCACATTGTCCGCTAAAAGAAGTAGACATTTTAGTTTGGCTGGAAGATGGTCTTTCTTCTGCACCTACCCCACGGACACAACCTTTTTTCCCCTTCCCAACACGCCTATTCCCCTTTCCACCAGCAGCAGGCCTTTTTCCACTCATTTTGGTGGTTAACTAATTCACAACGCTGGAGTTGTTTGCACAAAAAAACAATGGATGGTAACCGAGCAGAGCTGAGTGGCCAAACTGTGGTATTAGGCCAAAACTATTGGCTGGGTTAGATGCAGAAAAAAATTATTTTTAATTTGCAACCTGATGGAGGTCAGTATAGATGGACTAATAGACCAAGTCCCACACACCGCTAGAAGCCCAAATATTTTTTCAGAGCTAGATGCAGAAAATTTTTTTATTCAATTTGCAACCTGATGGAGGTCAGTATAGATGGACTAATAGACCAAGTCCCACACACTGCTAGAAGCCCAAATATTTTTTCAGAGCTAGATGCAGAAAAAAATTATTTTTAATTTGCAACCTGATGGAGGTCAGTATAGATGGACTAATAGACCAAGTCCCACACACTGCTAGAAGCCCAAATATTTTTTCAGAGCTAGATGCAGAAAAAAATTATTTTTAATTTGCAACCTGATGTAGGTCAGTATAGATGGACTAATAGACCAAGTCCCACACACTGCTAGAAGCCCAAATATTTTTTCAGAGCTAGATGCAGAAAAAAATTATTTTTAATTTGCAACCTGATGGAGGTCAGTATAGATGGACTAATAGACCAAGTCCCACACACCGCTAGAAGCCCAAATATTTTTTCAGAGCTAGATGCAGAAAAAAATTATTTTTAATTTGCAACCTGATGGAGGTCAGTATAGATGGACTAATAGACCAAGTCCCACACACTGCTAGGAGCCCAAATATTTTTTCAGAGCTAGATGCAGAAAAAAATTATTTTTAATTTGCAACCTGATGGAGGTCAGTATAGATGGACTAATAGACCAAGTCCCACACACCGCTAGAAGCCCAAATATTTTTTCAGAGCTAGATGCAGAAAAAAATTATTTTTAATTTGCAACCTGATGTAGGTCAGTATAGATGGACTAATAGACCAAGTCCCACACACTGCTAGAAGCCCAAATATTTTTTCAGAGGTAGATGCAGAAAAAAATTATTTTTAATTTGCAACCTGATGGAGGTCAGTATAGATGGACTAATAGACCAAGTCCCACACACCGCTAGAAGCCCAAATATTTTTTCAGAGCTAGATGCAGAAAAAAATTATATTCAGTTTGCAACCTGATGGAGGTCAGTATAGATGGACTAATAGAATGATGCTATGCCCAAAAGATTTTACTTCACTAGGTGCAGTAAAAAAATTGGTATTCTATACACAGGTGTTATATCTTGCAACACAGATAGGCTACTCCACTGACTAACACACTCTGCAATAGGCCAAAAAGGATTAGCTTTGCTAGATTCAGCCAAATGCTGTGAAAAAAACTTGCACAGCACTGGCACAGACCTGCCTGGCAAAAACTGATAGGAACTCATGTAACCTAGTCCTGAAAAGGACTCCAATTACAATTAGTCTTTACTCCCACAACCTATCTATTTAAGAGCACAGACCTCCCTGATAAAAGTCGTAGGAAATGCTGTAACCTAGTCCTTAAAAGGACTGCAATCACAACTATTCCCTACTCCCAAGCTATCTGTATATTTGTGCGAAAATTGGCTTGAAATTAACAAGGTATAGCACACACAGCAACAGCGGTGCCGTCTAACACGCAGCTGCAGCAGTGAGAAAATGGTGGCGACGGGGAAAATGGCTTGGTCTTATAGGGCAAGGACATGTGACATACACTGCCAATCACACATGCCCTTGCTTGTGTGAAAAAAAGCACTTCGCTCCGTGTGTGCGCTGCTGATAGGCTGACAGATTGCACCTCCCCACTGCAAATGCGGGAAAGAGAAAAAAAAATGGAGATCTTCATTGTTCCTGCAGAGATCCATCCCCTGCCCCTCACCCCGCCCCGCTGTACACTCAAACAGCGTATTAACATTAATTTTCATCATTACTGAGAAAAAATCCAGTTATGATTTTGGTGCACGAACAGTTATCGAACATAACCTCGAACAGCCGAATTTTTCTCAAATTGTTCGTGTTCGCCGACCGGCTCGAACACCGCCCAAAACAGCTCGAATTTGAGATTGGCGAACAGTTCGAGTAGAACAACGCTCATCTCTAATCCCAACTTCTTTCCCTCCCTCCTTATACTTCAGTAGTACTTTTATTTATTTTACCATTTTTATAATTTTATATTATTAATTAGTGTTGAGCGAACATGCTCGATACTGCTCGGTACTCGCCCGAGCATCACGCTACTCGGGATGTTCGGCGAGCACCGAGCATTTCCGGGTTACTCGGGCGGGAGCTCGGGTCTCCGCCCTGCATGTTTGGCGCTCTTTACAGAGCCAATGAACATGCAGGGATTGCCAGCCAGTCACTGTAATGCCGCAGCCATGTTGTTTGTGGGCATTACAGTGATTGGCTGGCCGCACAGCGTCACCTCGAGTATTTAAAACCGGGCGCCGCCATCTTGGACACAGTCGCTCCGGATCAGACAGTGTAGGGACAGCGCTGCTGATTTAGGGAGAGATATATCCTGCAAAATAGTTAGTGTAGGGTCTGTAAAGGCTGCCAGATCAAACAAACAGTCCTTCTCAGGACTAATATCCATCCCAGGTATATCAGGCAGGCAGGCAGGCTGTATAGGAGACGCAGTGGTTATACCAGCAAACGCTGCATTACAGTCCTGTGTGCTGCTCCTGTTGCTGAAATTGCTGGACTTAGCTCCAGGTCCCGGGGGCCAGGAAAAATCCTTTTTTTTTATCTAAATCCTCTTTTTTTTTTCCTCCTTCACAATGTACAAATACCCATCTTATTAACCTTTTGGTGCCCCCCCCCCAAAAAAAAAAGTGTGCCTCTGATTTTTCAGACACAAATATATCTGTTGAAAATAGTCTGGTGTAGGCCAGAGAAATACAAGTGTGGTTTTGCAGTTCCACGGTACAAACCTCTGTATTATCCACTTTTGGGCCATTTGTATCTAAAAAAACAGTTTGAGTGTGTCGCTCACTGTTCAGCCGCAAATATATATATATTTTAAAAAGCCTGGTATACACCAGTAAATTATTACAGTGGTTTTGATGTTCCACGGTAAAACATCTCTATTATCCTGTTTTTGGCATTTTTTGCTGTTTAAAAATAATAATAGTGTCTCCCTGATTTTTCAGACACAAATATATCTGTTGAAAATAGTCTGGTGTAGGCCAGAGAGACAGAAGTGTGCTTTTGCTGTTCCACGGTAAAAAATCTCTATTATCCTGCTTTTTGCATTTTTTGCTGTAAAAAAAAAAAATAGTGTCTCCCTGATTTTTCAGACACAAATATATCTGTTGAAAATAGTCTGGTGTAGGCCCGAGAAATACAAGTGTGGTTTTGCAGTTCCACGGTACAAACCTCTGTATTATCCACTTTTGGGCCACTTGTATCTAAAAAAAACAGTTTGAGTGTGTCGCTCACTGTTCAGCCGCAAATATATATATATTTTAAAAAGCCTGGTATACACCAGTAAATTATTACTGTGGTTTTGATGTTCCACGGTAAAACATCTCTATTATCCTGTTTTTGGCATTTTTTTGCTGTATAAAAATAATAATAGTGTCTCCCTGATTTTTCAGACACAAATATATCTGTTGAAAATAGTCTGGTGTAGGCCAGAGAGACAGAAGTGTGCTTTTGCTGTTCCGTGGTAAAAAAATCTCTATTATCCTGCTTTTTGCATTTTTTGCTGTAAAAAAAAAAAATAGTGTCTCCCTGATTTTTCAGACACAAATATATCTGTTGAAAATAGTCTGGTGTAGGCCCGAGAAATACAAGTGTGGTTTTGCAGTTGCACGGTACAAACCTTTGTATTATCCACTTTTGGGCCATTTGTCTCTAAAAAAACAGTTTGAGTGTGTCGCTCACTGTTCAGCCGCAAATATATATATATTTTAAAAAGCCTGGTGTACACCAGTAAATTATTACTGTGGTTTTGATGTAACACGGTAAAACATCTCTATTATCCTGTTTTTGGCATTTTTTGCTGTATAAAAATAATAATAGTGTCTCCCTGATTTTTCAGACACAAATATATCTGTTGAAAATAGTCTGGTGTAGGCCAGAGAGACAGAAGTGTGCTTTTGCTGTTCCACGGTAAAAAATCTCTATTATCCTGCTTTTTGTATTTTTTGCTGTAAAAAAAAAAAAAAATAGTGTCTCCCTGATTTTTCAGACACAAATATATCTGTTGAAAATAGTCTGGTGTAGGCCCGAGAAATACAAGTGTGGTTTTGCAGTTCCACGGTACAAACCTCTGTATTATCCACTTTTGGGCCATTTGTATCTAAAAAAAACAGTTTCAGTGTGTCGCTCACTGTTCAGCCGCAAATATATATATATTTTAAAAAGCCTGGTATACACCAGTAAATTATAACTGTGGTTTTGCTGTTCCACGGTAAAAAATCTCTATTATTCAGGTTTTGGTAGTTTTTTCCGTAAAGAAAAACAGTAGTGTCTCCTGACTGTTGTGACACAAAAATATATCTGTTGAAAATAGTCTTGTGTAGGCCCGACATCCCAGTGTGGTTTCGCAGTTCCACGTGTCAAATCGCTGTACTATCCAGTTTTGGGCCTTTGGTATCTAAAAAAAAAGCAGTTTGAGTGTGTCGCTCACTGTTCAGACGCAAATATCTCTATTTAAAAAAGTGTGGTATACCCCAGTAAACAATAACTGTGGTTTTCCTCTTCCACGGTTCTAATCTACTCTTTATTACCCTTTTTCCATTGATAGTGCAAGTGTAAGCTATTTTACTTCATTTACAATGGGCAAGGGGCGTGGCAAGGGACGTGGAAGTGGATGTTCTGGTGATGGTTCGTGCAGAGGACGGGGCCATGGCCAAGGTGAAAATGTGCCACAGCCAACAGCCACATCTTCTCGCTCCCACTTCTTGACCGAATTACTAGGGAAGCACAGAACAACACCAGTATTGAGAACTGATCAGTGTGAACAGGTTATTAGTTGGATAGCAGACAATACTTCCAGCTACCTGGGCACCACCACCTCCGGTCTGTCTTCCACACGGTCAACTCTTAGTAGCCGTGAGTCTCGACCGCATACTCCTCCTCACCCTGATGCTCCTTCCTCCCACCATGCCGAGTATCGTCAGACAGCAAGTGATCCCACACTTGGACACTCCGAAGAGCTGTTCACTGGTCCATTTCCATATTTGGGCCCCTCGCCTGATACGCTTGAAGTGGTGGAAGAGGAGATCCCATGTTTCGATGCCCAAATATTTGAACAGCCACGGCCACAGGAAGTCGACGTTGGCAATCTGTCACAAGAGGTGGATGATGACGAGACACAATTGCCAGGAAGTGAGGAGGAGGATCGTGGTGCGCAAGTGGAAGAGGAGGAGGTGGTGGATGATCTAGTAACTGACCCAACGTGGAAGGAGGACATGCAGAGTGAAGCCAGCAGCACACACGGGGAGGGAGGCAGAGTACCCCAACAGGCAGGAAGAAGCAGTGTGGTGGCCGCAGACAGAAGGCAGGCAACCGTTCCCCGTAACACCAACACGAGGGACGTTGCCAGTACAAGCGGTAGGTCTTCCAGAGTCTGGAATTTTTATATAAAGACTCTGCTGATAACCCCAAAAAGGCCATATGTTCCACCTACCATGCCAGCATCAGCAGGGGTGACAAAACTACCAGCCTGACCACCACCAGCATGATCAGGCACATGGCAGCAAAGCACCTGACTTTGTGGGGTGAAACCCAGGGTCCACGACCAGTGTCAGCGGGTGTCACCACTGCTTCTTCCACTGTTGTGCATGCAATAGAACCCCCTGTTGTGTGTGCAAGGCAATCCCCTGTCCATACTGCATGTAAAGATGCCCCCTCCTCTCAGTCTTCACTTGTTATGGCAGTTTCTCAAGAAACAGCATCAACGTCCACGTCCACGTCCCACCGCAGCGTTCAATTGTCCATATCCCAGACCTTTGAACGAAAGCGGAAATTCGCAGCTAACGCCCCACAGGCCACAGTCCTAAATTCGCACATTTCACGACTGCTTGCATTGGAAATGCTGCCTTTTAGGCTGGTGGAGACGGAATCCTTCCGCAATCTTATGGCGGTGGCCGTCCCTCGGTACTCGGTCCCCAGCCGACACTATTTTGCCCGGTGTGCTATCCCAGCACTACACAAGCACGTGTCCCAAGGCATCTGCCATGCCCTCAACAACGCAGTTACTGGGAGAGTCCACCTGACAACGGACACGTGGACAAGTGCTTGTGGCCAGTGACGGTACATCTCTCTGACGGCACACTGGGTAAACATAGTGGAAGCCGGGACCCAGTCGGACCTGGGGACGGAACACATCCTCCCCACACCGAGGATTGCGGGCCCTATGTCAGTCAGAGTTGCCCCCACAGTGTACAGCTCCTGCGCATCCTCCTCCTCCTCCTCCTCCTCCTCCTCATGTTCAGCCTCCATCTCAGATATCACCACATCAGTTATAAGCTGGAAGCATTGCAGTACTGCCTCCGCCAAGCGGCAACAGGCTGTGCTGAAACTCATAAGCTTAGGTGATAAACCTCACACTGCTTGTGAGTTGTGGACAGCTGTGAAAGAGCAGGCAGATCTGTGGCTGAGACCACTGAACCTACATCCAGGCATCGTCATGTGTGACAATGGCCGTAACCTGGTGGCGGCTCTGAGGCGAGGCGAGATCACACACGTACCATGCCTGGCTCATGTGCTTAACCTCGTGGTTCAGCGGGTTCTTAAATCGTACCCCGAGTTGCCAGATCTGCTCATGAAAGTAAGCCGCCTGTCAGCTCATTTTCGCAAGTCGGCTACAGCTTCCCCCGCCCTTGCTGTGTTGCAGCAGCGTTTGCAGCTTCCGGCACACCGACTGGTGTGTGATGTCCCCACACGTTGGAACTCTACCCTCCACATGTTGCAAAGGATTTGTGAGCAGAAGAGAGCAGTTGTGGAGTACCAGCTGCAACAAGGCCGTCGATATTCAGGTCAGACTCCACACATAAGACCTCAGGAGTAGACCTGGATGTCTGACAAACTTTGAGGAGGCCACCAAGATGGTGAGTGGCTATGACGCCATCATTAGTGTCAGCATCCCACTTGTCTGTCTTTTGCAACGCTCTCTGCAGAGAATTAAAGAGGAGGCATTGCAGCCAGAGTATGATGAGATGGATCAAGAAGCCGTAGCGGGCGATTACACACAGCCCAGCCTCATCTCATCCCAACGTGCATTGGGGGACAATGAGGGAGAGGAGGAGGAGGAGGAGGAAGAACAGGAGCTGCTATCATGCGTTGTAGACGGTAGTACCTGTACAAGTGTCATACCGTCGGTTCAGCGTGGGTGGCCTGAGGACAGGGGGGAGGAGGAAGAGGAGGAGGAGGAGAGCATGGTCAGTCGTCATCTTGGTGAGGACACGGAAATCTTGCCCGTTACCAGTCTGGCACGCATGGCTGACTTTATGTTACGCTGCCTTAACCATGACCCTCGCGTTGTCAAAATGTTGGGTGACAGTCATTACTGGTTGGTGACACTTGTAGACCCCCGCTACAAGGAGAACTTTCACTCTCTTATTCCTGAGGTGGAGAGGTCTACAAAAATGGGGCAATACCAGAAGGCCCTTGCTGCAGAACTCTTAAAAAAATTCCCATCTGAACACGCTAGCGGCAGAGGTCACAGTTCGTTGCCCAACCAAGGCGTACAGGCGAGAGAGATGCAACTCCAATCCAGCAGAGGCAGGGGAACACTGTCAACATTCTGGGACAGTTTTCTGACACCCGCCCAGCTTACAGGCCCTGAGGCGCGGGGTACTCTCACAAGGAGTGGAAAGTTTCAAAAGATGGTAAGGGAGTACCTTGCCGATTGTACCAGCATCCTCCGTGATTCCTCTGTGCCTTTTAATTATTGGGTATCCAAGCTGGACACTTGGAATGAACTCGCTCTGTACGCCTTGGAGGTCCTGGCCTGCCCTGCCGCTAGCGTGTTATCGGAGCGTGTTTTTAGTGCCGCTGGGGGAATTATAACTGATAAGCGCACTCGCCTGTAAACTGACAATGCTGACAAGATGACCCTTATCAAAATGAACAAGGGCTGGATTGGGCCAGACTTCTCATCACCACCAAATGACAGCAGAGTAACATAAACTCAAATCCACTGTGTTATTTCGGGAGGTGTATTCACATGCACCGCTTCACACCCACACATGGGTATACGCTTACTCGTTTCGGCTGTTTAATCTTCTTCTCCTTATTAGAGATGAGCGTTGTTCGACTCGAACTGTTCGCCAATCTCAAATTCGAGCTGTTTTGGGCGGTGTTCGAGCCGTTCGGCGAACACGAACGATTTGAGAAAAATTTGGCTGTTCGAGGTTATGTTCGATAACTGTTCGTGCACCAAAATCATAACTGGATTTTTTCTCAGTAATGATGAAAATTAATGTTAATGCGCAGTTTGAGTGTACAGCGGGGTGGGGGGAGGGGCAGGGGATGGATCTCTGCAGGAATAATGAAGATCTCCATTTTTTTTTCTCTTTCCCGCATTTACAGTGGGGAGGTGCAATCTGTCAGCCTATCAGCAGCGCACACACGGAGCGAAGTGCTTTTTTTCACACAAGCAAGGGCATGTGTCATTGGCAGTGTATGTCACATGTCTTTGCCCTATAAGACCAAGCCATTTTCCCCGTCGCCACCATTTTCTCACTGCTGCAGCTGCGTGTTAGACGGCACCGCTGTTGCTGTGTGTGCTATACCTTGTTAATTTCAAGCCAATTTTCGCACAAATCTACAGATAGCTTGGGAGTAGGGAATAGTTGTGATTGCAGTCCTTTTAAGGACTAGGTTACAGCATTTCCTGCGACTTTTATCAGGCAGGTCTGTGCTCTTAAATAGATAGATTGTGGGAGTAAAGACTAATTGTAATTGCAGTCCTTTTCAGGGCTAGGTTACATCAGTTCCTATCAGTTTTTGCCAGGCAGGTCTGTGCCAGTGCTGTGCAAGTTTTTTTCACAGCATTTGGCTGAATCTAACAAAGCTAATCCTTTTTGGCCTATTGCTGAGTGTGTTAGTCAGTGGAGTAGCCTATCTGTGTTGCAAGATATACCACCTGTGTATAGAATACCAATTTTTTTACTGCACCTAGTGAAGTAAAATCTTTTGGGCATAACATCATTCTATTAGTCCATCTATACTGACCTCCATCAGGTTGCAAATTGAATATAATTTTTTTCTGCATCTAGCGCTAAAAAAATATTTGGGCTTCTACCAGTGTGTGGGACTTGTTCTATTAGTCCATCTTTACTGACCTCCATCAGGTTGCAAACTGAATATAATTTTTTTCTGCATCTAGCTCTGAAAAAATATTTGGCCTTATAGCAGTGTGTGGGACTTGTTCTATTAGTCCATCTATACTGACCTCCATCACGCTGCAAATTCAAAATAATTTTTTCTCTGCATCTAGCTCTGAAAAAATATTTGGCCTTCTAGCAGTGTGTGGGACTTTCTCTATTAGTCCATATATACCGACCTCCATCAGGTTGCAAATTAAAAATAATTTTTATCTGCATCTAGCTCTGAAAAAATATTTGGCCTTCTAGCAGTGTGTGGGACTTTCTATATTAGTCCATCTATACTGACCTCCATCAGGTTGCAAATTAAAAATAATTTTTTGTCTGCATCTAGCTCTGAAAAAATATTTGGCCTTCTAGCAGTGTGTGGGACTTTCTCTATTAGTCCATCTATACTGACCTCCATCAGGCTGCAAATTCAAAATAATTTTTATCTGCATCTACCTCTGAAAAAATATTTGGCCTTCTAGCTGTGTGTGGGACTTGTACTATTAGTCCATCTATACTGACCTCCATCAGGTTGCAAACTGAATATAATTTTTTTCTGCATCAAGCTCTGAAAAAATATTTGGCCTTCTAGCAGTGTGTGGGACTTTCTCTATTAGTCCATCTATACTGACCTCCATCAGGTTGCAAATTAAAAATAATTTATATCTGCATCTAGCTCTGAAAAAATATTTGGCCTTCTAGCAGTGTGTGGGACTTTCTCTATTAGTCCATCTATACTGACCTTCATCAGGTTGCAAATTAAAAATAATTTTTTGTCTGCATCTAGCTCTGAAAAAATATTTGGCCTACTAGCAGTGTGTGGGACTTTCTCTATTAGTCCATCTATACTGACCTCCATCAGGTTGCAAACTGAATATATTTTTTTTCTGCATCTACCTCTGAAAAAATATTGGGCTTCTAGCAGTGTGTGGGACTTGTTCTATTAATCCATCTATACAGACCTCCATCAGGTTGCAAACTGAATATAATTTTTTTCTGCATCTACCTCTGAAAAAATATTTGGGCTTCTAGCTGTGTGTGGGACTTGTTCTATTAGTCCATCTATACTGACCTCCATCAGGTTGCAAACTGAATATAATTTTTTTCTGCATCTAGCTCTGAAAAAATATTTGGCCTTCTAGCAGTGTGTGGGACATTCTCTATTAGTCCATCTATACTGACCTCCATCAGGCTGCAAATTAAAAATAATTTTTATCTGCGTCTACCTCTGAAAAAATATTTGGCCTTCTAGCTGTGTGTGGGACTTGTTCTATTAGTCCATCTATACTGACCTCCATCAGGTTGCAAACTGAATATAATTTTTTTCTGCATCTAGCTCTGAAAAAATATTTGGCCTTCTAGCAGTGTGTGGGACTTTCTCTATTAGTCCATCTATACTGACCTCCATCAGGTTGCAAATTAAAAATAATTTTTTGTCTGCATCTAGCTCTGAAAAAATATTTGGCCTTCTAGCAGTGTGTGGGACTTTCTCTATTAGTCCATCTATACTGACCTCCATCAGGTTGCAAACTGAATACAATTTTTTTCTGCATCTACCTCTGAAAAAATATTTGGGCTTCTAGCTGTGTGTGGGACTTGTTCTATTAGTCCATCTATACTGACCTCCATCAGGTTGCAAATTGAATATAATTTTTTTCTGCATCTAACCCAGCCAATAGTTTTGGCCTAATACCACAGTTTGGCCACTCAGCTCTGCTCGGTTCCCATCCATTGTTTTTTTGTGCAAACAACTCCAGAGTTGTGAATTAGTTAACCACCAAAATGAGTGGAAAAAGGCCTGCTGCTGGTGGAAAGGGGAATAGGCGTGTTGGGAAGGGGAAAAAAGGTTGTGTCCGTGGGGTAGGTGTTAAAGCAACAGTAACATCTGCAGAAGAAAGACCATCTTCCAGCCAAACTAAAATGTCTACTTCTTTTAGCGGACAATGTGATAAGATCCCTTTCTTACGGCCACGCCAATCGCTACAAATTCCAGATGAGGCACAAAAACAGCAGGTGCTTCAACGGATATCAAGTGCTCTTTTAAGTGGGCTCTCCTCCACATCAACTTCAACATCACAAATACTCCAGTCCTCAAAGGTGTCACCCCAATCGCACTTGCTTCCTCACAGCTCCCAAATCTCCAGCTGCCCGTCTGAGTATGAGGTAGAACAGATGGTTGAGTCTGCAGAGCTGTTTACTCATACTATAACCTGGGAATCAGAGGTCGACTCCAGCGCTTCTGTGAATCCAGACGAGGAAATGATCTGCACTGATGCCCAGAATCTTTATGAGTCAGATCCAGGACCAGACGCAGAAGGTTCTGACCATAATGTAGACCCTCATTCCCAAACTGTAACTCCTGTTGGTGGAGACAATGAGGAAGACGATGATGAGACTCAAATACCTGATTTGAGCGACAACTTTAGTTTTTTGTCAGGGCAGGAACAGGTTGGCTCTGAGGACGACGGGTGTGATAACGCACAGGGTGATGATGATGAGGTTGGAGATCCCACTTCCTGTCAACCCACAGTCAGCCAAGAGATGAGGTCAGCAGAGGAGGTGGAGGAAGATGCTAGTGACGACGAGGTCAGGTTGCGCCTTCCTGGACAGAGACGTAGTACTGGAAGCACGTCAACAACTGCATCCTCAAACACAACTCTGCCTCTCACCACAAGTCGTGGTGGCTCTTCAGGTCGCATGGGTGCTAAGCCTTGCATAGCCTGGGCATTTTTTCAGATCGATAAAGATGACCCAACTCGTGTTATCTGTAACATTTGTCAGCAAAAGCTAAGTAGAGGCCAAAAAATACATAGTTTGAGTACTTCATGCATGAATCGGCACATGGACATGAAGCATAAGTTGCAGTGGGAAGCTCAGTGTGCTACAATGCGGCCTAGCCGGCCGGGCAACCACCGTCTGCCATATCTTGTGCATCCGCGGCCTCTTCATCCTCTGTGACTGGGGGGACAGCAGTCACACCTGTTTTGGGGCGCAGACCTGCCACCTCTTTACCCGCAACAGCCAGCGTGATTGGCAGGTCATCATTTTCTTTGGAGGTGGTAACACCAGCTGGTGTTGAGCGCTGTCCGACATCGATAGCACCACCTTTGGATCAAGGCAACCTAACATGTCCGCCTGCATCTTCCTCACAGACCGGCAGTTTGCCGGGGACACCCTTATCAACCCCGTCTAAGCACAATAGCCAGCCCTCGGTCCCTCAAATGTGGACAAGTAAAGACCATTTCCTCCTAGCCATGAGAAAGCTAAGAGGTTGAATTTCACCATCTGCAAGCTCTTGGCTACAGAAATGCTGCCTTTCCGCCTGGTGGACACAGAGGATTTTCGAGACCTTATGTCCGTCGCAGTGCCCCAGTACCAGATGCCCAGTCGGCACTACTTCTCAAAGAAAGGTGTGCCTGCGCTCCACCAGCATGTCGCACACAACATCACCGCTTCTTTGAGAAACTCTGTGTGTGACAGGGTGCATTTCACCACAGACACTTGGACGAGTAGGCATGGACAGGGGCGTTACATGCCGCTGACTGGGCACTGGGTAACTATGGTGACAGCAGGACAAGGGGCTGCTGTCCAAGTCTTGCCGTCCCCATGAGTTGTGCGTCAATCCTCTTTATGTCAAAGTTCCTCCACTGCTTCTGCCTCCTCAACCTCCTCTCGGTCTTCCACCTGCACCCAAAGCCTGTCTGGTCATGCCACAAGCTTTCTAACTGCGCAGAAGGGATCCTGCACACCTACTTACTATGCTGGCAGTAGGGCTCAACGTCATCAGGCGGTTTTTACTTTGAAATGTCTGGGAAATGTGAGTCACACAGCTGAGGAGTTGTGGTCAGCTCTGGAGAACCAATTTCATGAATGGTTGTCTCCACTGGACCTGAAACCAGGGAAGGCCGTGTGCGACAATGCTGCAAACCTGGGTGCAGCCCTTCGCCGGGGCAATGTCACACGCGTGCCTTGTATGGCTCACGTGTTGAACCTGGTTGTCCAGTAATTTTTAGCCCACTATCCCAGACTAGATGGCCTTCTGCAGAGGGCACGGTCGCTGTGTGCTCACTTCCGCCGTTCGCATCCCGCAGCTCAGCGACTTACATCTCTACAGAAGTTGTTGGGCCTGCCACTTCACCGGCTAAAATGCGATGTGCCTACCCGGTGGAATTCAACTCTGCACATGTTGCAGCGACTGTGGCAGCACCGACAAGCCCTGGTGCAATACGTTCTGACGTATAGCCTGGGCCAACGAGATCCAGAGGTGGGGCAAATCACGCTGGAGGAGTGGTCTCAGATCAGGGACCTATGCACCCTTCTGCACAGTTTTGAAATGGCGACGAAGATGTTTAGTGCTGACGATGCCATTATCAGCATGACTATTCCGGTGATTTACATGCTGGAGCACATGTTAAACAGAATTCGGAGTCAGGTGGTGGCACAAGAGGAGGTGGAGGAAGTAGAGGAGGAGGAGTTGTATGTGGAAGGGCTAACATCTGCAAGGTCCAGACGGTCAGCAGCACCAAGGCGGCAGGCATGTGAGGGTGGGGGAGATGGTTTTACTAGGGCGCATGGTAGCAGCCAAACTAGTGAGGAAGGTGCAGGAGCCCAGGAAGAAGTGGAGGACGAACTGATGGAAGACTCATCAGATGAGGGAGACCTTGATCACATTTCTGTTGTGCGAGGTTGGGGGGAGAGGACAGAGGAAGGAAGCATGATTGTTACCTCGCCACCAATACAACAGGGACTTGGTGCTCCTGGATGCGCAACACACATGAGTGCCTTCTTGCTGCACTACCTGCAACATGACCCTCGAATTGTGAGAATTAAAAATAATCCTGACTACTGGGTTGCCACACTGTTAGATCCCCGGTACAAAAGTAAATTTGCAGAAATTATTCCTGCCATAGATAGGGATGCACGCATGCAGGAGTATCAGCAGAGACTGTTGCAGAATCTTACATGTGCTTTTCCACAAAACACCAGTGGTGCACGTAGTGAATCTCACAGTTCCAACTTGCCAACCGTGGGACCGTCAAGTGTTCAGCACTCAAACCGTAACAGAACCACAGTATCTGCTGGTAACATCAATTTTGCGGAATCATTTCACCACTTTTTTAGCCCATCCTTTGCAAGGCCACAGGAGACAAGAAGTCTGACACATAGTCAACGCCTAGAGACGATGGTACAGGAGTATCTCCAAGTAAACATTGAAGCCATGACTGTGTCACTGGACCCTTGCTCTTTTTGGGCTTCCAATCTGGATAAATGGCCGGAGCTAGCCACTTACGCCTTGGAGATCTTGTCATGCCCCGCAGCCAGCGTTCTGTCTGAACGTGTGTTCAGCGCTGCTGGTGGTGTGCTGACAGATAAGCGCACGCGGCTCTCCACTGATAATGTAGACAGACTCACGTTCATAAAGATGAACAAATCATGGATCCGAAACGACTTTTCTACCCCTGTGTCATCCTGGGAAGATTAAAAGCTTGATGATTGGTTAAAATCACCCTACCAACCGTTTTAAGCTTTCAAATTACTAATCATGTTTATCTGTATCTTGGCTGGAAAATAATTTGGGCTTTGTAGCAGTGTGCAGCACTGATTCTATTAGGCCATCTATAATAAGCTCCACCAGATTTAAAATTAATAATCATGTTTATCTGTTTCTTGACTGGAAAATAATTTGGGCTTTGTAGCAGTGTGCAGCACTGATCCTATTAGGCCATCTATACTAAGCTCCACCAGATTTAAAATCAATAATAATTTTTAGCTGCATCTAGCCCGGAAAATAATTTTGGGGCTCCGAGATGCGTAAGACACATAAGTGCCTTCTTGCTGCACTACCTGCAACATGACCCTCATATTGTCAGAATTCGAAGTAATCATGACTACTGGGTTGCCACACTCTTAGATCCCCCAAACTTTTCGATCAACCTTTTCATTTTAATAAAGACCAAAAAAATGGTCATTTTTGAAATTATAAGCATTAGCAGGTTATTAGAAACTGAAACCAAACAGTTTTCAACTCAAAACTTTATTCTAGGTGATGTTACATTTTCACATAGGACCCCTTGTTCGAAAGGAGCTTCTGAACTCTCTCGTCCATTGAATTTGTCAGGTTTTGGATGGTTTCTGCTTCAATTGTTTTGCATGAGGAGAGAATACCCTCCCAGAGCTGTTGCTTAGATGTAAACTGCCTCCCGCCATCATAGACACTCCTTTTGATGATGCTCCAGAGGTTCTGAATGGGGTAGAGGTCAGGGGAGCATGGGGGTCACACCATAAGTTTGTCCCCTTTTATGCCTATATCAGCCAGAGATGCAGATGTTTTATGTGCAGCATGAGATGGTGCATTATCATGCAAAAAAATGATCTTGCTGTGAAATACACGGTTCTTCTTCTTGAACCATGGCAGGAAGTGCTGTTTGAGAAAATCCACATACATTATGGAGTTCATCTTTAGCGCCTTCAGGGATCCTAAAGGGGCCGACAATCTCTCTCCCCATGATTCCAGCCCAAAACATTACTCCACCTCCTCCTTGTTGGCGCTGTAGCCGTGTTTGCGTGGGGTGTCCATCAACCAGCCATCCTCCACTCCATCCATCTGGACCATCGAGCGCTGCACGGCACTCATCCGTGAACAAAACAGTTTTGAAATCAGTCTTCATGTAATGTTTGGCCCACTGGAGCCGTTTCTGCTTGTGTGAAGTGGATAGAGGAGGTTGACAGGATGGAGTATGCACAGCTGCAAACCTCTGAAGGACCCTGCATCTTGTTGTTCGGGGGACGTTGGAGGCACCAGCAGCTTCAAAAACTTGTCTGCTGCTATGACAAGGCTTTTTTGCCGCTGCTCTTTTAACCTGACGTAATTGCCTGTAGGAAAGAGTCCTCAATTTGCCCTTATCAGCACGCACACGTGTGTACTGTGAATCAGCTACATACTTCTTGATTGCCAAGACACTTCATCTTGATCATCGCACAATGTTGATTGTAGTCATGCCTTGAACTAAACACTCCACAATTTGTTGCTTCTCAGCAGCCGACACATCCTTTTTCTTTCCCATTTTGGCAGAAAATGTAGGCTGCTTAATAATGTGAGACAGCCTTCTTAAGTAGTCTTGCCTTTCATTGGACACACCTGCCAAACTAATTAGCACAGGTGTCTGCAATTGCTTACAGTGATATATAGAGCCCTGACACACATCACCATCAATGAGTTTAACTGACAAACAAACAAATTCTTCCCTTATCACTCCTAAACACTTTTTGCATAATAATTTGGAACACAGTGTACATGTGCTTTTCCACAAAACACCAGTGGTTCACGTAGTGAATCTTACAGTTCTAACTTGCCAACCGTGGTCTGTATGGAGTTGTTCAATAAAGGGCCCAAAATTAAGATAACATAGATGGGAGAGGTCTCTATGAATAGGAATTCCTAAGTATTTGATACCCTGTGAGGGCCAGGCAAAGGGAAAGTTGGATGGAATCCTATATGGATTTGGGGAGGGAGACATCGAGGGCCTCAGACTTCGCTGCATTGATTTTAAAATTTGACCATGTAACAAAGTGATCTATTTCAGCCATAACAGCATGGATGGATATATGTGATTGAGTGATATATACTAGGACATCATCAGCAAATAGAGAGCACTTGTACTCGGTGCCTCCCACCTCAATCCACCTAATATTGGGGTTGTGGCGAATTGATGAGAGCAGGTGCTCCGTCACTAGGATGTATAAGAGAGGGGACAGAGGACATCCCTGCCTTATCCCAGTGGTGATTGTGAAAGGTGATGAAAATGTTCTGATGCACCCCCTGGGCCTTGGGACACCCGGAGCCGGACCCTTTTTGGTGGATGCTGGTGGTTGTAGTCTTCGTGGCGGCGACCCGGTTCCGTGGCTCAGGGTGGTCAAACCAGTGGCGGAACTATTTATGTGGTTTTGATGTTTAAATGTCCGACTACGCCACCCGTGGATTGCGGTCAGAGTGAACCGCCGCTGCAGGGCAGACCGCTGAGGCTGGTGTTGTGGGTGCAGCAGAGCGTAGCATAACTCCCCACGGGAGGAGTATAGCCTCAGGGCAGTGTATGCGGAGGATGGGGGTGATGGTGCAGGGCAGCAGCAGTAACGACACGTTGTCAGTGATGCAGTCCAGGGCCTTTACTCACAGTTCTTATTATCCAGACCACGTCTGCAGGTAACGGCTGCCCACGTCGTACTGTGCTCACCAGGTGAGGGGCTCAGACAACTCCCAGATAACTTTGGAGCGCTTCACAGGACCCCCTTTGTGTGTCCTTTGTCTGGCCTTTCTTACCAACCCTTCTGTCCGGCTGCCTCGGGCCTCCTCTTGGTAAACTTGGCGCCAGTTTCCCTGACCCTATGTGGTGCCTTCCTAGTGGGTGTAGCGAGGAGATGCGCCACATAAAATGTCACAGCCTCCGGTTTCTAGCTGAGGGTCGTTTCCTGCCTCCACTAGTTTCGGGGACCGGTCTCCCCCTTTGGCCTGACCCCTCCACGCAGGTGGATTCGGGCGTGCGGTGGCGACTCGCCCGTCCGCACCCCTGGGATCCCTTCATTCCTCGTTCCTGGAGCCTTCTCCGCTCCTCTTCCTTCCTTCTCCCTCTTCCAGGCCTGGGCCTCTGTTACTAGGCCCGCCTCCGGAGCAGAGCTCATGCAGAGCCCCTGCTCCCTGCCACTTCTGCTCAGACTTCTCTGCACTGAACTAAGATGGTGCCCACCTTTTATACTCCCTTCTCAATGCACCCAGGAACTGCTTCCTCCCTGCTCCTGCACTACAGGGTTCCCCTTCCTCAGTGTTCCCTCCCCCCACTCCAGCCAGGGACAGGGACTGTCGTGCCCATCTCAGAGGCATATTGGTCGCCCTGCCCCACGGCAATGTGGTGTAATGCATGCAGGTGTCGGGTCCTGATCCACACTCCATCCTTACCTGAGAGTGAGATATCACACCTCTGGGTGAGGTGCAATACCTCTGTAGCAACTGAGCTCTCAGGGTGCTACAGTTCCATTTACCTTCAGCCTAGGTGACGTATTGTGATACAGGGCCGTGATTTTGGCTATAAAAGGGTCCCCTAGACCCCTACCCCAAGCTTTTTAAGAGAATCATATATGGCGTGCCAGGAGACTCTATGGAATGCTTTCTCAGCATCCAACGAGAGTATCTAATTACAAATTTTTAACTGCATCTAGCCCAGGAAATACTTTGTGCCTAGAAGCAGTGTCTGCTAGTCAGCGGATTATCCCGGCTGTTAAGCAAGCTACACCACCTGTAGTTTGGACACTTAATTTTTTCAAAGGAAATGGTTCGGGCCCCCGGGACACTCAGTGAAGAGCATCGGGGAGGCACCCCAAGGCACAGGGGCTGGACTGGCGGTAGGACGCCTTGCGGTGGACCGCCAAGCTCGATCCTTATAAAAGCTTTTTAACTGCAGCAGCTTTAGTCGACTCTACTGGAGCTGGAATTACGCGGCTGCTGGCATGAGACTTGCCCTCCAATAGATCCTTGTAAATGGATTTAAAGTGTATTCATTCAAATTAGAGAGACAATTTAAATTAAAAAGCTTAGAGCTGCCTCCACCACAGGGGGGCTCGCTCGACCCACCAGCGGACAGGCACCAGTATTGGGAGAGGGGGGCTGGCCGTCAGGGTTCACCGCGGCTCTGGCACAAACCCGGCGACACGGAGGTGGCACGGGCAGGAGCGGACTGAACGTGTCGGCTTCTCACTTTTTGGATTTTAGAAGGGCATGACATGCCTATATCTGTGTCTCCCCCTCCTTTTACTCCTCCACCTCTTTTCTTTTCGCATGACTATATGTACTTGTCACTTTTCCATGTGTTAGTTGTGTCTTCTGAGCAGTTTGTCAGCTTTTGGACACCTTTGAAGGTGTTTTCTATGTGTTTCTATGTGTTTTTGTTTGCCTGCCATTGGTTTTAACGGTGTTCGAAGGTGTTCGATGAACAGTTCAACGAACAGTTCGGCGAACACACGGGTGTTCGACGAACCGAACCGAACTCGAACACTACGGGGGTAGCTCAACACTACTCCTTATCCTCAGCCTCCACCAACACTATACCACCAGGGTGCCAGCATTGCAAGTTCCTCCGTCCTAATTTTTGGCAGCTTTTGCTGGGAAAGCATAAGCAAATACCATGGGACACCCACTCCCCAATAATGGGACTTATGTTTGTAATATGCTGTACTGCATGGCTCTAGTAAGGGGCATTGCAAGTTGCTCCGTCCTAATTTTTGGCAGCTTTTGCTGGGAAAGCATAAGCAAATACTATGGGAGACCCACTCTCCAATAATGGGACTTATGTTTGTAATATGCTGTACTGCATGGCTCTTGTAAGGGGCATTGCAAGTTGCTCCGTCCTAATTTTTGGCAGCTTTTGCTGGGAAAGCATAAGCAAATACTATGGGAGACCCACTCCCAATAATGGGACTTATGTTTGTAATATGCTGTACTGCATGGCTCTTGTAAGGGGCATTGCAAGTTGCTCCGTCCTAATTTTTGGCAGCTTTTGTTTGGAAAGCATAAGCAAATACTATGGGACACCCACTCCCCAATAATGGCACTTATGTTTGTAATATGCTGTACTGCATGGCTCTTGTAAGGGGCATTGCAAGTTGCTCCGTCCTAATTTTTGGCAGCTTTTGCTTGGAAAGCATAAGCAAATACTATGGGACACCCACTCCCCAATAATGGGACTTATGTTTGTAATATGCTGTACTGCATGGCTCTTGTAAGGGGCATTGCAAGTTCCTGCATCCTAATTTTTGGCAGCTTTTGCTTGCAAGGCATAAGCAAATACTATGGGACACCCACTCCCCAATAATGGGACTTATGTTTGTAATATGCTGTACTGCATGGCTCTTGTAAGGGGCATTGCAAGTTGCTCCGTCCTAATTTTTGGCAGCTTTTGCTTGGAAAGCATAAGCAAATACTATGGGACACTCACTCCCCATTAATGGGACTTATGTTTGTAATATGCTGTACTGCATGGCTCTTGTAAGGGGCATTGCAAGTTGCTCCGTCCTAATTTTTGGCAGCTTTTGCTTGGAAAGCATAAGCAAATACCATGGGACACCCACTCCCCAATAATGGGACTTATGTTTGTAATATGCTGTACTGCATGGCTCTTGTAAGGGACATTGCAAGTTGCTCCGTCCTAATTTTTGGCAGCTTTTGCTTGGAAAGCATAAGCAAATACTATGGGAGACCCACTCCCCAATAATGGGACTTATGTTTGTAATAAGCTGTACTGCATGGCTCTTGTAAGGGGCATTGCAAGTTGCTCCATCCTAATTTTTGGCAGCTTTTGCTTGCAAGGCATAAGCAAATACTATGGGACACCCACTCCCCAATAATGGGACTTATGTTTGTAATATGCTGTACTGCATGGCTCTTGTAAGGGGCATTGCAAGCTGCTCCGTCCTAATTTTTGGCAGCTTTTGCTTGCAAGGCATAAGCAAATACTATGGGACACCCACTCCCCAATAATGGGACTTATGTTTGTAATATGCTGTACTGCATGGCTCTTGTAAGGGGCATTGCAAGTTGCTCCGTCCTAATTTTTGGCAGCTTTTGCTTGGAAAGCATAAGCAAATACCATGGGACACCTACTCCCCAATAATGGGACTTATGTTTGTAATATGCTGTACTGCATGGCTCTTGTAAGGGGCATTGCAAGTTGCTCGGTCCTAATTTTTGGCAGCTTTTGCTTGGAAAGCATAAGCAAATACTATGGGAGACCCACTCTCCAATAATGGGACTTATGTTTGTAATATGCTGCACTGCATGGCTCTTGTAAGGGGCATTGCAAGTTGCTCTGTCCTAATTTTTGGCAGCTTTTGCTTGGAAAGCATAAGCAAATACCATGGGACACCTACTCCCCAATAATGGGACTTATGTTTGTAATATGCTGTACTGCATGGCTCTTGTAAGGGGCATTGCAAGTTGCTCCGTCCTAATTTTTGGCAGCTTTTGCTTGGAAAGCATAAGCAAATACTATGGGAGACCCACTCTCCAATAATGGGACTTATGTTTGTAATATGCTGTACTGCATGGCTCTTGTAAGGGGCATTGCAAGTTGCTCCGTCCTAATTTTTGGCAGCTTTTGCTTGGAAAGCATAAGCAAATACTATGGGACACCCACTCCCCAATAATGGGACTTATGTTTGTAATATGCTGTACTGCATGGCTCTTGTAAGGGGCATTGCAAGTTGCTCTGTCCTAATTTTTGGCAGCTTTTGCTTGCAAGGCATAAGCAAATACTATGGGACACCTACTCCCCAATAATGGGACTTATGTTTGTAATATGCTGTACTGCATTGCTCTTGTAAGGGGCATTGCAAGTTGCTCCGTCCTAATTTTTGGCAGCTTTTGCTTGCAAGGCATAAGCAAATACTATGGGACACCCACTCCCCAATAATGGGACTTATGTTTGTAATATGCTGTACTGCATGTGACGCGCCCCCTGGGCCGTGTGTACACGTGTGTGGGATACCCGGTGCCGGGTCTCTGGGGTCTGTAGTCTCCGTGGCGGTGACCCGGTCCCGTGGCTCAGGCTGGTCAAACCAGTGGCAGTCTTTCTTAGGTTTTGAGGTTAATTATCCGACTGCGCCTCCCGTGGATTGCGGTCAGGGAGTACCACCGCTGCGAGGCAGACCGCTGAGGCTCGTGTTGTGTGGCAAGCAGAGAATGGGATAACTCCCCACGGGAGGAGTATAGCCTCAGGGCAGTGAGTGTGGATGATGGGGGTGATGGTGCACGAGCGCAGCAGGAGCGACTCAGAGTCTTTGCAGTGCAGTTCAGGGTCTTTACTGATGATTATAAGGTAGACCCTCCCGGGAGTACTGGCTAGCATAAGAGGCCTGGTCAGTCTGTGAGCAAGCAGGAGTTTCCCTGGCCAGGTGGAGTTGTAGGCCTCCCCGTCTGTCTGCACTCTTCCTGGCTACCTTGCTGTAAGCTGGTAGAAGTAGCCCACGTCCCTGAGTGTACCGTGTAGTGCTCACCCGTATGGCTGGTGACTTGGGGCCTTCTGTTAGCCTCCGCTCCACGACGGCGGTGCTGGTCCCTTGCTTGTGACTGAGCCTCCGGGCTTCTATGGCCAGAGGACCTGAAATCCCCTGCCGGCTGGTTTCTGCTGCTGGATATATAAGTCCTCACAGCCTCGGACTCCTGTGTCCGGTTCCTATAGTCTTCTGCCAGGGCGAGCTCTGCTCAGCTTCCAGACCCTGGTCTTTAGCTCCTAGCTCCTACAGAGCTCCTTGCTGTTACTTTCCCTTGCTCTCACTCTGACTCTGACTGTTCTCTGTTCTCTGACTCACTCAACCCCGCCCCAGATCCAGTTTATAAGGGCAGAATTCTCCCCTCCCAGGACTGGGGCAGGAGGATGTTGCATGTTTAAGGGATCCTGACCAGGAAACCTCCCACTTGCTCTCCGACGTAATATCTCTATTACTGTGGTGACCAGACCCTTGGGGTGCCACACATGGCTCTTGTAAGGGGCATTGCAGTTCCTCATAATTTTTGGAAAGCCTTCCATTCACTGCTTAGGCCAACAGTGCACAGGAGACCCAGTTGTTATAAATGGAAAAAAAGGTTTAATTAACGCCCTCTGACCTCCATGTCATTTCCAAGGGGTATTGGAGTGCCTCGAAATTTTTGGTAGGCATTGCACTCACTGTATGCCCTATAACTGTGTAGCCGAACCACTCCTTTTGTTACAGAAACATATCCTGCAAGACATATCTGGTTGACTGGCCTGATATTGATGTGAATGGTCCCTGTTCCTCCTGCTCTTTCTCCTTTGCCACTACCTCATCCATCATTTATCACCTGAAGCTTTGTTTTAACGGGAGTCATAGAACTTGGATAGTAGCAGGAAAACATCCAGCAATCCTCGGAGGAGGTAGGATATGCGCCAAAACGCTGACCTCCTCAGGCCTAGCCGCTACTACATACATGTGCTTGCATTACAACAAAACAAAGCAGATGCTAACTTCTATCATCCTCATCATGCTCCTCACCTTGGCACTCTCAACTCTCCTGATTGCGAAGCCAGGGCCCACCGGAGGAGTCTGATAGTCCGGTGGGCTCGGCCAATGCTGCCCTAAAGCAGGCCAGGCTAAGAAAAGTGTGGGAAAGGTTACCGGGACAAATAGGGGTGGCTGGGGACCGAGTATGGACACCCCGCCACCCCCTGGAGGCTGGGGAGCAAGCGGGGACATCCGGCCACCAGGCGGCTGGGGACTGAGTATGGATA
Organism: Phyllobates terribilis; assembly: GCF_046119375.1. Taxonomy (NCBI): domain Eukaryota; kingdom Metazoa; phylum Chordata; class Amphibia; order Anura; family Dendrobatidae; genus Phyllobates; species Phyllobates terribilis. The sequence goes on along the minus strand of NW_027362771.1, from coordinate 57,686,365 downwards.
CCAGGCCGCCAACACAGCCATGGCGTGGTGGCCAGATTCCGCCTCCACATGCCTAAAAGGCCCAATTTAAAGTGCAAATAGGCAAGCAGTATGGTAATGCAGCCTGGGGGTGGGTGGGTGGCAGGCTGCATACTTGCGCTTGCATTGCAAGGAATGGGAGAGGTACAATTGAACACTGCCCTGGGACAAGGACTTGAATGGGGATAGTTGCAAGTCTGCAACGACAGGTGCAAGGTGGGAGGCATCTTCGCATGTATAATGAACAGGGATTTGGCATGCACACACTACAGCGGAATAGGCTCTCCTTCCCACTAAATGTACTGGGGAGGGCACCGGTAATGTTTTGGTATACGCGCTTAATCTTATGTATAAGGCACACCAGGACAAATAGGGGCGGCTGGGGACTGAGTATGGATATGTGACACCCCAGGGGTCTGGTTGCCACAGTAATAGAGATATTATGTCTGAGAGCAAGTGGAAGGTTTCTCTGGTCAGGAGCCCTAAGCATGCAACACTGCCCACCCAGACCTGGGAGGGGAGGAATCTGCCCTTATAAACTGGGTCTGGGGCGGGATTAGAGAGTGAAGCTGCAGACACAGGAAAAGATACATCAGGAGCTCTGTAGGAGCAGCAGCTGAAGGCCAGGGGCTGTGAGCAGAGATATAGCTCGCCCTGGCTGAAGTTATTAAAACCGGACACAGGAATCCGAGGCTGTGGGGACTGATATATACCCAGCAGCAGAAACCAACTGGCAGGGGATTCCAGGTCCTCTGGCCATAGAAGCCCGGAGGCTCAGTCACAAAGAAGGGACCAGCGCCGCCATCCAGGAGCGGAGGCTAACAGAAGGCCCCAAGTCACCAGCCATAAGGGTGAGCACCACACGGTATACTCAGGGACGTGGGCTACTTGTAACCGCTGACAGCAAGGTAGCCAGGAAGAGTGCAGATAAACGGGGAGGCCTACAACTCCACCTGGCCAGGGGAACTCCTGCTTGCTCGCAGACTGACCAGGCCCCTTATACTAGCCAGTACTCCCGGGAGGGTCTGCCTTGTACCATCAGTAAAGACCCTGAACTGCACCTCACGTCTCTGTGATTCCTTGCCGCACCAGCACCATTAGCACTGGGACCCTCACACCATCACTCCCATCATCTCTCACATTAGCTGCCCTGAGGCAATACTTCTCCCGTGGGGAGTTATCCCATACTCGGCTGCGCAAACAACATCAGCCTCAGCGGTCGGCAGCGCAGCGGCGGTCCCCACTGACCGCAATCCACGGGTGGCGTAGTCGGACATTTGCTATACATTAAGACTGCCACTGGTTTGACCACCCTGGGCACGGACCGGGTCACCGCCACACGGAGACTACAACCCCCAGCATTCTACAACAGGCCCGGTTCCGGGTTCCCCTGCACAACACAGGCCCAGGGGGCGCGTCAACTTTGGCGTAGTCGGCAGGATTCCGTGCCCGCAACCACTGGGTACTGCGTGCCTGAAAAAGAGACTTTTATACTTACCTGTGGTGAAGTTTCCCGCCGTCCGGAGTCATTCCCGCCATCCGGAGCCGATTCCCGCCATCAGACGCCATCTTGGACCGTTTCCCGCCGTCTTCTGCCTTCTTCCCGCTATCCGCAGCTGCTTCCCGCCTTCGGACGCCATCTTCGGGACGCCGCACAGGAAGAAGAGGGGCGTGGACGCCGAAAGCGCGCGAGATCCGAAGCTCCGCCCCACGCTCTGACGCTGCGCAAGGTCCTGGAAGGGAGGAAGAGCGACGCTGACGTCATCGGAGCGCGACGCCAGGTCCTCAACCCCGACGATCGACTGCGGAGCCACGGCCTACGGAAGAAGAGCATCGCAAGGTAGGCCACGGTCCACTAGGGGGGAGGAGGATGCTGGATACCGAGGGGAGCTCTACTGCCACAGCCACCGCCAGCGCAACCGCTGCAGCAGTCATGCCATTCACCATGCCCTATATCCCGGGGGCAACCTGGCTACCCCAGTACTCAGGGGAGTCACATACTCTAAATGACTTTAGAGAAAGACTGGATAGCCTCTTCCAGGTGTACCCCCTCACAGAAGAGCAAAAAGTGAGCATCCTGGTGGCCCAATTAATCGGGGCAGCCCAAAGGGAGGTAAAGTCCTGGCCACCTGGGAGGAAGAGGACTGTCAGAGAAATACTGGCCCGGCTGAAAGACACATTTGATACCCGCACCTCAGCCGAAATAAAGCTCAGATTTTACGGGTGTAAACAGCGGGCACATGAGAGTATAAGAGACTATGCTCTAAACCTACAAGAGGCCCTGAGAGCCATTAAGCAGGCAGACCCTGACAGCGTGGGAAATGAAGATAAGCTGTTGACTGAACAATTTATTGAGGGTCTACTGTGCAATGCCCACCGAACCCAGTTGCGGGCAATGGCCTTACAGGACCCTGACCTGGACTTTGCACAGTTCAAGGACAGAGCCATCCGGGTGCTCCGAGAACCGGCACCAGGTGGCGCTGTGACCCACAGGCGCCCTGCTATCACTTATCACCAGGAGACGGCGCCGTTGTCTGCAGGGCCTGTGGGAGCTGATGCGCAGGCTTTAAACAGTGACCCGGCTACAGACCTGCACCATCAGGTCCAAGAGCTGACTAAGAGCAATGCCGAGCTAACCAGAACTGTGCAGTCTTTACAGGTTTCTTCTCCAGGAAAGATCCAGCTGGCATCCGGACCGGAGGACGTCCCGTGGCGCCGACTGAGGAGGACCCCACCGGCCAGAGGAAGACCCAGCGACAGATACAACGAGGACGGACGACCCATCTGCCGCCGCTGCAATCAACCCGGACATTTGGCAAGGTACTGTCATTTAAACGGGCACAACCTGGGGTAGAGGGCCAACCCCCAGGCATAAGACCATCAGGCCCATCAAACTGGCGTGATAAATACGTAGGGGGACGTCCAATCTTGCCTGTGGTACTGGATGGCATTCCTATGAGTGCCCTACTAGACACTGGGTCACAGGTGACCACCATCCCGTACATGCTCTTTAAACAGTACTGGAATGACTCGGACATAACCCGCTACCCAGATGACGACCTGAGTATCATCGTCAGCAATGGTCAGCCCGTGCTGCAGGTGGGATTCAAAGAGGTGACCATTAAGATCGGTAAAGTCGAACTGGCGGCACAAGGACTGATTATAGTGGACATAGACCGTCATGAGAGTCACCCTAGAATAACCTTGGGAACTAATGTGATTGAAAATTGTCTTGCAGAGGTGATTCTCATTTTACAGCAGGTTGCCAAGAACGCCAGTTCCGGCCAGCAGCGTGTGCTCCAAAAAGAGATCCGGGCACTGATGAAGCGGCAACAGGTGGAACTATCTGGTGGTGAGATAGGTAGCGTGAGAATGTGTGACCCGTTCCCTATTGCCATGCCCCCAAAAAGTGAGATGATGATTTGGTGCCGGGCAGCTATTGGTCTAAGAAGTAGAGACTAGCAAGCAATGGTAGAACCCGTCTACTCAGACAGTAGGCCCACCATTTTGACAGCACGGGGGGTGGTCGATGTACGCCATGGGAGGGTGCCCGTTCGCATCATAAATATTGGGGAGAGAGAAGTATACCTGCCCCGGTATGCCACGCTAGCCAAATTGTTCACCATAAACCAGAATTCTGTACAGGCTGTGGAACCCTTGCCTTCATCTCAACCAGAGGAAGGTAACGGCTCTAAGAAACCAATGGAGGACTGGTGTCAGCAACTGCATTTGGGTACTGACTCCACTCCCTCACACCAGAAACAGGGAGTCTATCGGGTGGTTCGAGAGTACGAGAGAGTGTTTAATAAACACCCGCTAGACTTCGGGCGAGTAAAGGGGGTAGAACACCACATCCCCACGGGAGACCATCCTCCCATAAAGGAGAGATACCGACCCGTACCCCCGGCACACTACCAACACGCCAAGGGGATGCTTAGAGACATGAAGGAGGCTGGGGTAATCAGGGACAGCTGTAGCCCCTGGGCAGCTCCACTAGTCTTAGTGAAAAAGAAAGACAACACCATGAGAATGTGTGTAGACCACAGGAAGGTCAACCGTATCACACACAAAGATGCGTACCCGTTACCAAGGATAGAAGAGTCCTTAGCTGCATTAAAATCTGCTAACTTCTTCTCTACTTTGGATCTCACTAGCGGGTACTGGCAGGTTCCTGTTGCATAGGCGGACCGGGAGAAGACCGCATTCACCACCCCGATGAGTCTCAGCGAATTTAACTGTATGCCGTTCGGGCTCTGCAACGCACCAGGAACCTTCCAACGGTTGATGGAATGCTGTCTGGGACACCGGAACTTCGAGACGCTCCTGTTATACCTGGACGATGTCATCGTCTATTCCAAGACCTACGAGGACCACCTGAAACACCTGGCGGAAGTGTTCGAAGCTCTGGCAAACTACGGCCTAAAGGTGAAACCCTCCAAGTGTCACCTCCTGAAACCAAAGGTGCAATACCTAGGACACGTGGTGAGTGCTGACGGAGTGGTACCTGACCCTGATAAGATCACCGTGATTAAGGACTGGCCAAGACCCTCCAGCATAAAGGAAGTGCGGCAGTTCCTCGGGTTGGTAGGCTACTACCGAAGATTCATTCCCGGTTTCACCAAAATGGCAGCCCCTATGCAGGACCTCCTGATAGGTCAATCTCGGAAAGCCAAAAAACAGAAGCCGCCCTTTAGGTGGGAAAAGCTGGAAGAGGAGTCCTTCTGCCAGCTGAAGATGGCCCTCAGGGGGGATGAAATCCTGGCATATCCAGACTACAGCCAGCCCTTTATCCTCCACACGGACGCAAGCAACATCGGGCTAGGAGCCGTACTGTCCCAGATCCAGCAAGGGAAAGAACGGGTAATCGCTTACGCCAGCCGAAAGCTACGGCCCATGGAGAGGAACCCTGAGAATTATAGCTCATTCAAGCTGGAGTTCCTGGCAGTAGTGTGGGCAGTGACCGAACGTTTCAAGCATTACCTTGCCTCCTCCAAATTCACCGTGTACACGGATAACAACCCGTTGACACACCTGGACACTGCAAGGCTCGGTGCCCTGGAACAGAGATGGATGGCCCGCCTGTCCAACTTTGAATTCACCATCAAATACCGGGCAGGATGCTCAAATGCCAACGCGGATGCCCTGTTTAGAATGCCGAACTTACCGGACGTAGTGGAAGATCCAGAAGATCTAGAAGAAGTTGAGCTCCCTGCGTTCCACCGTCATGGGATTACCCTGTATTCCCACCGTGTGAAAGACAGGCGCTCCGTGACGTTCAATCCCTTGCCCCACTACAACTGGGCGGAGACGCAAGACAGTGATCCCGCAGTCCATTTGGTGAAGGAAATGCTGACCCAGGCCGATGCCCGTCTTGACCCAGATGCTCCGGAGGAGACCAAGCAACTGTGGAAGGAGAAAAGTAAGCTGTTCCTCTACAGGGAGAAGCTGTGCCGGAGAATGGTTAACTCTCGAACACATGAGTTGACCTGGCAGGTAGTGGTCCCAAGACGAGACGCAGCTATGGTTCTGGAGGCATACCACAACGGAGCAGGGCATTTCGGATGGAAGAAGCTGGAGTTCTTGTTGCGTGAACGGTTCTACTGGGTAGGCATGAGAGGAGCCATCGAGAGGTGGTGCAGAGACTGTGGCCCGTGCCACCTGAGAAGAAAAGACCGAGCCAGCCAGAAGACTCCCCTGCAGCCCATCATCACCAGACAGCCACTGGAACTGGTAGCCCTGGACCATGTGAAACTGGCTCCAAGCAGATCTGGGTATGTCTACGCCCTCACAATCGTTGATCATTACTCCCGGTTCCTGGTGGTGGTCCCGGTCAAGGACTTAACGGCTCAAACAGCAGCTAGAGCCTTCCAGCAGCACTTCTGCCATCCACACGGGTACCCGGACCAAGTGTTGACAGACTAAGGACCAGCCTTCGAAGCGGAGGTCTTCCAGGAGTTCTGCAACCTGTATGGCTGCAAGAAGATAAGAACAACGCCCTATCACCCTCAAACCAATGGACTCTGCGAGAAGATGAACCAGGTGGTGATAGATCTGCTAAAAACGTTGCCCCTGGAAGAACGCAATCTGTGGCCTGAGAAACTGCCCGATCTGGTGGACCTGTATAACCACATCCCTGTAGGTTCCACCAACTGTACCCCGGCTTACCTAATGAGAGCAAGACCTGGTAAGCTGCCTATTGACCTGGATATGGGAGTCCTGACGCCTGAGGACACCTCGCCAGAGGCAGACTGGGATACAGAACGGCAGCAGCAGTATCGGAAAGTACAGGAGAGCGTCGAGCGAAGTCTGTCTCAAGCTAGAGAAAGGCAAGAGAAGGCTTATAACCAGTATGCTCCCGCTGTTCCCCTGGTACCTGGAGAGCAGGTCTTGAAGAGGAAGAGGCGGCTCCACAAGTTGGACGACCAGTGGGAGAAGGACCCGTACACCGTACTGCCATCAAGCCATGAGAACCCAAAAATCTGCGTAATCAGTAAGGATGGAGGAGAAACCACAGCCATTGTCTCCAGAGACCACCTGAAGAAGTGTCCTGAGCAGCTGCAAAGCCCTGAAAAAGATCAAGGAAACCCTCAACCCGCAGAGGAAAGAGAAGAAATGATCAGTACCGTACTCGGAGACTTCCCCCAGTCTTGGACACAAGTAAACGGCGCTGTCGTGGTACCCGTCCTCACCTTTCTCCAGCCAGCCCCACAAGTGCCTACAGAGGAACCGGTAGAGCTGGAAGAGCAGCCGGCCCAAGAGGCAGAAGAGTCCACACCAGCAGTACAGGAGGATCAACCCTCTGCTAGTAGTGAGCCTGCCGTGCCCCTAGTGAGCCAAAGAGTGCGCAGACAGCTGCCCAGCTTACCCATAACACCTCCTACACCCTGTAGTGCAGAACCAGTTAGTGAGCTCCGTAGGTCCACTAGAGTCACTAGAGGTCAGATGCCCGCTCGCTGGAGAATCTAAACTAATGCACTGTGAATTTATCTGTTAACTGTTTATGGTTTATGTTTGTTGCCTGTTATTAATTATGTTTCTCAGTTACCCTGCAGATTTTTATGGACTAACAGGTTATGGACGCTGGATAACCGGAACAGTATTGTAGATAGTTGCACCTTGGTGCCTCTTGTGAAGACGGCCGCGGAAGAGAAAACCTGTCTGGCGTGGCCTACTTGCGGCCCAAAGTAGCTAGCTCCAGCCTTGCAGCCACGCCCAAGGACAACGCAAGGGGTTTGCTTTGGACAGGTCCCCTACTTCTCTTAAAACTTCACCTTGGGTGATATGGACACCCGGTTGCGGACACGCCGTGACCTTTAAAGAACTAAAGCTTCTTGTAAATATGTTATCGTATTATTGTTTATACCCTGTTATTATGTTTTAAAAATGTGTTTAGTCCCGGAGTACTAAAATTTACTAGGGGGGAATGTGACACCCCAGGGGTCTGGTTGCCACAGTAATAGAGATATTATGTCTGAGAGCAAGTGGGAGGTTTCTCTGGTCAGGAGCCCTAAGCATGCAACACTGCCCACCCAGACCTGGGAGGGGAGGAATCTGCCCTTATAAACTGGGTCTGGGGCGGGATTAGAGAGTGAAGCTGCAGACACAGGAAAAGATACATCAGGAGCTCTGTAGGAGCAGCAGCTGAAGGCCAGGGGCTGTGAGCAGAGATATAGCTCGCCCTGGCTGAAGTTACTAAAACCGGACACAGGAGTCCGAGGCTGTGGGGACTGATATATACCCAGCAGCAGAAACCAACCGGCAGGGGATTCCAGGTCCTCTGGCCATAGAAGCCCGGAGGCTCAGTCACAAAGAAGGGACCAGCGCCGCCATCCAGGAGCGGAGGCTAACAGAAGGCCCCAAGTCACCAGCCATACGGGTGAGCACAACACGGTATACTCAGGGACGTGGGCCACTTGTAACCGCTGACAGCAAGGTAGCCAGGAAGAGTGCAGATAAACAGGGAGGCCTACAACTCCACCTGGCCAGGGGAACTCCTGCTTGCTCGCAGACTGACCAGGCCCCTTATACTAGCCAGTACTCCCGGGAGGGTCTGCCTTGTACCATCAGTAAAGACCCTGAACTGCACCTCACGTCTCTGTGATTCCTTGCCGCACCAGCACCATTAGCACTGGGACCCTCACACCATCACTCCCATCATCTCTCACATTAGCTGCCCTGAGGCAATACTTCTCCCGTGGGGAGTTATCCCATAATCGGCTGCGCAAACAACATCAGCCTCAGCGGTCGGCAGTGCAGCGGCGGTCCCCACTGACCGCAATCCACGGGTGGCCTAGTCGGACATTTGCTATACATTAAGACTGCCACTGGTTTGACCACCCTGGGCACGGACCGGGTCACCACCACACGGAGACTACAACCCCCAGCATTCTACAACAGGCCCGGTTCCGGGTTCCCCTGCACAACACAGGCCCAGGGGGCGCGTCAGATACCTCGCTGCCGAAGCAGTTATGAGGTAGTGGCCAGCTTCGGCCTCCTCCAAACTAAAAGGCCCCATTTCAAGTGCAAGCTAGCAGTATGGAATTGCAGTCTGGGGGTGGGTGGGTGGCAGGCTGCACACTTACACTTGCATTAAAAGAAAACATAGCAGATGCTAACTTCTGTCATCATCATCATGCTCCTCACCTTGGCACTCTCAACTCCACCGATGGAGAAGTCAGGGCCCACCGGAGGAGTCTGGTTCTCTGGTGGGCTCGTCCAATGCTGCCTAAAGCAGGCCGGGCTAAGAAAAGTATGTGGGGGGATGTTCCAAGGAGAAATAGGGGCGGCTGGGGACCGTTTATGGACACCCGGCTGCCCCCAGGCTGCTGGGGACCGTGTGTGGACACCCGACCGCGGGGCGGCTGGGGACCGAGTATGGACACCCGACCGCCGGGCGGCTGGGGACTGAGTATGGATTCCAGGCCGCCAACACAGCCAAGACGTGGAGGCCAGATTCCGCCTCCACATGCCTAAAAGGCCCAATTTCAAGTTCAAGCAAGCAAGCAGTATGGTATTGCAGCCTGGGGGTGGGTGGCAGGCTGCATTCTTGCGCTTGCGTTGCAAGGAATGGGGGAGGTACAATTGAACACTGCCCTGGGACTAGAACTTGCATGGGGATAGTTGCAAGTCTGCATCTTCTGATGCGGCAAGGATCACTTATGATAGGCACACTTTTAGACAGTGACCTGGGAGTCAGAGATGCTTCCAGGGGTCTTCCCCATGCTGTTCCCATGTCTTTTCAGCACTTTATGCATGTGTCACACAGCACATGGCCAGATAAGGTTGTAAAATGTTAAAATGACATTTCCCGGTGAATGCATTTGTCATAGTTGAAAGCAATACAAAAGTGCAAAAACGCATAAAAAATGCTACTTGTGAACATAGCCGAAGGTGTGGAGGAGTATTTTTGTTTTTGGTCATTTATTTTAACTTATGCACAAGTCTTTTCCCTGGAAAGGATGTTCCTTAACATATTTCACAGGAAAAAAGTTTCACTTTCTTTTTATTGTGAGGCTGTAAAAGTGGCTTAATACCTCTGACCACGTTGTTGACAGCAGTGACCTGGGGGTCAGAAATGCTTCCTGGGGCAATCCCCATGCTGTCCCCATGTCATTTGAGCACTGTCACTATTGTTTTGGGCACTTGTTAGGCTTTTAAAAGACTGCCGGGGGTGCCACCGCAAAAATGCTCGAGTCTCCCATGGACTAACATTGGGCTCGTTGCTCGGGTCGAGCACCCGAGTATCACGGCGAGCTCGGCCCAAGCTTCGAGCACCCGAGCATTTTAGTGCTCGCTCAACAGTATTATAAATCAATAAACTTACCTTGCTTTTACCTATAGCCTCCTCACTTCTAGATCTAGGTCCAGCGCGAGTTACTATTTAACTTTTCTTTAAAATAATCACTGATTTTTTTTAAGAACACAATGAAATGCGAGGAAATATAAAAAGCTCTGAAGATGAGAATAGTTTATGAGTGTAAGCCTAATATGTATTTGGTTGGAAAAGGTTAACCAATTTTTGCAATTCAGTAACTTAGAAATATGAGTCCACCCATGGGCTGCTTCTTAAGGGAATAGAATGTTGCGTTCTGTCCCAAGGATTGTCTTCCTGGGATAGGCTACATAACTTACCGCAGAGAGAGCATATGACTGCTGCATCTTTTTAGCTCTGCAGGTGATTTCTCAATAATTTTAAAAGGGGTGTACTCACTATTGGACTGGAGTGCCAAAGGCCCACCAGTAAAACTTATTCTGGTGGCATACCGCACTGGTAAAAACAAATATAACCTGAACCCCGTTACAATTTTTTGTACACTTCAATGGAAAGTTGACAAAGTTATAGTGCGGCCATATCATATGTCTACAGAAATAGTGTATATGGCATGTATAGCATATCCTGTGAAGTGTGAGTTGACATCTAGCTTTGTGTTTTTAGCGTAATTGCCTCAGTTTTAAAATGATTTGGAAATCTATGCCGTGTATTGCATAACTGGGCGTCAATTAATAGACTGTTTCAAAAACCTGTCAATTTAAAGGTATGTATGAACTCACCATGTGAAGGTTCATAATGAAATGCAAGCTGTGGGGAAAACTAAACTTTCCATGAGGTGCAGCTAGCTATCAATTCATACTGTGAGTTAAAGTCTAATATACTGTGAAAAGTGTAGAATGCTTTGGACTAATTTTATGAGTTCTGTCCTAAGTGATAAGGTACATACAGCTCCCCTATAGACGGAGCACTAGTATTTTGAGCGCATCAAACTGTGGACCCCTCTAGTAATAAAAATTTGTACTCATGTAAAGTGCTTCAGAGCGGTAGTCACTTTACAGACAATGGGTGTTCCAGTCCTAGTGTGATGTAGGGTGCTTCACACTCATTTGTAGGCTACAGGACTCCGCTGCCTCCAGGCTTCCATCCTCAGGAGCCACTGCACACAATGCATGGGACGCCAGGTTCTTTGCAACAGTCAAACTTTTACTAAACAATCCAAGTTCATCAGGTGAGTATAAGTAGGATAGGGCACAGCAATGCAGACTTCCTTCCTCCTTAGCACAACTCCTCTTCTGTTCTGCCATGATTTCATTCTGGACTAACCCTAAGTCTGATGACTCCATCAGCCCCAGGGATTTGTTGTTCACTCCAGCAGTGCACCCGCAACCAGCCACCTACCCCTCATGTAATACCATGTCCTCCGACCTCGTGATGTCGGAAGGCCAGGCCCACTCCATGGTACCTGGCCTGAGCCCTAGGCTCCAGACTTTCTTTGAATGGCCACAAGTAATCTACATTTGACCGCCCACTGCTCTGAATGTTTGGCCCATGCTGCCCCTAGTAACCCACCACCCCACCTGTGAAACGTGGACAAGGGATGGCCACAGGACATGAGGTACAGCAGCAATCAGCAGACAGCCCAAAGAATAGAATATAATATGAACATTTATTAGTTAGTTTATAAAACAAAGGAAAGGATAGTAGGTAAACAGTATATATAAAACAAATACAATGACAGCAATTACATGAAATAACAGCGACTAAGAGTGTGCAGTTAACAGAAATAACAGTTATATGCAAGCAAAAATACATTCAAATAACCCTTTCAGTGCATATATCCATATAATGACAGCGTTGTGCCAGTACTTTAGTAATCGCATACTTGGAGAAGTTTTTTAAGTGTCTCTTACAGAAGAGGCCTTTTCTCCTAACTAGCTAGACCTCCATAGAGTTATTTATATATGCGCATATATATTCAATTGTAAATTGTACTGATACTTCTGAGACTGAAGTGTCCTTGCTGGGCTAAGTCCTGAATAATCAGAAATGCGGACTTGAATCTCTTAGAGAATGTCGGTCTCTCAAATGCAGGGCTTCTGTAAGTCCTTAGAAATAAGGCCTCACGTGGCCTAACCCAAGATGCTGTGTTCCTTGGTTGTCCTCACCGAGTCGACTCATGTTAAGCCAAACAACACGACCCAGAGTCCCCAAAAACAGATCAGTGTTGCACTGCTCTATCCAGACCTTTTTCCAATGATTCACAGCTTCGCTCTCTTTTTGAACTCCCCTAGCCACTGTTAGAACCTTGCTCTTAGGTTTTTTCCTTTGCTGGTCTCATGACCTCGTTGGCCTATTTAATCCTGCTCCGCCCTTCTGGCTTTGCTGGACTTCATTGTATAACTACTTTCTAGCTAGCCTGTGCTCTGCATCTTACTCTGTTAGTTTGCTTGGTCTACGGACCTCTATGTTCTATATATTTTGTTTGTTCGTCTGTCTGCTACTATTTCTGTTAGGAGGTGTCCCATTTTCCTCCCAGTCCTTAGTACTTGTAGGGATTCCTTCCCCACATCTATAGGTCTCCGTACAGACTAGCTTAGGACTTTAGCAGGTCTGATCGCAGGATCAGGTCCCCTGTTACATCGTAGGGATTCAGCTGAGTTCTATCATAGGGACAGATCTCCTCTCTTTCCTTAGCTCTGGTAGCAGAACATAACAGTAAGTCCAGCCTGCAAATTCTCTAAGGAAAGATTTTTCTGTTCCATCATGGTGTCGGTTCAGGATTTGGCTCATCGCCTGCAGGGACTCTCTCTGGAGGTGGCCGAGCTCCGTCAGCACGTGAGTAACTGTCCTGGAGCACATTTCTTGGAGCCTAAGGTATGTTTGCCGGATTTATTTTTTGGTGAACATCGAGAATTTTTTTCATTTAAAAATGCTTGCTTATTGTATTTTCGTTTGAGACCCAAGTCCTCTGGGGATGAATCCCAGCGCATAGGGTTCATAATGTCACTTTTGCGCAAAGAGCCTCAGGAGTGGGCCTTTTCTTTGCAACCTAGTGATACATGCTTCAGATCAGTGGATAGTTTTTTTTCTGCTTTGGGACTATTATATGATGATCCTGACCGTGTTGCATCAGCTGAGACTGAGTTGAGACGTTTGAGACAGGGATCAGGTAATGTGGAAAAATATTGTACTCATTTCCGTCGTTGGTCTACTCAAACAGGGTGGAACGATTCTGCTCTGAAAAGTCTATTTCTTGCTGGGCTCAGTGAAAGGGTTAAAGACCTGCTAATTGCTTATCCTACACCTGAAGATTTGCAACAGGCTATGCAATTAGCTATACGGGTGGATAGGAGACTGCGTGCAAGGGTTAATGAGAGCAAATCCTCTGCTATGTCAGTTTCTGGTTATGAGAATGTGTGTACTAACAGTGGTGAACCGATGGAGATTGGATCGGTGGCACCTCGCTCTCAAGAAAAAGACCGTCGATTTTCTGAAGGCTTGTGTTTCTATTGCGGAAAATTTGGTAATTTGATTAAAGGCTGTGAGCTTCGTATGAAGAAAGAAAAAAAAATGGTCAGTCATGCCCGTATTGCCTGTTTAAATTCCAAGGGTGTATTTTTAGCTGCTTCCACGATTGCTCAGGAAAAATTAATGGAATTTCGGGTGTTTGTTGATTGTGGGTCTACTCTGAATGTAATTGATGGGGGATTCTTGGAAAGACTCAATTTAAAACCCGAACCTTTATCATCCCCCATTGCTGTGGTTTCTGTGGATGGTTCCCCTTTGAAGAATATTACTCTCAAGGTCTGTGAATTTCCTCTCACTATTAATGGTGTTCACCATGAGAAATTGGATTTGGTAGTTTTGAATAACTTGCCTTCTCCAGTAATATTGGGATTGCCCTGGTTAAAATTTCACAATCCTGTACTGGATTGGTCTACCAATGAAATTAAATCCTGGAGCCATAAATGTTATGACAAGTGTTGTAACGGGCGTATTGCAGCTTTGGATAGGGGAGAATTGCCTGTTCCTATTCAGGATTTTTGGAGAGTTTTTTTCTGAGAAGGAATCGCAGGTTTTGCCTCCCCATAGAGACTATGATTGTTCTATTGAATTTGTCCCTGGAGCGACTCTTCCTAAAAGTCGTTTATTTAACCTTACTATTCCTGAGAGGAAGGCTTTGGATGAATACATACAGACAAGTTTGGCCGCCGGTCACATTAGGCCCTCTAAGTCTCCTGTGGCGGTTGGATTTTTTTTTGTAAAAAAAAAGGACGGCGGTTTACGTCCTTGTCTGGATTTTCGTGAGATTAACAAAATTACTGTACGCAATCCTTACCCACTGCCATTGATTCCTGATCTGTTTAACCAGTTAATGGGGGCCAAGTGGTTCTCTAAAATTGACCTTAAGGGGGCATACAATCTGTTGCGCATGAAGGAGGGTGACGAATGGAAGACTGCTTTTAACACTCCTGTGGGTCATTTTGAGAATCTGGTTATGCCTTTTGGTCTTACTAATGCTCCTGCATTTTTTCAGAATCTTATTAATGACATCCTTAGACCTTTGATCGGCAAAAATGTGGTTGTGTATTTGGATGACATTTTGATTTATTCGCCGGATCTGGAGTCTCATTGGCGGAGCGTACGTGAGGTATTACAATTGTTAATGGACAATTCGCTTTTTGCTAAGCTGGAGAAATGTGAGTTCGCTGTACAGAGAATTAGTTTTTTGGGTTACATTATCTCCAGCGAAGGTTTTGAGATGGACCCGGTTAAAGTTCAAGCTGTACAGGAATGGCCTAGGCCTATTGGTTTGAAATCGATACAGAGGTTTTTAGGTTTCGCCAATTATTACAGAAAATTCATAAAAAAATTTTCTAGTATTGTCAAACCTCTGACCGATCTCACCAGGAAAGGTGCTGATGCGGTTCAGTGGTCTTCTGAGGCCATTGAAGCTTTTGTGTATCTCAAGGAGAGGTTCACCTCTGCTCCCATCCTTATGCAGCCTGATGTGACTAAGCCGTTTTTGGTTGAGGTTGATGCTTCCTCTGTGGGGGTTGGCGCAGTATTGTCTCAGGATAACGGTGATGGATTACATCCCTGTGCCTTTTTTTCAAAAAAATTTTCGGAGACTGAACTGAATTACGATATTGGTAATCGGGAATTATTGGCTATTAAACTCGCATTTGAACACTGGCGCCACTTCTTGGAAGGTGCGGAATTTCCCGTTCAGGTTCTTACGGATCATAAAAATCTGATATATCTTGATGCTGCCAAGCGCCTGAATGCCCGTCAGGCTAGGTGGGCACTGTTTTTCTCGCGGTTTAATTTCTCCGTTACTTACATCCCTGGTACTAAGAATGTTAAGGCGGATGCCTTGTCTCGCAGTTTTTCTCCCATAGTCGGTGCTGAGAAAGAGGAGAACATTTTACAAGAAGGTGTTGTGATAGCTGCTTTGGACTCCGTTTTGGAAGATGAGATTCTTAAAGCACAGGAGAATGCCCCATCTAACACTCCTCATGGGAGGTTGTTTGTGCCTGGGACCTTTAGGAGAGATTTGTTTGTTGAGTGTCACGAATCTCGGTTGGCAGGTCATCCCGGAATCTCTGAGACCAAGAGACTGGTGGGTCGCAGTTTTTGGTGGCCTGGATGGCAGAAGGAAGTCATTAAGTGGGTGCGTCAATGTACTATATGTGCTAGATCTAAGTCCTCACATACTCCTGCTGCGGGGTTGCTTTGTCCTTTGGAGGTTCCCAGTGCTCCTTGGACACATTTGGCTATGGACTTTATAACTGACCTTCCCCCCTCTGAGGGTTTTACTGTCATCTGGGTGGTCGTGGACCGTTTTAGCAAGATGTGTCACTTGGTTCCCTTCGTCAAACTGCCCTGCGCTAAAACTCTCGCTAAGGCCTTTGTCAAGGAAATTGTCAGACTTCATGGCGTTCCTACTGACATTGTTTCTGATAGGGGTCCTCAGTTCGTGGCTCGTTTTTGGCGTGCCTTTTGTGACAGGTTGGGAGTTCATTTGTCGTTCTCGTCCGGATATCATCCTGAATCTAATGGCCAGACAGAAAGGAAAACCCAGGATGTTGAGCAGTTCTTGCGTTGTTTTGTGGCAGACAATCAAGAGGGGTGGTCTGAGTTTCTGCCACTTGCTGAATTTGCTCTGGTAGCAGAACATAACAGCCACAGTCACCAACTTCCAAACCCCAGCCCTGCAATTCTGGCCTCTACGCTGAGTTCTAGTGGCCAGATCATATATTACATCACAAATCTCCAACAATACAGTAAACTGTGATTAACCCTTATACGTGCACATGTACTCCACTCCACACTTCACTGGCTGACACTGAACTCCCTGTAACTCTGAAGTGCCCCCCTTCTTATCAGCACTAGTGCCAACATGCTACATGCTAACCTGTTCTACAGGTGTATCTCACTAAGTTAGAATATCATCAAAAAGTTAATTTATTTCAGTTCTTCAATATAGAAAGTGAAACTCATATATTATATAGAGTCATTATAAACAGAGTGATATATTTCAAGTGTTTATTTCTGTTAATCTTGATGATTATGGCTTACAGCCAATGATGACACAAGATCGCGGTATGTGTAGGCACGGAACGCATAACGCAATCTCTAGCGCCATACTTACATACTTACCTGATCGGGAGGAGAGTTGCCACGGCACCTCTGTTCAGTCCGGAGGCCGGGGGAGGAGTGCGGCGTCGGAATCGGCGCATGCACATAGCACTATCCGGCGCCATTTTACTGAAGACACATTTGTAGTGTGTATTCAGCAAAATGGCACCGGAAAGCAGTATGGGCACGCACATACTCCGGCACCACACTCCTCCCCCAGCCTCCGACAGAATGGGACGCAGCGCTGGCGCATAGGGAAGAAAGGTTAGTATAAGTGTTTATTTTTTTGTGTATGTGCAACGTGATAGGCATGAGGGATGGGGTACTATGCATACCAGGCTAAGGATGAAGGGGTGTCATGCATACCAGGATTGGGGATGAGGAGGTACCATGCATACCAGGATTGGGGATGAGGAGGTACCATGCATACCAGGATTGGGGTATGAGGGGTACCATGCATATCAGGATGAGGGATGGGGTACCATGCATACCAGAATTGGTGATGAGGGGTGCCATGCATACCAGGATTGGGGATGAGGGGTACCATGCATACCAGGATGAGAGATGGGGTACCATGCCTACCAGGATAGGGATGAGGGGTACTATGCATAACAGGATGAGGGATGGCGTACCATGCATACCAGGATAGGGATGAGGGGCCACCATGCATACCAGGATATGGATGAGGGGGTACCATGCATACCAGGACGAGGGATGGGGTACCATGCATACAAGAATAGGGATGAGGGGTACCATACATACCAGGATAGGGATGAGGGAGTACCATGCATACCAGAATATGTATTAAGGGCCATGCATACCAGGATACAGATGAGCGGGTACCATTCATACCAGGATAGGGATGAGGGGTGCCATGCATACCAGGATAAGGGATGGGGTACCATGCATACCAGGATTGGGGATGAGGGGGTACCATGCATACCAGGATTGGGGATGAGGGGGTTCCATGCATATCAGGATAAGGATAATGGGGTACCATGCATACCAGGATAAGGATGAGGGGTGCCATGCATTCCAGGATAGGGATGAGTGATGTCATGCAAACCAGGATAGGACTGAGGGGTGAAATGCATGCCAGAATAGGGGTGAGGGGTACCATACATACCAGCATAGGGATGAGGGGTACCATGCATACCAGGATTGGGGATGGGGGGTGCCATGCATACCAGGATTGGGGATGAGGGGTGCCATGCAAACCAGGATAGAGATGAGGGGTACCATACATACCAGGATTGGGATGAGGGGTGCCATGCTTACCAGGATTGGAATGAGGGGTGTCATGCATACCAAGATAGGGATGAGGGGTACCATACATACCAGGATGAGGATGGGGTACCATACATACCAGGAATGAGGATGAGGGGTGCCATGCATTCCAGGATTGGGGATAAGGGGTGCCATGCATACCAGGATAGGGATGAGGGGTACCATACATACCAGGATTGGGGATGAGAGGTACCATGCATACCAGGATAGGGATGAGGGGGTAACATGCATACCAGGATATGGATAAGGGGCCATGCATACCAGGATTGGGATGAGGGGGTACCATGCATACCAAGATAGGGATGAGGGGTACCATACATACCAGGATTGAGGATGAAGGGTTCCATGCATACCAGGATTGGGGATGAGGGGTGCCATGCATACCAGGATTGGGGATGAGGGGTGCCATGCATACCAGGATAGGGATGAGGGGTGCCATACATACCAGGATTTGGGATGAGAGGTACCATACATACCAGGATTGGGGATGAGAGGTACCATACATACCAGGATAGGGATGAAGGGGTACCATGCATACCAGGATAGGGATGAAGGGGTACCATGCATACCATGATAGGGATAAGGGACCATTCATATCAGGATTGGGATGAGATGGTACCATACATACCAAGATAGGAATGAGGGTACCATGCATACGAAGATGAGGGTTACTATACATACCAAAATAGGGATGAGGGATGAGGTACCAGGCATACCAGGATGAGTGATGAGGGCGCCATGCATACCAGAATGAGGGATGGGATGCCATGCATACCAGGATTGGGGGATGAGGAGTGCAATGCATACCAGGATGGGAGTGAGGGGCTCTTGCATACCAGGATATGGTTGAGGGGGCCATACATACCAGGATTATGGATGAGGGAGCCATGCATACCAGCAAGAGGGATGGGGTGCCATGCATACCAGGATGAGGGATGGAGTGCCATGCATACCAGGATTGGGGATGAGGAATGCCATGCATACCACGATTGGGGATGAGGGGTGTCATGCATAATAGGATAGGGATGAGGTGTGCCATGCATACCAGGATAGGATGGGGCAGCACATAACAGGATGGGGGAACAGGATTGGGTAGCACAAATACCAGGATGGGGGTAGCACAAATACCAGGATGGGGGCAGCATATAACAGGATGGGGGCGCAGGATGAGGACAGCACATAACAGGATGGGAGCAGCACATAACAAGATGGGGGCAGCACATAACAGGATGGGGGCGCAGGATGAGGACAGCACATAACAGATGGGACCAGCACATAACAAGATGGTGGCAGCACATAACAAGATGGGGGCAGCACATAACAGGATAGGAGACCATATACCAATAAAAATGCTTGCCACCCGGGCGTAGAAATAGTTCAATAGCTAGTAAATTATATTATCACAAGTCAAACAATTTACCAGTTGGTGCAGTAGATTCTAAGAAAACCAACAGACTTGCCATTCATGATCCGCATGTTTTTGAGTCTGTGCATTTGAATAATTAATTAAAAGGGGGTGTGTTCAAAATAATCCCAGTGTTGAGTTAAATTAGTGAGGTCAATCATTCTGTGAAGAACAGTTATAAATCAGGTGGCCCTTATTTAAGTGTGAAGCCTGAGAAATATGGGTCATTCGAGACATTGTTCAGAAGAACAGTATACTTTGATTAAAAAGTTGATTGGAGAGAGTAAAACTTATAAAGAAGTGCAGACAATGATAGGCTGTTCAGCTAAAATGATCTCCAATGCTTTAAAATGGAAAGCAAAACCATTGAGACGTGGAAGAAAACGGAAGACTACCATTCAAAGAATGGATCAAAGAATAGCCAAAATGGCAAAGGCTCAGCCAATGATCACCTCCAGGATCAAAGACAGTCTCAAGTTACCTGTGAGTACTGTGACAGTTAGAAGACGCCTGTGTGAAGCTAATCTCTTAGCAAGAAGTCCCTGCAAAGTCCCACTGTTAAAAAAAAGACATGTACTGAAGGGTATACAATTTGCCAAAGAACACATCAACTGGCCTAAAGAGAAATGGAGAAACATTTTGTGGACTGATGAAAGTAAAATTGTTCTTTTTGGGTCCTCGGGTCGCAGACAGTTCGTCAGACGACCCCCACACTCTGCAATCAAGCCACAGTACACTCTGAAGACAGTGAGGCATGGTGGTGCAAGCATCATAATATTGGCATGTTTCTTTTACTAAGATGCCGAACCTATTTACCGCATACCAGGGATCAAGGACCAGTTTGCATATATTAAAATACTTGAAGAGGTCATGTTGCCTTACGCTGAAGAGGATATGCCCTTAAGATGGGTGTTTCAACAAGACAACGGCCCTAAACACAACAGTAAACAAGCAAAATCTTGGTACAAGTTCAACAAAATTGAGGATATGGAGTGGCCAGCCTAATCCCCGGACTTTAATCCGATAGAACACTTGTGGGGTGACATCAAAAATGTAATTTCAGAGGCAAAGGCAACAAATGCCCAAAAATTGTGGGATGTAGTCAAAGCATCCTGGGCTGGAATAACAGTTGTCAGGTGAAAGAAGTTGGTTGACTCTATGCAACATAGATGTGAAGCAGTTCTAAAAAACTGTGGGTATACAACTAAATATTAGGTTAGAGATTCACAGGAATGCTAAATCCTCAAAAAAAGAGTACTTATTGTGAGTTTGTAGAGACAAATGCAGACACTGTTACTTTTTAGAACAGCCCAGTGTTCATTTTTTGTTATTTTCTGTAAAGTAGTTAAGATTATGTACATTTCTCTTCATATTTTGAATTAGAAAACAGTGTGCAATGTTCCCAGTGAATGGAAATAAAAGCTAATATAAAGATTTTGTGAGTAACTCATGTTTTTGAACACACTGCTATTATTTTGAACACTACTGTATACTGTAGTACCACATAGAAAGTACCACCCAAAATAATAGTGTTAAAGAGTGCCAATATCATACCCCAGACATTCACAGTGAACCACAAAGTAAAAATGCCCCCTGTGTGCCTTAAAAAAATTTGTTTTTCTGCCAAAAAACTTGCAATAAAGACCCCTCTGTGGAAACATAAAAATGCTCGTCTGACTATAATCCCTTGAGAAGCACCATGACTGAGGCCTTTTCTGACCTATGAAGTCAACAAGCCAATGCAGTCGACATGATACAGTAATGTCATCTTACCTACTGGCACTGAGATCCTGTGCATTGTCGCATAGCCTTTAAGAAAGTGAAGGGCATGGATTTGTTAGCCTCTGTTATAGATTTTGACTATATCAGCATCCTGAGGAAGTGACTCGCCCCCTGGGCCGTGGGGCACTCGGATCCGGGCAATAGGGAACGATGGGGGTAGTAGTGGCAACCCGGTTCCGTGGCTCAGGGTGGTCAGGCCAGTGGTAGTCTGCAACGTGCTTCAGATAATGTCCGACTACGCCACCCGTGGATTGCGGTTATTAGGAACCGCCGCTGCATGCAGACCGCTGGGGCTGATGAAGTGTGCAGCTAGGGTAGTCGGCAGTGACCGCCCGAGCCGTGCTGCGTCCACCAGGTGAGGGGCTCGGTCAACTCCCAGGCAGTTCAGGAGCATGGCACAGGACCCCCTTTAATCCTTTCTCTGGCCTGCCTCACCAGTGACCCACTTTTGTCCAGCTGCCGCGGACTCGTGCGGTTAAACGTGGGCCTCGTCCTCCGCTGTCCTATATGGTGCCTTCCTAGCAGGTTTGATGAGGTGTCGCACCAATAGATGATCACGACGACCGGTCTTTGGCTGAGGGTAGTTTCTCCTCCACCAACTTGGGATTCGGTACCCTTAATCTGCCTGACCCTTCACCCTGGATTCTCGTGGGTTCTTAGGGTCCCTTCCACCTTCTTGCTCCTACAGAGCCTCTACTCCCTGTCTTCTCCTCTCTGGACAGAACCTAGATCTAAGATGGTGCCCACCTTTTATACCTCCCTCTGACCATGAGCCCAGGTGACCAGCAACCAATGAGCTCCTTCCTACGCTCAGGAACCAACCCCTATCTGCTCCTACAGCACTGGGTGTTCCACCCCCCTCCCCACTCCAGGCAGGGACATAGTCGGTCGTGCCTGCACTTATGTCTAGTGGGAGCACCGTTGAGCTGTCCCTCGGAAATGGGGTGCGTGTGCTGTATGCAGCTAACTGAGCCCTGGTCCATACTCCATCCTTACTTGGGAGTGGAATATCACACCTCTGGCAGAGGTGCAATACCCCTGTAGCGGCCGAGCCCTCGGGGCGCTACAGAAGTAATGGTGCTCTACCATGAAATTATCTGTAATTGTTGTCCCCCCGCTTCAACACTATGGACTAGGCACGTATGTCTCAGACATTTATCCCAAATGTAGCCCAGATGCCTTATCCATTGTGCTGAAGGAGGGGGCAACAATTACCAATAATTTCTATGCTAACACAATCAGGGGCACATCTAGCGAGGGGAAGGTGGGGCATTTCCCCTAGGCACAGCTGGCTTCGGCCCTTCTTCAAGACGGTTGTCAAACTGACAGCCAGCTAAGAGAAAAAATGAACCGTTGGATCCCTGAAATCAGTTGCACTTGCTTCTTTCAGGTGCAAGCACAATTGAAGACCACCGGCACTTCCGAGTCAGGGCGACATCAGCAGTATGATCAGGTCAGCTGATTACGCTGCTGATGTCACAACTCTGAGGTGGATGGCGGTAAGTAACTGAATATAGAGGAAAATATGGGGGGGCTTGAAGGTAAATGTGTGAGGAGACGACGGTATGAGGAGTGAGTTGGTAAATGTGTGAGCAGAAGACAGTATAAAGAAAGGGAGTAAATGTGTCAGGAGACGCCAGTATGAGGGGGAGGGGGTAAACGTTTTAGGAGACGACAGTATGAGGAAAGGGGGTAAATGTATAAGGGGATGACAGAATGAGGAGGAGGAGGGGGTAAATGTGTGAGTAGATGACAGAATGGGGAAGAAATGTGCAAATGTGCAAGATAGCAGTATGGAGGGCGAGTATGAGGGGGCCTAGTAGAGAGACTGAGTAGTGTGGGGGGCAGTATACAGAGGTGACAGTGTGAGGAGAGAAATGTGTGTGGAACAGTATGGGGGAGAAAAGTGTGAGACGGCATAATATAGAAACTGGTTAGTGTGAGGGGGCAGAATAGAGAGGGGGCAACATTGGGGTAAAGTGTGACGGAACAGTATGAAGGGACAGTATGCAGAGAGGTGGGGAATGTGAGGAGGGGAAAAGTATGGAAAGGAGAGGACAGAGTGGAAGCCATATATCATAAGAGGGACAGTGTGGGAGTCACATTTTGTGCAGGTAGTACATTGAGGGACAATTATTCAGGGACACAGTGTAGCACATATATTTTTTATTCAAAAGCATTACAATGACATTGTTTTTAAGGGCACTGTATCGGTATATGGTGCAAAAGACCGGAGTAGAGAGAAGTCTGCAGAGACAACTGTGGATGTGAATAGTTATTATGGCCACTGGAAAAGATGGAGACGAAAAGAAAGAGAACAATTCCAATTATAGAATATGTATTCTATAAAGGTACATGGATGTAAATGTTTTTTTTGTGATATTGACTACAACTCATTAGTACTGTGATTATTATATGGGTCTCAGTCTGATGATGGCAGTTAGCAACCACTCCATGCATCTCCTTACCATTGTTAAGGACATACAGTACTTGGAACTGTAAGTTTATGCGATACATTTGTATATGGGGCTGACCTGACATTACAATTTATCTCTGTACAAATTATGTATGTATGTACTGATGGTGGTTCTAGAGCAGTATTCATGTAGTTATTGTGGTTCTGGTGATGTATTTATGTACTGATGGTGGCTGTGGTGATGTATTCATGTACTGATGGTGGTTCTGGTTATGAATTTCCATTCTGTTGGTGGCTCTGGTGATGTATTCCTTTACCGATGGTAGTTGTGAGGCTGTATTTCTATACTGTTGGTGGTTCTGGGGATGTATTTCTGTACTGTTGGCCTTTCTGGTGATATATTCCTGTACTGATGATTGTTCTAGTGATGGATTCATGTACCGTTGGTGGTTCTGGTGATGTATTTTTGTACTGTTGATGCTTCTCGTGATATATTTCTGGGCTGTTATTGGTTTTGATCCCGTGCACATGTAACAATCCATAATGTGTCAGATAACGAGATACATGGATAAATAAAGTATTGTGCCATCTGACAAGTTAAGGATTACTACATCTGTATTTATGTTAGGAGAGTTAATTATAACGTTAAGCACTGTAACATGCCTGTTACATAGATGGACTCTCAGGCTCACAAGATTAGGTGGATTCTCTAAGCCCAATGTCCATGCATGTGGTCACACAGGCCACGGGCGTTGGTGCAGCAGACAGATGGAGCACGTGGAACATGGACACGTAGAATGTAAATGTGGCATACCTGCGGGTCCAGTCGCCACAGAGGTACTGCATCTCAGCCAGAGGTGTGGTACCCCACTCTCAGGTAAGGAGGGAGCACTACCCGGGGCCCACACACCCACATCCAACACCACATCGCTCCAGAAGGGAAGGACGAGATTGCTCCTGAGGGAGAGCACAGTCCCTGTCCCTGTCTAGAGGGGGGAACTAGGTAGAGGAGATGGGTGGAGGAAGTAGATTAGAGGAGCACTGAAGGAAGGACTGAAGGTAGAGGGGACCACGTAGAGTGACAGTTGGTGATGTGGGTCACATGACAGGTAGTATAAAAAGACAGGTAGAAAGATCTAGAAAGTCAGTTAATGAGTTAGAGCAGTTGGTGCCAGGAATCTGTCACAGGGAGTGAAGAGAGAAGGGGTCCTAGGAGCAGGAGTGCAGTGAGAGAGGACCGTTGAGGAGTGGGGTCCAGTCAGAGGGGCCCAGTAAGAGAAAGAACAAGAGGAGTGAGGGAGTCAGAGAAGGGCTCCAGAGGCAGAGAAAGGATGTAAGGGGCACGGGAAGTGTGAAGTCCACCCGTGCGCCCGAGTTCACGCCGACCGTGAAGGGATCAGGTCGCAGTAGGGGACCATCCCCAGACTAGTGGAGGACTGCAAGACTCAGCTGGAAAACCAGAGGCTGCGGTATCTCTAAATGCCGTAGTCAAAACGACACACAAAAAAGGTGGCCATATAGGACCAAGGGGACAGAGAGGACGTCGCCCGATAAGGCCCGTGGCCACTGGCTCAGGTGTGTGAGGTGCAGGGCAGGAGGGCGAGAGCCAGCACAGAGAGACGACCCGGAAAGGTACACAAGAAGGGGGTCCCGATCAAGTGCACCCAAGTTATCCGAGAGTTGGCTGGATCACTTCCCCGGAGGACACAGGACTCAGTGGGCTGCTATAACATGGCTAGCAGTTGTAACCAGGAGCACCGTAAAAACTGTGAGTAAAAACTTGAAGACTGCACCCCGCTGTGTCCTTGACTTAATTGCTGCATCACCTGCCTTGCACTGCACCACCAACATCTAAAATTTACCTATGTAACTGCCCTGGGGCCTAGCTGAACCAGTGGAGAGCTGAACCATCTCTGTCAACGGCCCCAGTGGATTTGAACAGCAGCGGCGGCCACTTATAGCCACATACCAAGGGTGGCGTCACGAAACTTTATCCCCAAAACTTTATTCCCCTCTTTTCTTTATTTATTGAACGCCCTGGGCCACGGACCGGGTCACGCCACCGTGACTACCCCAATAGAACTGACTGAGACGGCTTCTAAGTATCCCACGGCCCCAAGGGCCGCGTCATAAACTAGAAATGTGATAAAGTCATGGAAACCACAGACAGATAGCAAAGTTACTGAACACCTTGGGCAGATAGCAGAGTTACTGAACACCTCGGACAGATAAGAGAGTTACTGAAGACCTTAACAAGGTTCCAGAGTTATTGAACTCCTCAGGCAGATTGCAGAGTACTGAAGAAGACCTCAGACAGGTTGCAGAGTTTCTGAAGACCGTAGGCAAACAGGAGTTGTCATGGAGATGCACACAGGTAGCAGATCAAACTCCAGAGTGACGAGAAAGTCTAATACCGTGGAAGTCTCACATAACAAGGAAAACATCCTGAAAACCGCAGGTGGGCACATTCAAGAGGTTTTAGAAGACCGGAGACAGGTAGCAGACAAAACTCTGGAGTGACAAAAAAATCTAATACCTTAAATGCTGCAAACAGCCAGGAAGACCTCCTGGAAACTGCTGGCAGGTTGATACTGGGAACCGCAGGGAAGTAGGTAGCGATACTGGAAACCGCAGGGAAGTAAGTGTGATCCTTCACAGACAGGCAGCAAGATTACTGGAAACCGCAGAAAAGTAGGTAGCGATACTGAAAACTGCAAGGTTACTGGAAACCGCACACAAGTGACTCAGGGACTGGAAACCACATACAAGCAGGAGACGTCCTGAAGAACATGTACTGGAACTGTGCACAGCAAACTAAGAGAGTTACTACAAGTCTTAGAGAAATATCAACCCCCAGATGAGTCTCCAGGGAGCCTTTATACATGCCTTGGAAATACAACACATGGATCACACCGGGGTACTTGCAAAGCCTGATATGGAGTACCAGAAAACCAAACCGGGGTATGGGCATAATGTAGCGCCCCGAGGGCTCGGTCGCTACAGAGGTAATGCACCTCTGCCAGAGGTGTGATATTCCACTCCCGGGTAAGGATGGAGTATGGACCAGGGCTCAGGCAGCTGCATGCAGCACACACTCCCCATTTCCGGGGGACAGCTCAACGGTGCTCCCATTTAAATAGTAATGCAGGCACGACAGACGATGTCCCTGGCTGGAGTGGGGAGGGGGGAGGAAAACCCTGTGATGTAGGAGCAGAAGGGGACGGTTCCTGAGCGTAGGTAAGAGCCCATTGGTTGCTGGTCACCTGGGCTCAAGTTCTAGAGGGAAGTATAAAAGGTGGGCACCATCTTAGATCGTGGTTCAGTTCAGTTCGGGGTTGGTCTGTTCGATGGAGAACGCAGAGGAGAAGACAGGGAGCAGAGGCTCTGTAGGAGTTCTGCTCAGAGGCAGGCCTAGAGAATAGGCCGGGGCCAGAGAAGATTAGGAACAGAGGAGAAGAGAAGGAACAGGAGAAGGGAAAGAAGTGGCCAAGAAACAGAAGGGCTCAGGAACAAGAAGGTGGAAGGGACCCTAAGGACCAACGTGAATCGGGTGACGGGTCAGGCAAGAAGAGGGTACCGGATCCCAATTTGGTGGAAGCTAGTAATCTTCAGCGAAGAACCGGAGGTCGCGACCATCACTTGGTGCGACCCCTTGCTAAACCTTGCTAGGAAGGCACCATATAGGGTAGCGGGAAACGGGGCCCACGTTTGCCCGCATAGACCCGCGAGAGCTGGACAACAGCTTGGTCACTAGCGGGGCATGAGCCGAAGGAAGGATAGGAAGGAGCTCTGAACCATACTCCTGAAGTGCCTGGGGGTTGACCGAGTCCCTCACCTGGTGGACACCGCACGGCTTGGGTGGTCACTGCTTGCGCTGAATTTACCCGGAGCATATGAACTGTGAGTAAAAGCCATTGGACTGCAGTACGTTGTCTGTGTACTCCTTGCTCCTCCAGCACTAACGGCACTGGGACTCTCTGCACCATCACCCCCACCATCCTCTACACTGCCCTGGGGCTGCACTCTTCCCGTGGGGAGTAACACTACCTCAGCTGCAAACACCATCAGCCTCAGCGGTCTGCCTTGCAGCGGCGGTTCATAATAGCCGCAATCCACGGGTGGCGTAGTTGGACATTACTTACAGCACATCATAGACTACCACTGGTCTGACCACCCTGAGCCACGGGACCGGGTCGCCACTACTACTCCCAGCATTGCCCTGAAGTCTGGTCCCGAGTGCCCCACGGCCCAGGGGGCGAGTCAGCTTTGGCGTAGTCGGCAGGATTCGTGACCAACCAGCCACAAACGGGTATTGCGCACCTGAAAAGAGACTGTTTCACTGTACTAAAGATGGCGCCCGCCCCAGAAGAACGAGCGCCATAATGTGCGCGCCAAAAGACCACAGGAAGCCACCTCCCATCGTGGGCCAGGTCCCAGAATGGCGCCAAAGAAGGAGCCCACCCCCAACAGCCATGAGCGCGACTGTGGAGATGTCCATCAAGGTGGGGGGCTGCCCCTGAAAGTGTTTGTCAGCAGATTGCCCCAAGACCACCCCCAATGGTGGCGGAAAGAGAAGAAAACTGTGGGGCAGGGCGCGGTCTGGATCAGTCTAGACAGACCGCACCCGGGAATGGAGGAAGCATTCAGAAGCACCAATACCTTGACCCGGAGCCTGCTGCAGGCTGAACCGCCATGCAGCCTGGCGGAGATCCTGGCGCAGCTCCCCAGAGATCCTGAGCGTGCGCAAGCTGCACTGGAAGACCTGGATCGGAGGATGGTCTGGGCACAGCGGGATGCGCTTGCTGGGTGGAGAGAAGAACTGGCCCGGCAGGCTGGAACCCGCCAGCGGCAGGCATCACCCGCACCCTGGAGTACGCCTGCCTCTGAGGACGGTGAAGGAGGAGTGAAGGCCGGAGACGCCGCCGCGGAGGGAGCCACGAGGACTGAGGCAGGTAAAGGGGACGTTACCACCTCAGGCCCAGCAGCTGCAAGCCTGCCCCAGCCTCCCGTCGCAGAGCCCGAAGCCCCACTCACCATACCTGTTGCCGCGCCGTCACTATTCCCGGCTAGGCCTCAAGCGGCAGGAGCCGTGGCCACGCCCCGCCCTGCGCCACACCCCCCGACCTTGGGCACGGTGAAGAAGGAGGCGTCATCGGCAGGGTCACATGGCCTAGTGAACCCGTGCGCCGTTACCCCACCAGCGCCCCCCTCCTGGACTGGGCTGCCACCGGGCACAACCGGAAGACCCCCGGCCTGGTTGCAAGGCCGAGTGCCCCCGGGCGCTGCTCCTAAACCGGGGCCCCCCGCTATACCACCGCTGGGCGCGGACCTGTTTGCCCAGCACACCGGTCTGGATGGACTGCCATTGGTGTGGCCGGCCGAGCTGGCCAGTGGTCGACCATGAAAGACCCAGCCCCTGCGCGAGCCCCTGATACCTGCTCCGGAGCCCGTAGAAGTCACCCTGCCCCCACTAGAGGACGCCCAATTTGAGTGGGACCCCACTGGCGAAAACCTAATGGGGTTCACTCAGGAGACCTGGGCAGACGCAACCCGTCGTCTGGAGTCCTGTCGTCAGCAGCTGGTGACCTTTGAGCGGGAACGGCGAGAGAGGCGCGTTAGAGAGGAGCGGCTTCAGGCCCAGAGTGCCGAGCAGAAACGCAAGGCCCGTCAATACCCCCGAGCCGCCCGCGGTCCCAGAGCCACCGGGACCGTGATAAAGTTCCAGATGGAGAATGGCTGGGGCTTTATAAGGGACCCGGAAACTGCCGGTGACGTCTTTGTGACCCGCAGGGACGTCGAAAGCGATGTGCCAGAGGGACACCGTGGACGTGACCTATACCCTGGTGATGTGGTCACCTATACCCGGCACAAGGGCGCCAAAGGACCGTACACCCTCCATGTCCACCGGCTTACCGAGGAGGAACTGCGGCACTACAGCTACGTGGAAAGCCAAGAGGACCCGGACGGGTCTGAAGACTATCCTGAGGAATGTGCACAAGGAGGACACCGCTACTGAAAAGTGGCAGCGCACAAGTGTAAATAGTTACCCGTCAGGGTAAAGGAACTGTTATGAGACTGTTACCTGTTTGAAAGTTGCCCCTTATCCCTTGTCTGGCTGGGGACTGAGAACAGCCATCCCCCTTCCCCTACCTGGCTGAGGACTGAGAGCAGCCATTTCCCCTTTCCAACCGGCCAAGGACTGGGAACGGCCAATCCCCTGTAAATAGTTGCGCTTCCTAAAGCGCCCCCTGCTGGTTTTATAACAAGACTGTAATGTCTACCTCGGGACAGAGAGTCCCTCACGTTTAACAGTTTACTGAAGTTTTTGCACTTAAAAGATGATTGAACACCTGGTCACAAGTTGCCCAGCGGCCAAGAATGTGTTTTGAAAATGTTTTTCTTGCAAATGTTTTAAGTAGAAAAAGTTTTATATGCTGCTAAATAATAATGTGAAAGTTTTCTATAATGTTCATATGACAAAAGAGTTCCGGAGGCATTTACAATAGTGTAACAAGTGAGAAAAGTTTTTCCCATGAAGGGAATTGAACTGTGTCACCCGTTTTCTAATGTAAAAAGTTTTGAAAAAGTTTTGCATGTCCTGTACTTAATTGTTTTTGCTCTGTTCCAGCCCGAGGACCTGCTGTGCTTTACCAGGGGGGAATGTAGCGCCCCGAGGGCTCGGTCGCTACAGAGGTATTGCACCTCTGCCAGAGGTGTGATATTCCACTCCCGGGTAAGGATGGAGTATGGACCAGGGCTCAGGTAGCTGCATGCAGCACACACACATCATTTCCGGGGGACAGCTCAACGGTGCTCTCATTTAAATAGTAATGCAGGCACGACAGACGATGTCCCTGGCTGGAGTGGGGAGGGGGGAGGAAAACCCTGTGATGTAGGAGCAGAAGGGTACGGTTCCTGAGCGTAGGTAGGAGCACATTGGTTGCTGGTCGCCTGGGCTCAAGTTCTAGAGGGAAGTATAAAAGGTGGGCACCATCTTAGATCGTGGTACAGTTCAGTTCGGGGTCGGTCTATTCGGTGGAGAATGCAGAGGAGAAGACAGGGAGCAGAGGCTCTGTAGGAGCTCTGCTCAGAGGCAGGCCTAGAGAAAAGGCCAGGGCCAGAGAAGAGAAGGAACAGAGGAGAAGAGAAGGAACAGGAGAAGGGAAAGAAGTGGCCAAGAAACAGAAGGGCTCAGGAACAAAAAGGTGGAAGGGACCCTAAGGACCAACGTGAATCAGGTGACGGGTCAAGCAAGAAGAGGGTACCGGATCCCAATTTGGTGGAAGCTAGTAATCTTCAGCGAAGAACCGGAGGTCGCGACCATCACTTGGTGTGACCCCTTGCTAAACCTTGCAAGGAAGGCACCATATAGGGTAGCGGGAAACGGGGCCCACGTTTGCCCGCATAGACCCGCAGGAGCTGGACAAAAGCTTGGTCACTGGCGGGGCATGAGCCGAAGGAAGGATAGGAAGGAGCTCTGAACCATACTCCTGAAGTGCTTGGGGGTTGACCGAGTCCCTCACCTGGTGGACACCGCACGGCTTGGGTGGTCACTGCTTGCGCTGAAGTGACCCAGAGCATATGAACTGTGAGTAAAAGCCATTGGACTGCAGTACGTTGTCTATGTACTCCTTGCTCCTCCAGCACTAACGGCACTGGGACTCTCTGCACCATCACCCCCACCATCCTCTACACTGCCCTGGGGCTGCACTCTTCATAATAGCCGCAATCCACGGGTGGCGTAGTTGGACATTACTTACAGCACATCATAGACTACCACTGGTCTGACCACCCTGAGCCACGGGACGCCACTACTACTCCCAGCATTGCCCTGAAGTCCGGTCCCTAGTGCCCCACGGCCCAGGGGGCGAGTCACATAACAGTACCAAATGCTAACAGCATGTAATATGCTCACTGTCAGGATTTGTTTCTTCTTTCCAGTTCTAGCGGTCATTATGACCACTCATATGTGATTTTCATTCTTACTGTCATGTGCCAACTAGCTTCTCTTCCTGCTTCTCACAGTAAAGCAGGTACTGCAGTTTTCAGTAAACATTGAGAGGATTAAGAAGAATGTATAAAACAAAAACAAAAAAGCAGCACCAATCCACCAATGCGGGTGCATACCTCGGTAGAACGTTCTTCAGTAATGCTTAGATAATTGTATAATCCATGCCCAAGGTATACAACGTTTCGGCTCGGACACTGAGCTATTCTGAAGCGAAACAAACAGTGAAATTAAGGCCCTTAAAAAGGGAATCTGTCAGCAGGTTTGTGTTACCTCATACTGTTAGAACCTTGCTCTTAGGTTTTTTCCTTTGCTGGTCTCATGACCTCGTTGGCCTATTTAATCCTGCTCCGCCCTTCTGGCTTTGCTGGACTTCATTGTATAACTACTTTCTAGCTAGCCTGTGCTCTGTATCTTACTCTGTTAGTTTGCTTGGTCTACGGACCTCTATGTTCTATATATTTTGTTTGTTCGTCTGTCTGCTACTATTTCTGTTAGGAGGTGTCCCATTTTCCTCCCAGTCCTTAGTACTTGTAGGGATTCCTTCCCCACATCTATAGGTCTCCGTACAGACTAGCTTAGGACTTTAGCAGGTCTGATCGCAGGATCAGGTCCCCTGTTACATCGTAGGGATTCAGCTAAGTTCTATCGTAGGGACAGATCTCCTCTCTTTCCTTAGCTCTGGTAGCAGAACATAACAGCCACAGTCACCAACTTCCAAACCCCAGCCCTGCAATTCTGGCCTCTACGCTGCCTTCTAGTGGCCAGATCATATATTACATCACAAATCTCCAACAATACAGTAAACTGTGATTAACCCTTATACGTGCACATGTACGCCACTCCACACTTCACTGGCTGACACTGAACTCCCTGTAACCCTGAAGTGCCCCCCTTCTTATCAGCACTAGTGCCAACATGCTACATGCTAACCTGTTCTACAGGTGTATCTCACTAAGTTAGAATATCATCAAAAAGTTAATTTATTTCAGTTCTTCAATACAGAAAGTGAAACTCATATATTATATAGAGTCATTATAAACAGAGTGATATATTTCAAGTGTTTATTTCTGTTAATCTTGATGATTATGGCTTACAGCCAATGATGACACAAGATCGCGGTATGTGTAGGCACGGAACGCATAACGCAATCTCTAGCGCCATACTTACATACTTACCTGATCGGGAGGAGAGTTGCCACGGCACCTCTGTTCAGTCCGGAGGCCGGGGGAGGAGTGCGGCGTCGGAATCGGCGCATGCACATAGCACTATCCGGCGCCATTTTACTGAAGACACATTTGTAGTGTGTATTCAGCAAAATGGCACCGGAAAGCAGTATGGGCACGCACATACTCCGGCACCACACTCCTCCCCCAGCCTCCGACAGAATGGGACGCAGCGCTGGCGCATAGGGAAGAAAGGTTAGTATAAGTGTTTATTTTTTTGTGTATGTGCAACGTGATAGGCATGAGGGATGGGGTACTATGCATACCAGGCTAAGGATGAAGGGGTGCCATGCATACCAGGATTGGGGATGAGGAGGTACCATGCATACCAGGATTGGGGATGAGCAGGTACCATGCATACCAGGATTTGGGTATGAGGGGTACCATGCATATCAGGATGAGGGATGGGGTACCATGCATACCAGAATTGGTGATGAGGGGTGCCATGCATACCAGGATTGGGGATGAGGGGTACCATGCATACCAGGATAGGGATGAGGGGTACTATGCATACCAGGATGAGGGATGGGGTACCATGCATACCAGGATAGGGATGAGGGGCCACCATGCATACCAGGATATGGATGAGGGGGTACCATGCATACCAGGACGAGGGATGGGGTACCATGCATACAAGAATAGGGATGAGGGGTACCATACATACCAGGATAGGGATGAGGGGGTACCATGCATACCAGAATATGTATTAAGGGCCATGCATACCAGGATACAGATGAGCGGGTACCATCCATACCAGGATAGGGATGAGGGGTGCCATGCATACCAGGATAAGGGATGGGGTACCATGCATACCAGGATTGGAGATGAGGGGGTACCATGCAAACCAGGATTGGGGATGAGGGGGTTCCATGCATATCAGGATAAGGATAATGGGGTACCATGCATACCAGAATAAGGATGAGGGGTGCCATGCATTCCAGGATAGGGATGAGTGGTGTCATGCAAACCAGGATAGGACTGAGGGGTGCAATGCATGCCAGAATAGGGGTGAGGGGTACCATACATACCAGCATAGGGATGAGGGGTACCATGCATACCAGGATTGGGGATGAGGGGTGCCATGCATACCAGGATTGGGGATGAGGGGTGCCATGCAAACCAGGATAGAGATGAGGGGTACCATACATACCAGGATTGGGATGAGGGGTGCCATGCTTACCAGGATTAGAATGAGGGGTGTCATGCATACCAAGATAGGGATGAGGGGTACCATACATACCAGGATGAGGATGGGGTACCATACATACCAGGAATGAGGATGAGGGGTGCCAT
Source organism: Phyllobates terribilis (assembly GCF_046119375.1). NCBI lineage: Eukaryota > Metazoa > Chordata > Amphibia > Anura > Dendrobatidae > Phyllobates > Phyllobates terribilis. The sequence continues at coordinate 57,652,516 of NW_027362771.1, read as the reverse complement.
GCATTCCAGGATTGGGGATAAGGGGTGCCATGCATACCAGGATAGGGATGAGGGGTACCATACATACCAGGATTGGGGATGAGAGGTACCATGCATACCAGGATAGGGATGAGGGGGTAACATGCATACCAGGATATGGATAAGGGGCCATGCATACCAGGATTGGGATGAGGGGGTACCATGCATACCAAGATAGGGATGAGGGGTACCATACATACCAGGATTGAGGATGAAGGGTGCCATGCATACCAGGATTGGGGATGAGGGGTGCCATGCATACCAGGATTGGGGATGAGGGGTGCCATGCATACCAGGATAGGGATGAGGGGTACCATACATACCAGGATTTGGGATGAGAGGTACCATACATACCAGGATTGGGGATGAGAGGTACCATACATACCAGGATAGGGATGAAGGGGTACCATGCATACTAGGATAGGGATGAAGGGGTACCATGCATACCATGATAGGGATAAGGGACCATTCATATCAGGATTGGGATGAGATGGTACCATACATACCAAGATAGGAATGAGGGTACCATGCATACGAAGATGAGGGTTACCATACATACCAAAATAGGGATGAGGGATGAGGTACCAGGCATACCAGGATGAGTGATGAGGGAGCCATGCATACCAGAATGAGGGATGGGATGCCATGCATACCAGGATTGGGGGATGAGGAGTGCAATGCATACCAGGATGGGAGTGAGGGGCTCTTGCATACCAGGATATGGTTGAGGGGGCCATACATACCAGGATTAGGGATGAGGGAGCCATGCATACCAGCAAGAGGGATGGGGTGCCATGCATACCAGGATGAGGGATGGAGTGCCATGCATACCAGGATTGGGGATGAGGAATGCCATGCATACCACGATTGGGGATGAGGGGTGTCATGCATAATAGGATAGGGATGAGGTGTGCCATGCATACCAGGATAGGATGGGGCAGCACATAACAGGATGGGGGAACAGGATTGGGTAGCACAAATACCAGGATGGGGGCAGCACAAATACCAGGATGGGGGTAGCACAAATACCAGGATGGGGGCAGCACATAACAGGATGGGGGCGCAGGATGAGGACAGCACATAACAGGATGGGAGCAGCACATAACAAGATGGGGGCAGCACATAACAGGATGGGGGCGCAGGATGAGGACAGCACATAACAGATGGGACCAGCACATAACAAGATGGTGGCAGCACATAACAAGATGGGGGCAGCACATAACAGGATAGGAGACCATATACCAATAAAAATGCTTGCCACTCGGGCGTAGAAATAGTTCAATAGCTAGTAAATTATATTATCACAAGTCAAACAATTTACCAGTTGGTGCTGTAGATTCTAAGAAAACCAACAGACTTGCTATTCATGATCCGCATGTTTTTGAGTCTGTGCATTTGAATAATTAATTAAAAGGGGGTGTGTTCAAAATAATCCCAGTGTTGAGTTAAATTAGTGAGGTCAATCATTCTGTGAAGAACAGTTATAAATCAGGTGGCCCTTATTTAAGTGTGAAGCCTGAGAAATATGGGTCATTCGAGACATTGTTCAGAAGAACAGTATACTTTGATTAAAAAGTTGATTGGAGAGAGTAAAACTTATAAAGAAGTGCAGACAATGATAGGCTGTTCAGCTAAAATGATCTCCAATGCTTTAAAATGGAAAGCAAAACCATTGAGACGTGGAAGAAAACGGAAGACTACCATTCAAAGAATGGATCAAAGAATAGCCAAAATGGCAAAGGCTCAGCCAATGATCACCTCCAGGATCAAAGACAGTCTCAAGTTACCTGTGAGTACTGTGACAGTTAGAAGACGCCTGTGTGAAGCTAATCTCTTAGCAAGAAGTCCCTGCAAAGTCCCACTGTTAAAAAAAAGACATGTACTGAAGGGTATACAATTTGCCAAAGAACACATCAACTGGCCTAAAGAGAAATGGAGAAACATTTTGTGGACTGATGAAAGTAAAATTGTTCTTTTTGGGTCCTCGGGTCACAGACAGTTCGTCAGACGACCCCCACACTCTGCAATCAAGCCACAGTACACTCTGAAGACAGTGAGGCATGGTGGTGCAAGCATCATAATATTGGCATGTTTCTTTTACTAAGATGCCGAACCTATTTACCGCATACCAGGGATCAAGGACCAGTTTGCATATATTAAAATACTTGAAGAGGTCATGTTGCCTTACGCTGAAGAGGATATGCCCTTAAGATGGGCGTTTCAACAAGACAACGGCCCTAAACACAACAGTAAACAAGCAAAATCTTGGTACAAGTTCAACAAAATTGAGGATATGGAGTGGCCAGCCTAATCCCCGGACTTTAATCCGATAGAACACTTGTGGGGTGACATCAAAAATGTAATTTCAGAGGCAAAGGCAACAAATGCCCAAAAATTGTGGGATGTAGTCAAAGCATCCTGGGCTGGAATAACAGTTGTCAGGTGAAAGAAGTTGGTTGACTCTATGCAACATAGATGTGAAGCAGTTCTAAAAAACTGTGGGTATACAACTAAATATTAGGTTAGTGATTCACAGGAATGCTAAATCCTCAAAAAAAGAGTACATATTGTGAGTTTGTAGAGACAAATGCAGACACTGTTACTTTTTAGAACAGCCCAGTGTTCATTTTTTGTTATTTTCTGTAAAGTAGTTAAGATTATGTACATTTCTCTTCATATTTTGAATTAGAAAACAGTGTGCAATGTTCCCAGTGAATGGAAATAAAAGCTAATATAAAGATTTTGTGAGTAACTCATGTTTTTGAACACACTGCTATTATTTTGAACACTACTGTATACTGTAGTACCACATAGAAAGTACCACCCAAAATAATAGTGTTAAAGAGTGCCAATATCATACCCCAGACATTCACAGTGAACCACAAAGTAAAAATGCCCCCTGTGTGCCTTAAAAAAATTTGTTTTTCTGCCAAAAAACTTGCAATAAAGACCCCTCTGTGGAAACATAAAAATGCTCGTCTGACTATAATCCCTTGAGAAGCACCATGACTGAGGCCTTTTCTGACCTATGAAGTCAACAAGCCAATGCAGTCGACATGATACAGTAATGTCATCTTACCTACTGGCACTGAGGTCCTGTGCATTGTCGCATAGCCTTTAAGAAAGTGAAGGGCATGGATTTGTTAGCCTCTGTTATAGATTTTGACTATATCAGCATCCTGAGGAAGTGACTCGCCCCCTGGGCCGTGGGGCACTCGGATCCGGGCAATAGGGAACGACGGGGGTAGTAGTGGCAACCCGGTTCCGTGGCTCAGGGTGGTCAGGCCAGTGGTAGTCTGCAACGTGCTTCAGATAATGTCCGACTACGCCACCCGTGGATTGCGGTTATTAGGAACCGCCGCTGCATGCAGACCGCTGGGGCTGATGAAGTGTGCAGTTAGGGTAGTGTGACTCCCCACGGGAAGAGTGCGGCCCCAGGGCAGTGTAGTGGATGGTGGGAGTGATGGTGGTGAAGGTCCCAGTACCGGTAGTGCCGGAGGAGCGAAGGAGCACACGGACAACAAGTTACAGTCCAGGGTCTTTACTCATAGTTCGTTTGTTCCGGGTCACTTCCGTCGGCAGTGACCGCCCGAGCCGTGCTGCGTCCACCAGGTGAGGGGCTCGGTCAACTCCCAGGCAGTTCAGGAGCATGGCACAGGACCCCCTTTAATCCTTTCTCTGGCCTGCCTCACCAGTGACCCACTTTTGTCCAGCTGCCGCGGACTCGTGCGGTTAAACGTGGGCCTCGTCCTCCGCTGTCCTATATGGTGCCTTCCTAGCAGGTTTGATGAGGTGTCGCACCAATAGATGATCACGACGACCGGTCTTTGGCTGAGGGTAGTTTCTCCTCCACCAACTTGGGATTCGGTACCCTTAATCTGCCTGACCCTTCACCCTGGATTCTCGTGGGTTCTTAGGGTCCCTTCCACCTTCTTGCTCCTGAGCCCTTCTGTTTCTCTCTCTCTTCCTTTGCAGTTCCTTTCTGTTTCTGTTCCTTTCTGTTCATTTCTCTTGGAGCTGAGATGAGCCAAAATCTCAGCTCCCCTTCACCTCCTCCTCGGCCTCTCACTAGGCCCTTCTGGAGTAGAGCTCCTACAGAGCCTCTACTCCCTGTCTTCTCCTCTCTGGACAGAACCTAGATCTAAGATGGTGCCCACCTTTTATACCTCCCTCTGACCATGAGCCCAGGTGACCAGCAACCAATGAGCTCCTTCCTACGCTCAGGAACCAACCCCTATCTGCTCCTACAGCACTGGGTGTTCCACCCCCCTCCCCACTCCAGGCAGGGACATAGTCGGTCGTGCCTGCACTTATGTCTAGTGGGAGCACCGTTGAGCTGTCCCTCGGAAATGGGGTGCGTGTGCTGTATGCAGCTAACTGAGCCCTGGTCCATACTCCATCCTTACCTGGGAGTGGAATATCACACCTCTGGCAGAGGTGCAATACCCCTGTAGCGGCCGAGCCCTCGGGGCGCTACAGAAGTAATGGTGCTCTACCATGAAATTATCTGTAATTGTTGTCCCCCCGCTTCAACACTATGGACTAGGCACGTATGTCTCAGACATTTATCCCAAATGTAGCCCAGATGCCTTATCCATTGTGCTGAAGGAGGGGGCAACAATTACCAATAATTTCTATGCTAACACAATCAGGGGCACATCTAGCGAGGGGAAGGTGGGGCATTTCCCCTAGGCACAGCTGGCTTCGGCCCTTCTTCAAGACGGTTGTCAAACTGACAGCCAGCTAAGAGAAAAAATGAACCGTTGGATCCCTGAAATCAGTTGCACTTGCTTCTTTCAGGTGCAAGCACAATTGAAGACCACCGGCACTTCCGAGTCAGGGCGACATCAGCAGTATGATCAGGTCAGCTGATTACTCTGCTGATGTCACAACTCTGAGGTGGATGGCGGTAAGTAACTGAATATAGAGGAAAATATGGGGGGGCTTGAAGGTAAATGTGTGAGGAGACGACGGTATGAGGAGTGAGTTGGTAAATGTGTGAGCAGAAGACAGTATAAAGAAAGGGAGTAAATGTGTCAGGAGACGCCAGTATGAGGGGGAGGGGGTAAACATTTTAGGAGACGACAGTATGAGGAAAGGGGGTAAATGTATAAGGGGATGACAGAATGAGGAGGAGGAGGGGGTAAATGTGTGAGTAGATGACAGAATGGGGAAGAAATGTGCAAATGTGCAAGATAGCAGTATGGAGGGCGAGTATGAGGGGGCCTAGTAGAGAGACTGAGTAGTGTGGGGGGCAGTATACAGAGGTGACAGTGTGAGGAGAGAAATGTGTGTGGAACAGTATGGGGGAGAAAAGTGTGAGACGGCATAATATAGAAACTGGTTAGTGTGAGGGGGCAGAATAGAGAGGGGGCAACATTGGGGTAAAGTGTGACGGAACAGTATGAAGGGACAGTATGCAGAGAGGTGGGGAATGTGAGGAGGGGAAAAGTATGGAAAGGAGAGGACAGAGTGGAAGCCATATATCATAAGAGGGACAGTGTGGGAGTCACATTTTGTGCAGGTAGTACATTGAGGGACAATTATTCAGGGACACAGTGTAGCACATATATTTTTTATTCAAAAGCATTACAATGACATTGTTTTTAAGGGCACTGTATCGGTATATGGTGCAAAAGACCGGAGTAGAGAGAAGTCTGCAGAGACAACTGTGGATGTGAATAGTTATTTTGGCCACTGGAAAAGATGGAGACGAAAAGAAAGAGAACAATTCCAATTATAGAATATGTATTCTATAAAGGTACATGGATGTAAATGTTTTTTTTGTGATATTGACTACAACTCATTAGTACTGTGATTATTATATGGGTCTCAGTCTGATGATGGCAGTTAGCAACCACTCCATGCATCTCCTTACCATTGTTAAGGACATACAGTACTTGGAACTGTAAGTTTATGCGATACATTTGTATATGGGGCTGACCTGACATTACAATTTATCTCTGTACAAATTATGTATGTATGTACTGATGGTGGTTCTAGAGCAGTATTCATGTAGTTATGGTGGTTCTGGTGATGCATTTATGTACTGATGGTGGCTGTGGTGATGTATTCATGTACTGATGGTGGTTCTGGTTATGAATTTCCATTCTGTTGGTGGCTCTGGTGATGTATTCCTTTACCGATGGTAGTTGTGAGGCTGTATTTCTATACTGTTGGTGGTTCTGGGGATGTATTTCTGTACTGTTGGCCTTTCTGGTGATATATTCCTGTACTGATGATTGTTCTAGTGATGGATTCATGTACCGTTGGTGGTTCTGGTGATGTATTTTTGTACTGTTGATGCTTCTCGTGATATATTTCTGGGCTGTTATTGGTTTTGATCCCGTGCACATGTAACAATCCATAATGTGTCAGATAACGAGATACATGGATAAATAAAGTATTGTGCCATCTGACAAGTTAAGGATTACTACATCTGTATTTATGTTAGGAGAGTTAATTATAACGTTAAGCACTGTAACATGCCTGTTACATAGATGGACTCTCAGGCTCACAAGATTAGGTGGATTCTCTAAGCCCAATGTCCATGCATGTGGTCACACAGGCCACGGGCGTTGGTGCAGCAGACAGATGGAGCACGTGGAACATGGACACGTAGAATGTAAATGTGGCGTACCTGCGGGTCCAGTCGCCACAGAGGTACTGCATCTCAGCCAGAGGTGTGGTACCCCACTCTCAGGTAAGGAGGGAGCACTACCCGGGGCCCACACACCCACATCCAACACCACATCGCTCCAGAAGGGAAGGATGAGATTGCTCCTGAGGGAGAGCACAGTCCCTGTCCCTGTCTAGAGGGGGGAACTAGGTAGAGGAGATGGGTGGAGGAAGTAGATTAGAGGAGCACTGAAGGAAGGACTGAAGGTAGAGGGGACCACGTAGAGTGACAGTTGGTTATGTGGGTCACATGACAGGTAGTATAAAAAGACAGGTAGAAAGATCTAGAAAGTCAGTTAATGAGTTAGAGCAGTTGGTGCCAGGAGTCTGTCACAGGGAGTGAAGAGAGAAGGGGTCCTAGGAGCAGGAGTGCAGTGAGAGAGGACCGTTGAGGAGTGGGGTCCAGTCAGAGGGGCCCAGTAAGAGAAAGAACAAGAGGAGTGAGGGAGTCAGAGAAGGGCTCCAAAGGCAGAGAAAGGATGTAAGGGGCACGGGAAGTGTGAAGTCCACCCGTGCGCCCGAGTTCACGCCGACCGTGAAGGGATCAGGTCGCAGTAGGGGACCATCCCCAGACTAGTGGAGGACTGCAAGACTCAGCTGGAAAACCAGAGGCTGCGGTATCTCTAAATGCCGTAGTCAAAACGACACACAAAAAAGGTGGCCATATAGGACCAAGGGGACAGAGAGGACGTCGCCCGATAAGGCCCATGGCCACTGGCTCAGGTGTGTGAGGTGCAGGGCAGGAGGGCGAGAGCCAGCACAGAGAGACGACCCGGAAAGGTACACAAGAAGGGGGTCCCGATCAAGTGCACCCAAGTTATCCGAGAGTTGGCTGGATCACTTCCCCGGAGGACACAGGACTCAGTGGGCTGCTATAACATGGCTAGCAGTTGTAACCAGGAGCACCGTAAAAACTGTGAGTAAAAACTTGAAGACTGCACCCCGCTGTGTCCTTGACTTAATTGCTGCATCACCTGCCTTGCACTGCACCACCAACATCTAAAATTTACCTATGTAACTGCCCTGGGGCCTAGCTGAACCAGTGGAGAGCTGAACCATCTCTGTCAACGGCCCCAGTGGATTTGAACAGCAGCGGCGGCCACTTATAGCCACATACCAAGGGTGGCGTCACGAAACTTTATCCCCAAAACTTTATTCCCCTCTTTTCTTTATTTATTGAACGCCCTGGGCCACGGACCGGGTCACGCCACCGTGACTACCCCAATAGAACTGACCGACCCGGCTTCTAAGTATCCCACGGCCCCAGGGGCCGCGTCATAAACTAGAAATGTGATAAAGTCATGGAAACCACAGACAGATAGCAAAGTTACTGAACACCTTGGGCAGATAGCAGAGTTACTGAACACCTCGGACAGATAAGAGAGTTACTGAAGACCTTAACAAGGTTCCAGAGTTATTGAACTCCTCAGGGAGATTGCAGAGTACTGAAGAAGACCTCAGACAGGTTGCAGAGTTTCTGAAGACCGTAGGCAAACAGGAGTTGTCATGGAGACGCACACAGGTAGCAGATCAAACTCCAGAGTGACGAGAAAGTCTAATACCTTGGAAGTCTCACATAGCAAGGAAAACATCCTGAAAACCGCAGGTGGGCACATTCAAGAGGTTTTAGAAGACCGGAGACAGGTAGCAGACAAAACTCTGGAGTGACAAAAAAATCTAATACCTTAAATGCTGCAAACAGCCAGGAAGACCTCCTGGAAACTGCTGGCAGGTTGATACTGGGAACCGCAGGGAAGTAGGTAGCGATACTGGAAACCGCAGGGAAGTAAGTGTGATCCTTCACAGACAGGCAGCAAGATTACTGGAAACCGCAGAAAAGTAGGTAGCGATACTGAAAACTGCAGGTGGGTAGGTGGCAAGGTTACTGGAAACCGCACACAAGTGACTCAGGGACTGGAAACCACATACAAGCAGGAGACGTCCTGAAGAACATGTACTGGAACTGTGCACAGCAAACTAAGAGAGTTACTACAAGTCTTAGAGAAATATCAACCCCCAGGTGAGTCTCCAGGGAGCCTTTATACATGCCTTGGAAATACAACACATGGATCACACCGGGGTACTTGCAAAGCCTGATATGGAGTACCAGAAAACCAAACCGGGGTATGGGCATAATGTAGCGCCCCGAGGGCTCGGTCGCTACAGAGGTAATGCACCTCTGCCAGAGGTGTGATATTCCACTCCCGGGTAAGGATGGAGTATGGACCAGGGCTCAGGCAGCTGCATGCAGCACACACTCCCCATTTCCGGGGGACAGCTCAACGGTGCTCCCATTTAAATAGTAATGCAGGCACGACAGACGATGTCCCTGGCTGGAGTGGGGAGGGGGGAGGAAAACCCTGTGATGTAGGAGCAGAAGGGGACGGTTCCTGAGCGTAGGTAAGAGCCCATTGGTTGCTGGTCACCTGGGCTCAAGTTCTAGAGGGAAGTATAAAAGGTGGGCACCATCTTAGATCGTGGTTCAGTTCAGTTCGGGGTTGGTCTGTTCGATGGAGAACGCAGAGGAGAAGACAGGGAGCAGAGGCTCTGTAGGAGTTCTGCTCAGAGGCAGGCCTAGAGAATAGGCCGGGGCCAGAGAAGATTAGGAACAGAGGAGAAGAGAAGGAACAGGAGAAGGGAAAGAAGTGGCCAAGAAACAGAAGGGCTCAGGAACAAGAAGGTGGAAGGGACCCTAAGGACCAACGTGTATCGGGTGACGGGTCAGGCAAGAAGAGGGTACCGGATCCCAATTTGGTGGAAGCTAGTAATCTTCAGCCAAGAACCGGAGGTCGCGACCATCACTTGGTGCGACCCCTTGCTAAACCTTGCTAGGAAGGCACCATATAGGGTAGCGGGAAACGGGGCCCACGTTTGCCCGCATAGACCCGCGAGAGCTGGACAAAAGCTTGGTCACTAGCGGGGCATGAGCCGAAGGAAGGATAGGAAGGAGCTCTGAACCATACTCCTGAAGTGCCTGGGGGTTGACCGAGTCCCTCACCTGGTGGACACCGCACGGCTTGGGTGGTCACTGCTTGCGCTGAATTTACCCGGAGCATATGAACTGTGAGTAAAAGCCATTGGACTACAGTACGTTGTCTGTGTACTCCTTGCTCCTCCAGCACTAACGGCACTGGGACTCTCTGCACCATCACCCCCACCATCCTCTACACTGACCTGGGGCTGCACTCTTCCCGTGGGGAGTAACACTACCTCAGCTGCAAACACCATCAGCCTCAGCGGTCTGCCTTGCAGCGGCGGTTCATAATAGCCGCAATCCACGGGTGGCGTAGTTGGACATTACTTACAGCACATCATAGACTACCACTGGTCTGACCACCCTGAGCCACGGGACCGGGTCGCCACTACTACTCCCAGCATTGCCCTGAAGTCTGGTCCCGAGTGCCCCACGGCCCAGGGGGCGAGTCAGCTTTGGCGTAGTCGGCAGGATTCGTGACCAACCAGCCACAAACGGGTATTGCGCACCTGAAAAGAGACTGTTTCACTGTACTAAAGATGGCGCCCGCCCCAGAAGAACGAGCGCCATAATGTGCGCGCCAAAAGACCACAGGAAGCCACCTCCCATCGTGGGCCAGGTCCCAGAATGGCGCCAAAGAAGGAGCCCACCCCCAACAGCCATGAGCGCGACTGTGGAGATGTCCATCAAGGTGGGGGGCTGCCCCTGAAAGTGTTTGTCAGCAGATTGCCCCAAGACCACCCCCAATGGTGGCGGAAAGAGAAGCAAACTGTGGGGCAGGGCGCGGTCTGGATCAGTCTAGACAGACCGCACCCGGGAATGGAGGAAGCATTCAGAAGCACCAATACCTTGACCCGGAGCCTGCTGCAGGCTGAACCGCCATGCAGCCTGGCGGAGATCCTGGCGCAGCTCCCCAGAGATCCTGAGCGTGCGCAAGCTGCACTGGAAGACCTGGATCGGAGGATGGTCTGGGCGCAGCGGGATGCGCTTGCTGGGTGGAGAGAAGAATTGGCCCGGCAGGCTGGAACCCGCCAGCGGCAGGCATCACCCGCACCCTGGAGTACGCCTGCCTCTGAGGACGGTGAAGGAGGAGTGAAGGCCGGAGACGCCGCCGCGGAGGGAGCCACGAGGACTGAGGCAGGTAAAGGGGACGTTACCACCTCAGGCCCAGCAGCTGCAAGCCTGCCCCAGCCTCCCGTCGCAGAGCCCGAAGCCCCACTCACCATACCTGTTGCCGCGCCGTCACTATTCCCGGCTAGGCCTCAAGCGGCAGGAGCCGTGGCCACGCCCCGCCCTGCGCCACACCCCCCGACCTCAGGCGCGGTGAAGAAGGAGGCGTCATCGGCAGGGTCACATGGCCTAGTGAACCCGTGCGCCGTTACCCCACCAGCGCCCCCCTCCTGGACTGGGCTGCCACCGGGCACAACCAGAAGACCCCCGGCCTGGTTGCAAGGCCGAGTGCCCCCGGGCGCTGCTCCTAAACCGGGGCCCCCCGCTATACCACCGCTGGGCGCGGACCTGTTTGCCCAGCACACCGGTCTGGATGGACTGCCATTGGTGTGGCCGGCCGAGCTGGCCAATGGTCAACCATGAAAGACCCAGCCCCTGCGCGAGCCCCTGATACCTGCTCCGGAGCCCGTAGAAGTCACCCTGCCCCCACTAGAGGACGCCCAATTTGAGTGGGACCCCACTGGCGAAAACCTAATGGGGTTCACTCAGGAGACCCGGGCAGATGCAACCCGTCGTCTGGAGTCCTGTCGTCAGCAGCTGGTGACCTTTGAGCGGGAACGGCGAGAGAGGCGCGTTAGAGAGGAGCGGCTTCAGGCCCAGAGTGCCGAGCAGAGGCTCAGAGGCAGGCCTAGAGAAAAGGCCAGGGCCAGAGAAGAGAAGGAACAGAGGAGAAGAGAAGACTACCACTGGTCTGACCACCCTGAGCCACGGGACGCCACTACTACTCCCAGCATTGCCCTGAAGTCCGGTCCCTAGTGCCCCACGGCCCAGGGGGCGAGTCACATAACAGTACCAAATGCTAACAGCATGTAATATGCTCACTGTCAGGATTTGTTTCTTCTTTCCAGTTCTAGCGGTCATTATGACCACTCATATGTGATTTTCATTCTTACTGTCATGTGCAAACTAGCTTCTCTTCCTGCTTCTCACAGTAAAGCAGGTACTGCAGTTTTCAGTAAACATTGAGAGGATTAAGAAGAATGTATAAAACAAAAAAGCAGCACCAATCCACCAATGCGGGTGCATACCTCGGTAGAACGTTCTTCAGTAATGCTTAGATAATTGTATAATCCATGCCCAAGGTATACAACGTTTCGGCTCGGACACTGAGCTATTCTGAAGCGAAACAAACAGTGAAATTAAGGCCCTTAAAAAGGGAATCTGTCAGCAGGTTTGTGTTACCTCATATGAGAGCAGCCTGATGTAGGCAAAGAGACCATGAATCCAATCCAATGTATCCCTTAGCTTACTGGGTGCATCCGAGTTTTTAGATTTAGCAATGCAGCAGAGCAGAGAAAGTTAGCCCCACCCACACCAGGCTTCCTATGTACATTGTTTGTAGACAGTGAGCTGCTTATCACTGAAGGAGGTGTCGTCGGATCAGAGCTCAGTGCCAGGGTACGGTTACAGTACCCGCTCTCTATACGCAAAATGGTGAGTGAACACGTGCTGGCACTGCCCTGTGACTGAAATCGGAACGCTGCTTGTGGAATAAAGTTAATTTCCTCCTGGCAGCGGTGGTCTAAGTGCTGACATCAGGCAGCTTCATAGCGCTGGTAACCTGCAGATTAACCCATATCTGTAGGTTGATAGCATTTTTTCAGGTGACAGGTTCCCTTTAAATGAGTGCACAGATGAATAGACTTCATAATTGATCACCTCTCCTACATATAATTTGAATAGCCATCCAAAAACCCAGAGGACGCCAAATGTAATGTTTATTGAAGCTTGAAGAGGACAATTTGCATATTCCAGGTGCCTTCAGGGAAAAGCAAAGAGTCTCCTTCAGCTAGAAGATCGTTGGGTACAGCCGGGACCAGCTGCTTGGAAAGCATCGCCAAACCAGGGATTGAAGCTTGAAGAGGACAATTTGCATATTCCAGGTGCCTTCTGGGAAAAGCAAAGAGTCTCCTTCAGCTAGAAGATCGTTGGGTACAGCCGGGACCAGCTGCTTGGAAAGCATTGCCAAACCAGGGATTGAAGCTTGAAGAGGACAATTTGCATATTCCAGGTGCCTTCTGGGAAAAGCAAAGAGTCTCCTTCAGCTAGAAGATCGTTGGGTACAGCTGGGACCAGCTGCTTGGAAAGCATCGCCAAACCAGGGATTGAAGCTTGAAGAGGACAATTTGCATATTCCAGGTGCCTTCTGGGAAAAGCAAAGAGTCTCCTTCAGCTAGAAGATCGTTGGGTACAGCTGGGACCAGCTGATTGGAAAGCATCGCCAAACCAGGGATTGAAGCTTGAAGAGGACAATTTGCATATTCCAGGTGCCTTCTGGGAAAAGCAAAGAGTCTCCTTCAGCTAGAAGATCGTTGGGTACAGCCGGGACCAGCTGCTTGGAAAGCATTGCCAAACCAGGGATTGAAGCTTGAAGAGGACAATTTGCATATTCCAGGTGCCTTCTGGGAAAAGCAAAGAGTCTCCTTCAGCTAGAAGATCGTTGGGTACAGCCGGGACCAGCTGCTGGGAAAGCATCGCCAAACCAGGGATTGAAGCTTGAAGAGGACAATTTGCATATTCCAGGTGCCTTCTTGGAAAAGCAAAGAGTCTCCTTCAGCTAGAAGATCGTTGGGTACAGCCGGGACCAGCTGCTTGGAAAGCATCGCCAAACCAGGGATTGAAGCTTGAAGAGGACAATTTGCATATTCCAGGTGCCTTCTGGGAAAAGCAAAGAGTCTCCTTCAGCTAGAAGATCGTTGGGTACAGCTGGGACCAGCTGATTGGAAAGCATCGCCAAACCAGGGATTGAAGCTTGAAGAGGACAATTTGCATATTCCAGGTGCCTTCTGGGAAAAGCAAAGAGTCTCCTTCAGCTAGAAGATCGTTGGGTACAGCCGGGACCAGCTGCTTGGAAAGCATCGCCAAACCGCGCACCGTTTGTTTAATTTGTTTATCCTAGGGTATCACAAGAAAGAAGAGAGGCATCAAGTCAGCAGTAGAGATGAGCGTTGTTCTACTCGAACTGTTCGCCAATCTCAAATTCGAGCTGTTTTGGGCGGTGTTCGAGCCGGTCGGCGAACACGAACAATTTGAGAAAAATTCGGCTGTTCGAGGTTATGTTCGATAACTGTTCGTGCACCAAAATCATAACTGGATTTTTTCTCAGTAATGATGAAAATTAATGTTAATACGCAGTTTGAGTGTACAGCGGGGCGGGGGGAGGGGCAGGGGATGGATCTCTGCAGGAACAATGAAGATCTCCATTTTTTTTTCTCTTTCCCGCATTTGCAGTGGGGAGGTGCAATCTGTCAGCCTATCAGCAGCGCACACACGGAGCAAAGTGCTTTTTTTCACACAAGCAAGGGCATGTGTGATTGGCAGTGTATGTCACATGTCCTTGCCCTATAAGACCAAGCCATTTTCCCCGTCGCCACCATTTTCTCACTGCTGCAGCTGCGTGTTAGACGGCACCGCTGTTGCTGTGTGCGCTATACCTTGTTAATTTCAAGCCAATTTTCGCACAAATATACAGATAGCTTGGGAGTAGGGAATAGTTGTGATTGCAGTCCTTTTAAGGACTAGGTTACAGCATTTCCTACGACTTTTATCAGGCAGGTCTGTGCTCTTAAATAGATAGATTGTGGGAGTAAAGACTAATTGTAATTGGAGTCCTTTTCAGGACTAGGTTACATGAGTTCCTATCAGTTTTTGCCAGGCAGGTCTGTGCCAGTGCTGTGCAAGTTTTTTTCACAGCATTTGGCTGAATCTAGCAAAGCTAATCCTTTTTGGCCTATTGCAGAGTGTGTTAGTCAGTGGAGTAGCCTATCTGTGTTGCAAGATATACCACCTGTGTATAGAATACCAATTTTTTTACTGCACCTAGTGAAGTAAAATCTTTTGGGCATAGCATCATTCTATTAGTCCATCTATACTGACCTCCATCAGGTTGCAAACTGAATATAATTTTTTTCTGCATCTAGCTCTGAAAAAATATTTGGGCTTCTAGCAGTGTGTGGGACTTGGTCTATTAGTCCATCTATACTGACCTCCATCAGGTTGCAAATTAAAAATAATTTTTTTCTTCATTTAGCTCTGAAAAAATATTTGGGCTTCTAGCAGTGTGTGGGACTTGTTCTATTAGTCCTTCTATACTGACCTCCAGCAGGTTGCAAATTGAATATAATTTTTTTCTGCATCTAGCTCTGAAAAAATATTTGGGCTTCTAGCGGTGTGTGGGACTTGGTCTATTAGTCCATCTATACTGACCTCCATCAGGTTGCAAATTAAAAATAATTTTTTTCTGCATCTAGCTCTGAAAAAATATTTGGGCTTCTAGCAGTGTGTGGGACTTGGTCTATTAGTCCATCTATACTGACCTCCATCAGGTTGCAAATTAAAAATAATTTTTTTCTTCATTTATCTCTGAAAAAATATTTGGGCTTCTAGCAGCGTGTGGGACTTGTTCTATTAGTCCATCTATACTGACCTCCATCAGGTTGCAAATTAAAAATAATTTTTTTCTGCATCTAGCTCTGAAAAAATATTTGGGCTTCTAGCAGTGTGTGGGACTTGGTCTATTAGTCCATCTATACTGACCTCCATCAGGTTGCAAATTAAAAATATTTTTTTTCTGCATCTAGCTCTGAAAAAATATTTGGGCTTCTAGCAGTGTGTGGGACTTGGTCTATTAGTCCATCTATACTGACCTCCATCAGGTTGCAAATTGAATAAAAAAATTTTCTGCATCTAGCTCTGAAAAAATATTTGGGCTTCTAGCGGTGTGTGGGACTTGGTCTATTAGTCCATCTATACTGACCTCCATCAGGTTGCAAATTAAAAATAATTTTTTTCTGCATCTAGCTCTGAAAAAATATTTGGGCTTCTAGCAGTGTGTGGGACTTGGTCTATTAGTCCATCTATACTGACCTCCATCAGGTTGCAAATTAAAAATAATTTTTTTCTTCATTTAGCTCTGAAAAAATATTTGGGCTTCTAGCAGTGTGTGGGACTTGTTCTATTAGTCCTTCTATACTGACGTCCAGCAGGTTGCAAATTGAATATAATTTTTTTCTGCATCTAGCTCTGAAAAAATATTTGGGCTTCCAGCGGTGTGTGGGACTTGGTCTATTAGTCCATCTATACTGACCTCCATCAGGTTGCAAATTAAAAATATTTTTTTTCTGCATCTAGCTCTGAAAAAATATTTGGGCTTCTAGCAGTGTGTGGGACTTGGTCTATTAGTCCATCTATACTGACCTCCATCAGGTTGCAAATTAAAAATAATTTTTTTCTGCATCTAGCTCTGAAAAAATATTTGGGCTTCTAGCAGTGTGTGGGACTTGGTCTATTAGTCCATCTATACTGACCTCCATCAGGTTGCAAATTAAAAATAATTTTTTTCTTCATTTAGCTCTGAAAAAATATTTGGGCTTCTAGCAGTGTGTGGGACTTGTTCTATTAGTCCTTCTATACTGACCTCCAGCAGGTTGCAAATTGAATATAATTTTTTTCTGCATCTAGCTCTGAAAAAATATTTGGGCTTCTAGCGGTGTGTGGGACTTGGTCTATTAGTCCATCTATACTGACCTCCATCAGGTTGCAAATTAAAAATAATTTTTTTCTGCATCTAGCTCTGAAAAAATATTTGGGCTTCTAGCGGTGTGTGGGACTTGGTCTATTAGTCCATCTATACTGACCTCCATCAGGTTGCAAATTAAAAATAATTTTTTTCTGCATCTAGCTCTGAAAAAATATTTGGGCTTCTAGCAGTGTGTGGGACTTGGTCTATTAGTCCATCTATACTGACCTCCATCAGGTTGCAAATTGAATAAAAAAAATTTCTGCATCTAGCTCTGAAAAAATATTTGGGCTTCTAGCGGTGTGTGGGACTTGGTCTATTAGTCCATCTATACTGACCTCCATCAGGTTGCAAATTAAAAATAATTTTTTTCTGCATCTAACCCAGCCAATAGTTTTGGCCTAATACCACAGTTTGGCCACTCAGCTCTGCTCGGTTCCCATCCATTGTTTTTTTGTGCAAACAACTCCAGAGTTGTGAATTAGTTAACCACCAAAATGAGTGGAAAAAGGCCTGCTGCTGGTGGAAAGGGGAATAGGCGTGTTGGGAAGGGGAAAAAAGGTTGTGTCCGTGGGGTAGGTGCAGAAGAAAGACCATCTTCCAGCCAAACTAAAATGTCTACTTCTTTTAGCGGACAATGTGATAAGATCCCTTTCTTACGGCCACGCCAATCGCTACAAATTCCAGATGAGGCACAAAAACAGCAGGTGCTTCAACGGATATCAAGTGCTCCTTTAAGTGGGCTCTCCTCCACATCAACTTCAACATCACAAATACTCCAGTCCTCAAAGGTGTCACCCAAATCGCACTTGCTTCCTCACAGCTCCCAAATCTCCAGCTGCCCGTCTGAGTATGAGGTAGAACAGATGGTTGAGTCTGCAGAGCTGTTTACTCATACTATAGCCTGGGAATCAGAGGTCGACTCCAGCACTTCTGTGAATCCAGACGAGGAAATGATCTGCACTGATGCCCAGAATCTTTATGAGTCGGATCCAGGACCAGACGCAGAAGGTTCTGACCATAATGTAGACCCTCATTCCCAAACTGTAACTCCTGTTGGTGGAGACAATGAGGAAGACGATGATAAGACTCAAATACCTGATTGGAGCGACAACTTTAGTTTTTTGTCAGGGCAGGAACAGGTTGGCTCTGAGGACGACGGGTGTGATAACGCACAGGGTGATGATGATGAGGTCGGAGATCCCACTTACTGTCAACCCACAGTCAGCCAAGAGATGAGGTCAGCAGAGGAGGTGGAGGAAGATGCTAGTGACGACGAGGTCAGGTTGCGCCTTCCTGGACAGAGACGTAGTACTGGAAGCATGTCAACAACTGCATCCTCAAACACAACTCTGCCTCTCACCACAAGTCGTGGTGGCTCTTCAGGTCGCATGGGTGCTAAGCCTTGCATAGCCTGGGCATTTTTTCAGATCGATAAAGATGACCCAACTCGTGTTATCTGTAACATTTGTCAGCAAAAGCTAAGTAGAGGCCAAAAAATACATAGTTTGAGTACTTCATGCATGAACCGGCACATGGACATGAAGCATAAGTTGCAGTGGGAAGCTCAGTGTGCTACAATGCGGCCTAGCCGGCCGGGCCAATCACCGTCTGCCATATCTTGTGCATCCGCGGCCTCTTCATCCTCTGTGACTGGGGGGACAGCAGTCACACCTGTTTTGGGGCGCAGACCTGCCACCTCTTTACCCGCAACAGCCAGCGTGATTGGCAGGTCATCATTTTCTTTGGAGGTGGTAACACCAGCTGGTGTTGAGCGCTGTCCGACATCGATAGCACCACCTTTGGATCAAGGCAACCTAACATGTCCGCCTGCATCTTCCTCACAGACCGGCAGTTTGCCGGGGACACCCTTATCAACCCCGTCTAAGCACAATAGCCAGCCCTCGGTCCCTCAGATGTGGACAAGTAAAAGACCATTTCCTCCTAGCCATGAGAAAGCTAAGAGGTTGAATTTCACCATCTGCAAGCTCTTGGCTACAGAAATGCTGCCTTTCCGCCTGGTGGACACAGAGGATTTTCGAGACCTTATGTCCGTCGCAGTGCCCCAGTACCAGATGCCCAGTCGGCACTACTTCTCAAAGAAAGGTGTGCCTGCGCTCCACCAGCATGTCGCACACAACATCACCACTTCTTTGAGAAACTCTGTGTGTGACAGGGTGCATTTCACCACAGACACTTGGACGAGTAGGCATGGACAGGGGCGTTACATGTCGCTGACTGGGCACTGGGTAACTATGGTGACAGCAGGACAAGGGGCTGCTGTCCAAGTCTTGCCGTCCCCACGAGTTGTGCGTCAATCCTCTTTATGTCATTTTTCCTCCACAGCTTCTGCCTCCTCAACCTCCTCTCGGTCTTCCACCTGCACCCAAAGCCTGTCTGGTCATGCCACAAGCTTTCTAACTGCGCAGAAGGGATCCTGCACACCTCCTTACTATGCTGGCAGTAGGGCTCAACGTCATCAGGCGGTTTTTACATTGAAATGTCTGGGAAATGTGAGTCACACAGCTGAGGAGTTGTGGTCAGCTCTGGAGAACCAATTTCATGAATGGTTGTCTCCACTGGACCTGAATCCAGGGAAGGCCGTGTGCGACAATGCTGCAAACCTGGGTGCGGCCCTTCGCCGGGGCAATGTCACACACGTGCCTTGTATGGCTCACGTGTTGAACCTGGTTGTCCAGCAATTTTTAGCCCACTATCCCAGACTAGATGGCCTTCTGCAGAGGGCACGGTCGCTGTGTGCTCACTTCCGCCGTTCGCATCCCGCAGCTCAGCGACTTACATCTCTACAGAAGTCGTTGGGCCTGCCACTTCACCGGCTAAAATGCGATGTGCCTACCCGGTGGAATTCAACTCTGCACATGTTGCAGCGACTGTGGCAGCACCGACAAGCCCTGGTGCAATACGTTCTGACGTATAGCCTGGGCCAACGAGATTCAGAGGTGGGGCAAATCACGCTGGAGGAGTGGTCTCAGATCAGGGACCTATGCACCCTTCTGCACAGTTTTGAAATGGCGACGAAGATGTTTAGTGCTGACGATGCCATTATCAGCATGACTATTCCGGTGATTTACATGCTGGAGCACATGTTAAACAGAATTCGGAGTCAGGTGGTGGCACAAGAGGAGGTGGAGGAAGTAGAGGAGGAGGAGTTGTATGCGGAAGGGCTAACATCTGCAAGGTCCAGACGGTCGGCAGCACCAGGGCGGCAGGCATGTGAGGGTGGGGGAGATGATTTTACCAGGGCGCATGGTAGCAGCCAAACTAGTGAGGAAGGTGCAGGAGCCCAGGAAGAAGTGGAGGACGAACTGATGGAAGACTCATCAGATGAGGGAGACCTTGATCACATTTCTGTTGTGCGAGGTTGGGGGGAGAGGACAGAGGAAGGAAGCATGATTGTTACCTCGCCACCAACACAACAGGGACTTGGTGCTCCTGGATGCGCAACACACATGAGTGCCTTCTTGCTGCACTACCTGCAACATGACCCTCGAATTGTGAGAATTAGAAATAATCCTGACTACTGGGTTGCCACACTGTTAGATCCCCGGTACAAAAGTAAATTTGCAGAAATTATTCCTGCCATAGAAAGGGATGCACGCATGCAGGAGTATCAGCAGAGACTGTTGCAGAATCTTACATGTGCTTTTCCACAAAATACCAGTGGTGCACGTAGTGAATCTCACAGTTCCAACTTGCCAACCGTGGTCTGTATGGAATTGTTCAATAAAGGGCCCAAAATTAAGATAACATAGATGGGAGAGGTCTCTATGAATAGGAATTCCTAAGTATTTGATACCCTGTGAGGGCCAGGCAAAGGGAAAGTTGGACTGGATGGAATCCTATATGGATTTAGGGAGGGAGACATCGAGGGCCTCAGACTTCGCTGCATTGATTTTAAAATTTTACCATGTAACAAAGTGATCTATTTCAGCCATAACAGCAGGGATGGATATATGTGATTGAGTGATATATACTAGGACATCATCAGCAAATAGAGAGCACTTGTACTCGGTGCCTCCCACCTCAATCCACCTAATATTGGGGTTATGGCGAATTGATGAGAGCAGGTGCTCCGTCACTAGGATGTATAAGAGAGGGGACAGAGGACATCCCTGCCTTGTCCCATTGGTGATTGTGAAAGGTGATGAAAATGTTCTGACGCACCCCCTGGGCCTTGGGACACCCGGAGCCGGACCCTTTTTGGTGGATGCTGGTGGTTGTAGTCTTCGTGGCGGCGATCCGGTTCCGTGGCTCAGGGCGGTCAAACCAGTGGCGGAACTATTTATGTGGTTTTGATGTTTAAATGTCTGACTACGCCACCCGTGGATTGCGGTCAGAGTGAACCGCCGCTACAGGGCAGACCGCTAAGGCTGGTGTTGTGGGTGCAGCAGAGCGTAGCATAACTCCCCACGGGAGGAGTATAGCCTCAGGGCAGTGTATGCGGAGGATGGGGGTGATGGTGCAGGGCAGCAGCAGTAACGACACGGAGTCAGTGATGCAGTTCAGGGCCTTTACTCACAGTTCTTATTATCCAGACCACGTCTGCAGCTAACGGCTGCCCACGTCATACTGTGCTCACCAGGTGAGGGGCTCAGACAACTCCCAGATAACTTTGGAGCACTTCACAGGACCCCCTTTGTGTGTCCTTTGTCTGGCCTTTCTTACCAACACTTCTGTCCGGCTGCCTCGGGCCTCCTCTTGGTAAACTTGGCGCCAGTTTCCCTGACCCTATGTGGTGCCTTCCTAGCGGGTGGAGCAAGGGGCTGCGCCACATAAAATGTCAGAGCCTCCGGTTTCTAGCTGAGGGTCGTTTCCTGCCTCCACTAGTTCGGGGACCGGTCTCCCCCTTTGGCCTGACCCCTCCACGCAGGTGGATTCGGGCGTGCGGTGGCGACTCGCCCGTCCGCACCCCTGGGATCCCTTCATTCCTCGTTCCTGGAGCCTTCTCCGCTCCTCTTCCTTCCTTCTCCCTCTTGCAGGCCTGGGCCTCTGTTACTAGGCCCGCCTCCGGAGCAGAGCTCATGCAGAGCCCCTGCTCCCTGCCACTTCTGCTCAGACTTCTCTGCACTGAACTAAGATGGTGCCCACCTTTTATACTCCCTTCTCAATGCACCCAGGAACTGCTTCCTCCCTGCTCCTGCACTGCAGGGTTCCCCTTCCTCAGTGTTCCCTCCCCCCACTCCAGCCAGGGACAGGGACTGTCGTGCCCATCTCAGGGGCATATTGGTCGCCCTGCCCCACGGCAATGTGGTGTAATGCATGCAGGTGTCGGGTCCTGATCCACACTCCATCCTTATCTGAGAGTGAGATATCACACCTCTGGGTGAGGTGCAATACGTCTGTAGCAACCGAGCCCTCGGTGCTACAGTTCCATTTATCTTCAGCCTAGGTGACGTATTGTGATACAGGGCCGTGATTTTGGCTATAAAAGGGTCCCCTAGACCCCTACCCCAAGCTTTTTAAGAGAATCATATATGGCGTGCCAGGAGACTCTATGGAATGCTTTCTCAGCATCCAACGAGAGTATCTACTTACAAATTTTTAACTGCATCTAGCCCAGGAAATACTTTGTGCCTAGTAGCAGTGTCTGCTAGTCAGCGGATTATCCCGGCTGTTAAGCAAGCTACACCACCTGTAGTTTGGACACTTAATTTTTTCAAAGGAAATGCTTCGGGACCACGGGATACTTAGTGAAGAGCATCAGGAGGCACCCCAAGGCATAGGGGCTGGGCCTGTCACTAGGATGCCTTGCGGTGGACAGCCGAGCTCGATCCTTATAAAAGCTTTTTAACTGCAGCAGCTTTAGTGGACGCTACTGGAGCTGGAATTACGCGGCTGCTGGCATGAGACTTGCCCTCCAATAGATCCTTGTAAATGGATTTAAAGTGTATTCATTCAAATTAGAGGGACAATTTAAATTAAAAAGCTTAGAGCTGCCTCCACCACAGGGGGGCTCTCTCGACCCACCAGCGGACAGGCACCAGTATTGGGAGAGGGGGGCTGGCCGTCAGGGTTCACCGCGGCTCTGGCACAAACCCGGCGACACGGAGGTGGCACGGGCAGGAGCGGACTGGCCGTCTCGGCTTCTCACTTTTTGGATTTTAGAAGGGCATGACATGCCTATATCTGTGTCTCCCCCTCCTTTTACTCCTCCACCTCTTTTCTTTTCGCATGACTATATGTACTTGTCACTTTTCCATGTGTTAGTTGTGTCTTCTGAGCAATTTGTCAGCTTTTGGACACCTTTGAAGGTGTTTTCTATGTGTTTCTATGTGTTTTTGTTTGCCTGCCATTGGTTTTAACGGTGTTCGAAGGTGTTCGACGAACAGTTCGACGAACAGTTCGGCGAACACACGGGTGTTCGACGAACCGAACTGAACTCGAACACTACGGGGGTGGCTCAACACTAGTCAGCAGGGAGAAGGAGCAGCATGGCAGATGTGACAACCTACATGGTGAGCTGCAACATGTGCTACATGTTCACAGATCGACCAGAAGCTGAAACCAACTTCACCTGCCAGAAGTGTAGACTACTGGATCTTTTAGAAGAAAAGGTGCGGGGGCTGGAAGAAAGAATTGCGACATTAAAACTCATCAAGGAAAATAAGACTGGACAGAACAGAAGCGTCACTACTGGTCACGGAAAGTGAAGGAAGCGTCAGAGAACCTCCAGAGGCAGACAAGTGGAGGCAAGTGACCAAAAGAAGCAAGAAGACCATGGAGACACCACCAACCACACAACTGAGAAACAGATTCCAAGGACTTGTGGAGGATGAAGATGGCACACCTAAGGATGAGGAACTACCAGCAAGCAAAAAAGAAAAGAGCACCCAGAAACACCCAGAAGCGACAAGAAAAAGGACAGCCAAGAAGGGAAGAAGAGTGGTGGTGGTGGGAGACTCACTACTGAGAGGAACAGAAGCAGCTATCTGCAGACCGGACATAACCGCAAGAGAAGTATGCTGCCTCCCAGGGGCTAAGATCAGGGATGTTACCGATAGGATACCGAAGCTCATCAGTTCCAAGGATGTCCACCCATTTCTTCTGATACATGTTGGCACCAATGACACGGCAAAGAAGGACCTACCGACAATCTGCATGGACTTTGAAGCATTGGGGAAGAAAGTAAAAGAACTGGATGCGCAGGTAGTTTTTTCTTCTCTCCTTCCAGTAGACGGGCATGGCGTCAGGAGATGGAACAGGATCCTTGATGTGAACAACTGGCTGAGACGATAGTGCAGACAACAAGGATTTGGATTCCTGGACCACGGTGTGAATTACCTCTATGATGGACTCCTTGCCAGAGACGGACTACACCTCAACAAACCTGGGAAACACACATTCGCCAGGAGACTCGCAACACTCATCAGGAGGGCGTTAAACTAGAAGAAGAGGGGATGGGAAGAAAAATGCCGGACACGAACATGCAACCAGAGAACATACTAATGAAAGATATGAAGTGCGACAAAGAAGTTCCAAGACAAGATACTTGGAAAGGAAGTAAGAAAATTTCTAATACAATCCACAGGGAGAAGATTGGAACAAAACAAAATCATGTAAACTGCATGCTAGCAAATGCCAGGAGCCTGA
Organism: Phyllobates terribilis; assembly: GCF_046119375.1. Taxonomy (NCBI): domain Eukaryota; kingdom Metazoa; phylum Chordata; class Amphibia; order Anura; family Dendrobatidae; genus Phyllobates; species Phyllobates terribilis. The sequence continues at coordinate 57,628,487 of NW_027362771.1, read as the reverse complement.
CAAACAAGATGGATGAACTGGAAGCAGAAATATCTACAGGTAACTATGACATAGTGGGAATAACCGAGACATGGTTAGATGAAAGCTATGACTGGGCAGTTAACTTACAGGGTTACAGTCTGTTTAGAAGGTATCGAATAAGTCGGAAAGGGGGTGGAGTCTGTCTATATGTAAAGACGTGTCTAAAGCCTACAATACGGGAGGATGTATGGGAGGGAAATGAGGAGGTCGAGTCCTTATGGGTGGAGATACATGGGGCAAAAAACAATAATAAAATTATCATAGGAGTCTGTTATAAACCACGAAATATAGCAGAAGCCACGGAAAGTCTATTAATGAGACAAATAGACAAAGCAGCAAAAAATAACGAGGTGATTATTATGGGGGACTTCAACTACCCCGATATAGACTGGGAAACCGAAAGCTGTAGATCTCAGAAAGGAAACAGGTTTCTGTCAATTATCAAAGACAATTATTTGTCACAACTTGTGCAGGAACCAACTAGAGGGACGGCCCTTTTAGACTTAATATTAACTAACAGGCCAGACAGAATAACTGAGGTGCAAGTCGGGGGGCACCTGGGAAATAGTGACCACAACATTATACAATTCCACATGTGCTTCAGTAGGGTGCCCAGCAAGGGAGTCACAAAAACACTGAACTTTAGGAGGGCAAAGTTTGATCAGGTAAGAGATGCCCTTCACCTTATAGACTGGGATAGTATCTTCAGTAATAGGAGCACGGATAGAAAATGGGAAATTTTCAAAACAGTCCTACATAGTCACTGTAGAGGGTACATACCTTATGGGAATAAAAGGGCTAGGAATAGGAAGAAGCCAATGTGGCTAAATAAGGAAGTCAAGAGGGCAATGAAAAACAAAAAAAGGGCTTTCGGTAAACTTAAACAAGAAGGCAGCGAGGAAGCGCTAATATAGGGAAAAAAACAAAATCTGTAAGAAACAAATAAGAATAGCAAAAGAGGGGACAGATAGACTAATTGCCAAGGAAAGTAAAACGAATCCCAAACTGTTCTTTAACTATATAAACAGTAAAAGGATTAAATCTGATGTAGTTGGCCCATTGAAAAATAACCTGGGTAAAATCATAGAAGGCGATGAGGGTAAAGCAAACCTACTCAATAGCTTCATCTCCACTGTTTTCACAAAAGAAAACAATTTATCGGAGGAAATGCAGAGTGATAAAGTAAACCCTCCGCTAAATATCACCCACCTAACCCAGGAGGAAGTTCAGAAACGCCTAAATAATATCAAAATAGACAAGTCACCAGGCCCAGATGGCATACACCCCCGGGTACTAAAAGAATTAAGTAATGTGATAGACAGACCGCTATATCTTATATTCAAGCACTCTTTATGGACAGGGACTGTCCCACTAGACTGGCGCCAAGCAAATGTGGTACCAATATTCAAAAAGGGGTCTAAAAGTGACCCTGGGAACTATAGACCAGTCAGCTTAACGTCTGTTGTTGGTAAATTGTTTGAAGGATTTCTTAGAGATGCTATTGTAGAATATCTTAATGATAATAACTGTCTAACTCCATATCAACATGGATTCATGAGGGATCGCTCCTGCCAAACAAACCTGATCGCCTTCTACGAGGAGGTGAGCTCACAGCTGGACCGGGGAGAGTCAGTGGATGTTGTATACCTTGACTTCTCCAAAGCGTTTGATACCGTGCCACACAAAAGGTTGGTATATAAAATGAGAATGCTTGGTCTGGGGGATAATGTGTGCAAGTGGGTAAATAGCTGGCTGAGTGATAGAAAGCACAGGGTGGTTATCAATGGAGTAAGCTCAGGGGGTGTCAGGGTTACTAGCGGGGTGCCTCAAGGGTCTGTCTTGGGCCCTATATTATTTAATATATTTATTAATGATCTTGTGGAAGGGTTGCATAGTAAAATAGAAATATTTGCAGATGATACTAAACTTTGTAAAGTAGTTAATACAGATGAGGATAGGGCACAGCTACAGGAGGATTTAGATAAATTGGGGAGTTGGGCCAAAAAATTGCAAATGGGGTTCAATGCCGATAAATGTAAGGTCATGCACATGGGAAAGAAAAACAGCAGTCACCCATACATATTAAATGGGAAACCGTTGGGGAAAACTGACATGGAGAAGGACCTGGGCGTCTTGGTTAATAGCAAATTAAATTGGAGTGCCCAGTGTCAGGCAGCAGCTGCGAAGGCAAATAGAGTCATGGCATGCATCAGAAGAGGAATAGGGGCATGATAAGAACATTGTTCTTCCTCTGTATAAAGCGCTGGTAAGGCCGCACTTACAATATTGTGCACAGTTCTGGGCTCCGGTGCTTAGGAAAGACATATTGGAGCTAGAGAGGGTACAAAGGAGGGCGACTAAGGTAATAAAGGGAATGGAGGGACTAGAATACCCAGAGAGGTTGTCAAAATTAGGCCTATTTACGTTGGAAAAGAGAAGGCTTAGGGGAGACCTCATAAACATGTATAAATACATCAGGGGGCAGTACAGAGATCTCTCCCATGACCTGTTTATACCAAGGATGGTGACAAAGACGAGGGGGCACACTATGCGTCTGGAGGAAAGGAGGTTCCTGCACCAGCATAGAAGGGGATTCTTTACGGTCAGAGCCGTGAGACTCTGGAACTCTCTGGGAGAGGAAGTGGTGATGTCCAACTCACTTAATGAGTTCAAGAGAGGCCTGGACGCCTTTCTTGAGAACAATAAAATTATATCTTATGCTTAGTTAATTAATCCAGGGATTTAATCTGACTGCCAGATTGGTGTCGGGAAGTGAATTTTTCCTCAATGATGTAAATTGGCCTATACCTCATGTTTGTTTTTTTTTTACTTCCCCTGGATCAACGCTGCGGAATAGCTGCAGTGCACAAGAAATAGGCTGAACTGGATGGACGCTTGTCTTTTTTTGGCCTTATAAACTTATAAACTTATAAAGCATATCTCCAGACACTATTAAATAACTTGAGGAGTTCAGCCCAACTTTATCAACCAAGTACATTGTATGACTCGTCTGTTTGCATTCGTATTAGAAGTGTATGCCACTCTACTGAAGGAACATCAGTTATTTCAGTGCATGACTAATGCTCCTCAGAGAGCTCTGGTACAACCACGGTGCTTGTGGCTTATTACGGGTTAAACCATCGTGCAGTCTATTATGTTTCACCTGTGCACTCATTTAAAATGTTTATACCCTGTAACACAATTTATGTGCATCATGCACTTTGTAACCATATACTATGCAGTCTGTCATTTTAGTTGGTGAATTGATATTTGTATTTTGAGAATTTGGTATTGTAAATCTATAATTATGTTTGATATATGTATATTGCTAATTGCACTGTTTAAATTTTGAAAGGCTCAGTGTTAGGCTATGTGTGCACGATCAGGATTTTAAGCAGAAATTTTCTGAGCGTTTCTGCATCTCCTTGGAAGGAAAAACGCAGTGTTTTTGACTCGTTTTTAACACGTTTTAATGTGGTTTTTGAAGCGTTTTTTGAAGCATTTTTGTACATCAATGAATGCTTTTTGGAGCTAAATAAAGTTATTTGGTGGGACATTGTTTAAACCCTTGGATTACTGTCAGAACTGGGGTGAGTATATTGATTAATTTAAATGATTAAAGAATGTGTCTGTTGTATTTCAGATAAAGTGCTTGCTCTTTGTCTGTGTGTTCATTTAACTCTTTACTTTACTTTAATTACGTTTGGTCATGAAAAGGTCTGATTGACACCTTGTCATCACCAAACAAAAGAGCTAGGTGTCAGCTGATCCCATTCACCCAATCTTCAGTAGCATTTCTATTTAGGTAATTTATGTGGCAGCTGTGAGTTGCTATTCTTAGCCTGGGAAAGTGCCATTTGCAAACATGGTCCCTGGCCATTAATAACAGCTCACAGCTGTTTCATTAACTACTAAGTCCCCACGAACAGCAACAAGCAGCGCTTTGGACACAGCGTATTTTTGTTGAGTACAAAAAGCGGTGTTCTAATGCCGCCCTTTTGTTGTTGGTACATGTGAATTCACCGCATATAATGACACTTCAATCAGTGAAAATCTGCAGCAGAGACTAGCCTGTCCGCTACAGAAATTGACATGCTGCGGGTGAATTTGGGTATGTGGCCACGGTCAGGAGCCGCTGCAGGTTTGACACTTCGTGTTTATACAACGCCGAACCTGCAGAGTCCAGATGTTGCAGCATAGTGGATGGGATCTCTAGAAATCCCATGTCCACTATGTGAGTGACGCGCCCCCTGGGCCAGTGTTGTTGGGGATACCCGGAGCCGGATCAGATGGGGGTTGTAGTCTCCGAGTGGCTGTGACCCGGTCCGTGCCCAGGGTGTCAAGCTCAGTGTGTGGCAGTCCTTACTGATGTTACTAAAGTTCTTTATGTCGACTACGCCACCCGTTGAATTGCGGTCACTACGGCCGCCGCTGCAGCAGGGTCCGCTGAGGCTGATGGTGTTTGTGCAGCCCAGGTAGTATAACCCCCAACGGGAGGGGTATAGCCTCAGGGGGTCAGGTGCAGAGGATGGTGGTTGTGGAGGTGCAGTGAGGATGGTAATGAGAGTCAGAGTCGGGCTGTGCAGTTCAGGGTTTGTTTACTTACTGCTGTTCTTGTACCGGTCACTCCGGCCTTAAGTGACCACCCGAGCCGTGCTGCGTCCACCAGGTCCTGGACTCGGCCAACCCCCAAGTAGTTCTGGAGCGTGGTTCTGAGCTCCCTTTCTGTCCTGTCCTCGTCTCTGGCCTTCCCCACCAGGGATCCACCTAAGTCCGGCTCCCTCGGGCCTCTTGTTGGTGAACCCTTGTCTCTGGGTTCCCTGACCCTATGAGTGGTCTGCCTTCCGGGTGGATATAGTGGGTGGCCGTGGCAGATTCTGCCCACAGCCTCCGGTTCCTGGCTAAGGTGTGCTGTAGCCTCTGCCAGCTTGGGATCCGGTACCCTGTTGCCAACTCTTCACCCACTGGTCTAATTTGGGCTCTTGGAGTTCCTTCTTTCTCCCCCTCTGGGTCTTTCTTTCTCCTCTCTCACTCTTGGCCTTGGGGCTGCTCTGCTCCTCTGCTTTCCTCCACTGCTCTGCAAAAGACTGACAGACTGACCAGCCTTCTGCAAAAGACTCCTCTGCAAAGACCCTGTCCTAAGATGGTGCCCACCTTATATACTCCCTCTATGTGTGAGCTCAGGTGACCAGCACCCAATGAGCTCCTAGCTTTACCCAGGCTGCTCCCCCTATCTGCCCCTACACTACTGGGATGTTCCACCCCCCTCCCACTCCAGCCAGGAACAGACTCAGTCGTACCTGCACATTTCTCTAGTGGGAGAACCATCGGTCTGTTCCTCGGAAATGGGATGTGTGTAGTGCATGCAGCTAACTGAGCTCAGTTCCACACTCCATCCTTACCCGGGAGTGGAATATCACACCTCTGGGTTGAGGTGCAATACCCCTGTAGCAGCCGAATCCTCAGGGTGCTACATTCCCCCCTGGTAAATCACAGCACGTCCTCGGGCTGTAAGAGATAAAACACCAAAACATACAATTTTTCTCATAAACATAAACATATAAAACATATAAAACATCATAAAACTTTTCATATAAAACTTTCTCGTAGTCGTTTCTTGCTTCTAGCTCCTCCGGTCACTGTGCAACTTGTGACCGGGTAAAGTGCGACAGTCTCTTGAAGAAACACGGTTTCCTATAAAACCGGTAGGGGGCGCTTTAGGAAGCGCAACTATATACAAGGGGATATGGCCGCTCTCAGTCCTCGGCCAGGTATTAGGAAAGGGATGACCGCTCTCAGTCCTCGGCCAGGTATTAGGAAAGGGATGACCGCTCTCAGTCCTCGGTCAGTGGGGAAATGGGACACACTGGAACAGTTCACACTTGTCCCAACGGGGACCATATTTAAATTAGCAGCATGGCATATACCCTAACGGGTAACTTTATACAGTCTCTTCACTACCGTACTCAACGACGGCGTCCTCCTGCTCTTTCTTTGTGGACAGTTTCAGTTTCAGACCCGTCCGGGTCCTCTTGCTCCTCCTCACACCGCAGCTCCTCCTCCGTCAGGCGATGCACATGGAGGGCGTAGGGTCCTTTGGCACACTTGTGCCGGGTGAAGGTGACCTCGTCTCCTAAATACAGGTCACGACCTCTGTGTCCTTCCGGTAGGTGGGACTCAACGTCTCTCCTGGTCACGAAGACGTCGCCTGGGGTGCGGTGATCCCTGATGAAACCCCACCCATGCTGCAGATTGAACTTTATCACAGTCCCGATGGTACGGGGACCATGCGCTGCACGGGGGTCTCTCCTGGTCCGGCTCTTCTGCTCCGCACTCCTTATTTGGGCTTGTTGTTCCCGGACCCGCCTCTCTCTCCGCTCCCTCTCAAAGACTTCGAGCTGCTGGCGGCAGCACTCTGCACGCTCCGCTGCGGCTGCCCGAGTCTCCTGAGTGAACCCCATGAGGTCTTCTCCGGTGGGATCCCACTCAAACTGGGTCTCTTCTAGCGGGGGCGAGATCCTCTTCATGGGCTTTGGAGCCGGGATCAGGGGTTCGCACATGGCCCTTGCTTTTTGCAGCTCCAGCTGGATGTATTCCTGGGGCCATACGAAGGGCTGCCCATCCGGGCACGTATGTTGGGCGAACAGGTCCTCACCCAGGTGCGGTACTTTAGGTGTTATGGGCGCCGTGGTGGTAGCGGCGCCCGGGTTAACCAGGCCTTGCGACCAGGCCTGGGGCACCTTGAAAGTAAAGGGCACCGTAAGAACGGCGGCGCCCTGTGTTACTTGGCCCTGCGACCAGGCCGGGGGCTCCGCGGAGGTAGGGGGCGCTGTTGGTATTGCGTCGCCCGGGGGTACTAGGCCTTGCGACCAGGCCGATGGTACTTCCTGCTTGGCCACGCTCGGGGTCGAGGCGTGTGACGTCACAGGGGTCGCGGCTTCCGTTTGAGGCCTAGTCTGCGGCGGTGACGTTGCAGCGACGGGCACGGCAGGGGGTACTTCGGGCTCTGCGACGGGGAGCTGGGGCAGGCACGCGGTTTCCCGGCTCGGGGTAGTGACGTCCCCTTTACCTGCCTCCATTCGTTCGGCTCCCTTCTCGGCGCCGTCTCCGGCCTTCAGTCCTCCTGCGCCATCCTCAGAGGCGGTCTGTCTCCTCGTCTCGGGTGGCGTGCTCCGCTGACGAGTCTCGGTCTGCTGGGCCATCTCTCGGCTCCACTCCGCCAACGTCTCTCGCTGCACCCGGGCCATCCTCCGTGCGAGGCTCTCCAACGCGGTCTGTGCACACTCCCGGTCTCGGGGGAGCTGTGCTAGGATCTCCAGCAGGCCTTCTGGAGTGACGACCTGCAACAGGCTCCTGACCACTGGGTCGGTGCTGCCTGGAGTAGCGGCCCGCATCAGGCTCCTGACCTCTGGGTCGGTGCTGCCTGGCTCTCCCTCCATCTCCGGGTAGGCTCTCTCTGGACTCTCTTCCAGACGTCTTGTCTCCGGGTGCGCTCTCTCCAGACTGCTCCAGGCGACACCCATCTTTGTTCTCTCCTTCTGTCTCCGCCCACATCGAGGGTGGTCCCGGGGCAACTTCGTGATTGTCAGTTCCAGGGGCAGTTCTCTCACGCTGATGGACACTTCCAGCATCACAGTCTCTGTTGGTGGGCGCGGTTTCCGCTTTTGGCGCCATTCTTCGACCTGGCCCACGATGGGAGGTGGCCTTTTGCCACCCTCTGGCACGCCCATAATGGCGTCCGCTCTTCCAAGGCGGGAAATCTTTGGAAATGGCGGGAATCGTCTCCCAGTGGCGGGAAACTCCATGGATGGCGGGAAAAAGCTGCAAATGGCGGACAACCGGCGGGAAACGACCTGTGATGGGGTCCGTTGGCGGGGACCCTCCGGAACCGGCAGGAGACTTCTTTTTAAGGTATCGATGTACTTTTCTTCAGGCACGCAGTACCCGGTTGTTGCGGGCACGTTATCCTGCCGACTACGCCAAAGTTGACGCGCCCCCTGGGCCAGTGTTGTTGGGGATACCCGGAGCCGGATCAGATGGGGGTTGTAGTCTCCGAGTGGCTGTGACCCGGTCCGTGCCCAGGGTGTCAAGCTCAGTGTGTGGCAGTCCTTACTGATGTTACTAAAGTTCTTTATGTCGACTACGCCACCCGTTGAATTGCGGTCACTACGGCCGCCGCTGCAGCAGGGTCCGCTGAGGCTGATGGTGTTTGTGCAGCCCAGGTAGTATAACCCCCAACGGGAGGGGTATAGCCAAAGGGGGTCAGGTGCAGAGGATGGTGGTTGTGGAGGTGCAGTGAGGATGGTAATGAGAGTCAGAGTCGGGCTGTGCAGTTCAGGGTTTGTTTACTTACTGCTGTTCTTGTACCGGTCACTCCGGCCTTAAGTGACCACCCGAGCCGTGCTGCGTCCACCAGGTCCTGGACTCGGCCAACCCCCAAGTAGTTCTGGAGCGTGGTTCTGAGCTCCCTTTCTGTCCTGTCCTCGTCTCTGGCCTTCCCCACCAGGGATCCACCTAAGTCCGGCTCCCTCGGGCCTCTTGTTGGTGAACCCTTGTCTCTGGGTTCCCTGACCCTATGCGTGGTCTGCCTTCCGGGTGGATAAAGTGGGTGGCCGTGGCAGATTCTGCCCACAGCCTCCGGTTCCTGGCTAAGGTGTGCTGTAGCCTCTGCCAGCTTGGGATCCGGTACCCTGTTGCCAACTCTTCACCCTCTGGTCTAATTTGGGCTCTTGGAGTTCCTTCTTTCTCCCCCTCTGGGTCTTTCTTTCTCCTCTCTCACTCTTGGCCTTGGGGCTGCTCTGCTCCTCTGCTTTCCTCCACTGCTCTGCAAAAGACTGACAGACTGACCAGCCTTCTGCAAAAGACTCCTCTGCAAAGACCCTGTCCTAAGATGGTGCCCACCTTATATACTCCCTCTATGTGTGAGCTCAGGTGACCAGCACCCAATGAGCTCCTAGCTTTACCCAGGCTGCTCCCCCTATCTGCCCCTACACTACTGGGATGTTCCACCCCCCTCCCACTCCAGCCAGGAACAGACTCAGTCGTACCTGCACATTTCTCTAGTGGGAGAACCATCGGTCTGTTCCTCGGAAATGGGATGTGTGTAGTGCATGCAGCTAACTGAGCTCAGTTCCACACTCCATCCTTACCCGGGAGTGGAATATCACACCTCTGGGTTGAGGTGCAATACCCCTGTAGCAGCCGAATCCTCAGGGTGCTACATGAGCATCAGAGGCTGCGAGTCATCCGTGGACACTGACATGTGGCGTGTCTTTCAGGACCGCAGTATGTCAAATTCTCTTGCTCAGTCGCTAGTGTCCGCAACAGAATTGTGACCACTAGAATCTATTGAATGTGGTAAATATGCATAGATATTATACCTGCGAATTTGCTGCGGTTCAATGCAAGTCAATGGGCGCGAATTTACGGCGGAAATACCCGAACAATGGCCATGCTGCGTTTTTTTCCGCAATGGTAATCCTGAGCGGAAATTTCTGCATCATGTGCACAGCACATCAGGATTACCATTGCTACAGCTGGCAGACCTATTAACAAGCGTTTTTGCAGCGTTTCTGCGAGGGAAAACCGCAGTGAAAATGCATCAAAAACGATTCGAGTGCACATAGCCTTAGGCCTCCTTCACACGTCCTGGTGATTCCGGTACTGGAAAAAAACAGTACTGGTGAGATCTGTGGTCCATGTCACTGTGCCATCCGTGTGTACGTACAGTATGTGACATACCTGTGTCTGTGTGCTGTCAGCGTGACACGTATGGAATGAAATGCAGCACAGAAATTAGATTGCTAGCTATTAAAGATGTTCAAAGTTAGAGATAGATAGTGAAGTAGGGTCTTGGTCCACCTCTGCTGGGGTATGGTCCCAGTGTGAAACCATTTTAGGATAGTGGGGCTGGGCTATATTTTGGTTCTTTTTACCCTAATACAGACTCTGAGCTGCCAAAGGCCGCATGCACACATTGAGCATTTGGTGAGTTTTTTACCTCAGTATTTGCAAGCCAAAACCAGGAGTGGAACAATCAGAGGAAAAGTAAAATAGAAACACGTCACCACTTCTGTATTTATCACCCACTCCTGGTTTTGGCTTAAAAATACTGAGGTCAAATACTGATAGTGTGAGTGTGGCCTACGCCTATCAATACAGTGCAGCAAGTGTTGTTCATGCAGGGACTGCAAATTCAGGCTCAGGGGCACACCGAGGAATCTATTGGGTTCAGGGTGGGTCAATCTGAGCCTGGGTGTATTCATCTTCTTTCTTCAGGGGCACACCACACCCCTGCCTCCCACTTTCTGATTGCAAGGGGGCGGAGTGCTCGTGATACTTGACAGTTTGGGCTGGCAACATAGACGAGTAACGGACCCAAACTGTGTACTCTCCAAAACTGAAAGCACTAGCATCAGATCGCGGGAATGTATGGGCAGCAATCCAGCCAGCTTCAGAGCAGTGCTTGTAAGCTGTATCGCTCCTTGCCTAGAAAATTTTAGTGACGAGATGTAAATTAAGGAATTAAAAATCCATCTGTTCTTGAGAATGGGGAGGAATTATAATAAAAGGTAAATTTCAAAGTTGTTTGATTTTTCGCATGCACTTTGCAGTTTTACCTATTTAAAAGATGAGGGAACCCTTTAATCACATTGGACTATTTTACCTTTTATAGATAAAGAAACGTAATATATAGTGAGAAGTGTAATATAATATATATATATATATATATATATATATATATATATGTGAAATCAGTTATGCATAAAAAAGAAAATTTGTACGTTATGGATAGTATAAGGCCTATGGGATCTTACAACTGTTTTTAACTGTAAACTTACTATGTGCACGGAAAAACACAGTGCAACAGAAGCTAAAAGTAATGCTAGCGGGGTTCTGATTTATGGAGATAGAATGAATATAGAGGAATAGAGGATGTTTTTCTGAGCTCATCAGATGCCATGTATTAGGCTGCTGGAAGTATGATAGAGTGGGAGGATAACATTTATTATTTTGTTAGTAAGTACTTGTTTGCATTTAAATTTGGGTTTCTCTCTGTGGGTAATACTCTTCAAGGCAAGTGCCTGCAAAGCTGATGGTATCACACTGACCATGACCTTTGGCAAGATTTTCATTTCTAGTAGAATATATGTTTACTGTCAGCAATTGCTCTTCACTCTCCATGCATGTTATTGTTGCTGCTTTCTGTGGTTTTCTCACAGCAGATCACATGGATACCCAAGAGTCATGCAATTCTCTAGTTCTTCATTTTACAAAAATCTATGTTATTAGTCCCCCCCCCCAAGATAAACATTACTAAGGTAAGTAAAAAATAAGTGATTTTGTGCAAATTTTTTACATTTAGTGTCGCTCTATTAAGCTGCAAAAACTTCATTAGGTTACTTTATTATCATGGCTGTATGTTCCATTAGAGGGTCTCATAGGGTTGTTATTGACTAAGAAAGCCATAATTGCAGGTTGAATAGAAAGATGGACACTTACAATCCTGCTCATGATGTGGCAGTATAAGCCTAGGGTCACACCTGTGTATTTTCTCTCATCTGAGAGAATCAGGCCGATTATGCTAATCAGATCAGATTTTGATCAGAGTGTGTTTAAGGAGATGGACATACTGCTCACGTTCCCTCTTGACGACAAGCGTATTGTTGTAATGTGTAAAGTGTATTGTGACATTCATTATTAGTGACAATGTTGTAGTTTTACTAACAGTAGGGAGAGTTAGGGTTAATGATTGGGTCTAGCCCAGATTGAGAGGGGATAAAGTGAAGGGCCAGAGACAGTTTTCTGTCAGGAGGTCAGATATGAGGTCAGATACTGCCCGGCCTGTAGCAGAAGCAGACCTATGGTCTGATAAGTAACTAGAGCCGCATGATGAGGGTGTCCCTAAAGTGAGTGGAGACCAAGGGAATGGATAGCGAGATCCAGAAAAAATGCATGAGAAAGTGACAGAAAGTTTGAGTGAATATCCGGAGACGGGATCTGGGGCAAGGAGCCTAGCTAAGCATTACTGAGTTTGCAAGTCCAGGAGGTAACAGAACAGTTTGGGGCAGGGAACGTGAGATGAAGAGAGTGACCTGTGCGGTGGTTCCAAGGCGTCGGTTAGCAGAGAAGCTGAGTATCGGCCATACTGGCCGTTCCCCAAAGGGAAAAGGACACGGAACCATGGGTTTAGGTACAGGACTCTCACTTACTGACTGTAGCACCATTATTGGGGACAAGGGAAATTCCTGAAGTACCATGCTGGGTGTGTTACGCTAGGTATGGGGACAACCCAGCATATCACAACGGGAAAGGGGAGGGAGCCCTACAACTAGGGAAAGGGAGAGTTGAGACCCCTAAACAGATCTAATGACAAACCCTAACTCCCCTATAGACCCTAAATAGGTTCTGCACCTATCGCTGAGCAGGAAACCTGGACCTAGCTGACCCTAAGATTAGGCCCTAGGTAGGGAGGGCTGAGCGCTGAGTACACACAGGGGAAATGTTAGAACCCTCCTGTTTGTTTTTTCCATCTTGTGTTTTGCGGTCACGTGACCATCTGCCTTTATATTCCATCTCTGCCCTTTTGGCTGTGCTGGACTTCAGTGTTTGACTGTTTCTCTAGCCAGGTGCTTCTGTGCCTTTCTCTGTCAGTTTGTTTGGTCCTTCTGGGACCTCTAGTACCTTTTTGTCTGTTTGTCTTTTTGTGTTCTGCAACAACTTCTCTGTTTAGGAGGTGTCCCATTTTTTGTTCCAGTCCTTAGTTATTTTAGGGACCCCTCCCCTAATGCTATAGGTCTTCGTTCAGACTAGCCGAGGACTAAGGCGGGTCTGTTCGCTAGGAACAGGCAGCCCACTACATCGTTGGGAATCAGCTTAGTTTTATTGTAGGGACAATTTTCCCTTATCTTTCCTTAGTTCATGTTGCAGATCATAACAGGAAACAAACAAGGGAATACACTTAGCTCTATGATGACACCGGAGAAAGCACGGCAACAATCCACAAAGGAACTCCAAGGTAATTCTAGTCGACTACTAGAATCCCTGGCCTGAATAGGTATAACACGCTTTCACCAGCAACTCTCTGAGAATCTGAGTGTATTTAAGGACACAGCAAGGAAGTGCTGATTAACAGCCGAAAGGTGAGGATAACTCAGTGTCCTAAAGGGAAAGGTATAATCCCCAAGCAAGGTGAGGATCACCGTGGGGTCCTAAAAAGAGAAGAATCATAAAAGGATCAGGGAGATGTTTGTAAGGCCAAACGCAGCAACCTTCTACAGCCAGACACAGTATGACTGTCTTTCAACCCTGACACACCCATGACAGGGTGGTGGTGAAGACAGAGGACTAAATAAGGAAGGACAAAGAAAATGTGTATGAAGACGCTCCATGTGTTAAGAGAAACTTTCATGAAGTTAGCTACTGTCTGTTGAACTTAATTTCCACCAAGTTATTGTTCAGTAAAAGACAGTGCCTTTTTAAGTGATGGTCTCCCTCATTAAACTGTTCAACATCTAGTCCTGGCAAGCCGAAGTCACCAGCATCATGTGGCCTGCAAGGTCGTATCACCCCCATGGACAAAGAATATACACCCAAACAGGACCCCCATTTTCATGTAGCGTGTCGGGGTGTGAATGATGAGTACATCGCCCACAGCTGCCGCCCCACATCACGATATGTGATCAGAGTGTGTTCCAATTTTCTCGGCTGAGTAGAATATGGGAAATAAAAATTCTCCATCTTCTCCATTTTGTCAGTCCATGAAAATCAGACTGCACTCAGATGTTATCCGAGTGCAGTCTGATTTATTTTCTGCTTACTCATTGTCTTGTATGGCCGGCCTGGTTTATGGGTGTTAAGGGATTTAGAGTTAAAGTTTGCCTGCGTTGTCCCTTACAGTAGAATTTGGTAGAAAAATCATTTTTTATGTTAGAATAGCGTACAACAATGCAAGAATAAAAGGAAGGCAAGGGAGACACTTTTACCAACATCCATTTGTAAGTATCTATTTGCTATAGATTCAACTGCCTATTTCCTTTTCTGCACATTTACTGCTTGATAATGTTTATACTACAGTGATCAAATACCATTTACTTAAATAATAATACATTATCAGGTACTATCTGCACACAGCATGGGAGTAACACATTTTGTAAACTCATTTCAGATTAGATAGCTTACAACATAGATACAGGAATAGAAACCAGCTCACTACATAGATAGAGGAACAGAAACAAGCTTGCTACATAAATATGGGAACCAAACTGGGCTTACTACATACAGTCATAGCCAAAAGTGTCGGCACCCTTGAAATTGTTTCAGAAGATGAAGTATTTCTCCCAGAAAATTATTGCAAGTAGACTTGTTTTTTTGTATATATGTTTTTTTTCCTTTGTGTGTATTGGCACAAGACAAAAAACAGGGAAATTGGACATCACTTCACACAAAACCCCAAAAATGAGCCGGACAAAATTGTTGGCACCTTCAACTTAATGTTTGGTTGCACACCGTTTGGAATAAATAACTGCAATCAATCGCTTCCTATAACCATCAACAAGCGTCTTACACAGGGCAGGCTCCAGGTTTTTCTGGGCCCCGGGCGAAAGCGTCTCAGTGGCCCCTTTAACACATACCACGATTCATGATGCACAGATATCGCAGAGAAATAGAGATATAGTGCAAGGCCAAAGATTTCACTTCTTACATTACATGAGTGATATCTATTGTAAATTCCACAATAGCTCAGAAACCGGCGAATTCTCTCAGAGCACAGTGCAGACCGGACAATATAGTCCTCCATACAGTATTATGGGCCCCATATAGTGCTCCATACAGAATAATGGACTTCATATAATGCTCAATATAGAATAATGGACTCCATATAATGCTCCAAACAGGATACTAGCCCCCATAAAATGCTCCATGCATAATTCTGGCCCCCATATAATGCTCCATACAGAATACTGGCCCCCTTATAATTCTCCATGCAGGCTGTGCCCCCATATAATGCCCCATGCAGGCTGTGCCCCCATATAATGACCCATGCAGGCTGGGCCCCCATATAATGCTCCATGCCTCCTGGGCCCCCATATAGTGCCCCATGCCTCCTGGGCCCCCATATAATGCTCCATGCCTCCTGGGCCTCCATATAATGCCCCATGCAGGTGCCCCATATAATGCCCCATGCAGGTGCCCCATGCCTCCATACATAAAAAAATAAAAAAATCAAATACTCACCTCACCTGCTGCCGCTGCTCTCATCACTGCCGCTACTCTGGACTCCTCAGCCGCATCTCCGTCTTCCCGCTCTGCGCTGTGACTGCTCTGTATAGGGTGGACCTGCTGCAGAGGCCCCGGGAGAGGTAAGTATTGTGCCGGAACCCTGAGAAAGCAGGAGGTGGCAGGCGCTGGCACTGCTCTCCTCCGCTCATGGGTCCCAAAGTGCCCATGGCCTCGGCACTTGCCCGGGTACGAAGGGTGCTGACGCCGGGTTTGGTCTTACACATCTCAACTGGAATTTTTGACCACTGTTCTTTTGCAAACTGCTCCAGGTCTTTCATATTTGAAGCATTCATTCTCACAACAGCAATTTTAAGATCTCTCCAAAAGTGTTCAATGGGATTTAGAAGTAGTTTCAATTACAAGCCAAATATACATAGGATTTCATTTGATGGTCTGTATATCATTTAGTTGAAAAAGCTTTCAGGCATTTCCAAAAGAAATCATCAAAGAATTATTACCATTTTGTAAATTGTTGGCATATCATCGCTAGGATACAACATCACTTTATGATTGATCAAGGTCAAACCTCGAACTTCATCCATTTCTGGAATTTAAGGGAATTTAATTTTGTCTGAAAATTGTTGCTCCTTGCCTGTCATTGCATGGAACTGCAGCCAACCCTATTAACTTAGGGCCCTGTTCTTGTACAACAGGTGTCTGGGATACTTCTGTGCAAAGAAAAAAAACATTAAAGAGGTTACACCAGGCATTATACCAGCAGTGCATTCCCCTTAATCTCAGGCCTGGATCCACCCCCAATGGAATCATCTAGTAATATGCCATCACTCTAGAAGTTGGAGAAAACCTATTCAATCCCAAATTACCATACTTAGAAAAATTATTTTCAAAGACAAGATCTCTCTCTACCTCGACAAAGCAGCCCGGAAGAAATATTATGTATTTCCATACCAACGATCGGTGACTTTAATTTTCTCCAGTTTAATTAGCTAATGATCCAGTTTATTGTGATCAAAAGTATTACAGCAAGACAAATTGGAAATGGCAAACATTTTAATTACCTTTCTTTGAGGTGCCCAGCTCATTTTTATTCCAACAGCTGGTTAATAGTCCATGATTCTGTAAATAAGACTTAATTATAAATTGATTATATTACAGAATGGAAAAAGTATGTAAGCAATTAAACTCTAATGCACAAGACTACAGATAAGTCAAACAAAGAACTGAATTCCAATTATAAGCAAATTAATGTCTACTTTCTGTTAAATATTTAGGTGGACATTTAGCTTGTTATTTAGAAGGTAGAATAAATTAAGCTCCCAAGGCAAATGAAGGTAAAATACTCATTGGTTTGGTAAAGGAGGAATAAGGACTGTTTAAGACTCTTGGAAGTTGAAGTCATTACGGAAAAAAAATCTACATTAAGTTCTGCATTTTTTATTTATTTGGTATGTGTAAAGCTGCTTTATGTACCAGAGACTGAGGAAACTATTGTGCTTTAATGAATTCCAAGTGAGAGGAAATCACTACTGCCTGAAGGTTCTTCCATCTTGGCAACACATTAATAACATATCTTCTAACGTTATCCATCTCTCATGTACAATGATTTGCTTCTGTTCTCGCTACAATTTTACCAATATAATCTATGATGAATTAATATTTTTCAACCCTTTTTTTTCTGCCTCAGGTATTGCAGCTAGAAAATAAGTTGGGCCACTGTTTATAAAGTGACAACAGTTCCCCAATGTAGCTGACAGCAATGGAAAGTAATATAGCAAAATACAGAACCTATTTATGACAAGTGACAACATGTTTGTTTTTATGTTTGTATCAAAGAAAAAGGTGGGATGAACGTATACTTTGATATCTGATATACCTTCTTACTATGTGGTTTTATGTACTTTTAGTGTTTCTGTTATTCACAATAGGCATACAATATATATTTATATATATTAGAGACTATCAAACGACCAACAATTTTTTTCTTTCAGAAATAAAAAATCAATTTGTAAAGGACATTTAATTTAAAATGTAATCTCAATTTGTAAATTTTTTTTTATTTGTATATCTTACATTACGTGAAGTTTTATATCAATACATTTGATAGTGCTACTACGACTAATCGTAAGTGAACAATTTGACATTCATTTATCATCAAGCTAAAATATCATTAATATTCACACATTCCACTTTTAGCAGATGTAAATCAAATTCAGTTAAGTCTCAATAGAAAATAGTATATGACATCTGATATGTAATGGTTATTTACAGGAAAAATTGGTGTTAAAGAAAAAAGCCTCCCTCTTCACTCTGCTTTTTTTGGGGTCAGGATAGCAGCAAAATTACATTTTTTTGAAAATGTAAAAAGGTCAACTATTCGGCCTCATTCGGATGTGTATGAATGATGTACGCTTTCGATCTGTGATTTTCATGGATAGAACATGCATATCTATAATATAACACTACAAGCGTCCCTCTGTCTGAAGCCTTTATAGACTTTGCAAGCGCGACACACCTGCGCAGTCTGGCTCTAGACAGAAGAACGCATGGAGCCAATACAGGTAAGAGGAGTGTGTATGGTGCCGGAGATCACGGTATGTGTAGACACTGAACGCATACCGCGATCTCCGGCACCATACTTACATACTTACCTGACCGGGAGGAGAGTTTCCGTGGCGCCTTTCTTCGCCGGAGACCGGGGCAGGAGTGAAGGTGTCGGAATCGGCGCATGCGCATAGTGATATCCAGCGCCATTTTGCTGAAGACACATTTGCAGTGTGTCGTCAGCAAAATGGCTCTGGACAGCGCGGTATGGGCACGCGCGTACTCCAGTGCCACACTCCTCTCCCGGCCTTCGGCAGAACAGGACACCACAGCGCTGGAGCACAGGGAACAAAGGTGAGTATAAGTGTTTATTTTTTGTATGTGTGCAACGTGAAAGGCATGAGGGGGGCCACACATACCAGGATTGGAGGGTGAGCGGGCCACACATACCAGGATTGGTTGGTGAGGGGGCCACACATACCAGGATTGGGGGATAAGGGGGCCACACATACCAGGATTGGGCGTGAGGGGGCCACACATAACAGGATTGGGGAATGAGGGGTACCATACATACCAGGATTGAGGTGTACCATGCATAGCAGGATTGGGGGGTGAGGGGACCACGCATACCAGGACTGGGGGTGAGGGGACCATGCATACCAGGATTGAGGGGTACAATGCATAGCCGGATTGGGGGCTGAGGGGACCATGCATACCAGGACTGGGGGTGAGGGGACCAAGCATACCAGGATTGGGGGTGAGGGGACCATGCATACCAGCATTGGGGATGAGGGGTGCCATGCATACCAGCATTGGGGATGAGGGGTACCATGCATACCAAAATAGGGATGAGGAGTACCATGCATTCCAGGATAGGAATGCGGGGTACAATGCAAACCAGGATGATGGATGGGGTGCCATGCATACCAGGATGAGGGGTACCATACATACCAGAATAGGGATTAGGGGTACCATGCATACCAGAATAGGAATATGTGGTGCCATGCATACCAGCATAGGGACGAGGGGGCCATACATACCAGGATTGGGGATGAGGGAGCCATGCATACAATGATGAGGGATTGGGTGCCATGCATACCAGGATTGGGGGATGAGGAGGCCATACATACCAGGATTGGGGGATGAGGGGTGCCATACATACCCGAATTGGGATGAGGGGTGCCATATATACCAGGATTAGGGGTACCATACATACCAGAATAGGGATGTGGGAACCATGCATACCGGGATGAGGGATGGGGTGCCATGCATACCAGGATGAGGGATGGGGTGCCATGCATACCAGGATGAAGGGTACCATGCATACCAGAATAGGGATGAGGGGGCTATACATACCAGGATTGGGGATGAGGGAGCCATGCATACCAGGATGAGGGATTGGGTGCAATGCATACCAGTATTGGGGGATGAGGAGGCCATACATTCCAGGATTAGGGGATGAGGGGTGCCATACATACCATAATTGGGATGAGGGGTGCCATGTATACCAGGATGAGGGGTACCATACATACCAGAATAGGGATGTGGGGAACCATGCATACAAGGATGAGGGATTGGGTTCCATGCATACCAGGGTGAGAGATGGGGTGCCATGCATACCAGGATGAAGGGTACCAGGCATACCAGAATAGGGATGAGGGGTACCATGCATACCAGGATTGGGGATGAGGGATGCCATGCATACCAGGATTGGGGATGAGGGGTGCCATGCATACTAGGATTGTGCATGAGGTGTGCCATGCATACGAGGATCCACAATTGGGGATGAGGGGTGCCATGAATACCAGGATTGGGGATGATGGGTGCCATGCATACCAGGATTGGGGATGAGGGGTGCAATGCATACCAAGATTGGGGATGAGGGGTACCATGTATACCAGGATGAGGGATGGGGTGCCATGCATACCAGGATAGTGATGAGGGGTACCATGCATACCAGGATAAGGGATACCATACATACCCGGTTAGGGATGAGGGATGGGGTACCATGCATACCAGGATAGGGATGAGGATTGCCTTGCATACCAATATGGGAGTGAGGGGCCCATGCATACCAGGATAAGGCTGAGGGAGCCATGCATACCAGGATGAGGGACGCCATTCATGCCAGGATTGGGATGAGGGGTGCCATGCATTCCAGGATTGGGGATGAGGGGTGCCATGCATACCCGGATTGGGGGTGAGGGGTGCCTCACATACCAGGATTGGGGGTGAGGGGTGCCATGCATTCCAGGATTGGGGGTGAGGGGTGTCATGCATACCAGGATAGGGATGTGGGGGGGCCATGCATACCAGGATTGTGGATAAGGGGTACCATACATACCATAATTGGGATGAGGGGTGCCATGTATACCAGGATGAGGGGTACCATACATACCAGAATAGGGATGTGGGGAACCATGCATACAAGGATGAGGGATTGGGTGCCATGCATACCAGGGTGAGAGTTGGGGTGCCAAGCATACCAGGATGAAGGGTACCATGCATACCAGAATAGGGATGAGGGGTACCATGCATACCAGGATTGGGGATGAGGGGTGCCATGAATACCAGGATTGGGGATGATGGGTGCCATGCATACCAGGATTGGGGATGAGGGGTGCAATGCATACCAAGATTGGGGATGAGGGGTACCATGTATACCAGGATGAGGGATGGGGTGCCATGCATACCAGGATAGTGATGAGGGGTACTATGCATACCAGGATAAGGGATACCATACATACCAGGATAGGGATGAGGGATGGGGTACCATGCATACCAGGATAGGGATGAGGATTGCCTTGCATACCAATATGGGAGTGAGGGGCCCATGCATACCAGGATAAGGCTGAGGGGGCCATGCATACCAGGATGAGGGACGCCATTCATGCCAGGATTGGGATGAGGGGTGCCATGCATTCCAGGATTGGGGATGAGGGGTGCCATGCATACCCGGATTGGGGGTGAGGGGTGCCTTGCATACCAGGATTGGGGGTGAGGGGTGTCATGCATACCAGGATAGGGATGTGGGGTGGCCATGCATACCAGGATTGTGGATAAGGGGTACCATGCATGCCAGGATTGGGGATGAGGGGTGCCATGCATACCAGAATAGGGATGAGGGGTACCATGCATACCAGGATTGTGGATAAGGGGTACCATGCATACCAGGATTGGGGATGAGGGGTGCCATGCATACCAGAATAGGGATGAGGGGTACCATGCATACCAGGATTGGGGATGAGGGGTGCCATGCATACCAGGATTGGGGATGAGGGGTGCCATGCATACTAGGATTGGGGATGAGGTGTGCCATGCATACCAGGATCCAGGATTGGGGATGAGGGGTGCCATGAATACCAGGATTGGGGATGATGGGTGCCATGCATACCAGGATTGGGGATGAGGGGTGCAATGCATACCAAGTTTGGGGATGAGGGGTACCATGTATACCAGGATGAGGGATGGGGTGCCATGCATACCAGGATAGTGATGAGGGGTACCATGCATACCAGGATAAGGGATACCATACTTACCAGGATAGGGATGAGGGATGGGGTACCATGCATACCAGTATAGGGATGAGGATTGCCTTGCATACCAATATGGGAGTGAGGGGCCCATGCATACCAGGATAAGGCTGAGGGGGCCATGCATACCAGGATGAGGGACGCCATTCATGCCAGGATTGGGATGAGGGGTGCCATGCATTCCAGGATTGGGGATGAGAGGTGCCATGCGTACCCGTATTAGGGGTGAGGGGTGCCTCGCATACCAGGATTGGGGGTGAGGGGTGCCATGCATTCCAGGATTGGGGATGAGGGGTGCCATGCATACCCGGATTGGTGGTGAGGGGTGCCATGCATACCAGGATTGGGGGTGAGGGGTGCCATGCATACCAGGATTGTGGGTGAGGGGTGCCATGCATACCCGGATTGGGGTTGAGGGGTGCAATGCATACCAGGACAGGGGTGCGGGGTGCCATGCATTCCAGGATTTTGGGTGAAGGGTTCCATGCATACCAGGATAGGGATGAGGGCAGCACATAACAGGATGGGGGAACAGGATTGGGGAGCACCAATACCAGGATGGGGGCAGCACAAATACCAGGATGTGGGCAGCACAAATACCAGGATGGGGCCAGCACAAATACCAGGATGTGGGCAGCACATACCAGCATGGGAGACCATATACCAATAAAAATGTTCGCCACCCGGGCGTAGAACAGGCTCAATAGCTAGTTAAAGTATATGGTGGTATTCACATGTCCATGTTTTTTGTAGATTACCAAGACCTTTTGATAAATGTCATGGATCAAAATTACACATACAAGCAGGTCTATGGGTCCATGAACATTACGGCAGGACATCAATGGCACCCGGATGTGCTGCCTGTGATTAAAATTACAATGAGTAAGAGAAGCTTTGCAATTTTTTTTTCATACCTGAAAACTCAATTATCAATCATTACACTGATGACAAAAACGAAAACACTCAACAAACACCTATGAAACTCGGATCCAAAAAACTGCTGAAAAACAGTCCATGTTTTTACTTACAATAAAAATCACAGACATCTGAATGATGCTTCAAGGGCTTCTTAACCCTTTCATTACAGGTGAATTTTCACTTCCTCCACTGTCTTCCAATATGTATACCTATTTATTTTTCCAACAACATAGCCACATGAGAGAACTTGTTTTTGTTGCAGAATGAGTTGTAGTTTTGATTGACATCCTTCATTTTACCATATAATTTACGGAAAAGGGGGAAAATAATTCCAAGTGTAGTGAAAAAATGCAGTTGTAATGTATTAATTGCATTCATTGTTTGCTGAAAATAACCTGGCAGCATGATTATTCAGGTCATTACAATTAGGCTAGGGTCACAAGACCATTTTTCTCTCAGCTGAGAAAATGAGTCAGTTAATGCTAATCACACTCTGATTAAAATTTCTCCATCTTCTCTGTTCTGTCAGTCGATGAAAATCAGTCTGATTTTTTTCCACAGATCTGTAGACTTGCATGGTCGAGTGCGATCAAATAGTTGGATGCAACTAGTGCATGCTGCGATCTTTTACTCAGTGGGGAGTGGGTGAATATTCATGCCCTTTAATAGTGGGCACACATGATCGCCCGGCAGCAGCAGTAGTGGCGCTGCGGCTACACTGTGTGCCGGCTATTGAGGAGCATGAAGTCACGGCGTGGGGAGCAGTGACTTCCGGCAGCTTATCTCTCCTTGTGAGCCGCGCATGGCAGTGATGCCATGCGCGGCTCACATGGCGAGATCAGTGCGGGCAGACAGGACGCAGCGCTGGAGGAGAGAGAAGAAAGGTGAGTAGGAGTGTTTATTTTTTTTTATGTGCAGCGTGATGGGGATTAGGAGGACCATTCATACCATGATAAAGATGAGGGGGCCATACATACCAGGATAAGGATGAGGGGCCATGTATATCAGGATAAGGATGAGGGGGCCATGTATACCAGGATAAGGATGAGGGATGTCATGCATACCAGGATAGGGATTAGGAGTGCCATGCATACCAGGATAGGGATTAGGGGTGCTATACATATCAGGATAGGGATGAGGGGTGCCATACATACCAGGATAAGGATGAGGGGTGCCATGCATACAAGGATGGGGATTACTGTGCCATGCATACCAGGATGGGGATGAGGGGTGCCATACATATCAGGATAGGGATGAGGGGTGCCATGCATACCAGGATGGGGATTACTGTGCCATGCATACCAGGATGTGGATGAGGGGTGCCATACATATCAGGATAGGGATGAGGGGTGCCTTGCATACCAGGATAAGGATGAGGGTTGCCATGCATACCAGGATGGAGGTGTGTCATGCATACCAGGGTGGGGATGGGGGCCACGTATAATAAGAAGGGGGGGCATATATACCAGGATGGGGGATATTTTCAAAATTGGGGGACATTACCCCTATATCAGTGTCAGCAGCAGATCCCCTTCCTCTTAACAGTGCATTGTGACCACATTTTTTGCTTAAATTTTTTTTTCTATTTTCCTCCTCTAAAACCTAGGTGTGTCTTATGATCTGGTGCGTCTTATAGTCTGAAAAATACGGCATATATATACAGTATATATATATATATATATATATATATATATATATATATATATATATACAGTCATGGCCAAAAGTATTGAGAATGACACAAATAGTAATTTTTCCAAAGTTTACTGCTTCATTTTTTGTAATGGCAATTTGCATATACTCCTGAATATCAAAGAGTGATCAGCTTAACAGCAATTACTGTACTTGCAAAGTCAATATTTGCCCAGAAAATGAACTTTAACCCCCAAAACACATTTCAACATCATTGCAGTCCTGCCTTAAAAGGAGCAGCTAACATCGTTTTAGTGATTGATCCATTAACACAGGTGTGGGTGTTGATGAGGACAGGGCTGGCGATCAATCAGTCATGATTAAGTAAGAATGACATCACTGGACACTTTAAAAGGAGGCTGGTTCTTGGTATCATTGTTTCTCTTCAGTTAACCATGGTTATCTCTAAAGAAACGCGTGCAGCCATCATTGCACTGCACAAAAATGGCCTAACAGGGAAGAGTATCGCAGCTACAAAGATTGCACCTCAGTCAACAATCTATCGCATCATCAAGAACTTCAAGGAGAGAGCTTCCATTGCTGTCAAAAAGGCTCCAGGGTGCCGAAGAAAGACCAGCAAGCGCCAGGACCGTATCTTAAAACTGTTTCAGCTGCGGGATCGGACTACCAGCAGTGCCGAGCTTGCTCAGGAATGGCAGCAGGCTGGTGTGAGTGCTTCTGCACGCACTGTGAGGCGGAGACTCTTTGAGCAAGTGCTGGTTTCAAGGAGGGCAGCAAAGAAGCCACTTCTCTCCAGAAAAAACATCAGGGACCGACTGATATTCTGCAAAAGGTACAGGGAGAGGACTGCTGAGGACTGGGGCAAAGTCATTTTCTCTGATGAATCCCCTTTTCGATTATTTGGGACATCTGGAAAACAGCTTATTCGGAGGAGAAGAGGTGAGCGCTACCACCAGTCTTGTCTCATGCCAACTGTAAAGCATCCTGAAACCATTCATGTGTGGGGTTGCTTCTCAGCCAAGGGAATCGGCTCACTCGCAGTCTTGCCTAAAAACACAGCCATGAATAAAGAATGGTACCAGAATGTCCTCCAAGAGCAACTTCTCCCAACCGTCCAAGAGCAGTTTGGCGCCCAAAAATGCCTTTTCCAGCATGATGGAGCACCTTGCCATAAAGCAAAGGTGATAACAAAATGGCTCATGGAACAAAACATAGAGATTTTGGGTCCATGGCCTGGAAACTCCCCAGATCTTAATCCCATTGAGAACTTGTGGTCAATCATCAAGAGACGGGTGGACAAACCAAAACCAACAAATTCTGGCAAAATGCAAGCATTGATTATGCAAGAATGGACTGCTATCAGTCAGGATTTGGTCCAAAAGTTGATTGAGAGCATGCCAGGGAGAATTACAGAGGTCTTGAAGAAGAAGGGGCAACACTGCAAATATTGACTTGCTGCATTAACTCATTCTAACTGTCAATATAACCTATTGGTACTCATAATATGATTGCAATTATATTTCTGTATGTGATATAAACATCAGACAAACACTAATAAAAACCAGAGGCCAGCAGATCATGTGAAAATATCATTTTGGTGTCATTCTCAAAACTTTTGGCCATGACTGTATATATGTTTATATATATATATATATATATATATATATACAGTATATATGTATAGGTATATATATGTACCTATATATATATATGTATTAACTAGCACTTTTTTTAGTGCACCTGGGGACTTAAACCTATAATTATTTGATCACTTGTGCTATAAACTGCAATATTTCAGCATATCAAGTTTATGCACAGCTCTCATAAGGTCCTACCACAGCAATTCAATTAAAGGGAATCTGTGAGCAGGCTTTTGCTAATTCACCTGAGAGCAGCATGATGTAAGGAAATGACCCCTATTCCAACGATGTATCACTTAGTTTGCTGGGTACAGCAGTTGTGATACAATCAGAGTTTTTAGATGCAGCATGTAGCAGAGCTCAGAAAGCTAAAACTGCCCAGACCACAGCTTTCTGTGTCCATTGCATATTGACAGTAAGCAGCTAATGAGTGGTTGGACCAGGTTTCACTTGGTCACCTAATCTGGGCGGTGATAATCTCCTGCTGATAAAACACTCATTGTATGAAAACAACAACACACAGCCTAATGAATAGGATATCCCTGAAATCATTGTCTCAGCCCCTACCTCATGGTGACCTCAGATTACATAGCAAAAACTTGCTGACAAATTCCTTTTAAGCAGAGGTCTTTGAGGTCTGAACTTTCACCGAACCATTGGAACACATTGATTTTTTATTTTTAAAGTCATTCTAATTTGCTGGTTTATTATTACTCTGCTGCATGACCCAATTTTGGCAAATATTTAGCTTTTGGGTAGATAAATGCACATTTGATTCAAGAATACTTTGGTTTAGAGAAGAGCTAATGGTCGATTCAATGATTGCAAGGAGCATTTGACACGCCCCCTGGGCCATGGGGTACTCGGCAGCCGGGCCTCTGGTTGCTGGGGGATATCACGGTAGCTGGCCCGGTCCGTGACCCAGGGCGGTCAGTAAAAGGGGAATAGTTTATAGGGGATTCGGGAAAGTGTTTGTGACGCCACCTGTGGATTGCGGCTAAAGGGTGCCTCCACTGCGGAGCAGTCCTCTGGAGCTGGTGTTATGGCAGTAGGGATGGTGTGGCTCTCCACAGGTAGAGCTAGCTCCAGGGCAGTATAGGGGTAGATGGTGGATGCCGGTGAGAGACGGCAGAGCGGTCCCGGAGGAAAGATGGACACTCACACGGGGATAAGCTTCAGTACCTTTACTGGTGATGAGGCAGGCACGGTCCAGGGTACTCCGGACGAAGGGCGTACTTTTGGACTCTCCCCAGTGAGCGGGTATAGGGCCTCCTGATCTGTGGCTTTACTCACTAAGCTTCTGACCTGCCTGGAGCTAGGCCTAGCTTGGTTAATGTCTTTCTCTCGCACCTGCTGACCTGGTGGTAGGGCTTTTTTCTTGGAGATCACTCTCCCTGTCTTCTGGGGCCTCTGTGACTACTAGCCTAGGTACTGTAGTCAGCGTTTGGTAAACCTGGGACCTGTAGTCCTCCAGGGGTTCCGGTGGTCCCTACTGGGTATAAAGGGACCGCGTAGGCGCGGACCCGGTGTCTGGTATACATCTCGGGGTGAGCCTGGTGTGCTCTTCTGCCCCCTCGTGGCTTCTTCCTTCTCCTCTCACCTTCGGCCACACTCAGGGCCCTCACTAGGCCTTCACTCGTGCTGTAGGCCTTGGCTCACCTAAGCACAGCCGCCAGCGTGCTGCCTCTTCGCTGCTCTCTGAGTGTCAGCACGCTCTCTGCTCAACAACTCAGCTCTGTCCCTCTCTGTGTCTGAGTAGGAACTCTCTCAACTCTCTTCTGACTTCTCACAGAACTGACTCTAAACTCTGACTGAGCTGCCTGGCTCCACCCTCCCTATATATATCCCTAACGGGCTCCCTCTGCTGGTCAGAGGTGGTAGGGTGGAGGTGTGTGAATGTAGTGAGGGCCTCTTGTGGAGAAGTCCATCCATGCACCCTTCTGGGTCCTGTGACACCAATGCGCAGCAGGGCGCCACACATTATTCTTACGGCTCCACAGCAATCCTAAATCATCACTCCTCCGTTACCTCATCCACTACCATTCATGAAAGTTTGTATGATGTGTTTATTTTGATATGCTGTGTTTGATTTTGACAAAATATGGCACAGGGCATTGTAGCTAACCATCTCCATTTTGGTATCATCTGTCCAAAGGAGGAAATAACCTTTTAACACTTCCCAGATTGATGGGCAGCAACAATTGCTTCTATACAATTATTTCTGATTTCTTTCCTCCTTAGCATTCTGCTAATACACGTTTGAATGCTTTTATAGAGGTGGTCACAGTTGCTGATGAACAGTTAATCAAGCCAGTGGCATAGCTAGGGTTTTGGTTCGGGGGGGGCCTAACTTTTCAGTGGGCCCCTAACCAGGTAACCCTGATTACGACTATAATGGCGCACCCCAATAGTGGATGTAGGAGAACCTTAGCAGATGACAGCGCTGTTACTAAAAAAAAATCTCTATACAAAGACCACCACTGACATTACCACCATATGGTGACATCAGTCCTGCAGAACATGAGATTACAGTACGGTTACAGATAGTGGCTTACAGTTGACGTTCTTTCTAGTGGAGTCATTTACTTTTCCTGTCTTTTCCATCTGGCCCAGACCAATATGGCAACTTCTTCCAGCCACGACTCGTCTGCAAAGATCACAAAAAAGACACATTTGACTTCTCACATATCCATCCCCGTCCCCATCTATTCCCAACCTGCACAAACTCCTCATTCTGTGGATATCTCAATTCTGATCCGCTGCTGCCATATGTGTCCCTATTACTGCACATACTGCGTGGTGCTGTGTTTCCTCTAGATGGTAAATCAAACCTCTAGAATATATTAATGTCCTTAGAAAATAGTGCCCACATTTTGTCTCTTGAAAGTAATAATGCCCTCTATATGCCCCTTTGACAGTCACAATAACCATGACCCCCACACTGTATAGTACCCCCACACAGTATACTGACCCATTATTAGCCCCCAAACTGTTTGATGGCCCCAACACTGTATAATTACCCCCTCCCCTAAATGGCCTCAATACAGTATAATATACTCCCCATAGGCCTCCATACAGTATAATGCACTCCCTATAGGCCTCAATGAAGTGTAATGTACTCCTCATAGGCCTCTATGAAGTATAATGTACTCCCCATAGGATGTCGATACAGTTGAACTTGCGATGACCATCGGGGGGTAAGCCGATAAAATGAAAAGTCGCGTAGCTCTGGGTGGGTCCCTCAGAGCGCGGGGCCCAAGGCACCCTCTGCCCCCCCTCCCTCCTCAGTAGCTAAGCTACTGAATCAAGTGCATTTGATTATCAGCACCTGGCTACTACTTATTTTCTATGGAGGCAGTAAGGGTATACCTAATTTTTCACACACGGCTTCTGCATTTTTGCTTGGTTTTTAGTTTTTTTGTTAAATAAAGACACTGTGTAATTTGTCATGAGTTGTACATCTGAAGCAATATTTATCCAATTTTAAGGTCTTCAAATGACCAGATTTTTTTATTATGTTTTGATATGTAAAATCACATAATTCATGAGGATGTACTTAATATTTTATGATTGTGAATGAAAAATGCCATGTTTAGATAAAGGATTCTTTCTCACTCGCTGTGCTGCAAATAAAATGGATGGTGCTTTCTCCTTCAGTCGATCTCAGATAAATGAAAAATAATTTTATTCAATCTGCTGCAAAAAAATGTTTTATCTCTGCCAGGATCAGAAAAAAAGGAGTATGTTCTTTATCTGTATTTCTGAAATAAAATGAAAAATACTCAGTTAGATTTCACTAGTGGATATTTTGTTTCATTAACTTTCTGACATGACTGAAATTCCTTGTCTCACTCTTCGGAGTTGATGGTAGATGTACAGTGGGTACGGAAAGTATTCAGACCCCATTAAATTATTTTTCACTCTTTGTTTCATTGCAGCCATTTGGTAAATTCTAAAAAGTTCATTTTCTTTCTCATTAAAGTGCACTCTGCACCCCATCTTGACTGAAAAAAAACAGAAATGTAGAAATTTTTGCAAATTTATTAAAAAAGAAAAACTGAAATATCACATGGTCATACGTATTCAGACCCTTTGCTCAGTATTGAGTAGAAGCACCCTTTTGAGCTAGTACAGCCATGAGTCTTCTTGTGAATGATGCAACAAGTTTTTCACACCTGGATTTGGGGATCCTCTGCCATTCTTCCTTGCAGATTCTCTCCAGTTCCGTCAGGTTGGATGGGGAACGTTGGTGGACAGCCATTTTCAGGTCTTTCCAGAGATGCTCAACTGGGTTTAGGTCAGGGCTCTGGCTGGGCCAGTCATGAATGGTCACAGAGTTGTTCTGAACCCTCGCCTTTGCTATTTTAGTCGTGTGCTCAGGGTCATTGTCTTGTTGGAAGGTGAACCTTCGGCCAAGTCTGAGGTGCAGAGCACTCTGAAAGAGGTTTTCATCCAAGATATCTCTGTACTTGGCCGCATTAATGTTTCCTTCAATTGCAACCAGTCGTCCTGTCCCTGCACCTGAAAAACACTCCCATAGCATGATGGTGCCACCACCATGTTTCATTGTTGGTATTGTATTTGGCAGGTGATGAGCAGTGCCTGTTTTTTTCCACGCATACCCCTTCGAATTATCACCAAAAAGTTCTATCTTCATCTCATCAGACCAGAGAATCTTATTTCTCATAGTCTGGGAGTCCTTCATGTGTTTTTGAGCAAACTCTATAAGGGCTTTCATATGTCTTGCACTGAGGAGAGGCTTCCGTCGGGCTACTCTGCCATAAAGGCCCGACTGGTGGAGGGCTGCAGTGACAGTTGACTTTGTGGAACTTTCTCCCATCTACCTACTGTATCTCTGGAGCTCAGCCACAGTGATCTTGGGGTTCTTCTTTACCTCTCTCACAAAGGCTCTTCTCCCACGATTGCTCAGTTTGGCTGGATGGCCAGGTCTTGGAAGACTTTTGGTGGTCCAAAACTTCTTCCATTTAAGGATTATGGAGGCCACTGTGCTCTTAGGAACCTTGCGTAATGCAGAAATTCTTTTATAACCTTGGCCAGATCTGTGCTTTACCACAATTCTGTCTCTGAGCTCCTTGGGCAGTTCCTTTGAGCTCATGATTCTCATTTGGTCTGACATGCACTGTGAGCTGTGAGGTCTTATATAGACAGGTGTGTGCCTGTCCAAATCAAGTCCTATCAGTTTAATTAAACACAGCTGAACTCCAATGAAGAAGTAGAACAATCTCAAGGAGGATCACAAGGAAATGGACAGCATGTGACTTAAATATAAGTGTCTGAGCAAAGGGTCTGAATACTTATGACCATGTGATATTGCAGCTTTTCTTTTTTAATAAATTTGCAAAAATTTCTACATTTCTGTTTTTTTTCAGTCAAGATGGGGTGCAGAGTGTACTTTAAGGAGAAAAAAATGAACATTTCAGAATTTACCAAATGGCTGCAATGAAACAAAAAGTGAAAAATTTAAAGGGGTCTGAATTCTTTCCGTACTCACTATAGTTCTTTCCTCCTGAGATTATATACAGTAACTAATCATTCCGGTTTCTACTGATTTGTTAACAAAAAATATATACACATATAGGCAAGTGATAAAAGAAGGGAAATACTTTCATTTTCCATTGGGGGCATTCAAGTACTGCAACAATATCAATAAAAATCAACTTAAAATTGTTATTTTCATTCTCATTTGAAATTATTATGCTAGGAAATAAGCTGCGATTACTCACCAGATTTTACATTATGCAAATTCAGAGCAACTTTTAATTATATCGTGGGATAAATCCTATGATTTGCTCTTCCATTTGCATTTGTCACTAAATCCATTTCGACCTTTCAGTTCTGGCTCATATGACTTATTGCGAGACATAAAATTCTAATAATTCCTAATTGATCAAGTAAAACTTGTTTTAGCATGCACTGCCTGGGAAAACATTAGTGAACTACATTATTTTTAATTTTAATTTACACAGATCATCAAGATATGAAGAATGTGTTAATGTACCGTGAAACAGAACTAATTACTTTTAGACATTTACATAAAAACAAAATTATTCTACATTTGTATCGTAAATAGAGTAACAAAAAAATAAACACAAATTTATTGGTCATTGAACTCAATATGAGATTGTTCAGAATAAAGTATTATTGATAGTGTACCCTTTGAGTGATATTGCCATCTTCTAACAATTGAGGTAAGGGTTCGCTCGTATAAATCAGACAAGTGCAAATTGATAAAAAATCGGATTGCACTTGGACCAGTGTTATTCAATGAGGTAGTGAAGATCTGTGTATTTTTTCTCAGCTGTATTTGGCATGAGAAAAAAATTGCAGAATGCTGCGATTTCACTCCAAAATCAGTACAGTGCGAGAAAAAAAATCACATGCCATATGGACTATCAGAGTGGCATCTGATTTTTACCGATACAGTTCTGTAACATAGAAAACTGTACATGGTCCTGTAAAAAGATTAATAGCTGCTGAGTAAAAATCGGATTGTACACGGACAGCACAAGGATGACAAGTGAGAAAAAGATCGTCCCACTCTCCTGGATGAGAATGGGACTGATTATTTATATGCAAGTGTGAGCGAACCCTAAGAAATGTATTTTAAGCACAGTTAGAGATGAGTGGATCGATTTGTGGAGGATTGATTTTGAGTTGAATTTGCAGATTCTGCAAAAACGGATAACATTGCAATTCACGAGGATAAGCAAAAAAAAAAATGGCTGGTGACAGGTGACATTTCACACACTGCTGAAGACTCATTGAGTGGTCTAATGGGATTCCCCATATTGCCCTGTAGTTATAACATCACACGATCTAGTCGACCCAATCAGGATGCAATATTACAGCCAGTTTGAAAGTATGGGCAGCCAAGCAGTGCCATTTTAGGCTTTTCCATCATTGGGATAAGAGATCAGAGTGCAAAGCTTATTCCACACAAGGGTAAAAAAAAGGCCTGATCTATTTGTGGCATCCAACTGTAATGCTGAAGCAGATTGAAAAAGGGAGTTTCAGTCTGCAAATAATAAGGAAGACCTGTAGATGTATTGTAACTCATTGTGACTGTGAATTTATCTGTGATATACTGTATTAACAGAACCTTAACCCCTTTCTGACGTTGTACGTAATAATACGTCCCTGTGGCCTGGGCCTTATGGACCAGGTACGTATTATTATGACATGGCGATCATGGCCACACACAAGCTGTGCGGGCAAGATCACCTCCGGGTGTCAGCTGATTCTGACAGCTGACACCCAGCAAAACTGGAGAATTAAAATTTCAACTGATCCTCTCAAATCTAGCCATAATACATAGCCCGGGATCCCACTAGCGTATGGCATCCGATGCGAGAGTGTCGGATGCGTAATGCTAATGACACTCGGCTTCTGCTCTGCTGCGAGTGGAAGCCGAATGTCAGTGCTCTATGCTCTGATCCTCTCGCACAGAGAAGATTGCAGCACAGCTTTCTCCATCTCCTCTGTTGCTGGCATTGGAGGGAATCGCTCTGCACTCGAGTGATATCCGAGTGCAGTGCAATGCTTCACACGAATCCATAGGCTTATATGGGTGCGTATGATACGAATTCAGCATGCAATCGCAGCATGCTGCGATTTTTTTCCAGCCCGATCGCAATCCAATCGGAGTTGGAAAAAAAACGCCACTGAGCACTCCATCATAGGATTAAATTGGTCCGAATGCAATCCGATTTTTTATTGGATTGCAATCGTCCGATTTAATTGCAAGTGAGAGCGAGCCCTTACATTGTATATAAAATGTAACCCCTTCACAACCTTAGACATATCCATACACATTTCAGTATATAAATCTTTTGTGCTAATATTTTTGCTCCAGGCAGGAGTCCTCATTTCATAATCTAAATTCTTTGTGCTAATAGCCTGCTCTAGAAACCAGGGCATATTTCAGTATATAAATCTTTTGTACTAATATTTTTGCTCCAGCCAGGAGTCCACATTTCAGAATCTAAATTCTTTGTGCTAATAGCGTGCTCCAGCCACATCATCTCAGCAAATAAATACTGATTTTTAATTTAGTGACAGGGGACTGACAGGCCTGGGCCTAGGGTTATGAAACATCTGGTTAAAAGAGGGGAAGGTTACATCGAACATGAGTGGGAAAAAGCGAGGTCATGGTGGAAGGGGGAATAGGCTTGATGTTCAAGGTATACGTGGGGTAGGTGGTAACATTACTGAAAGCTCTACTGAACAAACAGCGTCTTGTCCTATCCAAAGACAATTGATAACTTCTGTTACTGGATGGGCTACTCCACTCCACTACTCCATCTTTGGCAGCCACACAGCTGTACGCCTTGTACATGAGGGCCAGAAAGAGCATGTGCTCCAGTGGATGGCAAGCGCTGCATCAAGTGGCCTCTCCTCCTCTTCCTCCACCTTAATATCACACACAGTACAGTCCTCAGAGGTGGCACTCCAATTACCCTTGTTTCCCCCCACATCACAACTCTCCAACTGCTCAACTGACTGTGGGGAACCATTGATGAGCAAGTGTGCAGAGCTGTTCACACATTCTATTCCATGGGCATCAGAGGTCTGCTCCAAAAATTCACAGACTCAAGAGGAGGAAAGCATCTGCACTGATGTGCAAAATTTTTTTCTGTTGGATCCGTGGCAGGACATAAAGGGGTCCGAGCAGAATTCTGACCCTCGTCACCAGACGTTAACCCCTATGGTGAAAGTTGATCCTGATGAGACTCAGATACCTGAGGCGCACGCTTACTGTACTGTGCTGTCAGGGCAGGAAGAGGATGAGGATGACTCTCAGGGTGAGGAGTGGGTGAACAGAGAGGATGGTGATGAGGCTGTAGATCCCACTTGGTGTGAACTCAGAGGCACGTAGCTGAGTATCTCAGCAGAGGAAGTGGAGGGAGAGGAAGACAAGGGAGTTATGTTGCAACCTCCCGCACAGACACGGAGTGTTGTAACTGTGCCTCCCTGCTGCGCACAGGTACCACAGGACCCAGGGTGCATGGACGGACTTCTCCACAAGAGGCCCTCATTACATACAAACACCTCCACCCTTCCACCTCACACCTCCAGGGGGAGCCCGTTAGGGATATATATAGGGAGGGTGGAGCCAGACAGCAGAGTCAGAAGTTAGTGTGCTGGCACTTAGACCAGTGAAGTTGCAGCACGCTGGCTGCTGTGCTTAGGCGAGCCAAGGCCTACATCACGAGTTGAAGCCTAGTGAGGGCCCCGAGTGTGGCCAACGGCAAGAGGAGAAAGGAGAGAGGAGTTGTGGGGGCAGAGGAGCGTACCAGGCTCACCCCGAACTATACACTGGACACTGGGTCTGCGCCTACAGGGTCCCTTTATACCCAGTAGGGACCACCGGATACCTGGAGGACTACAAGTCCCAGGTCGACCAACACTGACTACTGTACCAGGGCTAGGAGTCACGGAGGCCCCAGCGACCAGGGAGAGTGATCTCCAAGAGAAGGCCCTACCACCAGGTCAGCAGGTGCAAGAGAGAGAGAGACAGTAATTAAGCTAGGCCTAGCTCCAGGCAGGTCAGAAGCTTAGCAAGTGAAAGCAATGGATCAGGAGGCCCTATACCCGCTCACTGGGGAGAGTCCAGAAATGCACCCTTCGTATAGAGTACCCTGGACCATACCTGCATCTACACCAGTAAAGGTATCGAAGCGAACTCCCGTGTGAGTGTCTGTCATTTCTCCCTGAACCGTCCTGGCCGTCTCTCACCTGTACCACCATCCATTTCCCCATGCTGCCCTGAGGCCCGCTCCACCTGTGGGGAGCCGTTCCATCATAAGCTGCCCTAACATCTGCCTCAGAGGACTGTCGCAGCGCTGGTAGACCTTACCAGGCACAACAGGTGGCGTCACGAACTATTACAAAACCCCATATAAACCCAAAACACCCATTCCTTTTTGTTGACCCCCCTGGGCCACGGACCGGGCCAGCCACTGTGATATCCCCCACCAGCATCCACCGGCCCGGCTGCCGAGTACCCCACTGCACCGGGGGCGCGTCATAACCATGATAGGCACTGCATCCTCAGCTACAACTGTGGCCAGCAGCAGGCACAGATCTGCAGTTCACAGGGGCGGCAAGAGTTGCATAGCCTGGGCCTTTTTTGAGATTGCAAAGGATGTCCCAATGTAGCGTCGGCGTCCCTGCCTCCTGCTAGGCAGGGACGCTGTTCCCCTCACCTCTCCGCTCTGTGCCCGGCGTCTTCCTCCCGCTCTGCTGGCAGCGCGCGCTGCTTCCCACCCACGGTGCTTAGGGCGCACGCGCGCGCGCACCCCCTCTCTTAAAGGGACCGCGCGCGCCGTCCTAAGGAGTCCCCGGCCAATGGCCGGAGGACTTCACCATATATAAGGCACCTCCTCCAAAATGGAGGTGCCCGAGCAATGTTGTTGCAAAGCCTTCACTCTGCTTCAGCCCTCAGGTCCCGTTTCCAGTTACCTGCCAGTCACCTGCCAGATTCCTGCCTGTTACCTGCCAGTCACCTGCCAGAATCCTGCCTGCTACCTGCCAGTCACCTGCCAGATTCCTGCCTGTTACCTGCCAGTCACCTGCCAGATTCCTGCCTGTTACCTGCCAGTCACCTGCCAGATTCCTGCCTGTTACCTGCCAGTCACCTGCCAGATTCCTGCTTGATACCTGCCAGATATCCGTTTACCTGCTTGCAAGCCTGCGGTCCGACGGTCTGCCTTCCGACACCTGTCAGTCTGTCTATGGACCAGCCTGCCCGCTCACCTGGGAGCACTCATCTGCTACCTGCCTGCTAGCCTACCTGGAGGCTCCGCCGTCACTTGCCGTGACCACCTGCCTGTCCAGAGACTCTTGTCTGCTCACCAGGGAGCGCTCATCTGCTACCTGCCTGCTAGCCTACCTGGAGGCTCCGCCGTCACTTGCCGTGACCACCTGCCTGTCCAGAGACTCTTGTCTGCTCACCTGGGAGCGCTCATCTGCTACCTGCCTGCTAGCCTACCTGGAGTCTCCGCCGTCACTTGCCGTGACCACCTGCCTGTCCAGACACTCTTGCCTGCTCACCTAGGAGCGCTCACCTGCTACCTGCCTGCTAGCCTACCTGGAGGCTCTGCCGTCACTAGCCGTGACCACCTGCCTGTCCAGAGACTGTCCCTGTCACTTGCCGTGAGTACCCGTCCTTCTACCCAGAGACTGTCCCTGTCACTTGCCGTGACTACCTGCCCTTCTACCCAGAGACTGTCCCTGTCACTTGCCGTGACTACCTGCCCTTCTACCCAGAGACTGTCCCTGTCACTTGCCGTGATTACCTGCCCGTCTCCCCTGGGAGCCACCCGCTTCCTTACAAGGACCGCCCCCTTGTACAGTTGCTCAGAGGTTACGCGTCCCAGACCCGTTACAGTTTGCTCGGGCCATGGAATCCGGTGGCACCCAAGCTCCCTCGCTCTCGGACCTATGTCATGAACTGTCCCGTCAGAGGTCCCAACAGGAGTCCATCCTGAGTCACCTGCGGAGTGTCAACTCTCGCCTGGACACTCTGTCTGCTCCACCTGCAACCACCGCTATTGTCATGACTCGCAACCCGGCAGCACCGCTGCCCACCAATACCATGGTATCCTGTCCCAGACCCCGGTTTTCTGCACCTCCTCGTTTCGGAGGTGACTACGCTCAAGCTCGGGGCTTCATAAACCAGTGCACCCTGCACTTTGAACTCTTGTCCCACCAGTTTATCTCCGACCGGTCCAAAGTAGCCTTTATCATGTCCCACCTCACAGGGGAGGCTCTGGCTTGGCTAAATCCTCTGTGGGAGAGAGGAGATCCCCTGGTGTCCGACCTGCCAGCCTTTCTCACGGCTTTCCGGAAAGTCTTCGACGAACCCGGACGGAGGACCTCATCCGCATCGTCTCTGCTACGCCTCCGCCAAGGAGATCTCACCGTGGGCCAATATGCCATACGGTTCCGTACCCTTGCTTCGGAGCTGGCCTGGGATAACGACGCTCTGGTGTCTGTCTTCTGGGAGGGTCTGTCCGGCCGTATTAAAGATGAACTCGCCGGTCGGGACATTCCTACCACTCTCGACGACTTAATAACACTTGCCACCCGGATTGACATCCGATTCCAGGAGCGCGCCAAAGAGGTCACCCGTGAGAGGAGGTTTCCACGTCTAGCCCCCACCTTCCAGAAACCCGTCACTCCCTCCGTTACTACCCAGGCACACTCACCTGAGCCTATGCAGGTCGACCAGACCAAGATGGTCAAAACCCGTCAAGACTTACGCCGTGCCGAGGGGAGCTGCTTCTACTGTGGCAGTAAGGAGCACCGGATCTTTTCCTGCCCAGAGAGGTCGGGAAACGCCTGTGTCTAGGATCGCTCAGAGAGGTCGCCCTAGACAAAAGTAAACCCTCTCCATCTCTGATGCTGTGAGTCTCTATCACCTGCGGAGAGAACCGCTATTTCGAACTGGCTCAACTTGACTCAGGAGCTGCTGGAAATCTCATTTCTCAGTCTCTGGTAGAGAAATACTGCATTCCCACCAAACCTCTGGCCGTACCTTTATCTGTCGCCGCCGTGGATGGGGGCCTCTTACCACATCCCATCCAACTCATCACCGAATCCATAACTCTGCAGGTGGGAATGCTGCATTCTGAGAGCATTTCCTTTCATGTTCTGCCTGGACTCTCTCACGCACTCTTGTTAGGCCTACCTTGGCTCCAGAAACATGCACCCGTGCTTGACTGGCAGACCGGAGAAGTCCTTCGCTGGGGACAGGACTGCCATAGGAGTTGTCTAGTTCCCGTTCATCCTGCTCGTCCTTCTCCTACCCCAGTCAGTCTACCCGGTCTACCGGTTCCCTATTGGTCTTATGCGGATGTCTTCAATAAAAAAGAAGCAGAGACATTACCCCCTCATAGACCATACGATTGTCCAATCGACCTGATACCCGGCTCTACTCCTCCCCGTGGGCGTATCTACCCTTTGTCCGCAGCGGAGACCCGGTCCATGTCAGAGTATATTGAGGAGAATCTGGCCCGGGGATTTATCCGGAAATCTACCTCCCCGGCGGGAGCAGGCTTCTTCTTCGTCAAAAAGAAGGACGGCTCACTCTGTCCATGTATAGATTATAGAGGCCTTAACCAGATTACAGTGAAGAATAAATACCCCCTCCCGCTCATTCCTGAATTATTTGACCGCCTGAGGGGGGCTAGAATCTTCACCAAACTGGATCTCCGTGGGGCGTATAACCTGGTCCGTATCCGTCAGGGGGATGAATGGAAGACGGCATGCAACACCGGGGACGGGGTTCTTGTCAGCGTGTTTTTTCATCCGTTCGGACGACTGAAGGAGTGCGGATCGGGTACTCTCCCAAATGGAGGAGAATTCGTGAACGAGAGATTCCGCAGCCGGATTGTCCACCGAGGTGGAGACGGGAAATGGGATCCGAGGATGCTGACCGAATACTACAAAAAACGGGGATTTGGAGGAAGATTCGCTCTCGTGAATATTGCAAGAGAACTCGGCCCATGGTAGGAGATCCACCCAGTCCGAATGGTGGGCATTAACGAAGTGCCGGAGGTAACTGGTCAGGATCTGATTGATCCGCTCCACTTGACCATTGGACTGTGGGTGGTATGCGGAGGAGAAGTCCAGGGTGACGTCTAGCAGCTTACATGTGGCTCTCCAGAAGCGTGAGGTGAACTGAACCCCACGATCCGACACGTGTGGAGGGGCAGGCCATGGAGACGGAAGATGTGGCGGATAAAGTCTTTAGCCAGCTCGGGTGCAGACGGGAGGCCTGGCAGTGGAATGAAATGAGCCATTTTGGAAAAGCGGTCAGCGACCACCCAAATGACCGTACAACCGGCAGAGACAGGGAGATCTGTTATGAAGTCCATAGCTATATGCTGCCAGGGGGCAGCAGGTACTGGAAGAGGAAAGAGGCGACCGGCTGGCAGGTGTCTCGGAACTTTGTTGCGGGCGCAGGACACACAGGCAGAAACAAAGTCTATTACATCCTTGTGCAGGGTAGGCCACCAGTAGTGCCGGGTGATAAGCTGGAGGGTCTTTTTCTGACCGGCGTGGCCAGCTAGCTTAGACGAGTGACCCTAGTGTAGGATCCTCTCCCGATCAGGTACCGTTACCAACGTCTTACCGGGAGGGAGACGATTTAGACTCACGGGGGCCACCTGCATTACTCTGGCGGGATCGATGATGTGTTTAGGTTCCTCCTCAAGATCAGACACCAGGAAGGATCGGGACAAGGCGTCAGCTTTGATGTTTTTGTCAGCCGGGCGAAAATGAAGAACAAAATCAAAGCAAGCAAAAAACAAGGACCACCGGGCTTGGCGCGGGTTAAGTCTCTGGGCACTCTGGAGGTAAGCCAAGTTCTTGTGGTCCGTGTAAATAATTACCGGGTGAAGAGCCCCCTCGAACAGGTAATGCCACTCCTCCAATGCCAGCTTAATGGCCAATAACTCTCGGTCTCCTATAGAATAGTTGCGCTCGGAAGAGGAGAAGAGTTTGGAGAAGAAGCCGCAAGTTACCATTCTCCCGGAAGACGATTTTTGGGTAAGTACCGCTCCGGCTCCAGAGGAGGAGGCGTCAACTTCCAGGAAGAATTGCTTGTTGCCGTCCAGGCGATGCAGCACCGGGGCGGAAGAGAAAGCCTGTTTTAAGGAAAGAAAGGCTTCCTCTGCTTCGGGCGGCCATTCTCTGGGATTAGTGCCCTTACCGGTGAGTGCAGAGATTGGGGCAGTCCGGGAAGAGAAGTGCGGTATGAAAAGGCGGTAGTAGTTGGCGAAACCCAGGAACCGCTGAATAGCCTTCAACCCCTCTGGTCGAAACCACTTCTCGATGGCAGACAGTTTCTCAGGATCCATTCGTAGGCCGGTCTGAGAAATTATGTAGCCCAAAAACGGAAGCGAGGTCTGCTCAAAGAGGCAATCTCATATTTAGCGTAGAGGTGGTTCTGCCTGAGCCTGAGCAGAACCTGACGAACATCCCTCCGGTGTGTGGGGAGATCCGGAGAGAAGACCAAGATGTCGTCCAGGTACACCACTACGCAGGAGTAGAGAAGGTCCCGGAAGATGTCGTTGACCAACTCTTGAAAGACGGCGGGAGCGTTACAGAGACCGAAGGGCATTACCATGTATTCATAGTGGCCGTCCCCGGTGTTGCATGCCGTCTTCCATTCATCCCCCTGACGGATACGGACCAGGTTATACGCCCCACGGAGGTCCAGCTTGGTGAAGAT
Organism: Phyllobates terribilis; assembly: GCF_046119375.1. Lineage (NCBI taxonomy): Eukaryota > Metazoa > Chordata > Amphibia > Anura > Dendrobatidae > Phyllobates > Phyllobates terribilis. The sequence goes on along the minus strand of NW_027362771.1, from coordinate 57,587,679 downwards.
TCTAGCCCCCCTCAGACGATCAAATAATTCCGGAATGAGCGGAAGGGGGTATTTATTCTTCACCGTGATCTGGTTAAGGCCTCTATAGTCTATACAGGGACGGAGTGAGCCGTCCTTCTTTTTGACGAAGAAGAAGCCTGCTCCCGCCGGGGAAGTAGATTTCCGGATGAATCCCCGGGCCAGATTCTCCTCAATATATTCTGACATGGATCGGGTCTCAGCAGCGGACAAAGGGTAAATGCGCCCACGGGGAGGAGTAGCGCCGGGCATCAGGTCGATTGGGCAGTCATATGGTCTATGAGGGGGTAATGTCTCTACCTCCTTTTTATTAAAGACGTCCGCATACGACCAATAAGGAGCCGGGAGACCAGGTAGATTGGCAGGAGTAGGAGAAGGACGGACAGGATGGACGGGAACTAAACAAGTCTTATGGCAGTCCTGTCCCCAGCGAAGGACTTCTCCGGTCTGCCAATCAAGCACGGGTGCATGTCTCTGAAGCCAAGGTAGGCCTAGTAAGAGGGCGTGAGAGAGTCCAGGCGGAACATGAAAGAAGATGCTCTCAGAGTGCAGCATTCCCACCTGCAGGGTTATGGATTCGGTGATGAGTTGGATGGGATGTGGTAAGAGGCCCCCATCCACGGCAGCGACAGATAAGGGTACAGCTAGAGGTTTGGTGGGAATGCGGTATTTCTCTACCAGAGACTGAGAAATGAGATTTCCGGCAGCTCCAGAGTCAAGTTGGGCTAGTTCAAAATAACGGTTCTCCCCGCAGATGATTGAGACCGACAGCAACAGAGATGGAGAGGGTTTACTCTTGTCTAGGACGACCTCTCTGACCGATCCTAGACACAGGCGTTTCCCGACCTCTCTGGACAGGATCGGATCCGGTGCTCCTTACTGCCACAGTAGAAGCAGCTCCCCTCGGCACGGCGTAACTCTTGACGGGTTTTGACCATCTTGGTCTGGTCGACCTGCATAGGCTCAGGTGAGTGCGCCTGGGTAGTAACGGGAGAAGTGACAGGTTTCTGGAAGGTAGGGGCTAGACGTGGAAACCTCCTCTCATGGGTGACCTCTTTGGCGCGCTCCTGGAACCGGATGTCAATCCGGGTGGCAAGTGTTATTAAGTCGTCGAGAGTGGTAGGAATGTCCCGACCGGCGAGTTCATCTTTAAAACGGCCGGACAGACCCTCCCAAAAGACAGACACCAGGGCGTCGTTATCCCAGGCCAGCTTCGAAGCAAGGGTACGGAACCGTATGGCATATTGGCCCACGGTGAGATTTCCTTGATGGAGGCGTAGCAGAGATGATGCGGATGAGGTCTTCCGTCCGGGTTCGTCGAAGACTTTCCGAAAGCCGTGAGAAAGGCTGGCAGGTCGGACACTAGGGGGTCTCCTCTCTCCCATAGAGGATTTAGCCAAGCCAGTGCCTCCCCCGTGAGATGGGACATAATGAAGGCTATTTTGGCCCGGTCGGAGATAAACTGGTGGGACAGGAGTTCAAAGTGCAGGGTGCACTGGTTTATAAAGCCCCGGGCTTGAGCGGGATCGCCTCCGAAGCGAGGAGGTGCAGAAAGCCGGGGTCCGGGCAGGATACCATGGTATTGGTGGGCAGCGGCGCTGCCGGGTTGCGAGTCATGACACTAGCGGTGGTTACTGGTGGAGCAGTCAGGGTGTCCAGGCGAGAGTTGACATTCCGCAGGTGACTCAGGATGGACTCCTGTTGGAACCTCTGCCGGGACAGTTCATGACATAGGTCCGAGAGCGAGGGAGCTTGGGTGCCACCGGGTTCCATGGCCCGAACAAACTGTAACGGGTCTGGGAGGCGGAACCTCTGAGCAACTATACAAGGGGCGGTCCTTGTAAGGAAGCGGGTGGCTCCCAGGGAAGACGGGCAGGTAGTCACGGCAAGTGAAAGGGACAGTCTCTGGGTAGAAGGGCAGGTAGTCACGGCAAGTAACAGGGACAGTCTCTGGGTAGAAGGGCAGGTAGTCACGGCAAGTGACAGGGACAGTCTCTGGGTAGACTAGCAAAAAGGTAGCAGGTGGACGCTCCCAGGTGAGCGGGCAAGAGTCTCTGGATGGGCAGGTGGTCACGGCAAGTGATGGCAGAGCCTCCTGGTAGGCTAGCAGGCAGGTAGCAGGTGAGCGCTCCCAGGTGAGTGGGCAGGAGTCTCTGGACAGGCAGGTGGTCACGGCAAGTGATGGCAGAGCCTCCAGGTAGGCAAGCAGGCAGGTAGCAGGTGAGCGCTCCCAGGTGAGCGGGCAGGCTGGTCCATAGACAGACTGACAGGTGTCGGAAGGCAGACCGTCGGACCACAGGCTTGCAAGCAGGTAAGCGGATATCAGGCAGGTTTCAAGCAGGAATCTGGCTGGTGACTGGCAGGTAACAAGCAGGAATCTGGCAGGTGACTGGCAGGTAACTGGTAACGGGACCTGAGGGCTGAAGCAGAGTGAAGGCTTTGCAACAACATTACTCGGGCACCTCCATTTTGGAGGAGGTGCCTTATATATGGTGAGATCCTCCGGCCATTGGCCGGGGACTCCTTAGGACGGCGCGCGCGGCCCCTTTAAGAGAGGGGGAGCGCGCACGCGCGCGCCCTAAGCACAGTGGCCGGGAAGCAGCGTACGCTGCCAGCAGAGCAGGAGGAGGACGCCGGGCACGGAGCGGAGAGGTGAGGGGAACAGCGTCCCTGCCTAGCAGGAGGCAGGGACGCTGACGCTACAGGCGCAACAATAAGATCTGGCTCTTAGCCTCGCTCTTGCCCTAATGTGGTGGCAAGTGGGGCAATAGGGTTGGGGTTCATGTCAGCTTTGTATTAGCAGCTGACATGAAGCCCAGATTAGTAATGGAGAGGTGTCTATGACACTCCCCCATTACTAACCCCATAGTAAAAGTTTGCAAATAAACACACAGCCTGAAAAAATCCTTTATTTGAAATAAAAGTCCACATGGTTTTAATCATTTATTTAAAAATAAAAAACACAGTTTACTCACCTAATGCCTAATCCTTGAATCCATTGTCCCCTGTAAAAGAACAGAAAATAAAAAAGCAACCTTATACTCACCTAACACCTAGTCCATTTGAAGCTATTGTCCTCTATAAAAAACAAAAATAAAAAACAACCATATATCTCACCTATCCGACATGATAAAATAATCCAGAGTGTCCCACGGAAATTGGATCATTTGTAGAGCAGTTAGATCAGAAGTCACTGATGTAACTGCTCTACATGACAACAGGCTGACACTGACACAGGAGTGTAATGACTCATGTGTCATTGCATAGCGCTGAGCTGCAGTAAGAGAGTTTACAGGAGTTCATCAGCTGATGATCTCCAGTGATCTCACTTACTGCACTACTGCTGTGTGAGAATTTTCTCACGCAGCGATGGTGCCAAATACGCTCTTGTCAGTCTATCACCGGCTGTCGGATAGAGCAGTCACATGTAACTGTTCTATAAATGATCGGATTGCTGTGGGACAATCTGGATTACCAGGATTATGGCAGATAGGTGAGGGATATGGTGGTTTATTATTTTTTTATTTTTCACAGGTGATATGGGCATCGAGGATTAGGCATTAAGGTAAGTGTATGGTGTGTTTTGTTTTTTTTCATCTCTACTGGTAGTACAAAGGCTCTGGAAAAGTGCTATGGCTCCTCACCCCTCAAAAGAAATCCAGTGAATTTTGCACTCCCTCCAAATGCCCTTATTTCTTTTGAGCCCCACAATGTGCTTAAATCACATTTAGCATCCACATTGTTGGCATTTCTGTAGTGATGAGAGACCACCAATTTATGGGTGCATGTCTCCAGAAGCACAAGCTGGGCGCAACGTATGGGGCACTGCAATGTACTAGGCATAACAACGTACGGACAGTACATACTCTGCTGATTGTTTCCGGAAAATACCCATAGAGTCAAATCATCACTAGACCTGTAAATAAATTCCCAAAGGGTTATAATTTCCAAAATGGGATCACTTGAGGGGCGTGTTCTTCTCTTCTAGCATTTAGGGGCTCTGTATATGGAGTCTGCAAACTATTCTTAGAAAATCTACGCTGTGTCCCTATCGAATCTCACTGTGTGGCTAAGCAGTACTGTATAGCCACATATGGGGTATTGTCACATTCTGAAGAAATTTGGTGATAATTGCTTATAAACTTCTGTGAAGCACTTGGGGCTTTAAGGTACTCACTATAAATCTAGATAAATTCATTTGAGGGGTCTAGTTTCCAAAAATGGGGTCACTTGTGGGGAGTTTCAACTGTTTAGGCACATTATGGGCATTCCAAACACGACATGGCTTCCTCTCTAGAGTCCAGATATTTTTGCGTTCAAAAAGTCAAACAGTGCTCCTTACCTTCCAAGCCCTACTATGTGCACAAACAGTAGTTTTGTCCAACATATGGGGTATTGACGTACTTAGGAGAAATTGCGCAAGATATTTTGGGATCAATTTTCTCTTTTTTCACCCTTGTGAAAATAAAAAATCTGGGGCTAAAGTAACATTTTTGTGAAAAAAAGTGAAATGTTCATTTTTGTCCTTCCACATTGCTATAATTCCTATGAAGCACCTGAAGGGTTAATAAACATATTTAATGGAGTTTTGAGGACTTTAAGGAGTGCAGTGTTTAGAATGTTGTCACTTTTGGGTATTTTCTGACATATAGGCCCCCTAACCAAAGTCACTGCAAATGTGATGTGGTCCCTAAAAAAATGGTTTTGTAAATTTTGCTGGAAAAATGAGAAATTGCTGATCAACTTTTCACCCTTCTAACTTCCTAACAAAAAAAATTAATTATTTGTCAAATTGATGCAGATGAAAAGTAGACATACAGTGCCTTGTGAAAGTATTTGGCCCCCTTGAACTTTTCTACCTTTTGCCACATTTCTGGCTTCAAACATAAAGATATAAAATTCAAATTTTTGGGGGAAGAATCAACAACAAGTGGGACACAATTGTGAAGTGCAACAAAATTTATTGGATATTTTAAACTTTTGTAACAAATTAAAAACTGAAAAGTGGGGCGTGCAATATTATTCGACCCTTTTAGTTTCAGCGCAGCAAACTCACTCCAGAAGTTCAGTGAGGATCTCTGAATGATCCAATGTTGTCCTAAATGACTGGTAACGATAAATACAATCCACCTGTGTGTAATCAAGTCTCTGTATAAATACACCTGCTCTGTGATAGTCTCATGGTTCTGTTTCAAGTGCAGAGAGCATCATGAAGACCAAGGAACACACCAGGCTGGTCCGAGATACTGTTGTGGCGAAGTTTAAAGCTGGATTTGGATCCAAAAAGATTTCCCAAGTTTTAAACATCTCAAGAAGCACTGTGCAAGCGATCATATTGAAATGGAAGTGTAGCGCCCCGAGGGTTCGGCCGCTACAGGGGTATTGCACCTCAAACCAGAGGTGTGATATTCCACTCCCAGGTAAGGATGGAGTATGGACCAGGGCTCAGTTAGCTGCATACAGCACACACACCCCATTTCCGAGGGACAGCTCAACGGTGCTCCCACTAGACAGAAGTGCAGGCACGACCGACTATGTCCCTGTCTGGAGTGGGGAGGGGGGTGGAACACCCAGTGCTGTAGGGGCAGATAGGGGTTGGTTCCTGAGCATAGGAAGGAGCCCATAGGTTGCTGGTCACCTGGGCTCATGGTCAGAGGGAGGTATAAAAGGTGGGCACCATCTTAGATCTAGGTTCTGTCCAGAGAGGAGAAGACAGGGAGTAGAGGCTCCATGGGAGCTCTACTCCAGGAGGGCCTAGTGAGAGGCCGAGGAGGAGGGAAGGGGAGCTGTGGTGCCACCTGAGCCCAGCTCCACGAGAAGGGAGGATAAAAAGGAACAGGAAGGACGGAGGAGAGACAGAGAAACAGAAGGGCTCAAGAACAAGAAGGTGGAAGGGACCCTAAGAACCCACGAGAATCCAGGGTGAAGGGTCAGGCAGATTAAGGGTACCGGATCCCAAGTTGGTGGAGGAGAAACTACCCTCAGCCAAAGACCGGACGTCGTGATCATTTATTGGTGCGACACCTCATCAAACCTGCTAGGAAGGCACCATATAGGACAGCGGAGGACGGGGCCCACGTTTAACCGCACAAGTCCGCGGCAGCTGGACAAAAGCGGGTCACTGGTGAGGCAGGCCAGAGAAAGGACAAAAGGGGGTCCTGAGCCATACTCCTGAACTGCCTGGGAGTTGACCGAGCCCCACACCTGGTGGACGCAGCACGGCTCGGGCGGTCACTACGTGTACAGAAGTGACCCGGAGTACCTGAACTGTGAGTAAAAGACATTGGACTGCAGTACGTTGTCTGTGTACTCTTTCGCTCCTCCAGCACTAACGGTACTGGGACTCTCACCATCATCACTCCCACCATTCACCACACTGCCCTGGGGCCGCACTCTTCCCGTGGGGAGTCACACCTTCCCAGCTGCTCACATCATCGGCCCCAGCGGTCTGTCCTGCAGCGGCGGTTCCTAATAACCGCAATCCACGGGTGGCGTAGTCGGACATCTCTTAAAACATCTAAAAGACTGCCACTGGTCTGACCACCCTGAGCCATGGGACCGAGTCGCCACTACTACCCCCGCCGTCTCCCTGTCGCCCGGTTCCGAGTGCCCCAAGGCCCAGGGGGCGAGTCAGAAGGAGTATCAGACCACTGCAAATCTACCAAGACCCGGCCATCCCTCTAAACTTTCATCTTGAACAAGGAGAAGACTGATCAGAGATGCAGCCAAAAGGCCCATGATCACTCTGGATGAACTACAGAGATCTACAGCTGAGGTGGGAGAGTCTGTCCATAGGACAACAATCAGTCATACACTGCACAAATCTGGCCTTTATGGAAGAGTGGCAAGATGAAAGCCATTTCTTAAAGATATCCATAAAAAGTCTTGTTTGAAGTTTGCCACAAGCCACCTGGGAGACACACCAAACGTGGAATAAGGTGTTCTGGTCAGATGAAACCAAAATCAAACTTTTTGGCCACAATGCAAAACGATATGTTTGGTGTAAAAGCAACACAGCTCATCACCCTCAAAACACCATCCCCACTGTCAAACATGGTGGTGGCAGCATCATGGTTTGGGCCTGCTTTTCTTCAGCAGGGAAAGGGAAGATGGTTAAAATTGATGGGAAGATGGATGGAGCCAAATACAGGACCATTCTGGAAGAAATCCTGTTGGAGTCTGCAAAAGACCTGAGACTGGGACGGAGATTTATCTTCCAACAAGACAATGATCCCAAACATAAAGCAAAATCTACAATAGAATGGTTCAAAAATAAACGTATCCAGGTGTTAGAATGGCCAAGTCAAAGTCCAGACCTGAATCCAATCGAGAATCTGTGGAAAGAGCTGAAAACTGCTGTTCACAAACGCTCTCCATCCAACCTCACTGAGCTTGAGGTGTTTTGCAAGGAAGAATGGGCAAGAATTTCAGCCTCTCGATGTGCAAAACTGATAGAGACATACCCCAAACGACTTGCAGCTGTAATCACAGTAAAAGGAGGCGCTACAAAGTATTAACTCAAGGGGGCCGAATAATATTGCACGCCCCACTTTTCAGTTTTTAACTTTTAAAAAAAATTTAAAATATCCAATAAATTTCGTTCCACTTCACGATTGTGTCCCACTTGTTGTTGATTCTTCCCCCAAAAAATTAGAATTTTATATCTTTATGTTTGAAGCCAGAAATGTGGCAAAAGGTAGAAAAGTTCAAGGGAGCCAAATACTTTCACAAGGCACTGTATGGGAAATGCAGGGGCGGAACTACCGCCCGTGCAGCCCGTTCATTGAACGGGGGCCCCGAGGGAGAGGGGGCCCCTCCAGCAGGGCCGCCATCAGGGCATGACTGCCCTGACTCCAGTATGGGGCCCAGCTGGTAGGGGCCCCCTCGGAGCCCCGTTGGGGGGCCCCCCTCTTGTGCATCTCTCTCATGGGGCCCCCGGCCCCATGCTAAGCGCCGGGTCCGGGACATATGAGCGCTGCGCTGCTGCGCCTTCATGATTCCCCTGACTTCCGGTCATGTGACGGCGCCGTCACATGGCCGGAAGTCAGGAGAACCTGGTGTCAGCGATTTGGACGAGCGCCAGGATTCTGCAGGGATCGCATGGGGGTAAGTATAACAAGTTTTATTTTTTTTTTAAATACAATTAACTAGGAGTGGGGGGAGATGAGAGCTGCACACGTGGGGGGGGATTGAGAGCTGCACACGTGGGGGGGGGATTGAGAGCTGCACACGTGGGGGGGGGGATTGAGAGCTGCACACGTGGGGGGGGATTGAGAGCTGCACACGTGGGGGGGGGTTGAGAGCTGCACACGTGGGGGGGTGAGAGCTGCACACGTGGGGGGGTGAGAGCTGCACACGTGGGGGGGGTGAGAGCTGCACACGTGGGGGGGGGTGAGAGCTGCACACGTGGGGGGGGTGAGAGCTGCACACGTGGGGGGGGTGAGAGCTGCACACTTGGGGGGGTGAGAGCTGCACACGTGGGGGGGGTGAGAGCTGCACACGTGGGGGGGGGTGAGAGCTGCACACGTGGGGGGGGTGAGAGCTGCACATGGGGGGGTGAGAGCTGCACATGGGGGGGTGAGAGCTGCACATGGGGGGGTGAGAGCTGCACATGGGGGGGTGAGAGATGCACATGGGGGGGTTATGTTTACATAACTTTGTTACCTTATGAAGGGCAGGGGGGCCCCCAAAAATTTCTTGCACAGGGGCCCACTACAGTCTGTGTCCGCCCCTGGGGAAATGTTATTTATTAACTATTTTGTGTGATATAACTCTCTGATTTAAGGACATAACTGAAAGTTTTCGCCAAATTTCTAATATTTTCACAAATAAACACTAGTTGTATCAAATAAATTATACCACTGTCATGAAGTACAGTATGTCACAAAAAAAAAAATCTCAAAATCCATTGAAGTGTTGTAGAATTATTACTACATAAACTTACACTGGTCAGAATTGTAAAATTTGGTCTGGTCATGAAGGTTAAAACTGGATGGGTCAAAGAGTAACTGGCATTTAAATTTTCATTCAACAAACACATGAATTTAATAAACTTTTTAATATATCTCATCAGAGAAATGTGTTTCTTTCTCATCCTGGACTGATTTTTCATTTTAAAAATTCTTCATCCCCGGGTAAAATGTTTATTGAGTGAAGACAGATTTTTACAGATATTTTGAAGAAAATGGCAAGACAAGACAAAAAAAAAGAAGTCTCTTTAAACCCCCACAAATGATGAATTAGTGGCATATTAGTTATTGCTGTTTCTTATTGCAATTTATCGGACAAGAGTTTGATGCTGACTTCCTAGAAAAATATCAACAAGCAACCTTGGATGTGTTTAGGTATGACATTTCTAAAATTTCTAATGAAAGACATCAGCCAGTAAAATCAAGCAACAGATGGCTCCAGTTTCAGGTTATAGAACATCTACTGATATGATTGATTTGAGACTTGTCATGATGGGTTTCTTTTGGCAAGGTTATTACTGAATGGCTCCAAGGATTTGTCTTCAAAGTTTTTGTAAATTGATATGTTCAGAATTTTTAATCAAGATATATGAAATAATATTGAAAATGAATGCCAAACCATCTTGGAGATTTCTTTCACCTTGACCATGAATAAAGATGACCTTAGAGATTGGTAATGTTCTTTTTTTTAAAGTTACATTACATAAAGTGGATAAAAAAATATGTTTTATAATTTTACTGCTGCAAATGCTTTATCTTTGCAATTTTCTACTAAATATCTGTCTAAATAGCTGTTGCCTGAAGCAGATTTGTTACAAGGGACTTAACATTAGGACAAAGCCAATATTAGTTTTTTTTACACTTTCATTTTTTTTCTTCTCCTGCTTTCAATTTAATGGGGCACAATTCATAATTTTCAGTGTGTTTGAAGTGAATTTCCTTTTTGACTTGTGGTTTTCATCGACACTTCATCAAATGGCGCATGTGAATCATGATTTTTGCACAAAGCCAAAAATATATTTTGTTCTGTCTTTTACTGTTTTCTGTGACTTTTTAGGTGAAAAGTATTACATTTTGCAAAAAATGACACAACAATGTTCCAAAAAAACTGAGATACATAAACTCACTACCGTGAGGGACTTTTTAAAAAAGTTGCATTTCAAGAATCTGTCTAAAGCATGTGGAAAAGCCAAACCAACTAAATAAAAAAAGACAACTTGCAAAAAGTGTAAATCATTTGATGAATTTATCCCAAATCAAAAAGTCACTGACTGAGAGGTATTCTCAACAAAAAACTTGTGGATACGCGATGATAAATCTGGCCCCATAGGACAGATGAAGCAATAGTCTTGAAAGGGTAAATGCATGCCGCTAAATTAACTTGGCGCCTCTGGTAAGTAGCATTCATTACTGTGTGCTGTAAATGTCAGCAACATTTCTGGTTTAGAAAGAACAGCAGATTTGATGAATTCTACAGGGATGCAGCCACTCCTCATCCCGGTTCCTCCACAGCACAGCCTATTTTAAGAGGAGCTGATCCAAAGTGCCGTGAAAACACCAAAAGTTGCAAATATTTTGTACAACTCCACATAAAAGATTTGAATATATATATATATATTTCTACTTTTCCATCTGCATAGCTGTATGAGGCTTATCGAAAAAAATGAAATGGAGTATAAGTTGGTATGCATGCAAAATAGAAGCATGTCCACACTGTCCACTAAACAGACAAAACCAAAAACAGAAACACTGTTTTTGATCAAAAAAAGCATAAAAATCTTCCCACCAGCGTCGAGCTGTACCCAAATTCGGGATGGTCCTAACCTCTAGTGCTAAAATCTTACCATGGGTCAAAGTGGCGTCAATGTGTATGAGAGCTTATTTTTGTTGGACATGTTATAATTAATCATGGCACCATTTCAATTACTTTACAATGCACTGAAAATAAAATAAAAAATCTTTGTGGATAGAACGGACGAAAAAAACTAAACTCAAAACAGATCAGAGTAGGGCATGGTGTGATTTATTTTTTTACACACAGACCATCGGTCAGTGTGCAAAAATGTTAATAGAAACGACCTCATTGACTTGCATTAGTCATTGTACTGTCTGTATGCCATCCATTTTGCATACGGACATTAAACTGATGTATAATATGTAAATCTAAAAGAGACCATAAAAAAAATAAAAATGTGGTTTGTGTAGCTATATTTTCAGACCCATAACTTTGTTTTTCTTTTTCGTGCCACTTAGGGCTTAATTTATGCAGGCAAAGCTCTAGTTTGTCTCTGTACTATTTGGGAGTACATATAACTTTTTAATCAATTTTTATGAAAGGTATGGTGGCCAAAAAGTTGGTATTTTTATTTTCTTGTTCTTCAGAAGCAGCAGCATGAGTGAGTGATTCTCTCCTGCAATGATACGATAAGTGACAACAATTAATCATATGAATGGTCAGCCTATATAGCCCTTGAGTAGCCTCACAGTCTTTTTTTCCTCTATCCTTCATTCAGGTTCCTGAATACATTGGTCCATGCAGGTAGGGACTTTCATTTCTTTTTCAATTGAGTTTTATTACTTTACTTTTACTTTATGTCTATGTTGTGGATATTATACGACGAGTGAAATAAATATTGAACACGTCACTAATTTTCTAATTAAACATATTTCTAAATGTGCAATTGACATGAAATTTTCACCAGATGTCGGTAACAACCCATCCAATCCACACAGGCAGAGAAATCAAACCATAGATGTCCATAAATTAAATTATGTGAAATAATGAGAAATGATACAGGGGAAAAGTATTGAACACACTTACTGAATTTTACTGAAATGTAATTAATACTTCGTACAAAAGCCTTTGTTGGTAATGACAGCTTCAAGATGCCTCCTGTATGGAGAAACTAGCTGCAAGTATTACTCAGGTGTGATTTTGGCTCATTCTTCCACACAAACAATCTTCAAATCTTGGAGATCCTGTGGGCTCCTTGAAGTAGTGGTGAAGGAGATAGTTCCCTCCTGACACTGGAAAGGGGTTAAAGCATGTTCCCAAAGTTAGAACTAGAGATGAGCGTTGTTCTACTCGAACTGTTCGCCAATCTCAAATTCGAGCTGTTTTGGGCGGTGTTCGAGCCGTTCGGCGAACACGAACGATTTGAGAAAAATTCGGCTGTTCAAGGTTATGTTCGATAACTGTTCGTGCACCAAAATCATAACTGGATTTTTTCTCAGTAATGATGAAAATTAATGTTAATATGCAGTTTGAGTGTACAGCAGGGTGGGGGGAGGGGCAGGGGATGGATCTCTGCAGGAATAATGAAGATCTCCATTTTTTTTTCTCTTTCCCGCATTTACAGTGGGGAGGTGCAATCTGTCAGCCTATCAGCAGCGCACACACGGAGCTAAGTGCTTTTTTTCACACAAGCAAGGGCATGTGTCATTGGCAGTGTATGTCACATGTCCTTGCCCTATAAGACCAAGCCATTTTCCCCGTCGTCACCATTTTCTCACTGCTGCAGCTGCGTGTGTTATGTTCTGCTACCAGAGCTAAGGAAAGAGAGGAGATCTGTCCCTACGATAGAACTCAGCTTAATCCCTACGATGTAACAGGGAACCTGATCCTGCGATCAGACCTGCTAAAGTCCTAAGCTAGTCTGTACGGAGACGTATAGATGTGGGGAAGGAATCCCTACAAGTACTAAGGACTGGGAGGAATATGGGACACCTCCTAACAGAAATAGTAGCAGACAGACGAACAAACAAAATATATAGAACATAGAGGTCAGTAGACCAAGCAAACTAACAGAGCAAGACACAGAGCACAGGCTAGCTAGAAAGTAGATATACAATGAAGTCCAGCAAAGCCAGAAGGGCGGAGCAGGATTAAATAGGCCAACAAGGTCATGTGACCAGCAAAGGAAAAAAAACCTAAGAGCAAGGTTCTAACAGCGTGTTAGACGGCACCGCTGTTGCTGTGTGCGCTATACCTTGTTAATTTCAAGCCAATTTTCGCACAAATCTACAGATAGCTTGGGAGTAGGGAATAGTTGTGATTGCAGTCCTTTTAAGGACTAGGTTACAGCATTTCCTACGACTTTTATCAGGCAGGTCTGTGCTCTTAAATAGATAGATTGTGGGAGTAAAGACTAATTGTAATTGCAGTCCTTTTCAGGACTAGGTTACATCAGTTCCTATCAGTTTTTGCCAGGCAGGTCTGTGCCAGTGCTGTGCAAGTTTTTTTCACAGCATTTGGCTGAATCTAGCAAAGCTAATCCTTTTTGGCCTATTGCAGAGTGTGTTAGTCAGTGGAGTAGCCGATCTGTGTTGCAAGATATACCACCTGTGTATAGAATATCAATTTTTTTACTGCACCTAGTGAAGTAAATTCTTTTGGGAATAGCATCATTCTATTAGTCCATCTATACTGACCTCCATCAGGTTGCAAATTGAATCTAATTTTTTTCTGCATCTAGCTCTGAAAAAATATTTGGGCTTCTAGCAGTGTGTGGGACTTGTTCTATTAGTCCATCTATATTGACCTCCATCAGGTTGCAAACTGAATATAATTTTTTTCTGCATCTAGCTCTGAAAAAATATTTGGCCTTCTAGCAGTGTGTGAGACTTTCTCTATTAGTCCATCTATACTGACCTCCATCAGGTTGCAAACTGAATATATTTTTTTTCTGCATCTACCTCTGAAAAAATATTTGGGCTTCTAGCTGTGTGTAGGACTTGTTCTATTAGTCCATCTATACTGACCTCCATCAGGTTGCAAACTGAATACAATTTTTTTCTGCATCTACCTCTGAAAAAATATTTGGGCTTCTAGCTGTGTGTGGGACTTGTTCTATTAATCCATCTATACTGACCTCCATCAGGTTGCAAATTGAATATAATTTTTTTCTGCATCTAACCCAGCCAATAGTTTTGGCCTAATACCACAGTTTGGCCACTCAGCTCTGCTCGGTTCCCATCCATTGTTTTTTTGTGCAAACAACTCCAGAGTTGTGAATTAGTTAACCACCAAAATGAGTGGAAAAAGGCCTGCTGCTGGTGGAAAGGGGAATAGGCGTGTTGGGAAGGGGAAAAAAGGTTGTGTCCGTGGGGTAGGTGTTAAAGCAACAGTAACATCTGCAGAAGAAAGACCATCTTCCAGCCAAACTAAAATGTCTACTTCTTTTAGCGGACAATGTGATAAGATCCCTTTCTTACGGCCACGCCAATCGCTACAAATTCCAGATGAGGCACAAAAACAGCAGGTGCTTCAACGGATATCAAGTGCTCCTTTAAGTGGGCTCTCCTCCACATCAACTTCAACATCACAAATACTCCAGTCCTCAAAGGTGTCACCCCAATCGCACTTGCTTCCTCACATCTCCCAAATCTCCAGCTGCCCATCTGAGTATGAGGTAGAACAGATGGTTGAGTCTGCAGAGCTGTTTACTCATACTATAGCCTGGGAATCAGAGGTCGACTCCAGCGCTTCTGTGAATCCAGACGAGGAAATGATCTGCACTGATGCCCAGAATCTTTATGAGTCGGATCCAGGACCAGACGCAGAAGGTTCTGACCATAATGTAGACCCTCATTCCCAAACTGTAACTCCTGTTGGTGGAGACAATGAGGAAGACGATGATGAGACTCAAATACCTGATTGGAGCGACAACTTTAGTTTTTTGTCAGGGCAGGAACAGGTTGGCTCTGAGGACGACGGGTGTGATAACGCACAGGGTGATGATGATGAGGTTGGAGATCCCACTTACTGTCAACCCACAGTCAGCCAAGAGATGAGGTCAGCAGAGGAGGTGGAGGAAGATGCTAGTGACGACGAGGTCAGGTTGCGCCTTCCTGGACAGAGACGTAGTACTGGAAGCACGTCAACAACTGCATCCTCAAACACAACTCTGCCTCTCACCACAAGTCGTGGTGGCTCTTCAGGTCGCATGGGTGCTAAGCCTTGCATAGCCTGGGCATTTTTTCAGATCGATAAAGATGACCCAACTCGTGTTATCTGTAACATTTGTCAGCAAAAGCTAAGTAGAGGCCAAAAAATACATAGTTTGAGTACTTCATGCATGAACCGGCACATGGACATGAAGCATAAGTTGCAGTGGGAAGCTCAGTGTGCTACAATGCGGCCTAGCCGGCCGGGCCAACCACCGTCTGCCATATCTTGTGCATCCGCGGCCTCTTCATCCTCTGTGACTGGGGGGACAGCAGTCACACCTGTTTTGGGGCGCAGACCTGCCACCTCTTTATCCGCAACAGCCAGCGTGCTTGGCAGGTCATCATTTTCTTTGGAGGTGGTAACACCAGCTGGTGTTGAGCGCTGTCCGACATCGATAGCACCACCTTTGGATCAAGGCAACCTAACATGTCCGCCTGCATCTTCCTCACAGACCGGCAGTTTGCCGGGGACACCCTTATCAACCCCGTCTAAGCACAATAGCCAGCCCTCGGTCCCTCAGATGTGGACAAGTAAAAGACCATTTCCTCCTAGCCATGAGAAAGCTAAGAGGTTGAATTTCACCATCTGCAAGCTCTTGGCTACAGAAATGCTGCCTTTCCGCCTGGTGGACACAGAGGATTTTCGAGACCTTATGTCCGTCGCAGTGCCCCAGTACCAGATGCCCAGTCGGCACTACTTCTCAAAGAAAGGTGTGCCTGCGCTCCACCAGCATGTCGCACACAACATCACCGCTTCTTTGAGAAACTCTGTGTGTGACAGGGTGCATTTCACCACAGACACTTGGACGAGTAGGCATGGACAGGGGCGTTACATGTCGCTGACTGGGCACTGGGTAACTATGGTGACAGCAGGACAAGGGGCTGCTGTCCAAGTCTTGCCATCCCCACGAGTTGTGCGTCAATCCTCTTTATGTCAAAGTTCCTCCACTGCTTCTGCCTCCTCAACCTCCTCTCGGTCTTCCACCTGCACCCAAAGCCTGTCTGGTCATGCCACAAGCTTTCTAACTGCGCAGAAGGGATCCTGCACACCTCCTTACTATGCTGGCAGTAGGGCTCAACGTCATCAGGCGGTTTTTACTTTGAAATGTCTGGGAAATGTGAGTCACACAGCTGAGGAGTTGTGGTCAACTCTGGAGAACCAATTTCATGAATGGTTGTCTCCACTGGACCTGAAACCAGGGAAGGCCGTGTGCGACAATGCTGCAAACCTGGGTGTGGCCCTTCGCCGGGGCAATGTCACACACGTGCCTTGTATGGCTCACGTGTTGAACCTGGTTGTCCAGCAATTTTTAGCCCACTATCCCAGACTAGATGGCCTTCTGCAGAGGGCACGGTCGCTGTGTGCTCACTTCTGCCGTTCGCATCCCGCAGCTCAGCGACTTACATCTCTACAGAAGTCGTTGGGCCTGCCACTTCACCGGCTAAAATGCGATGTGCCTACCCAGTGGAATTCAACTCTGCACATGTTGCAGCGAATGTGGCAGCACCGACAAGCCCTGGTGCAATACGTTCTGACGTATAGCCTGGGCCAACGAGATCCAGAGGTGGGGCAAATCACGCTGGAGGAGTGGTCTCAGATCAGGGACCTATGCACCCTTCTGCACAGTTTTGAAATGGCGACGAAGATGTTTAGTGCTGACGATGCCATTATCAGCATGACTTTTCCGGTGATTTACATGCTGGAGCACATGTTAAACAGAATTCGGAGTCAGGTGGTGGCACAAGAGGAGGTGGAGGAAGTAGAGGAGGAGGAGTTGTATGCGGAAGGGCTAACATCTGCAAGGTCCAGACGGTCGGCAGCACCAAGGCGGCAGGCATGTGAGGGTGGGGGAGATGGTTTTACCAGGGCGCATGGTAGCAGCCAAACTAGTGAGGAAGGTGCAGGAGCCCAGGAAGAAGTGGAGGACGAACTGATGGAAGACTCATCAGATGAGGGAGATCTTGATCACATTTCTGTTGTGCGAGGTTGGGGGGGGAGGACAGAGGAAGGAAGCATGATTGTTACCTCGCCACCAACACAACAGGGACTTGGTGCTCCTGGATGCGCAACACACATGAGTGCCTTCTTGCTGCACTACCTGCAACTTGACCCTCGAATTGTGAGAATTAGAAATAATCCTGACTACTGGGTTGCCACACTGTTAGATCCCCGGTACAAAAGTAAATTTGCAGAAATTATTCCTGCCATAGAAAGGGATGCACGCATGCAGGAGTATCAGCAGAGACTGTTGCAGAATCTTACATGTGCTTTTCCACAAAACACCAGTGGTGCACGTAGTGAATCTCACAGTTCCAACTTGCCAACCGTGGGACCGTCAAGTGTTCAGCACTCCAACCGTAACAGAACCACAGTATCTGCTGGTAACATCAATTTTGCGGAATCATTTCACCACTTTTTTAGCCCATCCTTTGCAAGGCCACAGGAGACAAGAAGTCTGACACATAGTCAACGCCTAGAGACGATGGTACAGGAGTATCTCCAAGTAAACATTGAAGCCATGACTGTGTCACTGGACCCTTGCTCTTTTTGGGCTTCCAATCTGGATAAATGGCCGGAGCTAGCCACTTACGCCTTGGAGATCTTGTCATGCCCCGCAGCCAGCGTTCTGTCTGAACGTGTGTTCAGCGCTGCTGGTGGTGTGCTGACAGATAAGCGCACGCGGCTCTCCACTGATAATGTAGACAGACTCACGTTCATAAAGATGAACAAATCATGGATCCGAAATGACTTTTCTACCCCTGTGTCATCCTGGGGAGAGTAAAAGCTTGATGATTGGTTAAAATCACCCTACCAACCGTTTTAAGCTTTCAAATTCCTAATCATGTTTATCTGTATCTTGGCTGGAAAATAATTTGGGCTTTGTAGCAGTGTGCAGCACTGATTCTATTAGGCCATCTATAATAAGCTCCACCAGATTTAAAATTACTAATCATGTTTATCTGTATCTTGACTGGAAAATAATTTGGGCTTTGTAGCAGTGTACAGCACTGATCCTATTAGGCCATCTATACTAAGCTCCACCAGATTTAAAATTAATAATAATTTTTAGCTGCATCTAGCCCGGAAAATAATTTTGGGGCTCCGAGATGCGCAAGACACATAAGTGCCTTCTTGCTGCACTACCTGCAACATGACCCTCATATTGTCAGAATTCGAAGTAATCATGACTACTGGGTTGCCACACTCTTAGATCCCCCAAACTTTTCGATCAACCTTTTCATTTTAATAAAGACCAAAAAAATTGTTATTTTTGAAATTATAAGCATTAGCAGGTTATTAGAAACTGAAATCAAACAGTTTTCAACTCAAAACTTTATTCTAGGTGATGTTACATTTTCACATAGGACCCCTTGTTCGAAAGGAGCTTCTGAACTCTCTCGTCCATTGAATTTGTCAGGTTTTGGATGGTTTCTGCTTCAATTGTTTTGCATGAGGACAGAATACCCTCCCAGAGCTGTTGCTTAGATGTGAACTGCCTCCCGCCATCATAGACACTCCTTTTGATGATGCTCCAGAGATTCTGAATGGGGTAGAGGTCAGGGGAGCATGGGGGTCACACCATAAGTTTGTCCCCTTTTATGCCCATATCAGCCAGAGATGCAGATGTTTTATGTGCAGCATGAGATGGTGCATTATCATGCAAAAAAATGATCTTGCTGTGAAATACACGGTTCTTCTTCTTGAACCATGGCAGGAAGTGCTGTTTGAGAAAATCCACATACATTATGGAGTTCATCTTTAGCGCCTTCAGGGATCCTAAAGGGGCCGACAATCTCTCTCCCCATGATTCCAGCCCAAAACATTACTCCACCTCCTCCTTTTTGGCGCTGTAGCCGTGTTTGCGTGGGGTGTCCATCAACCAGCCATCCTCCACTCCATCCATCTGGACCATCGAGCGCTGCACGGCACTCATCCGTGAACAAAACAGTTTTGAAATCAGTCTTCATGTAATGTTTGGCCCACTGGAGCCGTTTCTGCTTGTGTGAAGTGGATAGAGGAGGTCGACAGGATGGCGTATGCACAGCTGCAAACCTCTGAAGGACCCTGCATCTTGTTGTTCGGGGGACGTTGGAAGCACCAGCAGCTTCAAAAACCTGTCTGCTGCTATGACAAGGCTTTTTTGCTGCTGCTCTTTTAACCTGACGTAATTGCCTGTAGGAAAGAGTCCTCAATTTGCCCTTATCAGCACGCACACGTGTGTACTGTGAATCAGCTACATACTTCTTGATTGCCAAGACACTTCATCCTGATCATCGCACAATGTTGATTGTAGTCATGCCTTGACCTAAACACTCCACAATTTGTTGCTTCTCAGCAGCCAACACATCCTTTTTCTTTCCCATTTTGGCAGAAAATGTAGGCTGCTTAATAATGTGAGACAGCCTTCTTAAGTAGTCTTGCCTTTCATTGGACACACCTGCCAAACTAATTAGCACAGGTGTCTGCAATTGCTTACAGTGATATAAAGAGCCCTGACACACATCACCATCAATGAGTTTAACTGACAAACAAACAAATTCTTCCCTTATCACTCCTAAACACTTTTTGCATAATAATTTGGAACACAGTGTACATGTGCTTTTCCACAAAACACCAGTGGTTCACGTAGTGAATCTTACAGTTCTAACATGCCAACCGTGGTCTGTATGGAGTTGTTCAATAAAGGGCCCAAAATTAAGATAACATAGATGGGAGAGGTCTCTGTGAATAGGAATTCCTAAGTATTTCATACCCAGTGAGGGCCAGGCAAAGGGAAAGTTGGACTGGATGGAATCCTATATGGATTTGGGGTGGGAGACATCGAGGGCCTCAGACTTCGCTGCATTGATTTTAAAGTTTGACCATGTAACAAAGTGATCTATTTCAGCCATAACAGCATGGATGGATATATGTGATTGAGTGATATATACTAGGACATCATCAGCAAATAGGGAGCACTTGTACTCGGTGCCTCCCACCTCAATCCACCTAATATTGGGGTTATGGCGAATTGATGAGAGCAGGTGCTCCGTCACTAGGATGTATAAGAGAGGGGACAGAGGACATCCCTGCCTTGTCCCATTGGTGATTTTGAAAGGTGATGAAAATGTTCTGATGCACCCCCTGGGCCTTGGGACACCCGGAGCCGGACCCTTTTTGGTGGATGCTGGTGGTTGTAGTCTTCGTGGCGGCGACCCGGTTCCATGGCTCAGGGTGGTCAAACCAGTGGCGGAACTATTTATGTGGTTTTGATGTTAAAATGTCCGACTACGCCACCCGTGGATTGCGGTCAGAGTGAACCGCCGCTGCAGGGCAGACCGCTGAGGCTGGTGTTGTGGGTGCAGCAGAGCGTAGCATAACTCCCCACGGGAGGAGTATAGCCTCAGGGCAGTGTATGCGGAGGATGGGGGTGATGGTGCAGGGCAGCAGCAGTAACGACACAGAGTCAGTGATGCAGTCCAGGGCCTTTACTCACAGTTCTTATTATCCAGACCACGTCTGCAGGTAACGGCTGCCCACGTCGTACTGTGCTCACCAGGTGAGGGGCTCAGACAACTCCCAGATAACTTTGGAGTGCTTCACAGGACCCCCTTTGTGTGTCCTTTGTCTGGCCTTTCTTACCAACCCTTCTGTCCGGCTGCCTTGGGCCTCCTCTTGGTAAACTTGGCGCCAGTTTCCCTGACCCTATGTGGTGCCTTCCTAGCGGGTGTAGCGAGGGGCTGCGCCACATAAAATGTCACAGCCTCCGGTTTCTAGCTGTGGGTCGTTTCCTGCCTCCACTAGTTTCGGGGACCGGTCTCCCCCTTCGGCCTGACCCCTCCACGCAGGTGGATTCGGGCGTGCGGTGGCGACTCGCCCGTCCGCACCCCTGGGATCCCTTCATTCCTCGTTCCTGGAGCCTTCTCCGTTCCTCTTCCTTCCTTCTCCCTCTTCCAGGCCTGGGTCTCTGTTACTAGGCCCGCCTCCGGAGCAGAGCTCATGCAGAGCCCCTGCTCCCTGCCACTTCTGCTCAGACTTCTCTGCACTGAACTAAGATGGTGCCCACCTTTTACACTCCCTTCTCAATGCACCCAGGAACTGCTTCCTCCCTGCTCCTGCACTACAGGGTTCCCCTTCCTCAGTGTTCCCTCCCCCCACTCCAGCCAGGGACAGGGACTGTCGTGCCCATCTCAGAGGCATATTGGTCGCCCTGCCCCACGGCAATGTGGTGTAATGCATGCAGGTGTTGGGTCCTGATCCACACTCCATCCTTACCTGAGAGTGAGATATCACACCTCTGGGTGAGGTGCAATACCTCTGTAGCAACTGAGCCCTCAGGGTGCTACAGTTCCATTTATCTTCAGCCTAGGTGACGTATTGTGATACAGGGCCGTGATTTTGGCTATAAAAGGGTCCCCTAGACCCCTACCCCAAGCTTTTTAAGAGAATCATATATGGCGTGCCAGGAGACTCTATGGAATGCTTTCTCAGCATCCAACGAGAGTATCTAATTACAAATTTTTAACTGCATCTAGCCCAGGAAATACTTTGTGCCTAGTAGCAGTGTCTGCTAGTCAGCGGATTATCCCGGCTGTTAAGCAAGCTACACCACCTGTAGTTTGGACACTTAATTTTTTCAAAGGAAATGCTTCGGGACCACGGGATACTCAGTGAAGAGCATCAGGAGGCACCCCAAGGCATAGGGGCTGGGACTGGCAGTAGGATGCCTTGCGGTGGACAGCCGAGCTCGATCCTTATAAAAGCTTTTTAACTGCAGCAGCTTTAGTGGACGCTACTGGAGCTGGAATTACGCGGCTGCTGGCATGAGACTTGCCCTCCAATAGATCCTTGTAAATGGATTTAAAGTGTATTCATTCAAATTAGAGAGACAATTTAAATTAAAAAGCTTAGAGCTGCCTCCACCACAGGGGGGCTCCCTCGACCCACCAGCGGACAGGCACCAGTATTGGGAGAGGGGGGCTGGCCGTCAGGGTTCACCGCGGCTCTGGCACAAACCCGGCGACACGGAGGTGGCACGGGCAGGAGCGGACTGAACGTGTCGGCTTCTCACTTTTTGGATTTTAGAAGGGCATGACATGCCTATATCTGTGTCTCCCCCTCCTTTTACTCCTCCACCTCTTTTCTTTTCGCATGACTATATGTACTTGTCACTTTTCCATGTGTTAGTTGTGTCTTCTGAGCAGTTTGTCAGCTTTTGGACACCTTTGAAGGTGTTTTCTATGTGTTTCTATGTGTTTTTGTTTGCCTGCCATTGGTTTTAACGGTGTTCGAAGGTGTTCGACGAACAGTTCGACGAACAGTTCGGCGAACACACGGGTGTTCGACGAACCGAACCGAACTCGAACACTACGGGGGTGGCTCAACACTAGTTAGAACCCTCTGGGCTGCAGTTTAGTCTAGGTAGGGTTAACTGTGACAGCCTGCCCAGTAGGGAGGGGGAACTCCATGCTAGTGTTTAGCGCAGGAAGTGAGCTCAGTCAGTGTGTGCATTACTTCAGAAAGCTGACAGGCTCTATACTGGCTGCAAGATAGATGTGGGCCTAGCATCCCTGACAATGGATCACCAGATAGAAGAATCCCCACAAGAGTCCCCTTAGCCGGCCTGTGAACCTCGAGAGAGTCATTAGGGACCTAGGGGCGCATTCTGTCTGCAAGCTTGCAGAAGAAGTTAGGACTCAAGTCTAGCAAGTGGAGAGAATTAGAATCCGGATATACTGTCTTTACTGAGGAAGATTCTCTAGGGATAGAGAACAAAGCAACAAGATGCTTCACCTAAATTAAGAACCAGGCCTGAAGTTCTATCAAGTACCTGTAGAAAAGATGACAACCCGTTGTGCCTTATCCTTTATACCTGCCTGTAAATATTGTAAATACTACCAGTTACTAAGTAAAGTTCCAGTTATTGTTATGAACTTTGTGTCCTCTGAGTTCATTGCTGCCCTGGTTCCTGAAGGGAAATTCCTGGAGTCAGAAGAGACCGGCTGGTAAGAAGTAAGTGGAAAATACCGCAAGCACCGCAGCACACCAGAGACAGAGCACACTTTGTCTCTAGGGTGCCAAAGCTAGCATGGGCTACAGCTCGCCCACAACTACCTTGCTGGGGCACCTTACATTCTTCTATAGCTTTAGTTCCTTCCCTAAATTTTCTATTGGATTTAGGTCAGGTGATTGGCTGGCCATTCTAGCAGCTTTATTTTCTTTCTCTATAACCAATTGAGAGTTTTCTTGGCTGTGTGTTTGGGGTCATTGCCTAGCTGAAATGTCCACCCTCGTTTCATCATCATCCTGGTAAATGCAGCAGATGTTTATCAAGAATGTCTCAGTCTATTTGTCCATTCATCCTTCCTTCAATTATATGAAGTTTTCCAGTTCAGTATACTGAAAAACAGCCCCACGCCATGATGTTCCCACCTTCAAACTTCAATGTTGGTATGGTGTTTTTGGGGTGATATGCATTGCATTTTGACCTCCAAACATGGTGTGTATTATGGAATCAAAATAGCTCAATTTTGGCCTTATCTGACCAGACTATATTATCCCAGTATTTCACAGGCTTGTCTAAATAATGTTGAGCAAACTTTAAATGCGCTTGAACATGCTTTTTGTTCAGCAATGGAGTCTTGCATTGTGAACATGCATACAGGCCATGGAGGTTGAGTGCATTACTTATAGTTTTCTTTGAAACAATTGTACTTGCTTATTCCACGTCTTTTTTTGCACCTCTCCACATGTGGTCCTTGGAGCTTGGACAACTCTTCTGATAATTTGTTTCACTTCTCTGTCTGAAATCTTGCAGGCAGCACCTGGTCGTGGCTTATTTATAGTCAAATGATGATCTTTCCACTTCCAGATTATGGCCTCAACAGTGCTCAGTAGAACCTTCAATAGTTTAGAAACTCTTCTATAACCGATGCCATCAGTAAGTTTTGCAATAATAAGGTTGCAAAAGTCTTAAGGTACACATGTGGTCAAAATTGTTGGTACCCCTCGTTTAATGACAGAAAAACAGAATGGTCACAGAAATAACTTGAATCTGACAAAAATAATAAATAAAAAATCTATGAAAATGAACAAATCAAAGTCGGACATTGCTTTTCAACCCTGCTTCGACAGAATTTAAAAAAAAAATTAAACTCATGAAATAAGCCTGGACAGAAATGATGGTACCCCAGAAAATAATTTGACAAAAGGGACATGTTAAATCAAGTTATGTCCATTAATTAGCATCACAGGTGTCTACAATCTTGTAATCAGTCAGTGGACCTGTATATAGGGCTACAGATACTCACTGTGCTGTTTTGTGACATGGTGTGTACCACACTCAACATGGATCAGAGGAAGCAAAGGAAAGAGTTATGTCAGGAAATTATAAATTATAGACAAGCATGTTAAAGGTAAAGGTTATAAGACCATCTCAAAGCAGCTTGATATTCCTGTGACTACAGTTGCACATAATATTCAGAAATTTAAGATCCATGGGACTGTAGCCAACCTCCCTGGACGTGGCCGCAGGAGGAAAATTGATGACAAATCAAAGAGACGGATAATACGAATGGTAACAAAAGAGCCCAGGATAACTTCTAAAGAGATTAAAGGTGAACTTCAAGCTCAAGGAACATCAGTGTCAGATTACACAATCCGTCGTTGCTTGATCCAAAGTGGACTTCATGGGAGATGACCAAGAACACCATTGTTGAAAAAAAATCATAAAAAAGTCAGACTGGAATTTGCCAAACTACATGTTGACAAGCCACAAAGCTTCTGGGAGAATGTCCTATGGACAGATGAGACAAAAATGGAAGTTTTTGGCAAGGCACATCAGCTCTATGTTCACAGATGGAAAAATTAAGCATATCAAGAAAAGAACACTATCCCTACTGTGAAACATGGAGGAGGCTCTGTTATGTTCTGGGGCTGCTTTGCTGCATCTGGCACAGGGTGTCTTGAATCTGTGCAAGGTACAATGAAATCTCAAGACTTTCAAGGGATTCTAGAGAGAAATATGCTGCCCACTGTGAGAAAGCTTGGTCTCAATCGCAGGTCATGGGTCTTGCAACAGGATAGTGACCAAAAACACACAACTAAAAACACCCAAGAATGACTAAGAGGAAAACACTATTCTGAAATGGCCTTCTATGAGCCCTTACCTAAATCCTATTGAGCATCTTTGGAAAGAGCTGAAACATGCCGTCTGGAAAAGGCAACCTTCAAACACGAGACAACTGGAGCAGTTTGCTCAGGAGGAGTGGGCCAAAATACCTGTCGAGAGGTGCAGAAGTCTCATTGACAGTTACAGGAATTGTTTGATTGCAGTGATTGCCTCAAAAGGTTGTTCAACAAAATATTAAGTTAAGAGTACCATCATTTCTGTCCAGGCCTATTTCATGAATTAAATTTTTTTTTTAATTCTGTGGAAGCAGGGTTGAAAAGCAAAGTCTGATTTTCATTTGTTCGCTTTCAAAGATTTTTAATTTATTATTACTTTTGTCAGATTCAAGTTATTTCTGTGAACATTATGGGTTTTTCTTTCATTAAACGAAGGCTACCAACAATTTTGACCACATGTGTAGCTCACTGAATTTACCCATCATGAGATGTTTCTTGTGTGGCACCTTGGTAATGAGACACTTTTTTATAGGCCATCAGTTGAACCAGCTGATATTATTTTTCACTAAGTGGCAGGATTGCTTTCTAATTACTGATAGATTTCAGCTGGTGTCATGCCTTTCCATAGCTTTTTGCACCTTTCTTTTTTCATGTGTTCAATACTTTTTCACTGTGTAATTTCTCATTATTACAAACAGTTGAATTTATGAGCATTTATTGTTTGATTTCTTTGCCTGTGTGGATTGGATGGGTTGTTAGTTACCAATTGTAGTGCGAATATTAAAATGCCTATTTTGAGTCCAATACGAAATATACAGAATGTATTCAAATTAAACCAGCATTTGCTCTGGATTGATTATACACTGCTCAAAAAAATAAAGGGAACACTCAAATAACACATCCTAGATCTGAATGAATGAAATATTCTCATTGAATACTTTGTTCTGTACAAAGTTGAATGTGCTGACAACAAAATCACACAAACATCATCAATGGAAATCAAATTTATTAACCAATGGAGGCCTGGACTTGGAGTCACCCCCAAAATTAAAGTGGAAAAACACACCACAGGCTGATCCTGTTAAGGGGACGGTTGCAATAACTTTATTGAAATGGAAAGCAACCGAACCCGGGGTCCGCGATGCAGCCTAGAAGACTGCGGCCGAACACCCATCGGGAAAGAATGTAACACAACCAACTTATAGTATAAATCCCTCCAGTGTTACTACACACCAGGACGGGAAGGATTCGCACTATCTCCGTTAACCGCACGGGAGATGTGCGACAAATAACGTAGCTGTAGCTCTGTTGACTGCACAGAGACTACGCCGCATGCCCTAGGAAGTGTGTATGACTCACGCCGGAGTGTACGTGCTCCCAGCCGGTGTGTGACCGGCCTGCGGAGTAACTTTCCAAGTGGCTACAGGCAGTACCAGGGATACGGAACCCGCAGTCTGCTCGGGGTGTATAGCAACCCCCTTGCCGGAGCCAGACTGCCAAATGGGAACTACCTGCCTAAGCACATCTAAGCCTGCCTAAGCGACCTGTGCTAATCAGCCGAGCGAACTCTGGCATCGGCAGGTCACGGAGAGAGCAGCTAGGGAGCACAAGGAGCCCAAAAAGACAAGCGTCCACATAGGAACAGAACCTAAACGGAATGATCAGAGCGCACCACCATGCTTGTGGTAGGGCTATTTAAAGACTAAGCCCTGCCCACAGTCGCATTATTGGTCGCACTACTGATGACGTCACCCGAGGCCAATCAGGTGGTACCGGGTCACCGAATCAGCTGACACCAAACCACCAATCACGGTCCGCCATGTCACGGGCATGCTCAGTGCAGTGCACCTTGGACTTAGGCTGTAGCAGCCCTGTTCCCATCCGCAACCTATGCTTAAAGCTACTAGGAACAAAGACCTGAGAGACAACTTGTACATCTCGTGCACTATCTAGATGTTGGGACCAATGGCGATGCTGAGCAGCATCTGCCCTGGCTGGACCAGAATGGGAGACCACAGAATCCACTGATGATTCTGACCCAATTTCAGATCCAGCCAATGTCCGACGCCTAACAGATCCAACTTTGATGTAATGTCCTTTAAAAAAGTCAAAATGAGGCTCAGTATTGTGTGTGGCCTCCACGTGCCTGTATGACCTCCAAACAATGCCTGGGCATGCTTCTGATGAGGTTGCGGATGGTCTCCTGTGGGATCTCCTCCCATACCTGGACTAAAGCATCTGCCAACTCCTGGACAGTCTGCGGTGCAATGTGATGTTGGTGGATGGAGCGAGACATGATGTCCCAGATGTGCTCAATCAGATTCAGGTCTGGGGAACGGGTGGGCCAGTCCATAGCTTCAATGCCTTTATCTTGCAGGAACTGCTGATACACTCCAGCCACATGAGGTCTGGCATTGTCCTGCATTAGGAGGAACCCAGGGCCAACCGCACCAGCATATGGTCTCACAAGGGGTCTGAGGATCTCATCTCGGTACCTAATGGCAGTCAGGCTACCTCTGGCGAGCACATGGAGGGCTGTGCGGCCCTCCAAAGAAATGCCACCCCACACCATTACTGACCCACTGCCAAACCGGTCATGCTGAAGGATGTTGCAGGCAGCAGATTGCTCTCCACGGCGTCTCCAGACTCTGTCTCGTCTGTCACATGTGCCCAGTGTGAACCTGCTTTCATCTGTGAAGAGCACAGGGCGCCAGTGGTGACTTTGCCAATCCTGGTGTTCTGTGGCAAATGCCAAGCGTCCTGCACGTTGTTAGGCTGTGAGCACAACCCCCATCTGTGGACGTCGGGCCCTCATACCACCCTCATGGAGTCAGTTTCTAACCGTTTGTGCAGACACATGCACATTTGTGGCCTGCTGGAGGTCATTTTGCAGGGCTCTGGCAGTGCTCCTCCTGTTCCTCTTTGCACAAAGGCGGAGGTAGCGGTCCTGCTGCTGGGTTGTTGCCCTCCTACGGCCCCCTCCACGTCTCCTGGTGTACTGGCCTGTCTCCTGGTAGCGCTTCCAGCCTCTGGACACTACACTGACAGACACAGCAAACCTTCTTGCCACAGCTCGCATTGATGTGCCATCCTGGATGAGCTGCACTACCTGAGCAACTTCTGTGGGTTGTAGAGTCCGTCTCATGCTACCACGAGTGTGAAAGCACAACCAACATTCAAAAGTGACCAAAACATCAGCCAGAAAGCATTGGTACTTAGATGTGGTCTGTGGTCCCCATCCGCAGAACCACTCCTTTATTGAGGGTGTCTTGATAATTGCCAATAATTTCCATCTATTGTCTATTCCATTTGCACAACAGCATGTGAAATTGATTGTCAATCAGTGTTGCTTCCTAAGTGGACAGTTTGATTTCACAGAAGTTTGATTTACTTGGAGTTATATTCTGTTGTTTAAGTGTACCCTTAATTTTTTTGAGCAGTGTATATTGACAGATAATTCCCATTCTGTTTTCATTTACTTTGTATTTACTTAATTCTTTAGACACAAGACAATGTTAGGACATGCTTATTTATTGTCTGAAACATCTATCACAAATAATCTTCTGTTTATGGAGGGTTATTGTAAAGGCCCCGTCACACTTAGCGACGCTGCAACGATCCCGACAACGATACGACCTTTCAGGGATCGTTGCTGCGTCGCTATGTGGTCGCTGGTGAGCTGTCAAACAGGCAGGCTCACCAACGATCAGGGGAGCAGCGACATCGTGGAAAGAATCTTTCCACGATGTCCTGCTCCTGGTTACCAGCCTGCTGAAGCAGGAGCAGGCTGGTAACCATTAGTGTTGAGCCACCTTCGTCGAACACCTTCGAACACCGTTAAAACCAATGGCAGGCAAACAAAAACACATAGAAACACATAGAAAACACCTTCAAAGGTGTCCCTGTAGCGGCGGTTCACTCTGACCGCAATCCACGGGTGGCGTAGTCGGACATTTAAACATCAAAACCACATAAATAGTTCCGCCACTGGTTTGACCGCCCTGAGCCACGGAACCGGGTCGCCGCCACGAAGACTACAACCACCAGCATCCACCAAAAAGGGTCCGGCTCCGGGTGTCCCAAGGCCCAGGGGGTGCGTCAGAACATTTTCATCACCTTTCACAATCACCAATGGGACAAGGCAGGGATGTCCTCTGTCCCCTCTCTTATACATCCTAGTGACGGAGCACCTGCTCTCATCAATTCGCCATAACCCCAATATTAGGTGGATTGAGGTGGGAGGCACCGAGTACAAGTGCTCTCTATTTGCTGATGATGTCCTAATATATATCACTCAATCACATATATCCATCCCTGCTGTTATGGCTGAAATAGATCACTTTGTTACATGGTAAAATTTTAAAATCAATGCAGCGAAGTCTGAGGCCCTCGATGTCTCCCTCCCCAAATCCATATAGGATTCCATCCAGTCCAACTTTCCCTTTGCCTGGCCCTCACAGGGTATCAAATACTTAGGAATTCCTATTCATAGAGACCTCTCCCATCTATGTTATCTTAATTTTGGGCCCTTTATTGAACAATTCCATACAGACCACGGTTGGCAAGTTAGAACTGTAAGATTCACTACGTGAACCACTGGTGTTTTGTGGAAAAGCACATGTACACTGCGTTCCAAATTATTATGCAAAAAGTGTTTAGGAGTGATAAGGGAAGAATTTGTTTGTTTGTCAGTTAAACTCATTGATGGTGATGTGTGTCAGGGCTCTTTATATCACTGTAAGCAATTGCAGACACCTGTGCTAATTAGTTTGGCAGGTGTGTCCAATGAAAGGCAAGACTACTTAAGAAGGCTCTCTCACATTATTAAGCAGCCTACATTTTCTGCCAAAATGGGAAAGAAAAAGGATGTGTCGACTGCTGAGAAGCAACAAATTGTGGAGTGTTTAGGTCAAGGCATGACTACAATCAACATTGTGCGATGATCAGGATGAAGTGTCTTGGCAATCAAGAAGTATGTAGCTGATTCACAGTACACACGTGTGCGTGCTGATAAGGGCAAATTGAGGACTCTTTCCTACAGGCAATTACGTCAGGTTGAAAGAGCAGCGGCAAAAAAGCCTTGTCATAGCAGCAGACAAGTTTTTGAAGCTGCTTGTGCCTCCAACGTCCCCCGAACAACAAGATGCAGGGTCCTTCAGAGGTTTGCAGCTGTGCATACGCCATCCTGTCGACCTCCTCTATCCACTTCACACAAGCAGAAATGGCTCCAGTGGGCTAAACATTACATGAAGACTGATTTCAAAACTGTTTTGTTCACGGATGAGCGCCGTGCAGCGCTCGATGGTCCAGATGGATGGAGTGGAGGATGGCTGGTTGATGGACACCCCACGCAAACACGGCTACAGCGCCAACAAGGAGGAGGTGGAGTAATGTTTTGGGCTGGAATCATGGGGAGAGAGATTGTCGGCCCCTTTAGGATCCCTGAAGGCGCTAAAGATGAACTCCATAATGTATGTGGATTTTCTCAAACAGCACTTCCTGCCATGGTTCAAGAAGAAGAACCGTGTATTTCACAGCAAGATCATTTTTCTGCATGATAATGCACCATCTCATGCTGCACATAAAACATCTGCATCTCTGGCTGATATGGGCATAAAAGGGGACAAACTTATGGTGTGACCCCCATGCTCCCCTGACCTCTACCCCATTCAGAACCTTTGGAGCATCATTAAAAGGAGTGTCTATGATGGCGGGAGGCAGTTCACATCTAAGCAACAGCTCTGGGAGGGTATTCTGTCCTCATGCAAAACAATTGAAGCAGAAACCATCCAAAATCTGACAAATTCAATGGACGAGAGAGTTCAGAAGCTCCTTTCGAACAAGGGGTCCTATGTGAAAATGTAACATCACCTAGAATAAAGTTTTGAGTTGAAAACTGTTTGATTTCAGTTTCTAACAACCTCCTAATGCTTATAATTTCAAAAATGACCATTTTTTTGGTCTTTATTAAAATGAAAAGGTTGATCGAAAAGTTTGGGGGATCTAAGAGTGTGGCAACCCAGTAGTCATGATTACTTCGAATTCTGACAATATGAGGGTCATGCTGCAGGTAGTGCAGCAAGAAGGCACTTATGTGTCTTGCGCATCTCGGAGCCCCAAAATTATTTTCCGGGCTAGATGCAGCTAAAAATTATTTTTAATTTTAAATCTGGTGGAGCTTATTATAGATGGCCTAATAGGATCAGTGCTGCACACTGCTACAAAGCCCAAATTATTTTCCAGTCAAGATACAGATAAACATGATTAGTAATTTGAAAGCTTAAAACGGTTGGTAGGGTGATTTTAACCAATCATCAAGCTTTCACTCTCCCCAGGATGACACAGGGGTAGAAAAGTCGTTTCGGATCCATGATTTGTTCATCTTTATGAACGTGAGTCTGTCTACATTATCAGTGGAGAGCCGCGTGCGCTTATCTGTCAGCACACCACCAGCAGCGCTGAACACACGTTCAGACAGAACGCTGGCTGCGGGGCATGACAAGATCTCCAAGGCGTAAGTGGCTAGCTCCGGCCATTAATCCAGATTGGAAGCCCAAAAAGAGCAAGGGTCCAGTGACACAGTCGTGGCTTCAATGTTTACTTGGAGATACTCCTGTACCATCGTCTCTAGGCGTTGACTATGTCTCAGACTTCTTGTCTCCTGTGGCCTTGCAAAGGGTGGGCTAAAAAAGTGGTGAAATGATTCCGCAAAATTGATGTTACCAGCAGATACTGTGGTTCTGTTACGGTTTGAGTGCTGAACACTTGACGGTCCCACGGTTGGCAAGTTGGAACTGTGAGATTCACTACGTGCACCACTGGTGTTTTGTGGAAAAGCACATGTAAGATTCTGCAACAGTCTCTGCTGATACTCCTGCATGCGTGCATCCCTTTCTATGGCAGGAATAATTTCGGCAAATTTACTTTTGCACCGGGGATCTAACAGTGTGGCAACCCAGTAGTCAGGATTATTTCTAATTCTCACAATTCGAGGGTCATGTTGCAGGTAGTGCAGCAAGAAGGCACTCATGTGTGTTGCGCATCCAGGAGCACCAAGTCCCTGTTGTGTTGGTGGCGAGGTAACAATCATGCTTCCTTCCTCTGTCCTCTCCCCCCAACCTCGAACAACAGAAATGTGATCAAGGCCTCCCTCATCTGATGAGTCTTCCATCAGTTCGTCCTCCACTTCTTCCTGGGCTCCTGCACCTTCCTCACTAGTTTGGCTGCTACCATGCGCCCTGGTAAAACCATCTCCCCCACCCTCACATGCCTGCCGCCTTGGTGCTGCCGACCGTCTGGACCTTGCAGATGTTAGCCCTTCCGCATACAACTCCTCCTCCTCTACTTCCTCCACCTCCTCTTGTGCCACCACCTGACTCCGAATTCTGTTTAACATGTGCTCCAGCATGTAAATCAGCAGAATAGTCATGCTGATAATGGCATCATCAGCACTAAACATCTTCGTCGCCATTTCAAAACTGTGCAGAAGGGTGCATAGGTCCCTGATCTGAGACCACTCCTCCAGCGTGATTTGCCCCACCTCTGGATCTCGTTGGCCCAGGCTATACGTCAGAATGTATTGCACCAGGGCTTGTCGGTGCTGCCACAGTCGCTGCAACATGTGCAGAGTTGAATTCCACTGGGTAGGCACATCGCATTTTAGCCGGTGAAGTGGCAGGCCCAACGACTTCTGTAGAGATGTAAGTCGCTGAGCTGCGGGATGCGAACGGCGGAAGTGAGCACACAGCGACCGTGCCCTCTGCAGAAGGCCATCTAGTCTGGGATAGTGGGCTAAAAATTGCTGGACAACCAGGTTCAACACGTGAGCCATACAAGGCACGTGTGTGACATTGCCCCGGCGAAGGGCCGCACCCAGGCTTGCAGCATTGTCGCACACGGCCTTCCCTGGTTTCAGGTCCAGTGGAGACAGCCATTCATGAAATTGGTTCTCCAGAGCTGACCACAACTCCTCAGCTGTGTGACTCACATTTCCCAGACATTTCAAAGTAAAAACCGCCTGATGACGTTGAGCCCTACTGCCAGCATAGTAAGGAGGTGTGCAGGATCCCTTCTGCGCAGTTAGAAAGCTTGTGGCATGACCAGACAGGCTTTGGGTGCAGGTGGAAGACCGAGAGGAGGTTGAGGAGGCAGAAGCAGTGGAGGAACTTTGACATAAAAAGGATTGACGCACAACTCGTGGGGACGGCAAGACTTGGACAGCAGCCCCTTGTCCTGCTGTCACCATAGTTACCCAGTGCCCAGTCAGCGACATGTAACGCTCCTGTCCATGCCTACTCGTCCAAGTGTCTGTGGTGAAATGCACCCTGTCACACACAGAGTTTCTCAAAGAAGCGGTGATGTTGTGTGCGACATGCTGGTGGAGCGCAGGCACACCTTTCTTTGAGAAGTAGTGCCGACTGGGCATCTGGTACTGGGGCACTGCGACGGACATAAGGTCTCGAAAATCCTCTGTGTCCACCAGGCGGAAAGGCAGCATTTCTGTAGCCAAGAGCTTGCAGATGGTGAAATTCAACCTCTTAGCTTTCTCATGGCTAGGAGGAAATGGTCTTTTACTTATCCACATCTGAGGGACCGAGGGCTGATTATTGTGCTTAGACGGGGTTGATAAGGGTGTCTCCGGCAAACTGCCGGTCTGTGAGGAAGATGCAGGCGGACATGTTAGGTTGCCTTGATCCAAAGGTGGTGCTATCGATGTCGGACAGCGCTCAACACCAGCTGGTGTTACCACCTCCAAAGAAAATGATGACCTGCCAATCACGCTGGCTGTTGCGGGTAAAGAGGTGGCAGGTCTGCGCCCCAAAACAGGTGTGACTGCTGTCCCCCCAGTCACAGAGGATGAAGAGGCCGCGGATGCACAAGATATGGCAGACGGTGGTTGGCCCGGCCGGCTAGGCCGCATTGTAGCACACTGAGCTTCCCACTGCAACTTATGCTTCATGTCCATGTGCCGGTTCATGCATGAAGTACTCAAACAATGTATTTTTTGGCCTCTACTTAGCTTTTGCTGACAAATGTTACAGATAACACGAGTTGGGTCATCTTTATCGATCTGAAAAAATGCCCAGGCTATGCAAGGCTTAGCACCCATGCGACCTGAAGAGCCACCACGACTTGTGGTGAGAGGCAGAGTTGTGTTTGAGGATGCAGTTGTTGACGTGCTTCCAGTACTACGTCTCTGTCCAGGAAGGCGCAACCTGACGTCACTAGCATCTTCCTCCACCTCCTCTGCTGACCTCATCTCTTGGCTGACTGTGGGTTGACAGTAAGTGGGATCTCCAACCTCATCATCATCACCCTGTGTGTTATCACACCCGTCGTCCTCAGAGCCAACCTGTTCCTGCCCTGACAAAAAACTAAAGTTGTCGCTCCAATCAGGTATTTGAGTCTTATCATCGTCTTCCTCATTGTCTCCACCAACAGGAGTTACAGTTTGGGAATGAGGGTCTACATTATGGTCAGAACCTTCTGCGTCTGGTCCTGGATCCGACTCATAAAGATTCTGGGCATCAGTGCAGATCATTTCCTCGTCTGGATTCACAGAAGCGCTGGAGTCGACCTCTGATTCCCAGGCTATAGTATGAGTAAACAGCTCTGCATACTCAACCATCTGTTCTACCTCATACTCAGACAGGCAGCTGGAGATTTGGGAGCTGTGAGGAAGCAAGTGCGATTTGGGTGACACCTTTGAGGACTGGAGTATTTGTGATGTTGAAGTTGATGTGGAGGAGAGCCCACTTAAAGGAGCACGTGATATCCGTTGAAGCACCTGCTGTTTTTGTGCCTCATCTGGAATTTGTAGCGATTGGCGTGGCCGTAAGAAAGGGATCTTATCACATTGTCCGCTAAAAGAAGTAGACATTTTAGTTTGGCTGGAAGATGGTCTTTCTTCTGCAGATGTTACTGTTGCTTTAACACCTACCCCACGGACACAAACTTTTTTCCCCTTCCCAACACGCCTATTCCCCTTTCCACCAGCAGCAGGCCTTTTTCCACTCATTTTGGTGGTTAACTAATTCACAACTCTGGAGTTGTTTGCACAAAAAAACAATGGATGGTAACCGAGCAGAGCTGAGTGGCCAAACTGTGGTATTAGGCCAAAACTATTGGCTGGGTTAGATGCAGAAAAAAATTATATTCAATTTGCAACCTGATGGAGGTCAGTATAGATGGACTAATACAACAAGTCCCACACACAGCTAGAAGCCCAATATTTTTTCAGAGGTAGATACAGAAAAAAATATATTCAGTTTGCAACCTGATGGAGGTCAGTATAGATGGACTAACAGAGAAAGGCCCACACACTACTAGAAGGCCAAATATTTTTTCAGAGCTAGATGCAGAAAAAAATTATATTCAGTTTGCAACCTGATGGAGGTCTGTATAGATGGATTAATAGAACAAGACCCACACACAGCTAGAAGCCCAATATTTTTTCAGAGGTAGATGCAGAAAAAAATATATTCAGTTTGCAACCTGATGGAGGTCAGTATAGATGGACTAATACAACAAGTCCCACACACAGCTAGAAGCCCAATATTTTTTCAGAGGTAGATGCAGAAAAAATATATTCAGTTTGCAACCTGATGGAGGTCAGTATAGATGGACTAATACAACAAGTCCCACACACAGCTAGAAGCCCAAATATTTTTTCAGAGGTACTGTAGATGCAGATAAAAATTATTTTTAATTTGCAACCTGATGGAGGTCAGTATAGATGGACTAATAGAGAAAGTCCGACACACTACTAGAAGGCCAAATATTTTTTCAGAGGTAGATGCAGAAAAAAATATATTCAGTTTGCAACCTGATGGAGGTCAGTATAGATGGACTAATACAACAAGTCCCACACACAGCTAGAAGCCCAAATATTTTTTCAGAGGTACTGTAGATGCAGATAAAAATTATTTTTAATTTGCAATCTGATGGAGGTCAGTATAGATGGACTAATAGAGAAAGTCCGACACACTACTAGAAGGCCAAATATTTTTTCAGAGCTAGATGCAGAAAAAAATTATATTCAGTTTGCAACCTGATGGAGGTCAGTATAGATGGATTAATAGAACAAGACCGACACACAGCTAGAAGCCCAATATTTTTTCAGAGGTAGATGCAGAAAAAAATATATTCAGTTTGCAACCTGATGGAGGTCAGTATAGATGGACTAACAGAGAAAGTCCTACACACTACTAGAAGGCCAAATATTTTTTCAGAGCTAGATGCAGAAAAAAATTATATTCAGTTTGCAACCTGATGGAGGTCAGTATAGATGGATTAATAGAACAAGACCCACACACAGCTAGAAGCCCAATATTTTTTCAGCGGTAGATGCAGAAAAAGATATATTCAGTTTGCAACCTGATGGAGGTCAGTATAGATGGACTAACAGAGAAAGTCCCACACACTACTAGAAGGCCAAATATTTTTTCAGAGCTAGATGCAGAAAAAAATTATATTCAGTTTGCAACCTGATGGAGGTCTGTATAGATGGATTAATAGAACAAGACCCACACACAGCTAGAAGCCCAATATTTTTTCAGAGGTAGATGCAGAAAAAAATATATTCAGTTTGCAACCTGATGGAGGTCAGTCTAGATGGACTAATACAACAAGTCCCACACACAGCTAGAAGCCCAATATTTTTTCAGAGGTAGATGCAGAAAAAAATATATTCAGTTTGCAACCTGATGGAGGTCAGTATAGATGGACTAATACAACAAGTCCCACACACAGCTAGAAGCCCAAATATTTTTTCAGAGGTACTGTAGATGCAGATAAAAATTATTTTTAATTTGCAACCTAATGGAGGTCAGTATAGATGGACTAATAGAGAAAGTCCGACACACTACTAGAAGGCCAAATATTTTTTCAGAGGTAGATGCAGAAAAAAATATATTCAGTTTGCAACCTGATGGAGGTCAGTATAGATGGACTAATACAACAAGTCCCACACACAGCTAGAAGCCCAAATATTTTTTCAGAGGTACTGTAGATGCAGATAAAAATTATTTTTAATTTGCAACCTGATGGAGGTCAGTATAGATGGACTAATAGAGAAAGTCCGACACACTACTAGAAGGCCAAATATTTTTTCAGAGCTAGATGCAGAAAAAAATTATATTCAGTTTGCAACCTGATGGAGGTCAGTATAGATGGATTAATAGAACAAGACCCACACACAGCTAGAAGCCCAATATTTTTTCAGAGGTAGATGCAGAAAAAAATATATTCAGTTTGCAACCTGATGGAGGTCAGTATAGATGGACTAACAGAGAAAGTCCGACACACTACTAGAAGGCCAAATATTTTTTCAGAGCTAGATGCAGAAAAAAATTATATTCAGTTTGCAACCTGATGGAGGTCTGTATAGATGGATTAATAGAACAAGACCCACACACAGCTAGAAGCCCAATATTTTTTCAGAGGTAGATGCAGAATAAAATATATTCAGTTTGCAACCTGATGGAGGTCAGTATAGATGGACTAATACAACAAGTCCCACACACAGCTAGAAGCCCAATATTTTTTCAGAGGTAGATGCAGAAAAAAATATATTCAGTTTGCAACCTGATGGAGGTCAGTATAGATGGACTAATACAACAAGTCCCACACACAGCTAGAAGCCCAAATATTTTTTCAGAGGTACTGTAGATGCAGAAAAAATTATTTTTAATTTGCAACCTGATGGAGGTCAGTATAGATGGACTAATAGAGAAAGTCCGACACACTACTAGAAGGCCAAATATTTTTTCAGAGGTAGATGCAGAAAAAAATATATTCAGTTTGCATCCTGATGGAGGTCAGTATAGATGGACTAATACAACAAGTCCCACACACAGCTAGAAGCCCAAATATTTTTTCAGAGGTACTGTAGATTCAGATAAAAATTATTTTTAATTTGCAACCTGATGAAGGTCAGTATAGATGGACTAATAGAGAAAGTCCGACACACTACTAGAAGGCCAAATATTTTTTCAGAGCTAGATGCAGAAAAAAATTATATTCAGTTTGCAACCTGATGGAGGTCAGTATAGATGGATTAATAGAACAAGACCCACACACAGCTAGAAGCCCAATATTTTTTCAGAGGTAGATGCAGAAAAAAATTATATTCAGTTTGCAACCTGATGGAGGTCAGTATAGATGGATTAATAGAACAAGACCCACACACAGCTAGAAGCCCAATATTTTTTCAGAGGTAGATGCAGAAAAAAATTATATTCAGTTTGCAACCTGATGGAGGTCAGTATAGATGTATTAATAGAACAAGACCCACACACAGCTAGAAGCCCAATATTTTTTCAGAGCTAGATGCAGAAAAAAATTAGATTCAGTTTGCAACCTGATGGAGGTCAGTATAGATGGACTAATAGAATGATGCTATGCCCAAAAGATTTTACTTCACTAGGTGCAGTAAAAAAATTGGTATTCTATACACAGGTGGTATATCTTGCAACACAGATAGGCTACTCCACTGACTAACACACTCTGCAATAGGCCAAAAAGGATTAGCTTTGCTAGATTCAGCCAAATGCTGTGAAAAAAACTTGCACAGCACTGGCACAGACCTGCCTGGCAAAAACTGATAGGAACTCATGTAACCTAGTCCTGAAAAGGACTCCAATTACAATTAGTCTTTACTCCCACAACCTATCTATTTAAGAGCACAGACCTGCCTGATAAAAGTCGTAGGAAATGCTGTAACCTAGTCCTTAAAAGGACTGCAATCACAACTATTCCCTACTCCCAAGCTATCTGTATATTTGTGCGAAAATTGGCTTGAAATTAACAAGGTATAGCGCACACAGCAACAGCGGTGCCGTCTAACACGCAGCTGCAGCAGTGAGAAAATGGTGGCGACGGGGAAAATGGCTTGGTCTTATAGGGCAAGGACATGTGACATACACTGCCAATGACACATGCCCTTGCTTGTGTGAAAAAAAGCACTTCGCTCCGTGTGTGCGCTGCTGATAGGCTGACAGATTGCACCTCCCCACTGCAAATGCGGGAAAGAGAAAAAAAAATGGAGATCTTCATTGTTCCTGCAGAGATCCATCCCCTGCCCCTCCCCCCACCCCGCTGTACACTCAAACTGCGTATTAACATTAATTTTCATCATTACTGAGAAAAAATCCAGTTATGATTTTGGTGCACGAACAGTTATCGAACATAACCTCGAACAGCCGAATTTTTCTCAAATTGTTCGTGTTCGCCGAACGGCTCGAACACCGCCCAAAACAGCTCGAATTTGAGATTGGCGAACAGTTCGAGTAGAACAACGCTCATCTCTAGTAACCATGATAAACATCAGGTTACTAGGGGCACACGCGCACCTAGTAACCCATTGTTTATCATGGTTACCACTCTGCTACAGTGAGCTGGAGGTTACCGCTCACTTTAGCAGGCTCGTAACCATAATAAACAACGGGTTACTAGGTGCGCGTGTGCCCCTAGTAACCCGATGTTTATCATGGTTAACAGCCTGATTGCTGCTCCCGCTGGTCACACACAGCGATGTGTGCTGACCAGCGGGAGGGCAACGACCAAAAAATGGTCCTGGACACTTTGCCGCGATCAGCGACCTCACAGCAGAGGCCTGATCGCTGCAAAGTGTCACACATAGCGACATCGCTGGTGAGGTCGCTGTTGCGTCACCAAAACCGTGACACAGCAGCGATCTCGCTAGCGATCTCGCTATGTGAGACGGGGGCTTAAAACATGAAGATTTACATAACCTTTTGTGTTTAGTTACTTAGTTACTTACCTGGTCCCTTAAGAGCTTTTTGAATTGTGTACCATTGTCTATGTAAGAGCCTGTATCTGATTTACCTTTCTACCCACAGACGGCCACTGTGGGGGCAAAGGTGAATTAGACTTAGTAGTGTATGTTCACTATATAAGGCCAGTGAAAATATTACTGAGCAGAAGCCATAAGTTGGACCTGCACTGATGTGTAGTGTTGTCCATGCAGTGTTGTGATAATTCCAGGGTTTCTCTGTCTTGGTGAAATTGCTTTTCTGATGTTCCAGACTGATGATGTTTAAAAGCTCCTTGGTGATGATGTGAGTATATGTACTTAACAATTGTATTATAACATACACAAAAGTGTACGCAATGTCATCATATCATACTATTCCTTTAATTGTGTATTTCATCTTTTAAATCAAC
Organism: Phyllobates terribilis; assembly: GCF_046119375.1. Taxonomy (NCBI): domain Eukaryota; kingdom Metazoa; phylum Chordata; class Amphibia; order Anura; family Dendrobatidae; genus Phyllobates; species Phyllobates terribilis. Next base: position 57,547,449 of record NW_027362771.1, on the reverse strand, counting down.
TATTATAAATAAAATTGCGTTACATCGCAAAGGGTTGCCTTCTTTAAAGCCGTATCCGAACCTTAGTGTTAAAAACGTGGCAAAACACTAACATCCGGTGAGAATTTCATGCCAATAGCACCTTTACTTATTTCACTTGCTGTATCTGTGTATATCTATCTTAGTTTTTGTAATCTCTAAGACCTAATTCCAACATCTGTATTGCATGTATGTGTTCTATCCATGTTTTCAATACAACATGTTCCCATTGTAGTGTACGGTGCTATTCACATATGCGTCTCTTTTCACAGACGATGTGTCTGTGCAAAACTCATGTTTTTCTACAATATCACAGATGAAAAGAGCCAAGACAAGTCTATTAGTCCGTGAAAAACATGTTCTGCACAAGGATGCCACCCGTATTCTCTCTGTACTTAATACTGCAACGGATAGGAGAAGCTTTGTAATTTATTTATCCATCTGTGAAAAATACTGATGGCACACTGATAGTAAAAACAAACACACGGACCAAACAGTGATGACACACTGATCCAAAGCAGTGACATCAATACCATTTTATAATGTACGTGTTTAAGCACGGATGTGTGAATGAGGCCACTCTGTGTTCTCCTATTTTAGATATTCTCATTAGGCCACCGTCCTACTACCTGTATTTGTTCAGTATTTTTTCTCAGGAGTGGGTGTTAAATACAGAATTGGTGACTTGTTTCTATTATACCTTTTCTCTGATTGCTCCTCACCTGGTTTTGGCTCCCACTCCTGAGAAAAAATACTGACCGAATACTGACCAAATACTGATAGTGGGACAGTGGCCTTAGGCTCAGTATGTCTGAAGGTTCAGGCAGAAAATATGTTCTATGGTAGCACTGTGGCTGAATGGTTAGCCCTGACGCTTGCAATGCTGAAGTGTGGGATTGCATGAGTTTGTCAGTTCTCCCCATTTGCCTTTAGGGTGCTCTGGTTGCTCCCACACTACAAAAAATATACTGATGAATGTTGATTACAGCAGTCATATATCCTCTGCTAATTTTGACTGTATAGACATTATCCTAGGATGACTGCTTTTTCTCATCAGAGAGTTTGTGTTTTCACTATACAGGTAATTCTGATAATGCGCAGCATGATTATTGGGCAGTCGCCTCTGTTTTACATCAGATGTGTGGTTGGTGTTCTGCGGGCTAAAGGTTTAATCAACAGCAAAATTTCCAACAGATATCTGTTCTGCCAAGATATTATCGATTTAATTTTGTTTTCTTCTTCAAACAAGGTTTATTGATGATTTATGGATGACAAAGAAGTCTGTATTGAGCTGACAGTTTATTACAAGACTGATCCGCGCCTCAGATGGAAAAGTCATGGAATGCTGAAATACACTGAAGTTAAACTTAAGATTTATTTAACAGTGTAAAAAAAAGCAAAAAACTATAGACATTGCTTTTGTGTACAGCCAAATTAGTAATGTGGATGTATATCTCAAGATTCTCAGTGAATACTATTTTAGAATAAATTGCTGATTTAATGACTTTCCTGTGGATGTTCAGCTTCTTTCTAAGGCTACGTTCCCATTATGACTTTTTGGTGAGATTTTTACTCTGCGTATTTTCAAAAAAATGCAAGTAACCTATTAAATGGGTGTAGAAATATTGCAGAAAATCTGAAACCGATACGGTATGAGAAAAAAAATATCTTAGCATGATAATACAGAGGTGGTGATATGCATGAATGATTTGCCCATGATGCAGTTAAAGAATCCTCATCTTATTATGAGACCATAATAGGGAATCATCTCAGACCCTCATAACAGTTTCTCAGAAGGAGGTTCTCTTCTCCCTAGAGGTAAAGAGGATATTATGTTTTAAAGCCATAAAATATATAATTTATCTATCAAATCACCAGGGATGGTAAATATGTTTTTAATTTCAGGGTTAATGAAAGGATCCTGACATTGGTCCACTTTTTAATAAAGATTTAAAACTCCATACAGTGGGGGGAAAAAGTATTTAGTCAGCCACCAAGTGTGCAAGTTCTCCCACTTAAAAAGATGAGATAGGCCTGTAATTGACATCATAGGTAGACCTCAACTATGAGAGACGAAATTAGAAAATAATTCCTGAATATCACATTGTCTGATTTGGAAAGAATTTTTTTTTCAAATTTTGGTGGAAAATAAGTATTTGGTCAATTACAAACAAGCAAGATTTCTGGGTCTCACAGACCTGTAACTTCTTCTTTAAGAGGCTCCTCTGTCCTCCACACATTACCTGTAGTACTGGCACCTGTTTGAACTTGTTATCAGTATAAAAGACACCAATCCGCAACCTCAAACAGTCACACTCCAAACTCCACTATGGGGAAGACCAAAGAGCTGTCGAAGGACGCCAGAAACAAAATTGTAGCCCTGCACCAGGCTGGGAAGACTGAATCTGCAATAGGCAAGCAGCTTGGTGTGAAGAAATTAACTGTGGGAGCAATAATTAGAAAATGGAAGACATACAAGACCACTGATAATCTCCCTCGATCTGGGGCTCCACACAAGATCTCACCCAGTGGGGTCAAAATGATCTCAAGAACGGTAAGCAAAAATCCCAGAACCATACTTAGTGAATGACCTGCAGAGAGCTGGGACCAACGTTACACAGGCTACCATCAGGCTACCATCAGTAACACACTACGCCGCCAGGGACTCAGATCCTGCAGCACCAGACGTGTCCCCTCTGCTTAAGCCCATCTGAAGTTTGCTAGAGAGCATTTGGATGATACAGAAGAGTATTGGGAGAATGTCATATGGTTAGATGAAACCAAAGTAGAACTGTTTGGTAGAAACACAACTCGTCGTATTTGGAGGAGAAAGAATGCTGAGTTGCATCCAAAGAACACCATACCTACAGTAAAGCATGGGGGAGGCAACATCATGCTTTGGGGCTGTTTCTCTGCCAAGGAACCAGGACGACTGATCCGTGCACATGAAAGAATGAATGGGGCCATGTATCGTGAGATTTTGAGTGCAAACCTCATTCCATCAGCAAGGGCATTGAATATGAAACGTGGCTGGGTCTTTCAGCATGACAATGATCCCAAGCACACTGCCAGGCAACGAAGGAGTGGCTTCGTAAGAAGCATTTCAAGTTCCTGGAGTGGCCTAGCCAGTCTCCAGATCTAAACCCTATAGAAAACCTTTGGAGGGAGTTGAAAATCCATGTTGCCCATCGACAGCCCCAAAACATCACTGCTCTAGAGGAGATCTGCATGGAGGAATGGGCCAACAGACCAGCAACAGTGTGTGCCAACCTTGTGAAGACTTACAGAAAATGTTTGACCTCTGTCATTGCTATATCACAAAGTATTGAGATGAACTTTTGTAACTGACCAAATACTTATTTTCCACCAAAATTTGAAAAAAATTTCTTTCCAAATCTGACAATGTGATTTTCAGGATTTGTTTTCTCATTTTGTCTCTCATAGATGAGGTCTACCTATGATGTCAATTACAGGCCTCTCTCATCTTTTTAAGTGGGAGAACTTGCACAATTGGTGGCTGATTAAATACTTTTTTTCCTCACGGTATATTATCAACAGGATGAAAAAGGGAAGGAGTGTAATCGCCATAAAATTGATGTGGCTGCGTTCTAAACTTTTCAGGTGCACTACTGTTCCCAATTAGAGATGAGCATTGTTCGACTCGAACTGTTCGCTAATCTCAAATTCGAGCTGTTTTGGGCGGTGTTCGAGCCGTTCGGCGAACACGAACGATTTGAGAAAAATTCGGCTGTTCGAGGTTATGTTCGATAACTGTTCGTGCACCAAAATCATAACTGAATTTTTTCTCAGTAATGATGAAAATTAATGTTAATACGCAGTTTGAGTGTACAGCGGGGTGGGGGGAGGGGCAGGGGATGGATCTCTGCAGGAATAATGAAGATCTCCATTTTTTTTTCTCTTTCCCGCATTTACAGTGGGGAGGTGCAATCTGTCAGCCTATCAGCAGCGCACACACGGAGCGAAGTGCTTTTTTTCACACAAGCAAGGGCATGTGTCATTGGCAGTGTATGTCACATGTCCTTGCCCTATAAGACCAAGCCATTTTCCCAGTCGCCACCATTTTCTCACTGCTGCAGCTGCGTGTTAGACGGCACCGCTGTTGCTGTGTGCGCTATACCTTGTTAATTTCAAGCCAATTTTCGCACAAATCTACAGATAGCTTGGGAGTAGGGAATAGTTGTGATTGCAGTCCTTTTAAGGACTAGGTTACAGCATTTCCTACGACTTTTATCAGGCAGGTCTGTGCTCTTAAATAGATAGATTGTGGGAGTAAAGACTAATTGTAATTGCAGTCCTTTTCAGGACTAGGTTACATCAGTTCCTATCAGTTTTTGCCAGGCAGGTCTGTGCCAGTGCTGTGCAAGTTTTTTTCACAGCATTTGGCTGAATCTAGCAAAGCTAATCCTTTTTGGCCTATTGCAGAGTGTGTTAGTCAGTGGAGTAGCCTATCTGTGTTACAAGATATACCACCTGTGTATAGAATACCAATTTTTTTACTGCACCTAGTGAAGTAAAATCTTTTGGGCATAGCATCATTCTATTAGTCCATCTATACTGACCTCCATCAGGTTGCAAATTGAATACAATTTTTTTCTGCATCTAGCTCTGAAAAAATATTTGGGCTTCTAGCAGTGTGTGGGACTTGTTCTATTAGTCCATCTATACTGACCTCCATCAGGTTGCAAACTGAATATAATTTTTTTCTGCATCTAGCTCTGAAAAAATATTTGGCCTTCTAGCAGTGTGTGGGACTTGTTCTATTAGTCCATCTATACTGACCTCCATCACGCTGCAAATTCAAAATAATTTTTTGTCTGCATCTAGCTCTGAAAAAATATTTGGCCTTCTAGCAGTGTGTGGGACTTTCTCTATTAGTCCATCTATACTGACCTCCATCAGGTTGCAAATTAAAAATAATTTTTATCTGCATCTACCTCTGAAAAAATATTTGGGCTTCTAGCTGTGTGTGGGACTTGTTCTATTAGTCCATCTATACTGACCTCCATCAGGTTGCAAACTGAATATAATTTTTTTCTGCATCTAGCTCTGAAAAAATATTTGGCCTTCTAGCAGTGTTTGGGACTTTCTCTATTAGTCCATCTATACTGACCTCCATCAGGTTACAAATTAAAAATAATTTTTATCTGCATCTAGCTCTGAAAAAATATTTGGCCTTCTAGCAGTGTGTGGGACTTTCTCTATTAGTCCATCTATACTGACCTCCATCAGGTTGCAAATTCAAAATAATTTTTTGTCTGCATCTAGCTCTGAAAAAATATTTGGCCTTCTAGCAGTGTGTGGGACTTTCTCTATTAGTCCATCTATACTGACCTCCATCAGGCTGCAAATTAAAAATAATTTTTATCTGCATCTACCTCTGAAAAAATATTTGGCCTTCTAGCTGTGTGTGGGACTTGTTCTATTAGTCCATCTATACTGACCTCCATCAGGTTGCAAACTGAATATAATTTTTTTCTGCATCTAGCTCTGAAAAAATATTTGGCCTTCTAGCAGTGTGTGGGACTTTCTCTATTAGTCCATCTATACTGACCTCCATCAGGTTGCAAATTAAAAATAATTTATATCTGCATCTAGCTCTGAAAAAATATTTGGCCTTCTAGCAGTGTGTGGGACTTTCTCTATTAGTCCATCTATACTGACCTCCATCAGGTTGCAAATTAAAAATAATTTTTTGTCTTCATCTAGCTCTGAAAAAATATTTGGCCTTCTAGCAGTGTGTGGGACTTTCTCTATTAGTCCATCTATACTGACCTCCATCAGGTTGCAAACTGAATATATTTTTTTTCTGCATCTACCTCTGAAAAAATATTGGGCTTCTAGCTGTGTGTGGGACTTGTTCTATTAATCCATCTATACAGACCTCCATCAGGTTGCAAACTGAATATATTTTTTTTCTGCATCTACCTCTGAAAAAATATTTGGGCTTCTAGCTGTGTGTGGGACTTGTTCTATTAATCCATCTATACAGACCTCCATCAGGTTGCAAACTGAATATAATTTTTTTCTGCATCTACCTCTGAAAAAATATTTGGGCTTCTAGCTGTGTGTGGGAATTGTTCTATTAATCCATCTATACAGACCTCCATCAGGTTGTAAACTGAATATAATTTTTTTCTGCATCTACCTCTGAAAAAATATTTGGGCTTCTAGCTGTGTGTGGGACTTGTTTTATTAGTCCATCTATACTGACCTCCATCAGGTTGCAAACTGAATATAATTTTTTTCTGCATCTAGCTCTGAAAAAATATTTGGCCTTCTAGCAGTATGTGGGATTTTCTCTATTAGTCCATCTATACTGACCTCCATCAGGTTGCAAATTAAAAATAATTTTTATCTACATCTAGCTCTGAAAAAATATTTGGCCTTCTAGCTGTGTGTGGGACTTGTTCTATTAGTCCATCTATACTGACCTCCATCAGGTTGCAAACTGAATATAATTTTTTTCTGCATCAAGCTCTGAAAAAATATTTGGCCTTCTAGCAGTGTGTGGCACTTTCTCTATTAGTCCATCTATACTGACCTCCATCAGGTTGCAAAATAAAAATAATGTTTTGTCTGCATCTAGCTCTGAAAAAATATTTGGCCTTCTAGCAGTGTCTGGGACTTTCTCTAATAGTCAATCTATACTGACCTCCATCAGGTTGCAAACTGAATATATTTTTTTTTTGCATCTACCTCTGAAAAAATATTTGGGCTTCTAGCTGTGTGTAGGACTTGTTCTATTAGTCCATCTATACTGACCTCCATCAGGTTGTAAACTGAATACAATTTTTTTCTGCATCTACCTCTGAAAAAATATTTGGGCTTCTAGCTGTGTGTGGGACTTGTTCTATTAGTCCATCTATACTGACCTCCATCAGGTTGCAAACTGAATATAATTTTTTTCTGCATCTAGCTCTGAAAAAATATTTGGCCTTCTAGCAGTGTGTGGGACTTTCTCTATTAGTCCATCTATACTGACCTCCATCAGGTTGCAAATTATAAATAATTTTTAACTGCATCTAGCTCTGAAAAAATATTTGGCCTTCTAGCTGTGTGTGGGACTTGTTCTATTAGTCCATCTATACTGACCTCCATCAGGTTGCAAACTGAATATAATTTTTTTCTGCATCTAGCTCTGAAAAAATATTTGGCCTTCTAGCAGTGTGTGGGACTTTCTCTATTAGTCCATCTATACTGACCTCCATCAGGTTGCAAAATAAAAATAATTTTTTGTCTGCATCTAGCTCTGAAAAAATATTTGGCCTTCTAGCAGTGTGTGGGACTTTCTCTATTAGTCAATCTATACTGACCTCCATCAGGTTGCAAACTGAATATAATTTTTTTTCTGCATCTACCTCTGAAAAAATATTTGGGCTTCTAGCTGTGTGTAGGACTTGTTCTATTAGTCCATCTATACTGACCTCCATCAGGTTGCAAACTGAATACAGTTTTTTTCTGCATCTACCTCTGAAAAAATATTTGGGCTTCTAGCTGTGTGTGGGAGTTGTTCTATTAATCCATCTATACTGACCTCCATCAGGTTGCAAATTGAATATAATTTTTTTCTGCATCTAACCCAGGCAATAGTTTTGGCCTAATACCACAGTTTGACCACTCAGCTCTGCTCGGTTCCCATCCATTGTTTTTTTGTGCAAACAACTCCAGAGTTGTGAATTAGTTAACCACCAAAATGAGTGGAAAAATGCCTGCTGCTGGTGGAAAGGGGAATAGGCGTGTTGGGAAGGGGAAAAAAGGTTGTGTCCGTGGGGTAGGTGTTAAAGCAACAGTAACATCTGCAGAAGAAAGACCATCTTCCAGCCAAACTAAAATGTCTACTTCTTTTAGCGGACAATGTGATAAGATCCCTTTCTTACGGCCACGCCAATCGCTACAAATTCCAGATGAGGCACAAAAACAGCAGGTGCTTCAACGGATATCAAGTGCTCCTTTAAGTGGGCTCTCCTCCACATCAACTTCAACATCACAAATACTCCAGTCCTCAAAGGTGTCACCCCAATCGCACTTGCTTCCTCACAGCTCCCAAATCTCCAGCTGCCCGTCTGAGTATGAGGTAGAACAGATGGTTGAGTCTGCAGAGCTGTTTACTCGTACTATAGCCTGGGAATCAGAGGTCGACTCCAGCGCTTCTGTGAATCCAGACGAGGAAATGATCTGCACTGATGCCCAGAATCTTTATGAGTCGGATCCAGGACCAGACGCAGAAGGTTCTGACCATAATGTAGACCCTCATTCCCAAACTGTAACTCCTGTTGGTGGAGACAATGAGGAAGACGATGATGAGACTCAAATACCTGATTGGAGCGACAACTTTAGTTTTTTGTCAGGGCAGGAACAGGTTGGCTCTGAGGACGACGGGTGTGATAACGCACAGGGTGATGATGATGAGGTTGGAGATCCCACTTACTGTCAACCCACAGTCAGCCAAGAGATGAGGTCAGCAGAGGAGGTGGAGGAAGATGCTAGTGACGACGAGGTCAGGTTGCGCCTTCCTGGACAGAGACGTAGTACTGGAAGCACGTCAACAACTTCATCCTCAAACACAACTCTACCTCTCACCACAAGTCGTGGTGGCTCTTCAGGTCGCATGGGTGCTAAGCCTTGCATAGCCTGGGCATTTTTTCAGATCGATAAAGATGACCCAACTCGTGTTATCTGTAACATTTGTCAGCAAAAGCTAAGTAGAGGCCAAAAAATACATAGTTTGAGTACTTCATGCATGAACCGGCACATGGACATGAAGCATAAGTTGCAGTGGGAAGCTCAGTGTGCTACAATGCGGCCTAGCCGGCCAGGCCAACCACCGTCTGCCATATCTTGCGCATCCGCGGCCTCTTCATCCTCTGTGACTGGGGGGACAGCAGTCACACCTGTTTTGGGGCGCAGACCTGCCACCTCTTTACCCGCAACAGCCAGCGTGATTGGCAGGTCATCATTTTCTTTTGAGGTGGTAACACCAGCTGGTGTTGAGCGCTGTCCGACATCGATAGCACCACCTTTGGATCAAGGCAACCTAACATGTCCGCCTGTATCTTCCTCACAGACCGGCAGTTTGCCGGGGACACCCTTATCAACCCCGTCTAAGCACAATAGCCAGCCCTCGGTCCCTCAGATGTGGACAAGTAAAAGACCATTTCCTCCTAGCCATGAGAAAGCTAAGAGGTTGAATTTCACCATCTGCAAGCTCTTGGCTACAGAAATGCTGCCTTTCCGCCTGGTGGACACAGAGGATTTTCGAGACCTTATGTCCGTCGCAGTGCCCCAGTACCAGATGCCCAGTCGGCACTACTTCTCAAAGAAAGGTGTGCCTGCGCTCCACCAGCATGTCGCACACAACATCACCGCTTCTTTGAGAAACTCTGTGTGTGACAGGGTGCATTTCACCACAGACACTTGGACGAGTAGGCATGGACAGGGGCGTTACATGTCGCTGACTGGGCACTGGGTAACTATGGTGACAGCAGGACAAGGGGCTGCTGTCCAAGTCTTGCCGTCCCCACGAGTTGTGCGTCAATCCTCTTTATGTCAAAGTTTCTCCACTGCTTCTTCCTCCTCAACCTCCTCTCGGTCTTCCACCTGCACCCAAAGCCTGTCTGGTCATGCCACAAGCTTTCTAACTGCGCAGAAGGGATCCTGAACACCTCCTTACTATACTGGCAGTAGGGCTCAACGTCATCAGGCGGTTTTTACTTTGAAATGTCTGGGAAATGTGAGTCACACAGCTGAGGAGTTGTGGTCAGCTCTGGAGAACCAATTTCATGAATGGTTGTCTCCACTGGACCTGAAACCAGGGAAGGCCGTGTGCGACAATGCTGCAAACCTGGGTGCGGCCCTTCGCCGGGGCAAGGTCACACACGTGCCTTGTATGGCTCACGTGTTGAACCTGGTTGTCCAGCAATTTTTAGCCCACTTTCCCAGACTAGATGGCCTTCTGCAGAGGGCACGGTCGCTGTGTGCTCACTTCCGCCGTTCGCACCCCGCAGCTCAGCGACTTACATCTCTACAGAAGTCGTTGGGCCTGCCACTTCACCGGCTAAAATGCGATGTGCCTACCCGGTGGAATTCAACTCTGCACATGTTGCAGCGACTGTGGCAGCACCGACAAGCCCTGGTGCAATACGTTCTGACGTATAGCCTGGGCCAAGGAGATCCAGAGGTGGGGCAAATCACGCTGGAGGAGTGGTCTCAGATCAGGGACCTATGCACCCTTCTGCACAGTTTTGAAATGGCGACGAAGATGTTTAGTGCTGACGATGCCATTATCAGCATGACTATTCCGGTGATTTACATGCTGGAGCACATGTTAAACAGAATTCGGAGTCAGGTGGTGGCACAAGAGGAGGTGGAGGAAGTAGAGGAGGAGGAGTTGTATGCGGAAGGGCTAACATCTGCAAGGTCCAGACGGTCGGCAGCACCAAGGCGGCAGGCATGTGAGGGTGGGGGAGATGGTTTTACCAGGGCGCATGGTAGCAGCCAAACTAGTGAGGAAGGTGCAGGAGCCCAGGAAGAAGTGGAGGACGAACTGATGGAAGACTCATCAGATGAGGGAGACCTTGATCACATTTCTGTTGTTCGAGGTTGGGGGGAGAGGACAGAGGAAAGAAGCATGATTGTTACCTCGCCACCAACACAACAGGGACTTGGTGCTCCTGGATGCGCAACACACATGAGTGCCTTCTTGCTGCACTACCTGCAACATGACCCTCGAATTGTGAGAATTAGAAATAATCCTGACTACTGGGTTGCCACACTGTTAGATCCCCGGTACAAAAGTAATTTTGCAGAAATTATTCCTGCCATAGAAAGGGATGCACGCATGCAGGAGTATCAGCAGAGACTGTTGCAGAATCTTACATGTGCTTTTCCACAAAAAACCAGTGGTGCACGTAGTGAATCTCACAGTTCCAACTTGCCAACCGTGGGACCGTCAAGTGTTCAGCACTCAAACCGTAACAGAACCACAGTATCTGCTGGTAACATCAATTTTGCGGAATCATTTCACCACTTTTTTAGCCCATCCTTTGCAAGGCCACAGGAGACAAGAAGTCTGACACATAGTCAACGCCTAGAGACGATGGTACAGGAGTATCTCCAAGTAAACATTGAAGCCATGACTGTGTCACTGGACCCTTGCTCTTTTTGGGCTTCCAATCTGGATAAATGGCCGGAGCTAGCCACTTACGCCTTGGAGATCTTGTCATGCCCCGCAGCCAGCGTTCTGTCTGAACGTGTGTTCAGCGCTGCTGGTGGTGTGCTGACAGATAAGCGCACGCGGCTCTCCACTGATAATGTAGACAGACTCACGTTCATAAAGATGAACAAATCATGGATCCGAAACGACTTTTCTACCCCTGTGTCATCCTGGGGAGAGTAAAAGCTTGATGATTGGTTAAAATCACCCTACCAACCATTTTAAGCTTTCAAATTACTAATCATATTTATCTGTATCTTGGCTGGAAAATAATTTGGGCTTTGTAGCAGTGTGCAGCACTGATTCTATTAGGCCATCTATAATAAGCTCCACCAGATTTAAAATTACTAATCATGTTTATCTGTATCTTGACTGGAAAATAATTGGGGCTTTGTAGCAGCGTGCAGCACTGATCCTATTAGGCCATCTATACTAAGCTCCACCAGATTTAAAATTAATAATAATTTTTAGCTGCATCTAGCCCGGAAAATAATTTTGGGGCTCCGAGATGCGCAAGACACATAAGTGCCTTCTTGCTGCACTACCTGCAACATGACCCTCATATTGTCAGAATTCGAAGTAATCATGACTACTGGGTTGCCACACTCTTAGATCCCCCAAACTTTTCGATCAACCTTTTCATTTTAATAAAGACCAAAAAATGGTCATTTTTGAAATTATAAGCATTAGCAGGTTATTAGAAACTGAAATCAAACAGTTTTCAACTCAAAACTTTATTCTAGGTGATGTTACATTTTTACATAGGACCCCTTGTTCGAAAGGAGCTTCTGAACTCTCTCGTCCATTGAATTTGTCAGGTTTTGGATGGCTTCTGCTTCAATTGTTTTGCATGAGGACAGAATACCCTCCCAGAGCTGTTGCTTAGATGTGAACTGCCTCCCGCCATCATAGACACTCCTTTTGATGATGCTCCAGAGGTTCTGAATGGGGTAGAGGTCAGGGGAGCATGGGGGTCACACCATAAGCTTGTCCCCTTTTATGCCCATATCAGCCAGAGATGCAGATGTTTTATGTGCAGCATGAGATGGTGCATTATCATGCAAAAAAATGATCTTGCTGTGAAATACACGGTTCTTCTTCTTGAACCATGGCAGGAAGTGCTGTTTGAGAAAATCCACATACATTATGGAGTTCATCTTTAGCGCATTCAGGGATCCTAAAGGGGCCGACAATCTCTCTCCCCATGATTCCAGCCCAAAACATTACTCCACCTCCTCCTTGATGGCGCTGTAGCCGTGTTTGCGTGGGGTGTCCATCAACCAGCCATCCTCCACTCCATCCATCTGGACCATCGAGCGCTGCACGGCACTCATCCGTGAACAAAACAGTTTTGAAATCAGTCTTCATGTAATGTTTGGCCCACTGGAGCCGTTTCTGCTTGTGTGAAGTGGATAGAGGAGGTCGACAGGATGGCGTATGCACAGCTGCAAACCTCTGAAGGACCCTGCATCTTGTTGTTCGGGGGACGTTGGAGGCACCAGCAGCTTCAAAAACTTGTCTGCTGCTATGACAAGGCTTTTTTGCTGCTGCTCTTTTAACCTAACGTAATTGCCTGTAGGAAAGAGTCCTCAATTTGCCCTTATCAGCACGCACACGTGTGTACTGTGAATCAGCTACATACTTCTTGATTGCCAAGACACTTCATCCTGATCATCGCACAATGTTGATTGTAGTCATGCCTTGACCTAAACACTCCACAATTTGTTGCTTCTCAGCAGCCGACACATCCTTTTTCTTTCCCATTTTGGCAGAAAATGTAGGCTGCTTAATAATGTGAGACAGCCTTCTTAAGTAGTCTTGCCTTTCATTGGACACACTTGCCAAACTAATTAGCACAGGTGTCTGCAATTGCTTACAGTGATATAAAGAGCCCTGACACACATCACCATCAATGAGTTTAACTGACAAACAAACAAATTCTTCCCTTATCACTCCTAAACACTTTTTGCATAATAATTTGGAACACAGTGTACATGTGCTTTTCCACAAAACACCAGTGGTTCACGTAGTGAATCTTACAGTTCTAACTTGCCAACCGTGGTCTGTATGGAGTTGTTCAATAAAGGGCCCAAAATTAAGATAACATACCAGTGGCGGAACTATTTATGTGGTTTTGATGTTTAAATGTCCGACTACGCCACCCGTGGATTGCGGTCAGAGTGAACCGCCGCTGCAGGGCAGACCGCTGAGGCTGGTGTTGTGGGTGCAGCAGAGCGTAGCATAACTCCCCACGGGAGGAGTATAGCCTCAGGGCAGTGTATGCGGAGGATGGGGGTGATGGTGCAGGGCAGCAGCAGTAACGACACGGAGTCAGTGATGCAGTCCAGGGCCTTTACTTACAGTTCTTATTATCCAGACCACGTCTGCACGTAACGGCTGCCCACGTCGTGCTGTGCTCACCAGGTGAGGGGCTCAGACAACTCCCAGATAACTTTGGAGCACTTCACAGGACCCCCTTTTTGTGTCCTTTGTCTGGCCTTTCTTACCAACCCTTCTGTCCGGCTGCCTCGGGCCTCCTCTTGGTAAACTTGGCGCCAGTTTCCCTGACCCTAAGTGTTGCCTTCCTAGCGGGTGTAGCGAGGGGCTGCGCCACATAAAATGTCACAGCCTCCGGTTTCTAGCTGAGGGTCGTTTCCTGCCTCCACTAGTTTCGGGGACCGGTCTCCCCCTTTGGCCTGACCCCTCCACGCAGGTGGATTCGGGCGTGCGGTGGCGACTCGCCCGTCCGCACCCCTGGGATCCCTTCATTCCTCGTTCCTGGAGCCTTCTCCGCTCCTCTTCCTTCCTTCTCCCTCTTCCAGGCCTGGGCCTCTGTTACTAGGCCCGCCTCCGGAGCAGAGCTCATGCAGAGCCCCTGCTCCCTGCCACTTCTGCTCAGACTTCTCTGCACTGAACTGAGATGGTGCCCACCTTTTATACTCCCTTCTCAATGCACCCAGGAACTGCTTCCTCCCTGCTCCTGCACTACAGGGTTCCCCTTCCTCAGTGTTCCCTCCCCCCACTCCAGCCAGGGACAGGGACTGTCGTGCCCATCTCAGAGGCATATTGGTCGCCCTGCCCCACGGCAATGTGGTGTAATGCATGCAGGTGTCGGGTCCTGATCCACACTCCATCCTTACCTGAGAGTGAGATATCACACCTCTGGGTGAGGTGCAATACCTCTGTAGCAACCGAGCCCTCAGGGTGCTACAGTTCCATTTATCTTCAGCCTAGGTGACGTATTGTGATACAGGGCCGTGATTTTGGCTATGAAAGGGTCCCCTAGACCCCTACCCCAAGCTTTTTAAGAGAATCATATATGGCGTGCCAGGAGACTCTATGGAATGCTTTCTCAGCATCCAACGAGAGTATCTAATTACAAATTTTTAACTGCATCTAGCCCAGGAAATACTTTGTGCCTAGTAGCAGTGTCTGCTAGTCAGCGGATTATCCCAGCTGTTAAGCAAGCTACACCACCTGTAGTTTGGACACTTAATTTTTTCAAAGGAAATGCTTCGGGACCACGGGATACTCAGTGAAGAGCATCAGGAGGCACCCCAAGGCATAGGGGCTGGGACTGGCAGTAGGATGCCTTGCGGTGGACAGCCGAGCTCGATCCTTATAAAAGCTTTTTAACTGCAGCAGCTTTAGTGGACGCTACTGGAGCTGGAATTACGCGGCTGCTGGCATGAGACTTGCCCTCCAATAGATCCTTGTAAATGGATTTAAAGTGTATTCATTCAAATTAGAGAGACAATTTAAATTAAAAAGCTTAGAGCTGCCTCCACCACAGGGGGGCTCGCTCGACCCACCAGCGGACAGGCACCAGTATTGGGAGAGGGGGGCTGGCCGTCAGGGTTCACCGCGGCTCTGGCACAAACCCGGCGACACGGAGGTGGCACGGGCAGGAGCGGACTGAACGTGTCGGCTTCTCACTTTTTGGATTTTAGAAGGGCATGACATGCCTATATCTGTGTCTCCCCCTCCTTTTACTCCTCCACCTCTTTTCTTTTCGCATGACTATATGTACTTGTCACTTTTCCATGTGTTAGTTGTGTCTTCTGAGCAGTTTGTCAGCTTTTGGACACCTTTGAAGGTGTTTTCTATGTGTTTCTATGTGTTTTTGTTTGCCTGCCATTGGTTTTAACGGTGTTCGAAGGTGTTCGACGAACAGTTCGACGAACAGTTCGGCGAACACACGGGTGTTCGACGAACTGAACCGACCTCGAACACTACGGGGGTGGCTCAACACTATTCCCAATGTCCTATGGATTGTAGAATTGATGGGGCGACATAATAAAGTAATCTCTTATCATTGACAGAAGCCTAAGGTCTTTACTCCTCCAGAGGGTGGAAGTCATAGATATGAACTACCCTGAGTAAGTCTTATTTTACAGCCACCAGAAAAGATTAGCTACCAGTTCAGTGGTATTATCTACTACAGGCAGAAGGTTTTTCTAGATCAAACAATGGGAAAGCAGATGTCTAAATCATTTGTTTTTACCGAGACAA